>NW_027248466.1:0-600000 GCF_031021105.1 Erythrolamprus reginae
TGTTGCCTTAAGGATGGAAGTGATAGGTTTGGGGTTATGCGAGTGGAGAGAAGGTTCATGGGGCTTGTAGAACAGTTTGAAAATGCATCTTACAACACTTTTATATGGATCAATTGATTTTAGCCATGGGGTCATTCTGGGTATATCAAGAATATTGACACAATAGGTCTAGCAAATAGAAAGTTTTAAGCTGAAGGCACCAAAAGATTAGTCCATAAAGAGTTTGAAGAGTAAGCTACATTTTAGTTCAAATGGCAACATTATATCTAGGCCATTTATAGGTCACTCAAAATCAATTATACTTTGAACATGCTAGACTTCAGCATTCTAAATCTCAGGTCTTTAATAGGATTCAAAACAAAAGTCAAAACTATCTAGTTTTTGTTTGCGAAGTCAACCAAGATCTGACATTGAAATTGAGGGCAAGATTAAGAAACGTACAATTGCTAGGGAAAGGAGAAAGGTTTTGAGGATATTCTTCATATGCTCAAAGGGTAATTTTTATGTACAACTCTATATTCTATGGATGTGTATATACCATTAAAATAATATAAAGAGTGGGGGCATATAATGTTTTTGAGACAAATGTCCTATGTGATGTTCTTGTGGTTTGCAACCCCACCTCAAACAGTAAGTTTCTCTAACTTCAAGGAACAGATTTTTGGGGTTCACAGCAGGTTGAGACTAGACAGAGCTGCCTTCCAAGGTAGTAGCATGAAAGTTAGAACAGTAGCAAACCTAAGAAAATAATAAAAACTGAGAGCAGAAAAAATGAACTTCAACAGAGTGTAACAAACAAGAACAGCAAGACTAACAGAATGGGAATATGTAGAGTGTTACTATGAAAAAAAAGCTGCTTTCAATCAATAGAAAAAAGATCATGTGTCCCCCTCCTTTCTCTCTCTCTCTCTTTCTTTTGTATACTTTTATTACATTAAAATATTTCATATCTGTATCTGTACTTTTAGCTATCTACTACAAGTTATTCCCAATCTGTCTCAGACAGTATCTAATCTACTATGTAAGAAGTATGGAGGACAGCCCAATCAGAAACTCATTGCAGCAGATAGAGAAAATAAATTAGATTTATGGGCTGCGTTCAACACTCATTGTCTGTTGCATTCCATTGGCAGGCTATACAGTTAAGTAGGCATTCAGTCTGAAGTAAAATAAGAATAAATGCTATAGAACTGAATTATGAGAGAACAAGTTCAAAACTGTATAGGGCTTTGAAAAACTCTTCTGTCAAAATTTGTATGTTAGACTGTCACTTTTTGTGAATGATCACTGAATAATTTAATGAACCATAACTATATCTGGAGCAGAAGATATTAACTCTTTTGAGGGGGGCGGAGTCTCATGACTGTAGCACCAGGATATTTCCCTCTCTCCTGGGAAATGTCCCCAAGGACCATTGTCTGGGGGTTCTGGTCCTTTTGGATTAGACCAGATCTCTCCTGCAGGGAGAGTGATGCTTGGGATGCTGCCAGGGGCCTGGCAGGGGCTGGCATACCCCGCTGGGTGAACTGGCTTGTGGTGAAGCCAGACAGGCAGCCATGCCTGTTCCGACACAGCTGCAGAGGATAGCCAAGCCGGGAAGATAGCTGAATGATTCCATCTGGAAAGAGAATTGAAAGACTTACTTGCAGAGGGGAAGCAGAGATTTTTCTGTCTATGATGATAAGCGGAGAATGCCTGGATGGGATTTTAGACTTTTGTTTCTTGTTTGGTTGCTGGATGGGGTTAAAATGGCCTGAGATTGAAGAAGGCAGCTAACTGCAACTTGCCATTTCAGCGAAAGCTTTTAAAATAGTGAAATTGCCCATCATTTGGATTATTTTCAACTATCTAATTGGTTCTCTTTGAAATTTCCCTTTTGGAATTTGAAATTTTTAATTTTTGTTTTGGAATCCTTATCTTTCCTTTCCTCTATAAACAAAGAACATCATAACACTGGAAGTACGAAACAGGAAGCTACAGTAAAAGATTCATTTAAAGCTATCCAGAGAAGAGCCACATAGAGAAGACTTGGAGAATTGATCACTTAGAAACATTGTGTGGCCGGAGGAAATTTAGCAGTTTGCTACTGGTTTTAAATACAGTATTATAGAGAAGAATGACCAGCCAATGCATTAAGGAAGTCAACGTTCAAGATGAAATTATTTGAACTAAATTAACTAATTTGTTTTTTTTTATAAAATATTTTTTATTATTTTCAAAGTAAAACGAACAAAGACATACAACATTAAACATTTAAGGAGCTACTATTGCTCCGCTTATCTTAGAAGTCTAACTAATACAAAATATAAAAAACTCTAACTGTTACAAGATCTAAGCAGAAAAACCACACTTGAAAATTACTTTATCATTAAATTTAATTATAGATTTTTAAAATTAAGATTATTGATTGAGTTTCTCTCTCTATATATTTTTTTTTGAACAAAAAATAATAATAATATACTTATATGTATATATATATCAAATAACAATAAACAAATTATTAGTAATGCAAAAAAAAATTAAAAAAAATAATAATATAAACACTTCTGAGTTAGTTATAATATGAACTATATAAACTATATAATTCTATCTTATAATTTTTAAGTAATCATTTATTCTTAGATTGGTGGCATTATATGCAGATTAGTTCTAGATATCAAATAGACGTAAAGACTTACATTTTTAAAAAAGAAAATAATGTACTGGGCAAATTATTATTCCAAAATCAAACAAAGACAATTGGAAATGTTTATAAATATTTACTAAATCATAGAACAATAGGTTGGATATTGAAAGACAATATGATCAGTTGGTGCAAAAATTTTGGCAAAGAGATTGATTTAGATACTTGGGAAAAGATATGGACCCATAATTGGAAAATAACAAAATCAATCTCTTTCAAAGAAAATCAAATTAAGATGTTTTATAGATGGCACCTTCCACCATATAGAATCTCTAAAATGTTTCCTTCGGTATCGCCCATTTGTTGGAAATGCAAAAAAGAAGTTGGTACATATTACCATACATGGTGGACCTGTCCGGAGACAAAAATATTTTGGAATAAAGTAGAGAATTGGATAAATGAAATAACAAAGGAGAAGATTAAAAAATCTCCTGAATTTTTTTAATTGGGTATTTCAAATATAAAGTATAAAAAAGATATTTATTATTTAATAATACATATATTGACTGCGGCACGAATAACATTCGCGCAGAAATGGAAAGAAAAGACGATACCGAAAGACTCTGAGGTGTTTAAAAAAATCATAGAGTGTGCAGAACTAGATATGATGACTAAAAGGTTGAACAATCAAACTGAAACAGAATTTTATAAAATTTGGGATAAAGTATATGATTGGTGGAATGTTAAAAATAGTATTAAAAAAAATGAATTAACTAATTTGAATTGATTCAATTTAATTGGACTGATTGATTTGACTGAAATTACATTTGTCATAGGTTTAAAGACAGTATTCTTGCCATGGGAAGACTGATTAGCTAAACCCATGGAAGTTAGGTAATGTTCAAGATGAAATTACTTAAATGGAATTAAACTGATTTGAATAGATTTGATCTGATTGGATTGATTGATTTGACTGAAATTACATCAAATAATATAAATTGAAATTAAATACTTTTAAGAATTAAATGTTTTAAAGAAAATTAAAATACGTGTAAGGATATTTAAAAGTTCCTAAAAGATATTAGCACCTTTTTTCTCTTTTCTGTGTTCTTACAAAGTTATAAATTACAAAAATAATTGAGTATACTTAATGAATTGGATTTCTTAATATTTTAATCTTATGGGAGCTTATATATATATATATATATATATATATATATATATATATATATATATATATATATATATATACATACAAATATACAAGCAAGTGATATAAAGTGTAAAATGGAAGAATTATATAAGAGGGGAAAATGTAATGGCTTATAAATGAAAAAAATGAAAATAGCTTTTATTATTGTGCATAATATATATGAGATATTTGGCAATGATTCTGATGAGTATGATTATTTTTGGACAACCTTTTTTTCTATTTTCTTCTTTGCTTTGCTTTCTCTCTTTATTTTATTATTCTGATTGATTGAATTATAAATTGCTTATTTGATTTATGGTAATAAATAAAGTGGGAGGAAGGGGAAAAGATAAGGGAGGAGAGTTACAATAACAGGAGTAGGATTGTATGGGATAATAACTAGCACTAATTATGTTAGGTATTATATAGGAAAGACAGATGAAACAATGAAAAGTTAAAATCAATAGATTAGGGAAGATTATCACTGAATTCGATAGTGGAAGACATTTAGAACTGGGGATAATATATAGATTAGGGAAATATATAGATTAGGAAAGATTATGACACTGCATTTAGCAGTGAAAACAATTAGAATAGGGAAGATTATTGCACTGATATGACAGTGACACAAAGATTAGGGAAGATTATTATGCTGGGATTGGCAACGGGGTTTATAGATTAGGGAAGATTATCACACTAAGAACAGCAGTGGAAAATATCTAGATTAGGGAAGAATATTAATATTTTGATTTTTTTTTCTTTTTTTAGTGGGGGATATTTTTTGCATAAAATAATGAAGTAATAATGATTTATATTTATTTTGATTTGTTAAAGTAGAAATGACATACTGATATAATGAAAGAAGTGAAATAAATGAATTGAGTAGGAAATGTACAGTGAACCCTCGAGTTTCGCGTGTTCAAGTATCGCGAAAGGGCTATTTCGCGAGTTTTCAACCAGGAAGTAAACTCCACCATCTGCGCATGCGTGCCCTTCCACGCATGCATAGATGGTGGAGTTTCCCCGCCGGGCAGAGGCTTCCCTGGGTCTTCCCCCTCTTGCCTCCGAGCAACGGCGTGGGCGGGCGGGCGGCACGCGCTTGGGGACATCCCAGCTCCGCTCCCCAGCTGGGGAAAGCGCGCGCGTTTGGGGACTCCCTAGATCCGCTCCCCAGCTGGGGAGCGGATATAGGGAGTCCCCAAACGCGCGCGCTTTCCCCAGCAACGCGCGCGCGTTTGGGGACTCCCTAGATCCGCTCCCCAGCTGGGGAGCGGATCTAGGGAGTCCCCAAACGTGCGCGCTTTCCCCAGCAACGTGCGCGCTTTCCCCAGCAACGCGCGCGCGGTGGGGACTCCCTAGATCCGCTCCCCAGCTGGGGAGCGGATCTAGGGAGTCTCCACCGCGCGCGCGTTGCTGGGGAAAGCGCGCGCGTTGCTGGGGAAAGCGCGCACGTTTGGGGACTCCCTAGATCCGCTCCCCAGCTGGGGAGCGGATCTAGGGAGTCCCCAAACGCGCGCGCACCCCAGGCGCGAGCAACGGGGTGGGCGGGCGAAGGGCGGGCGGCAGTGGAAGCAAAAACACCATCTGCGCACGCGCAGATGGTGTTTTTACTTCCGCACCGCTACTTCGCTAAAAATCGATCATCGCGTGGGGTCCTGGAACGGAACCCTCGCGATGATCGAGGGTTCACTGTATTTTAAAATTTCTAATATTAACCCTTCCTTCTATGTATAGACTAAGATATGATATGAGTAGTGTTTTTCCTTTTCTTATTCTTTTCTCTTCCTTTTCCTTTCCTTTTCTCTTTTATTCTTTCTTTATTTTTTTCTTTCCTTCCTGGGCTTTTAAAGAGATGTAAATTTGGATATTTTCTATTGTTAAGGGAAGTTATGATAAAATGAGGGTTTAAAAAAAAAATGAAAGTAGGAATGTGTTTTCTAAGAACACTAGAAAGGGACTGAAGCACGATGGCATAGTTAGGAAAAACAGCAAATAGCCAAGAGAAATTTAGATAGCTATAGCACTTTAAATATAAATGAAAGCGAAGAACATTATCTAAAATCCAGATGATAGCACCTGGAAAGGAGGTAGCACAGGATGAATGATATATACCAGAAATAATTGGATAAATAATTAGAAAAAAATCATTAATTTGACTAAGAAATTAGCATTTGATATTGTATTGTATTATATTTTAATTTGAGGTATGTAAATTGGAATCTCCGTAAGGTGTGAAAAACAATAAAAAAATTATACCCAAAAAGATATTAACTCTTAACTGACCAAATAACAGTTTAACCTAGAAAATATAGCTCTATCTAAATATGAACCACAATATCTTCATAATATTATTTTCATAATATTACTTTTTGGACAGGAAAGCTGCCCAGGTCCCATAATGGACCATCCTGACATGATGGCAGAACTAGAAATCAAAAGCTTTTGGTAGGCAATATTTTACTTAACCTTTTCAGTAGGACATATTTTCCTATTAATCTATTTATTGGCTGTATATTCTAAATCTTAATAAAACCTGTTGATTTAGTTCAAATACCAACTTTTCAAGGTACACAAAATCAGGAAGCAGACATCCCAAGAAATGCTAAAATTCTACTTTATTGATATAGGTTACAATACAGAAACTTGAAAGCCTGGCAACATGTCCCCTTCCCTCCATTTTATAGCAAAGAGCATCAAGGAAGAGCAATCTTGAGATTCTTTCTCATGGATTCATTTTTCCCCAATCTAAGTTCATATTTCATTTCTAATGATTGTCTTATATTTTCTTCAGGAGTACTTCCTTATCTCTCTGTACCATACAATTACTTACCAATCACAGGAAAAGACACTATTTTAATTTCAAACAGAAATTTTATTCCTTAGTACGCTAAATGATTATAAACAAAATTTCCTCAAACCAGTTAGGATGCAGTCCCTAACATAGAACAAATCAACTAAAATTGGTTGAAGAAAATTGATGAGTTTTCTTAATGTGATGTTTGAATTAGTTTTCGATCTGAATAGAATGAACTTAGAGAGTGTCAACAATATTTGCAACCCCAAACACCTACCTAGTCTAGATGAACTCATTTAGAAAAGTCCAAATTAACATTGTTTTGCCAGCTAATTTTAGAATGCCAGACCCAGACTCTGAATAGAAATAGTTATTACTATCAATGCTTTGATAATATCAGGTTAGATGCTGTAATGTATTGTGTATATTGTGATGCCTTTGAGATCTGAGGTTTGGAGACTATATATTATTCAAACCACAATCATTAGGCTGCTTAGTGGGATCAGAGATTAAGAATAGAACACCATTGCTTCTGATCCATTTCCATATACAAAGCTGAATATCTATTTATGGCAGGAGTCTTCTCTCTCTCTCTCCAGAAAGTAAATGCTATTCTGCAGAATCTCAAATAAAGGATTCTTCCCTATGGCAGCATTTCTATTATTCTGCATTTAAGATCATTAAGTGAACATTAGGAAAATATGGAAACCACCTAATTAAATCACCACATTTTCAATTTTTAAGGACATAGGAACATTTTTCAGGAAATAAAATAAGAGTTGCATTTGTGCATAATTTTCCCTCTCCAATTTTAAAGGCCTTTTAAACCAAGAGTTCTACCAATAAATTAATCCAAAATGATTTACTTGTCAACATAATTTCATGCAGCCCATGTGATTTAATAGCAACTTTTCAGTACAACTTCCATTGTAAAGGTCTTCAATGGCATTCCATGAATATCATATATTTTTATATGAGCAGAATTGTGCAATTCCTATTCTTGTGCCAGAAGATTGATATGCAACTTAAGGGAAGACAACATGAACTATAGGAGAAGAGTACTACAACATTAAAGGAGCTTAATGATAATAAATATGGTGATATTGCAACAGAGCCAGAAGGAGGCTGTGAATTCTTGACTGACAGTGAATGGGGATGACACTATGGAATCCGGTAATGAGTTCCACGCTTCGACAATTCGGTTACTGAAGTCATATTTTTTACAGTCAAGTTTGGAGCGGTTAATATTAAGTTTAAATCTGTTGTGTGCTCTTGTGTTGTTGTGGTTGAAGCTGAAGTAGTCGCCGACAGGCAGGATGTTGCAGCATATGGTACTGCCTTGGAATGTTAAAAAGAGTCCATAGATGTAACTGAATAATATGTGGTTACACTTCACTGATTTTAAAATATCTTACAAACCTTTTCTTTATCACATTTGTTATTATATCTGCTTTTCTACCACCCTTGATGTATGACATACTTATGGAAATTAATGAGATGCAGGAACTTTGGTATTTTTTTGAAATTGCATTCCTCGATTAGACAATATGTTCCCATTTTATATTATATCAGGTCTTCAGCTCCATACTCTTCTGATCACAAACAGAAAGGCTTCCTGCCCTTTGAACATACTATTTGACTTGGAGCTACTCTGAAGGGTCCAATTCTCTATTGTTAATCTTGCTTTAGATTTCCTGGTAAAGGATTTGATTTTATGAAGCTCCCCTCCCCCAATGGTTAGTGGATCAAATGGGGGACAGTGCTTGGTTCACCTTATCTAGGTTTCAAAGCTAAAGGCATGAAGCCTGGTTACTGCTTAGATAAGATACTGCTTGGGTAGGAAATCCCACGTCCATAAGCTAGACAACAAAATCAGACAAAATATTGTGAGGCAATTTCAAGCTATTTAAATAACTGTAGTTGAAAGTACTGCATGAATCACTTCAATGAAGTTACAAGAAATTGGGTTTCATATGAATGACCTGGAAATCTAAAGATGATCAGCTGTTGTTCAAGATGTTCCCAACTACAGTATGCTTATTTTCTCTGTATTATTTATTCCTTTTTGTTCTGCGTAGTTTCTTGTTTTTAAAAAAATGTTATCAACAGCTTATAAACCATTTGCAATCATTTGGAGTTGGGCAGCATATACATTTAATAATTTCTCATTAGTATGAGAAGTTGAGGACCCTGATATCTTGACAATATTGCTTCTTAGAAATGTTTGTCTACATGTCATAGGTCACTAATGTGCATGGAAAGTGCCTTTGCCGTACCATGAGCATTATAGGTATATCACATCAAATACTATTATACTTTTGGAAAACGTTTCTATATTTGAAACTTTATGTAAACATTTCATTAAAGAGGAAGCACTTCTATGAGACAATGACAGTGTATATAAAAAGAAAGGATTGCTAAAACAGTTATTTTCATATTCATAGTTACTCCCAGAACATTACAGATCAATAGATTACAAGTCAGTAACTGCAGGCAAAAAGTATTTGAATTATGTATGTGTAATATTCATAATTTTGCTTTATTAGCATGTTTTAAAATATGACACTGTTGTTACAATGGTTTTCAGTTTTTATTTGCTTGATTTTTTTTAATAATTTCTTACAATTAAGATCTGTTTTAGAGGGGATGTATATGAAATTCAAGAGATAATTAATTCCATTCCTCCATAAATTTTATTTTTCTAGAACTTAAGTTGATTTGGCACATCGCAGGAAAATGGTTCTTGAAAAAGCAACTTTATTACCAATCATTGCACGTATGATCACATGATTAGTGGCCAATAGTGCATTTCACAGTTGACTTCCAATAAGAAGAGTCAATGGACAAGCCAGCAGTCATTGCAAGTCGTAGTCACATGATATCTCCCTTAATCACTGTGGATGATTTGCTTAATGACTGTGGCAGAAGTGAAGTTTTAAATCCTTCACGGTCACATGATGTTTCACTCAATAGCCATGTCTCTTAGTGATGGAGCTGCTTGTTACAATTATGATTGCTAAGTGAGGACTACCTGACTTGAATCTGAGTCCTATTTTCATTTCATAAAGTTATTGCTGTATTACTGCAGGTCGTTCAGTTTTTGACATGGATTTCTACCATTTTGAGGTAAAAATATAATATTATATTGCATTGTATTGTATTACAGGCTAAATCTGCCCACTACCAGGAGTTTGATCCTGACCAGCTCAAGATTGATTCAGTCTTCCACCCTTCCAAGGTCAGTAAAATATGGACCCAGATTGTTGGGAGCCACTCCGAGTCTTCAGAGAGGGGCGGCATACAAATCTAATTATTAATAATAATAATAATAATAATAATAATAATATGCTGACTTTGTAAACTGTTTATAGAGTACTATGAAATGGTATGCAAGTTTCATTATTCTCAATTGCATCCTAACAATATCTAGAAGATCATCCCATTCTTTATCTAGGAACCATACTTTCATGTTCTGAAAAGCTATTACAATAAAGAGTCAATTTGCTTTGAATAACCGCAACAACAAAATGATCAGGTATTGGATTATTAGGGTTAATTTTTATCTCTATGTCTCAATTCCATTGTCAGGAAAGTAAAATTAAGACAAACCACATTTTCAGTAATTCACACGATGCACAGCTTATGGAGCAAAAGTAAAATAACAAGGGTTTTTTTTTTCTTTAAATGTAACCTACTTTAAAACTATTCAGATGAAATCAAATCAGGCCCAATAAAAATGTACAAAGCCACACAGTTAAGTTGGCCACTGCAGAAATTATTAATGGTCCTTCACCTGAGTCACCAAAGACATGTTTAAAATTATATATACCAAATCCATAGAGCCAGATAATTGTCAAGGTGATCTACTTATTCCTACACTCTTACTTTGTACTCATGTAACAGTTTATCTTGTGCAGCATGTGAAAGTGCCCACTTACAGTATTGCAATCTGTGCTGGCATTCATTTTTGGTGCTTCTTATACTGGACTTTGGAAAGAATTATCAGAAAGAGTCTGAGAGCTTATTGGTTGATGGATGTTGTTATTCTCTATTCATCCCTCATTCTCTGCTAGTGTACATTTTTCTATATAACTTCCAAAATACAATCTTCAAATTATAGCAAGTATTTCTGTTGGGAAAGTGTGCTATAATTTGATATAGGCAAACCGCCACAGTTCACTGAATCCTTTGCAGAGGTAGGAATATATCTCATAAGCTAAGTCAGTACTTACCATTGTCTCTAATATGTTTGACAGCTTACTTTACCATGAATGATGCTGTAGCACAATGCTTACAACAATTGCCTTGAAACCCAGATTTTTAAAAACAAATTGTTAAATTTTTAAATGAATGCATCATGAACTGCTAGATGGGGGGGGGGCACAGAAAAAGTAGCGGTTTCTTTAAAAAAAAATCTGCTGGATCCCAAACCAACAACTTTCTCTATGTAAGGGGATAATCCAGTGTTATTCCATATGTAGTCCTCAATTTACCACCACAAGGGAACACAAAATTTCTGTTGTTAAGCAAGAACAGTTGAGTGAGTTTTACCTTATTTTATAACCTTTCTTTCCTCAATTGTTAAGTGAATTACTGTAGCTCCTAAGCTAGTTACACATTTGTTAAGTGAATCTGGCTTCCTTATTGACTTTGCTTGTCAGAAAGTTGCAAAAGCTGTTCATGGGATTCCAGAACACTGCCACCATCACAAATACAGACCAGTTGCCAGGCATTCAAATTTTGATCACATGACTACTGGTATGGATCCTGCAATGGGCGTAAGTGTGAAAAGTCACAAATAACTGTTTAAAAGTGCCATTGTAACTTTAAAAGATCACTAAATGATTGTAACTTGAGGACTACCAATTATGTAGTCTTATGTAGTCAGGCAGCAATTATGTAATTATGGAAGGGGAAATAGTCACATTGCTAAAATACATCTAGTAGAAACTTCAAATCCCATGAAAGTCTCCTCAATATAGATTAGAATTTAATTTCCAGAGGAGTCTTTTGCTTTTTCTATAAAATTCTAGATTTATTGGTGTTTCCAAGTCGCACATATAAGACAAAAATCTATATTGGTTCATGCAACATTGGGGGGGGGGAAAGTCAGCTGGGCCCATTAGTTATTAATATTGGGAAAATTATTTTAAGTAAATGTAGTTTGGTTGTGATTTAAAGAAGTAGAATAAGCCATTTAATAGTTTGAGTGGACCAGCATTTTACATCAAATCCAATTATGTGAGTTTCCTTCTGACTGAACAAATCATCCTTTGCTTTGGGTCACTGTAAGTAAAGTAAATAGTTTATTGAATAAGTCTCTGGACCATTTCAATCTACTATGGTTCACTGAAACATCCATGCTATTAGTTTGGCAAGCAAAGGACAAATTTATCCGGGAGGCAGGCAAAAGCCCTGAGTAGATGTACACCAGCAATTATACAGCTCTAACAAACGATCATAATAATGAAGGGCTTCAAGCAGTTAGCCGTATAGTTCAAGGAGTGGATGAGTAAGCAGGACTTTCACATTGTGTGAGCAGAACTGCCTTCTGCTATGGTGACTAGAACATCAGCTGTGGGAGATCTTGCAGACTCCAGCTGATGCTCAATGTAGCAAAAGAGCCCAGGGATCTTCAAAATAATCCCAAATACCTCAAGACAAAAGGGGGAGGAGTAAAATATAAAGAGGGACTGGGGGGAAAACATTTTTTTTCCTCCAATGTAACTTTCTACAAATGTTAGATGTATTACCCACATTAATATGACCAATAGGAAAATATATTATGGTACCTGTTCTGACCAAGGACCCTTTGGTAGAAGTGAACACAAACCAAATTAACTATTAGGATTGTAGGGGATTCTGAATCAATTCTAAATTTAACTGCCTGGGATTTTGTTTATAAAAACATTTGACTTCTCTCTTTCTGGTTATAAAAACCCTAGAATCCCTCTTGGTCATTGGTGGCAATCACTGAAACATCTTAATCGGGTCTTAATGGAGAAAAAAGGCTATCTGACCATTTAAAAAATCCTATGCATGGAATTCCTAACTCCTAACGCTTGCTCTTAACACCTTCTTGGTCTCCCTATCATTAGAAGGCTTTTGTTCATTACACTGGAAGTCAAAAAACCATAGGGCAAAGAAAAATTCAGATGGCTTTTTGGTTTTCTTCCAGCATCAAGCAAAGCATATTTTTCCTCCTGATCATTGATTGGATTCATTCCACAGTGCATCAAAACCAAAACCAAAACCAAAACAAACCCAAGGAACAGCTGTTGTCAACCCCCCTCCCTCCCACAGAACCTCAATACAAAAATCCATTGAAGCTTCTTTTTAGGTTAGAATGCTAATTTGGAAAAAAAAATATGCACACATGAAAGGGAAGGAGGAAAAGAAAAAATCAAACAACAACTACCAAGCTATTCAAGTCACAGAATTGTGAATCACATTTCTGATGAGAGAATAAAATTATATTTCCAGAGAAGAAAGCAGAAGGCAGGTGTACTTTCTCACCTCAATATTTTGCATTTTTCTGTTATGTTTACATTTTATTCATATCAGACTAATTGAAAAAAGAGGGACCTATTGTCCACTGCCAGGTAATTTATTTAGCCAAGATAAAGGAACTGGCAATCTGATGTCAGCTCTTGCAAATCTTATCTGTTTTAGGTGAATCTCTGTTTGGAAAACTACAAGTAATTGTCAATCAGATGTACAAAAAAAGTGCAAGATTTTTTTTCTTTACTTCCAAAAAACAGACCCCACACCTTCTTTAATTGAAAGATCAACATCTTAGCATCCAAGCATCTGACATATGCATTCATCTCCTTAGGGAAAGGAAAATCCTTTGCTATCTCACAACACCTCTTTCTCATTTCAAATGATGCAGCCTGTCTTCCTAAGTCTTGCCCACTTTCCTTAGAACTTATTCAAGTTTTCGTTTTTCACCGTTGGTGGGATAATCTTGTCCAGCAACAGACAGATTCCTTCTTCTCTAGTTTGTAAGATCCTGTATATTATCTAGCGATGCAGCAATGACACATCCTGGATCCAGGATGCCGAAGTCGATTGTTAAATCCCCCTGATTTGGTTTTACTTGATGGGGGTGAGGGGAGGTTGAGAAAAGAAGGCTTACCTGCTGTACGAAAACTGCAGCTGTAAGAGAAAAAGCAGCGGAAGCAGCGCTAACAGCAGCTCCTGCTAAGCGAATCTTGCTTCTACTCCACCGTAGCAAGAAACTGTTTTCTCCACAGTCCTCCCCCCCCCCACACTCTTTTTCTTTTTCTTTTCGTTCACCGAACAGATGAGTAAGGAAGACAGAGCAGACAGGTTGAAATCACGTTCGTTTTAGCCGAAGTCCTTCTTTCTTTTCAGAAATGACCGGGGAATCTGGCTCCGGATTCTCCAACTGTCTGTCTCTCTCTCTCGCGCGCTCGCTCGCTCGCTCTCCCTCCCCACGTTTACGCTTCAGATCAATACAGCTCTTTAGCAGCAGCTTGAGCTAAACTGCAGCTGATAGAGCTCAGCCAATAAGTACCGAGGATCCCCCCCTTCTGTCGCCCGCCCTCAAAAAGAGACACGCAAACCATGTATTGGAGAAGGTTATTAGTTATGAGCAAAGGAGGACAATTAATCTTAACCCCTTGCTAGATCCTTTAAACCCCTCTCTCAATTTGCGTGTGTGCGCGCGGGAGAGCGAGAGTCAGAGACTTTCCAAGCTTCGCTATTATTTTGCCTGATGAGATGCCTTGACTAAGCTAAGAAGCCCCCAGCTGGCATCTTTAAAGGAGAAAAGTGCCTTAACGCAAAAAGACTCAAACAGGATCCACAGTGCTTCAAACCTTGCTGGCCTCCAACCATGCCTCTCTCATCGAGTACAGTGAGCGTACGTCAATATGAAATAATTCACATACATATTGTGAATTGGGTTTTTCGATACACATGTCTTAGATGGTATTCCATTTGAGCATTCCATGTAATGAAGCCCCCGAGTGCTGCATTTTCTCCTTTAAAACCCAAAGGCTGTTCAAGCTGAGATCTTTACTATCTGGTTGGCCCATCTAGCTCAGCGCTTTCTAGAAAATGACAATTCTGTTTCTCAATCCGTGGACTTTCCATTGATTTCTACAATTGCTCTATCTGTTCCTGGATTGCTCTGCAAATTGTTTTTTAACCATTCCATTGAAGGGGAGGGGGGGGGATCTTTCTGTGATCCCTTTCACACTGAAGTCTGCTTAGCTAAATTCCAGATGGCATTTGTAGTTAAATGATCTGGAGTTCAAATAAGGCACCCGGAACATTAAAGAAAGAAGTCACAACAGCACTATTTATAAATGACATTCCCTTTATATGGAAATCTTGTGTGGAGAGTGCTACTGTAATTCTGCCTAGGTATGCTTTTCAATTGTTGTGCTGTTTATGCAAATGGACAGTGTTGAATATATTTGCAGTTATCATAGACAAGTTACATGTAATTTTTTTCTGGGAAAACTGCAATAAAGGCTTTTGCCTAAGATCTTAGAGCAATGTTACCAAATGTCTTCATATGGAAAGGTATGAGATTTTTACACTTCTCAGCAAAGAGAACAATATGATTTGTTATTCACAACTCAATGATTGCCCTCCCCCAAAGGTAATCATTACTGTATTCAGCTCACCTAATACTAGGTGCAGTGTAATATTTCTCACATAAACAACTCCCTGCCTCTGTATTTTGCTTTCAATTGATCCCTCTCTTCCAATTTTTCTCAATAATACATCTATCTATATATATATTGAATTAGTCAAAGAACAGCTTAAGACATATCTCCATCTCTATCCTTTGAGTCAGCCTTGACTCCTGACATCATAAATTTTATTTATAAAGTTTATTTGATAAACTTGATTAAATATTTCTCCAATGCCATTTCCTTTTTTAAAAATAAACTTTATTGATTTTCTTAGAATTGACAAACATACAAACACACATTTAACATAAAATTGGGGTTGCAGATACCCCGCTTGTTCAAGAAGTCAACTTGCATTACAGAAAAAAGAATACATTATTAATATGTTAAGTCAACCTATTACTTTAAGTGAATACACTTTAAAGTGTATACACTTTATTCCAAATCACATTAAATTCAGATTCTTCTTGGTTATTTAACCGTCTTGTCATCATATCCATTTCAGCGCAGTTTAATATTTTCTTAATAACCTCCTCCTCTTTGGGAATATCTTCCCCCTTCCAATTTTGCGCATATACTATCCTGGCCGCTGTCGTTATATGAATAACTAAATGTAAAATATCTTTCTTATATTTCTGTTTGTTTATACCTAGTAAGAAAAATTCCGGAGTTTTTTCTATCTCTTGCTTTATTATTTCTTTTATTATTCTTTCTATCATTTTCCTTTTTTAAAAAAAAATATACTTTATTAATTTATACAAAAAGGAATAAAATGGGGGGAAAGGGAAATGGGGATACAGAAAAAAGAAGGTAGGAAGGGAGTGGGGTAAACAGTATTATTATATCACAGCTTATATATATTATTGTATATACATTTCAGATATTTGTCCATATGTAAATATTTCGTATTGAGAGTTCTTTTTTAAATATTTTATAGCTGTAGTATTTGGTAACCCAACAATAATGTGGGAAAATAAACTATAAAAAGGGAGAAAAAAGAGAGAAAAAAGGAGAGAGAGAGAGAAGAGAAAGAAGAGAAATAGGAAAGTAAGAAATATTACCTGCAACCAAGCAGGCGTTTAAGTTGTGACGACTTAGATGAATTATATTTGTTGTTTTTGTTAGTGAAAGTTTATCGTAAGTTGTGATATTAGTATATTTCTAGTAGTTATCAAATGGATTGAACTCAGATAGGGATTGAATTGTTTTTGGTCCGTTTTTTGGTTATACGTATCTTAATTTTAGTTTATGTTAAGCGATTTTGATTATTTTTTGGTTTGTCATCTTTAGAGTTGGATAGCCATCTAAACCATTTCTCCCATGCCTTGTAGAACTCTGAATCATTTTTGTTTTGAATTTCCATTGTTAATTTTGTTAGTTCTGCGCATTCCATAATTTTACTAATGACAGTTAGATTTGTCGGGATGTCTTCTTTTTTCCAATGTTGTGCATAAGTTAGTCTAGCGGCCGTTAGTATTTGAATAGTGAGGTATCTGTCTTCTTTACTTAATTTCTGTCTAAAAATGCACAGAAGAAATAACTCTGGTTTAATTATGATCTTTGTCAATATGACTTGGTCCATTATTTTCATAATTTGTGTCCAGAACTTTTGGGCGTATGTACAGGTCCACCACATATGATAATACGTTCCCTGGTTTTTTTTACATTTCCAACATAAAGAAGATACATTTGGGTACATTTTAGAAAGCCTAGCTGGTGGAAGGTGCCATCTGTATATCATTTTGTAAAGATTTTCTTTGTAGGAGACAGCCAGAGTCATTTTATAGTTAATGGTTAATTGTGTATATTTTTTTCCAGCCATCGTGCCATCCAGCCAGTGTGCCAGCCAGCTATCCACGCCAGCGTGCCAGCCAGCCAGCCAGCCAGCCAGCCAGCCAGCGTGCCAGCCAGCCAGCCAGCATGCCAGCCAGCCAGCCAGCCAGCCATTGTGCCAGCCAGCCAGCCATTGTGCCAGCCAGCCAGCCATCATGCCAGCCAGCCATCGTGCCAGCCAGCCATCGTGCCAGCCAGCCATTGTGCTAGCAAGCCATCGTGCCAGCCAGCCAGCGTACCAGCCATCCATCATGCCAGCCAGCTGTCGTGCCAGGCAGCCAGCCATTGTGCCAGGCAGCCAGCCATCGTGCCAATCAGCCATCCATTGTGCTAACCAGCCAGCCATCATGCCAGCCATCCAGCTGTCATTCCAGCCAGCCAGCCAGCCAGCCATCATGCCATCCAGCCATTGTGCCAGCCAGCCATCATGCCAGCCAGCCATCGTGCCAGCCAGCCATAGTGCTAGCAAGCCATCGTGCCAGCCAGCCATCGTGCCAGCCAGCCATCGTGCCAGCCAGCCAGCCATCATGTCAGCCATCCAGCCATCGTTCCAGCCAGCCAGCCAGCCATTGTTCCAGCCAGCCAGCCAGCCAGCCATCATGCCACAGCCATCATGCCATCCAGCCATCGTGCCATCCAGCCATCATGCCAGTCAGCCAGCCAACATGCCAGCCAGCCAGCCAATAGGCCAGCCAGCCAGCCAGCCATCGTGCCAGCCAGCCATCATGCCAGCCAGCCATCGTGCCAGCCAGCCATCGTGCCAGCCAGCCAGCCAGCCAGCTAGGCAACCAGCCATCCATCGTGCCAGCCAGCCAGCCATCGTTCCAGCCAGCCAGATAGCCAACTAGCGTATCAGCAAGCCAGCCAGCGTTCCAGCCAGCCAGCCAGCATTCCAGCCAGCCATCGTGCCAGCCAGCCAGCCATTGTGCCAGCCAGCCAGCCATCGTGCCAGCCAGCCATCATGCCAGCAAGGTGAGCAAGGCAGGCAAGACAGGCAAGGTAGGCTATCCAAGCCAGCGTGCCAGCCAGCCAGCCAGCCCGCCAGCCAGCCAGCCAGCCAACCAACCAGCCAGCCAGCCAGCCAGCCAGCCAGCCATCGTGCCAGCCAGCCATCATGTGAGCCAGCCATCGTGCCAGCCAGCCAGCCAGCCATCGTGCCAGGTAGGTATGCAGGCAGGCAAGGTGGGCAAGGCGGGCAAGGCAGGCAAGGCAGGCAAGGCAGGCAAGGCAGGCAAGGCAGGCAAGGTAGGCTATCCAAGCCAGCGTGTCAGCCAGCCAGCCAGCGTGCCAGCCAGCCAGCCAGCCAGCCAGCCAGCCAGCCAGCCAGCCAGCCATTGTGCCAGCCAGCCAGCCATCATGCCAGCCAGCCATCGTGCCAGCATGCCAATCAGCCATCCATTGTGCTAACCATTGTGCTAACCATTAATCATTCCAGCCAGCCAGCCAGCCAGCCATCATGCCATCCAGCCATTGTGCCAGCCAGCCGTCGTGCCAGCCAGCCATAGTGCTAGCAAGCCATCGTGCCAGCCAGCCATTGTGCTAGCAAGCCATCGTGCCAGCCAGCCAGCCAGCCAGCGTACCAGCCATCCATCATGCCAGCCAGCTGTTGTGCCAGGCAGCCAGCCATCGTGCCAATCAGCCATCCATTGTGCTAACCATTGTGCTAACCATTGTCATTCCAGCCAGCCAGCCAGCCAGCCATCATGCCATCCAGCCATTGTGCCAGCCAGCCATCGTGCCAGCCAGCCATAGTGCTAGCAAGCCATCGTGCCAGCCAGCCAGCGTGCCAGCCAGCCAGCATGCCAGCCAGCCAGCGTGCCAGCCAGCCAGCGTGCCAGCCAGCCAGCCATCTTGCCAGCCAGCCATCATGCCAGCCAGCAATCGTGCCAGCCAGCCATCGTGCCAGCAAGCCATCATGCCAGCCTGTCAGCCATCGTGCCAGCCAGCCATCGTGCCAGCCAGCCATCGTGCCAGCAAGCCATCGTGCAGCCAACCATCGTGCCAGCAAACCATCGTGCCAGCCAGCCAGCCATAGTTCCAGCCAGCCAGCCAGCCAGCCAGCCAGCCAGCCAGCCAGCCATTGTGCTAACCAGCCATTGTGTGAGCCAGCCATCGTGCCAGCCAGCCATCGTGCCAGCAAGGTGAGCAAGGCAGGCAAGGCAGGCAAGGCATCCAAGCCATCGTGCCAGCCAGCCAGCCAGCTAGCCATCGTGCCAGCCAGCCAGCCATTGTGCCAGCCAGCCATCATGCCAGCCAGCCATCGTGCCAGCCAGCCAGCCAGCCAGCCATCGTGCCAGGTAGGTATGCAGGCAGGCAAGGCAGGCAAGGCAGGCAAGGCAGGCAAGGCAGGCAAGGCAGGCAAGGCAGGCAAGGCAGGCAAGGCAGGCAAGGCAGGCAAGGCAGGCAAGGCAGGCAAGGCAGGCTATCCAAACCAGCGTGCCAGCCAGCCAGCAAGCCATTGTGCCAGCCAGCCAGCCATCATGCCAGCCAGCCATCGTGCCAGCATGCCAATCAGCCATCCATTGTGCTAACCATTGTGCTAACCATTAATCATTCCAGCCAGCCAGCCAGCCAGCCATCATGCCATCCAGCCATTGTGCCAGCCAGCCGTCGTGCCAGCCAGCCATAGTGCTAGCAAGCCATCGTGCCAGCCAGCTATTGTGCTAGCAAGCCATCGTGCCAGCCAGCCAGCCAGCCAGCGTACCAGCCATCCATCATGCCAGCCAGCTGTTGTGCCAGGCAGCCAGCCATCGTGCCAATCAGCCATCCATTGTGCTAACCATTGTGCTAACCATTGTCATTCCAGCCAGCCAGCCAGCCAGCCATCATGCCATCCAGCCATTGTGCCAGCCAGCCATCGTGCCAGCCAGCCATAGTGCTAGCAAGCCATCGTGCCAGCCAGCCAGCGTGCCAGTCAGCCAGCGTGCCAGCCAGCCAGCGTGCCAGCCAGCCAGCGTGCCAGCCAGCCAGCCATCTTGCCAGCCAGCCATCATGCCAGCCAGCAATCGTGCCAGCCAGCCATCGTGCCAGCAAGCCATCATGCCAGCCTGTCAGCCATCGTGCCAGCCAGCCATCGTGCCAGCCAGCCATCGTGCCAGCCAGCCATCGTGCAGCCAACCATCGTGCCAGCCAACCATCGTGCCAGCCATCCAGCCATAGTTCCAGCCAGCCAGCCAGCCAGCCATTGTGCTAGCCAGCCATTGTGTGAGCCAGCCATCGTGCCAGCCAGCCATCGTGCCAGCAAGGTGAGCAAGGCAGGCAAGGCAGGCAAGGCATCCAAGCCATCGTGCCAGCCAGCCAGCCAGCTAGCCATCGTGCCAGCCAGCCAGCCATTGTGCCAGCCAGCCATCATGCCAGCCAGCCATCGTGCCAGCCAGCCAGCCAGCCAGCCATCGTGCCAGGTAGGTATGCAGGCAGGCAAGGCAGGCAAGGCAGGCAAGGCAGGCAAGGCAGGCAAGGCAGGCAAGGCAGGCAAGGCAGGCAAGGCAGGCAAGGCAGGCAAGGCAGGCTATCCAAACCAGCGTGCCAGCCAGCCAGCAAGCCATTGTGCCAGCCAGCCAGCCATCGTGCCAGCCAGCCAGCCATCGTGCCAGCCAGCCATCGTGCCAGCCAGCCATCGTGCCAGCCAGCCATCGTGCCAGCCAGCCAGCCAGCCAGCCAGCAAGCCAGCCAGCCAGCCATCATGCCAGCAAGGCGGGCAAGGCAGGCAAGGCAGGCAAGGCAGGCAAGGCAGGCAAGGCAGGCAAGGCAGGCAAGGCAGGCAAGGCAGGCAAGGCAGGCAAGGCAGGCAAGGCAGGCAAGGCAGGCAAGGCAGGCAAGGCAGGCAATCCAAACCAGCGTGCCAGCCAGCCAGCCAGCAAGCCATTGTGCCAGCCAGCCAGCCATCGGGCCAGCCATCCAGCCATAGTTCCAGCCAGCCAGCCAGGCAACGTGCCAGCCAGCCAGCCATCGTGCCAGCCAGCCAGCCATTGTGCCAGCCAGCCATTGTGCCAGCCAGCCATTGTGCCAGCCAGCCATTGTGCCAGCCAGCCATTGTGCCAGCCAGCCATTGTGCCAGCCAACCATCGTGCCAGCCAGCCAGCCATTGTGCCAGCCAGCCAGCCGGCCAGGCATCATGCCAGCTATCCATCATGTGAGCCAACCATCGTGCCTGGCAACCAGCCAGCCAGCCAGCCAACGTGCCAGGTAGGTATGCAGGCAGGCAAGGCAGGCAAGGCAGGCAAGGCAGGCAAGGCAGGCAAGGCAGGCAAGGCAGGCAAGGCAGGCAAGGCAGGCAAGGCAGGCAAGGCAGGCAAGGCAGGCAAGGCAGGCTAGCCAAACCAGCGTGCCAGCCAGCCAGCCAGCCAGCCAGGCATCGTGCCAGCCAGGCATCGTGCCAGCCAGGCATCATGCCAGCCAGGCATCGTGCCAGCCAGGCATCGTGCCAGCCAGGCATCGTGCCAGCCAGCTTTCGTGACAGCCAGCCAACCATCATGCCAGCCATCCAGTCATCGTTCCAGCCAGCCAGCCAGTCATCATGCCAGCCAGCCATCATGCCATCCAGCCATTGTGCCAGCCAGCCATCATGCCAGCCAGCCATCGTGCCAGGCTGCCATTGTGCTAGCCAGCCAGCCATCATGCCAGCCAGCCATCGTTCCAGCCAGCCATTGTGGCAGCAAGCCATCACGGCAGCAAGCCATCGTGCAAGCCAGCCATCGTTCCAGCAAGCCATCGTGCCAGCCAGCCATCGTGCCAGCCAGCCATCGTGCCAGCCAGCCATCGTGCCAGCCAGCCATCGTGCCAGCCAGCCAGCGATCATGTCAGCCAGCCAGCCATCGTTCCAGCCAGCCAGCCACCTTTTGTTCCAGCCAGCCAGCCAGCCATCGTGCCACTTAGCCATCATGCCATCCAGCCAACCAGCTACCCAACTGTCATGACAGCCAGCCAGCCATCTTGCCAGCCAGCCAGCCATCGTGCCAGCCAGCCATCGTGCCAGCAAGCCATCATGACAGCCAGCCAGCCATCATGCCAGCCAGCCATCGTGCCAGCCAGCCATCGTGCCAGCCAGCCATCGTGCCAGCCAGCCATCGTGCCAGCCAGCCAGCCAGCCAGCCAGCCAGCCAGCCAGCCAGCCAGCCAGCCATCATGCCAGCAAAGCGGGCAAGGCAGGCAAGGCAGGCAAGGCAGGCAAGGCAGGCAAGGCAGGCAAGGCAGGCAAGGCAGGCAAGGCAGGCAAGGCAGGCAAGGCAGGCAAGGCAGGCAAGGCAGGCAAGGCAGGCAAGGCAGGCAGCCAGCCATCGTGCCAGCCAGCCAGCCATCATGCCAGCCAGCCATCGTGCCAGCCAGCCAGCCAGCCAGCCATCGTGCCAGGTAGGTATGCAGGCAGGCAAGGCAGGCAAGGCAGGCAAGGCAGGCAAGGCAGGCAAGGCAGGCAAGGCAGGCAAGGCAGGCAAGGCGGGCAAGGCGGGCAAGGCGGGCAAGGCGGGCAAGGCAGCCATTGTGCCAGCCAGCCAGCCATCGTGCAAGCCAGCCATCGTGCCAGCCAGCCATCGTGCCAGCCAGCCATCGTGCCAGCCAGCCATCGTGCCAGCCAGCCATCATGCCAGCCAGCCAGCCAGCCAGCCAGCCAGCCAGCCATCATGCCAGCAAGGCGGGCAAGGCAGGCAAGGCAGGCAAGGCAGGCAAGGCAGGCAAGGCAGGCAAGGCAGGCAAGGCAGGCAAGGCAGGCAAGGCAGGCAAGGCAGGCAAGGCAGGCAAGGCAGGCAAGGCAGGCAAGGCAGGCAGCCAGCCATCGTGCCAGACAGCCATCCATTGTGCCAGCCAGCCAGCCAGCCATCGTGCCAGCCATCCATCATGTGAGCCATCCATCATGCCAGCCAGCCAGCCAGGTAGGTATGCAGGCAGGCAAGGCAGGCAAGGCAGGCAAGGCAGGCAAGGCAGGCAAGGCAGGCAAGGCAGGCAGGGCAGGCAAGGCAGGCAAGGCGGGCAAGGCGGGCAAGGCGGGCAAGGCAGGCAAGGCAGGCTAGTCAAACCAGCGTGCCAGCCAGCCAGCCAGCCATTGTGCCAGCCACCCAGCCATCATGCCAGCCAGGCATCGTGCCAGCCAGGCATCGTGCCAGCCAGGCATCGTGCCAGCCAGCCATTGTGCCAGCCAGCTTTCATGACAGCCAGCCAACCATCATGCCAGCCATCCAGCCATCGTTACAGCCAGCCATCCAGCCAGTCATCGTGCCAGCCAGCCATCATGCCATCCAGCCATTGTGCCATCCAGCCATCGTGCCATCCAGCCATCGTGCCAGCCTGCCATTGTGCCAGCCAGCCATCCATCATGCCAGCCAGCCATCGTTCCATCCAGCCATCGTGGCAGCAAGCCATCTTGGCAGCAAGCCATCGTGCAAGCCAGCCATCGTTCCAGCGAGCCATCGTGCCAGCCAGCCATCGTGCCAGCCAGCCATCGTGCCAGCCAGCCAGCAACCTTTTGTTCCAGCCAGGCAGCCAGCCATCGTGCCACTTAGCCATCATGCCATCCAGCCAACCAGCTAGGCAACCATCATGACAGCCAGCCAGCCTTCTTGCCAGCCAGCCAGCCATCGTGCCAGCCAGCCATCGTGCCAGCAAGCCATCATGACAGCCAGCCAGCCATCATGACAGCCAGCCAGCCATCGTGCCAGCCAGCCATCGTGCCAGCCAGCCATCGTGCCAGCCCGCCATCGTGCCAGCAAGCCATCATGCTAGCCAGCCTGTCATCGTGCCAGCCAGCCATCATGCCATCCAGCCATTGTGCCAGCCAGCCATCGTGCAAGCCAGCCATTGTGCTATCCAGCTTTCATGACAGCCAGCCATCATTCCAGGCAGTCAGCCAGCCAGTCATCATGCCAGTCAGCCATCATGCCATCCAGCCATTGTGCCAGCCAGCCATCATGCCAGCCAGCCATCGTGCCAGCCAGCCATCGTGGCAGCCAGCCATCGTGCCAGCCAGCCATCATGCCAGCCAGCCATCGTTCCAGCCAGTCACCGTGGCAGCAAGCCATCATGCAAGCAAGCCATCATTCCAGCGAGCCATCGTGCCAGCCAGCCATCGTGCCAGCCAGCCATCGTGCCAGCCAGCCATCGTGTCAGCCAGCCAGTCACCATGTCAGCCAGCCAGCCATCGTTCCAGCCAGCCAGCCACCTTTTGTTCCAGCCAGCCAGCCAGCCATCGTGCCACTTAGCCATCATGCCATCCAACCAGCCAGCTAAGCAACCATCATGACAGCCAGCCAGCCATCTTGCCAGCCAGCCAGCCATTATGCCAGCCAGCCAGCCATCGTGCCTGCCAGTCATCGTGCCAGCCAGCCATCATGCCAGCCAGCCAGCCATCGTGCCAGCCAGCCATTGTGCAGCCAACCATCGTTCCAGCCAATCATCGTGCCAGCCATCCAGCCATAGTTCCAGCAAGCCAGCCAGCCAGCCAGCCAGCCAGCCAGCCAGCCAGCCAGCCAGCCAGCCAGCCAGCCCGCCAGCCAGCCAGCCAGCCAGCCAGCCGGCCAGCCAGCCAGCCAGCCATCGTGCCAGCCAGCCATCGTGCCAGCCAGCCATCGTGCCAGCCAGCCATCGTGCCAGCCAGCCAGCCAGCCTTTGGGCCAGCCAGCCACCATGCCAGCAAGGTGAGCAAGGCAGGCAAGGCAGGCAAGGCAGGCAAGGCAGGCAAGGCAGGCAAGGCAGGCAAGGCAGGCAAGGCAGGCAAGGCAGGCAAGGCAGGATATCCAGCCAGCAAGCCATCGTGCCAGTCAGCCAGCCATCATTGTGCCAGCCAGCCAGCCATCATGCCAGCCAGCCAGCCAGCCAGCCATCATGCCAGGTAGGTATGCAGGCAGGCAAGGCAGGCAAGGCAGGCAAGGCAGGCAAGGCAGGCAAGGCAGGCAAGGCAGGCAAGGCAGGCAAGGCAGGCAAGGCAGGCAAGGCAGGCTATCCAAACCAGCGTGCCAGCCAGCCAGCCAGCAAGCCATTGTGCCAGCCAGCCATCGTGCCAGCCAGCCATCGTGCCAGCCAGCCATCGTGCCAGCCATCCAGCCATAGTTCCAGCCAGCCAGCCAGCCATCGTGCCAGCCAGCCAGCCATCGTGGCAGCCAGCCAGCCATTGTGCCAGCCAGCCATTGTGCCAGCCAGCCATTGTGCCAGCCAGCCATTGTGCCAGCCAACCATCGTGCCAGCCAGCCAGCCATTGTGCCAGCCAGCCAGCCGGCCAGGCATCATGCCAGCTATCCATCATGTGAGCCATCCATCGTGCCTGGCAACCAGCCAGCAAGCCAGCTAACGTGCCAGGTAGGTATGCAGGCAGGCAAGGCAGGCAAGGCAGGCAAGGCAGGCAAGGCAGGCAAGGCAGGCAAGGCAGGCAAGGCAGGCAAGGCAGGCAAGGCAGGCAAGGCAGGCAAGGCAGGCAAGGCAGGCAAGGCAGGCAAGGCAGGCTAGCCAAACCAGCGTGCCAGCCAGCCAGCCAGCCAGGCATCGTGCCAGCCAGGCATCGTGCCAGCCAGGCATCATGCCAGCCAGACATCGTGCCAGCCAGGCATCGTGCCAGCCAGCCATCGTGCCAGCCATCCAGCCATAGTTCCAGCCAGCCAGCCAGCCATCGTGCCAGCCAGCCAGCCATCGTGGCAGCCAGCCAGCCATTGTGCCAGCCAGCCATTGTGCCAGCCAGCCATTGTGCCAGCCAGCCATTGTGCCAGCCAACCATCGTGCCAGCCAGCCAGCCATTGTGCCAGCCAGCCAGCCGGCCAGGCATCATGCCAGCTATCCATCATGTGAGCCATCCATCGTGCCTGGCAACCAGCCAGCAAGCCAGCTAACGTGCCAGGTAGGTATGCAGGCAGGCAAGGCAGGCAAGGCAGGCAAGGCAGGCAAGGCAGGCAAGGCAGGCAAGGCAGGCAAGGCAGGCAAGGCAGGCAAGGCAGGCAAGGCAGGCAAGGCAGGCAAGGCAGGCAAGGCAGGCAAGGCAGGCTAGCCAAACCAGCGTGCCAGCCAGCCAGCCAGCCAGGCATCGTGCCAGCCAGGCATCGTGCCAGCCAGGCATCATGCCAGCCAGGCATCGTGCCAGCCAGGCATCGTGCCAGCCAGGCATCGTGCAAGCCAGCCATCGTGCAAGCCAGCCATCGTGCCAGCCAGCCATCGTTCCATCCAGCCATCGTGGCAGCAAGCCATCTTGGCAGCAAGCCACCATGCAAGCCAGCCATCGTTCCAGCGAGCCATCATGCCAGCCAGCCATCGTGCCAGCCTGCCATTGTGCCAGCCAGCCAGCCATCATGCCAGCCAGCCATCGTTCCAGCCAGCCATTGTGGCAGCAAGCCATCACGGCAGCAAGCCATCGTGCAAGCCAGCCATCGTTCCAGCGAGCCATCGTGCCAGCCAGCCATCGTGCCAGCCAGCCATCGTGCCAGCCAGCCATCGTGCCAGCCAGCCATCGTGCCAGCCAGCCAGCGATCATGTCAGCCAGCCAGCCATCGTTCCAGCCAGCCAGCCACCTTTTGTTCCAGCCAGCCAGCCAGCCATCGTGCCACTTAGCCATCATGCCATCCAGCCAACCAGCTAGGCAACTGTCATGACAGCCAGCCAGCCATCTTGCCAGCCAGCCAGCCATCATGCCAGCCAGCCATCGTGCCAGCCAGCCATCGTGCCAGCAAGCCATCATGACAGCCAGCCAGCCATCGTGCCAGCCTGCCATCGTGCCAGCCAGCCATCGTGCCAGCCAGCCATCGTGCCAGCCAGCCAGCGAGCCAGCCAGCCATCATGCCAGCAAGGCGAGCAAGGCAGGCAATGCAGGCAAGGCAGGCAAGGCAAGGCAGGCAAGGCAGGCAAGGCAGGCAAGGCAGGCAAGGCAGGCAAGGCAGGCAAGGCAGGCAAGGCAGGCAAGGCAGGCAAGGCAGGCAAGGCAGGCAAGGCAGGCAAGGCAGGCAAGGCAGGCAAGGCAGGCAGCCAGCCATCGTGCCAGCCAGCCAGCCATTGTGCCAGCCAGCCATCATGCCAGCCAGCCATCGTGCCAGCCAGCCAGCCAGCCAGCCATCGTGCCAGGTAGGTATGCAGGCAGGCAAGGCAGGCAAGGCAGGCAAGGCAGGCAAGGCAGGCAAGGCAGGCAAGGCAGGCAAGGCGGGCAAGGCGGGCAAGGCGGGCAAGGCGGGCAAGGCAGCCATTGTGCCAGCCAGCCAGCCATCGTGCAAGCCAGCCATCGTGCCAGCCAGCCATCGTGCCAGCCAGCCATCGTGCCAGCCAGCCATCGTGCCAGCCAGCCATCATGCCAGCCAGCCAGCCAGCCAGCCAGCCAGCCAGCCATCATGCCAGCAAGGCGGGCAAGGCAGGCAAGGCAGGCAAGGCAGGCAAGGCAGGCAAGGCAGGCAAGGCAGGCAAGGCAGGCAAGGCAGGCAAGGCAGGCAAGGCAGGCAAGGCAGGCAGCCAGCCATCGTGCCAGACAGCCATCCATTGTGCCAGCCAGCCAGCCAGCCATCGTGCCAGCCATCCATCATGTGAGCCATCCATCATGCCAGCCAGCCAGCCAGGTAGGTATGCAGGCAGGCAAGGCAGGCAAGGCAGGCAAGGCAGGCAAGGCAGGCAAGGCAGGCAGGCAGGGCAGGCAAGGCAGGCAAGGCGGGCAAGGCGGGCAAGGCGGGCAAGGCGGGCAAGGCAGGCAAGGCAGGCTAGTCAAACCAGCGTGCCAGCCAGCCAGCCAGCCATTGTGCCAGCCACCCAGCCATCATGCCAGCCAGGCATCGTGCCAGCCAGGCATCGTGCCAGCCAGGCATCGTGCCAGCCAGCCATTGTGCCAGCCAGCTTTCATGACAGCCAGCCAACCATCATGCCAGCCATCCAGCCATCGTTACAGCCAGCCATCCAGCCAGTCATCGTGCCAGCCAGCCATCATGCCATCCAGCCATTGTGCCATCCAGCCATCGTGCCATCCAGCCATCGTGCCAGCCTGCCATTGTGCCAGCCAGCCATCCATCATGCCAGCCAGCCATCGTTCCATCCAGCCATCGTGGCAGCAAGCCATCTTGGCAGCAAGCCATCGTGCAAGCCAGCCATCGTTCCAGCGAGCCATCGTGCCAGCCAGCCATCGTGCCAGCCAGCCATCGTGCCAGCCAGCCAGCAACCTTTTGTTCCAGCCAGGCAGCCAGCCATCGTGCCACTTAGCCATCATGCCATCCAGCCAACCAGCTAGGCAACCATCATGACAGCCAGCCAGCCTTCTTGCCAGCCAGCCAGCCATCGTGCCAGCCAGCCATCGTGCCAGCAAGCCATCATGACAGCCAGCCAGCCATCATGACAGCCAGCCAGCCATCGTGCCAGCCAGCCATCGTGCCAGCCAGCCATCGTGCCAGCCCGCCATCGTGCCAGCAAGCCATCATGCTAGCCAGCCTGTCATCGTGCCAGCCAGCCATCATGCCATCCAGCCATTGTGCCAGCCAGCCATCGTGCAAGCCAGCCATTGTGCTATCCAGCTTTCATGACAGCCAGCCATCATTCCAGGCAGTCAGCCAGCCAGTCATCATGCCAGTCAGCCATCATGCCATCCAGCCATTGTGCCAGCCAGCCATCATGCCAGCCAGCCATCGTGCCAGCCAGCCATCGTGGCAGCCAGCCATCGTGCCAGCCAGCCATCATGCCAGCCAGCCATCGTTCCAGCCAGTCACCGTGGCAGCAAGCCATCATGCAAGCAAGCCATCATTCCAGCGAGCCATCGTGCCAGCCAGCCATCGTGCCAGCCAGCCATCGTGCCAGCCAGCCATCGTGTCAGCCAGCCAGTCACCATGTCAGCCAGCCAGCCATCGTTCCAGCCAGCCAGCCACCTTTTGTTCCAGCCAGCCAGCCAGCCATCGTGCCACTTAGCCATCATGCCATCCAACCAGCCAGCTAAGCAACCATCATGACAGCCAGCCAGCCATCTTGCCAGCCAGCCAGCCATTATGCCAGCCAGCCAGCCATCGTGCCTGCCAGTCATCGTGCCAGCCAGCCATCATGCCAGCCAGCCAGCCATCGTGCCAGCCAGCCATTGTGCAGCCAACCATCGTTCCAGCCAATCATCGTGCCAGCCATCCAGCCATAGTTCCAGCCAGCCAGCCAGCCAGCCAGCCAGCCAGCCAGCCAGCCAGCCAGCCAGCCAGCCCGCCAGCCAGCCAGCCCGCCAGCCAGCCAGCCAGCCAGCCGGCCGGCCAGCCAGCCAGCCAGCCATCGTGCCAGCCAGCCATCGTGCCAGCCAGCCATCGTGCCAGCCAGCCATCGTGCCAGCCAGCCAGCCAGCCTTTGGGCCAGCCAGCCACCATGCCAGCAAGGTGAGCAAGGCAGGCAAGGCAGGCAAGGCAGGCAAGGCAGGCAAGGCAGGCAAGGCAGGCAAGGCAGGCAAGGCAGGATATCCAGCCAGCAAGCCATCGTGCCAGTCAGCCAGCCATCATTGTGCCAGCCAGCCAGCCATCATTCCAGCCAGCCATCATGCCAGCCAGCCAGCCAGCCAGCCATCATGCCAGGTAGGTATGCAGGCAGGCAAGGCAGGCAAGGCAGGCAAGGCAGGCAAGGCAGGCAAGGCAGGCAAGGCAGGCAAGGCAGGCAAGGCAGGCAAGGCAGGCAAGGCAGGCAAGGCAGGCTATCCAAACCAGCGTGCCAGCCAGCCAGCCAGCAAGCCATTGTGCCAGCCAGCCATCGTGCCAGCCAGCCATCGTGCCAGCCAGCCATCGTGCCAGCCAGCCAGCCATAGTTCCAGCCAGCCAGCCAGCCATCGTGCCAGCCAGCCAGCCATCGTGGCAGCCAGCCAGCCATTGTGCCAGCCAGCCATTGTGCCAGCCAACCATCGTGCCAGCCAGCCAGCCATTGTGCCAGCCAGCCAGCCGGCCAGGCATCATGCCAGCTATCCATCATGTGAGCCATCCATCGTGCCTGGCAACCAGCCAGCAAGCCAGCTAACGTGCCAGGTAGGTATGCAGGCAGGCAAGGCAGGCAAGGCAGGCAAGGCAGGCAAGGCAGGCAAGGCAGGCAAGGCAGGCAAGGCAGGCAAGGCAGGCAAGGCAGGCAAGGCAGGCAAGGCAGGCAAGGCAGGCAAGGCAGGCTAGCCAAACCAGCGTGCCAGCCAGCCAGCCAGCCAGGCATCGTGCCAGCCAGGCATCGTGCCAGCCAGGCATCATGCCAGCCAGGCATCGTGCCAGCCAGGCATCGTGCCAGCCAGGCATCGTGCAAGCCAGCCATCGTGCAAGCCAGCCATCGTGCCAGCCAGCCATCGTTCCATCCAGCCATCGTGGCAGCAAGCCATCTTGGCAGCAAGCCACCATGCAAGCCAGCCATCGTTCCAGCGAGCCATCGTGCCAGCCAGCCATCGTGCCAGCCTGCCATTGTGCCAGCCAGCCAGCCATCGTTCCAGCCAGCCATCGTTCCAGCCAGCCATTGTGGCAGCAAGCCATCACGGCAGCAAGCCATCGTGCAAGCCAGCCATCGTTCCAGCGAGCCATCGTGCCAGCCAGCCATCGTGCCAGCCAGCCATCGTGCCAGCCAGCCATCGTGCCAGCCAGCCATCGTGCCAGCCAGCCAGCGATCATGTCAGCCAGCCAGCCATCGTTCCAGCCAGCCAGCCACCTTTTGTTCCAGCCAGCCAGCCAGCCATCGTGCCACTTAGCCATCATGCCATCCAGCCAACCAGCTAGGCAACTGTCATGACAGCCAGCCAGCCATCTTGCCAGCCAGCCAGCCATCATGCCAGCCAGCCATCGTGCCAGCCAGCCATCGTGCCAGCAAGCCATCATGACAGCCAGCCAGCCATCGTGCCAGCCTGCCATCGTGCCAGCCAGCCATCGTGCCAGCCAGCCATCGTGCCAGCCAGCCAGCGAGCCAGCCAGCCATCATGCCAGCAAGGCGAGCAAGGCAGGCAATGCAGGCAAGGCAGGCAAGGCAAGGCAGGCAAGGCAGGCAAGGCAGGCAAGGCAGGCAAGGCAGGCAAGGCAGGCAAGGCAGGCAAGGCAGGCAAGGCAGGCAAGGCAGGCAAGGCAGGCAAGGCAGGCAGCCAGCCATCGTGCCAGCCAGCCAGCCATTGTGCCAGCCAGCCAGCCATCCATCGTGCCAGCCATCCATCATGTGAGCCATCCATCATGCCAGCCAGCCAGCCAGGTAGGTATGCAGGCAGGCAAGGCAGGCAAGGCAGGCAAGGCAGGCAAGGCAGGCAAGGCAGGCAAGGCAGGCAAGGCAGGCAAGGCAGGCAAGGCAGGCAAGGCAGGCAAGGCAGGCAAGGCAGGCTATCCAAACCAGCGTGCCAGCCAGCCAGCAAGCCATTGTGCCAGCCAGCCAGCCATCGTGCCAGCCAGCCATCGTGCCAGCCAGCCAGCCATTGTGCCATCCAGCCATCGTGCCAGCCAGCCATCATGTTAGCCATCCATCATGCCAGCCAGCCAGCCAGGTAGGTATGCAGGCAGGCAAGGCAGGCAAGGCAGGCAAGGCAGGCAAGGCAGGCAAGGCAGGCAAGGCAGGCAAGGCAGGCAAGGCAGGCAAGGCAGGCAAGGCAGGCAAGGCAGGCAAGGCAGGCTAGCCAAACCAGCGTGCCAGCCAGCCAGCCAGCCATTGTGCCAGCCACCCAGCCATCATGCCAGCCAGGCATCGTGCCAGCCAGGCATCGTGCCAGCCAGCCATTGTGCCAGCCAGCTTTCATGACAGCCAGCCAACCATCATGCCAGCCATCCAGCCATCGTTACAGCCAGCCATCCAGCCAGTCATCGTGCCAGCCAGCCATCATGCCATCCAGCCATCGTGCCATCCAGCCATCGTGCCATCCAGCCATCGTGCCAGCCTGCCATTGTGCCAGCCAGCCATCCATCATGCCAGCCAGTCATCGTTCCATCCAGCCATTGTGGCAGCAAGCCATCTTGGCAGCAAGCCATCGTGCAAGCCAGCCATCGTTCCAGCGAGCCATCGTGCCAGCCAGCCATCGTTCCATCCAGCCATCGTGGCAGCAAGCCATCTTGGCAGCAAGCCACCATGCAAGCCAGCCATCGTTCCAGCGAGCCATCGTGCCAGCCAGCCATCGTGCCAGCCAGCCAGCCACCTTTTGTTCCAGCCAGGCAGCCAGCCATCGTGCCACTTAGCCATCATGCCATCCAGCCAACTAGCTTGGCAACCATCATGACAGCCAGCCAGCCATCTTGCCAGCCAGCCAGCCATCGTGCCAGCAAGCCATCATGACAGCCAACCAGCCATCATGACAACCAGCCATCGTGCCAGCCAGCCATCATGCCAGCCAGCCATCGTGCCAGCCCGCCATCGTGCCAGCAAGCCATCATGCCAGCCAGCTAGTCATCGTGCCAGCCAGCCATCATGCCATCCAGCCATTGTGCCAGCCAGCCATCGTGCAAGCCAGCCATTGTGCTATCCAGCTTTCATGACAGCCAGGCATCATTCCAGGCAGTCAGCCAGCCAGTCATCATGCCAGTCAGCCATCATGCCATCCAGCCATTGTGCCAGCCAGCCATCATGCCAGCCAGCCATCGTGCCAGCCAGCCATCGTGGCAGCCAGCCATCATGCCAGCCAGCCATCATGCCAGCCAGGCATCGTTCCAGCCAGTCACCGTGGCAGCAAGCCATCGTGCAAGCCAGCCATCGTTCCAGCGAGCCATCGTGCCAGCCAGCCATCGTGCCAGCCAGCCATCGTGCCAGCCAGCCATCGTGCCAGCCAGTCATCGTGCCAGCCAGCCATCGTGCCAGCCAGCCATCGTGCCAGCCAGCCAGCCATTGTGCCAGCCAGCCAGCCATTGTGCCAGCCAGCCATTGTGCCAGCCAGCCATCATGCCAGCAAGGCGAGCAAGGCAGGCAAGGCAGGCAAGGCAGGCAAGGCAGGCAAGGCAGGCAAGGCAGGCAAGGCAGGCAAGGCAGGCAAAGCAGGCAAGGCAGGCAAGGCAGGCAAGGCAGGCTATCCAAGCCATCGTGCCAGCCAGCCAACCAGCTAGCCATCGTGCCAGCCAGCCAGCCATTGTGCCAGCCAGCCAGCCATCATGCCAGCCAGCCAGTCAGCCATCGTGCCAGGTAGGTAAGCAGGCAGGCAAGGCAGGCAAGGCAGGTTATCCAAGCTATCGTGCCAGCCAGCCAGCTAGCCCTCGTGCCAGCCAGCCAGCCATTGTGCCAGCCAGCCAGCCAGCCAGCCATCATGCCAGCCAGCCATCGTGCCAGCCAGCCAGCCAGGTAGCCATCGTGCCAGGGAGGTATGCAGTCAGTCAAGGCAGTCAAGGCAGTCAAGGCAGGCAAGGCAGGCAAGGCAGGCAAGGTAGGCTATCCAAACCAGCGTGCCAGCCAGCCATCGTGCCAGCCAGCCAGCCATCGTGCCAGCCAGCCATCGTGCCAGCCAGCCATCGTGCCAGCCAGCCAGCCATAGTTCCAGCCAGCCAGCCATTGGGCCAGCCAGCCATTGGGCCAGCAAGCCATTGGGCCAGCCAGCCATTGTGCCTGCCAGCCAGCCAGCCAGCCATTGTGCCATCCATCCATCATGTGAGCCATCCATCGTGCCTGGCAGCCAGCCAGCCAGCCAGCCAGCCATCGTGCCAGGTAGGTATGCAGGCAGGCAAAGCAGGCAAGGCAGGCAAGGCAGGCAAGGCAGGCAAGGCAGGCAAGGCAGGCAAGGCAGGCAAGGCAGGCAAGGCAGGCAAGCAGGCAAGGCAGGCAAGGCAGGCAAGGCAGGCAAGGCAGGCTATCCAAACCAGTGTGCCAGCCAGCCAGCAAGCCATTGTGCCAGACAGCCAGCCATCGTGCCAGCCAGCCAGCCAGCCATCGTGCCAGCCAGGCATCGTGCCAGCCAGCCATTGTGCCAGCCAGCCAGCCATTGTGCCAGCCAGCCATTGTGCCAGCCAGCCATCATGCCAGCAAGGCGAGCAAGGCAGGCAAGGCAGGCAAGGCAGGCAAGGCAGGCAAGGCAGGCAAGGCAGGCAAGGCAGGCAAGGCAGGCAAGGCAGGCAAGGCAGGCAAGGCAGGCAAGGCAGGCAAGGCAGGCTATCCAAGCCATCGTGCCAGCCAGCCAGCCAGCTAGCCCTCGTGCCAGCCAGCCAGCCATTGTGCCAGCCAGCCAGCCAGCCATCATGCCAGCCAGCCATCGTGCCAGCCAGCCAGCCAGGTAGCCATCGTGCCAGGGAGGTATGCAGTCAGGCAAGGCAGGCAAGGCAGGCAAGGCAGGCAAGGCAGGCAAGGCAGGCAAGGCAGGCAAGGCAGGCAAGGCAGGCAAGGCAGGCAAGGCAGGCAAGGCAGGCTATCCAAACCAGCGTGCCAGCCAGCCAGCCAGCAAGCCATTGTGCCAGCCAGCCATTGTGCCAGCCAGCCATTGTGCCAGCCAGCCATTGTGCCTGCCAGCCAGCCAGCCATTGTGCCAGCCAGCCAGCCAGCCAGCCAGCCATTGTGCCAGCAATCCATCATGTGAGCCATCCATCGTTCCTGGCAGCCAGCCAGCCAGCCAGCCAGCTATCGTGCCAGGTAGGTATGCAGGCAGGCAGGCAAGGCAGGCAAGGCAGGCAAGGCAGGCAAGGCAGGCAAGGCAGGCAAGGCAGGCAAGGCAGGCAAGGCAGGCATGGCAGGCAAGGCAGGCAAGGCAGGCAAGGCAGGCAAGGCAGGTAATGTAGGCTAGCCAAACCAGCGTGCCAGCCAGCCAGCCAGCCATTGTCCCAGCCAGCCAGCCATTGTCCCAGCCAGCCAGCCATCATGCCAGCCAGGCATCGTGCCAGCCAGGCATCGTGCCAGCCAGCCATTGTGCCAGCCAGCTTTCGTGACAACCAGCCAACCATCATGCCAGCCATCCAGCCATTGTTCCAGCCAGCCAGCCAGCCAGCCAGTCATCGTGCCAGCCAGCCATCATGCCATCCAGCCATTGTGCCAGCCAGCCATCGTGCCAGCCAGCCATCGTGCCAGCCAGCCATCGTGCCAGCCTGCCATTGTGCCAGCCAGCCAGCCATCATGCCAGCCAGCCATCGTTCCAGCCAACCATCGTGGCAGCAAGCCATCGTGGCAGCAAGCCATCGTGCAAGCCAGCCATCATTGCAGAGAGCCATCGTGCCAGCCAGCCATCGTGCCAGCCAGCCATCGTGCCAGCCAGCCATCGTGCCAGCCAGCCAGCAATCATGTCAGCCAGCCAGCCATCGTTCCAGCCAGCCAGCCACCTTTTGTTCCAGCCAGCCAGCCAGTCATCGTGCCAGCCTGCCATCATGCCATTCAGCCAATGTGCCAGCCAGCCATCATGCCAGCCAGCCATCATGCCAGCCAGCCATCATGCTAGCAAGCCATCGTGCCAGACAGCCATCGTGCCAGACAGCCATCATGCCAGCCTGCCATCGTGCCAGTCATCCAGCCATTGTGCCAGCCAGCCATCATGCCAGCCAGCCATCATGCCAGCCAGCCATCATGCCAGCCAGCCATCGTGCCAGCCAGCCAGCCAGCCAGTCATCGTGCCAGCCTGCAATCATGCCATCCAGCCATTGTGCCAGCCAGCCATCATGCCAGCCAGCCAGCCATCATGCCAGCCAGCCATCGTGCCAGCCAGCCATCGTGCCAGCAAGCCATCATGCCAGCCAGCCAGCCATCATGCCAGCCAGCCATCGGGCTAGCCAGCCATCGTGCCAGCCAGCCATCGTGCAGCCAAGCATCGTGCCAGCCAAGCATCGTGCCAGCCATTCAGCCATAGTTCCAGCCAGCCAGCCATTGTGCCAGCCAGCCATAGTGCCAGCCAGCCATTGTGCCAGCCAGCCATTGTGCCTGCCAGCCAGCCAGCCAGCCATTGTGCCAGCCATCCATCATGTGAGCCATCCATCGTGCCTGGCAGCCAGCCAGCCAGCCAGCCATTGTGCCAGGTAGGTATGCAGGCAGGCAAGGCAGGCAAGGCAGGCAGGGCAGGCAAGGCAGGCAAGGCAGGCAAGGCAGGCAAGGCAGGCAAGGCAGGCAAGGCAGGTAATGTAGGCTAGCCAAACCAGCGTGCCAGCCAGCCAGCCAGCCATTGTCCCAGCCAGCCAGCCATCATGCCAGCCAGGCATCGTGCCAGCCAGGCATCGTGCCAGCCAGCCATTGTGCCAGCCAGCTTTCGTGACAACCAGCCAACCATCATGCCATCCATCCAGCCATTGTTCCAGCCAGCCAGCCAGCCAGCCAGCCATCGTGCCAGCCAGCCATCATGCCAGCCAGCCATCGGGCTAGCCAGCCATCGTGCCAGCCAGCCATCGTGCAGCCAAGCATCGTGCCAGCCAACCATCGTGCCAGCCATTCAGCCATAGTTCCAGCCAGCCAGCCATTGTGCCAGCCAGCCATAGTGCCAGCCAGCCATTGTGCCAGCCAGCCTTTGTGCCTGCCTGCCAGCCAGCCAGCCATTGTGCCAGCCATCCATCATGTGAGCCATCCATCGTGCCTGGCAGCCAGCCAGCCAGCCAGCCATCGTGCCAGGTAGGTATGCAGGCAGGCAAGGCAGGCAAGGCAGGCAAGGCAGGCAAGGCAGGCAAGGCAGGCAAGGCAGGCAAGGCAGGCAAGGCAGGCAAGGCAGGCAAGGCAGGTAATGTAGGCTAGCCAAACCAGCGTGCCAGCCAGCCAGCCAGCCATTGTCCCAGCCAGCCAGCCATCATGCCAGCCAGGCATCGTGCCAGCCAGGCATCGTGCCAGCCAGCCATTGTGCCAGCCAGCTTTCGTGACAACCAGCCAACCATCATGCCAGCCATCCAGCCATTGTTCCAGCCAGCCAGCCAGCCAGTCATCGTGCCAGCCAGCCATCATGCCATCCAGCCATTGTGCCAGCCAGCCATCGTGCCAGCCAGCCATCGTGCCAGCCTGCCATTGTGCCAGCCAGCCAGCCATCATGCCAGCCAGCCATCGTTCCAGCCAACCATCATGGCAGCAAGCCATCGTGGCAGCAAGCCATCGTGCAAGCCAGCCATCATTGCAGAGAGCCATCGTGCCAGCCAGCCATCGTGCCAGCCAGCCATCGTGCCAGCCAGCCATCGTGCCAGCCAGCCATCGTGCCAGCCAGCCAGCAATCATGTCAGCCAGCCAGCCATCGTTCCAGCCAGCCAGCCACCTTTTGTTCCAGCCAGCCAGCCAGTCATCGTGCCAGCCTGCCATCATGCCATTCAGCCAATGTGCCAGCCAGCCATCATGCCAGCCAGCCATCATGCCAGCCAGCCATCATGCTAGCAAGCCATCGTGCCAGACAGCCATCGTGCCAGACAGCCATCATGCCAGCCTGCCATCGTGCCAGTCATCCAGCCATTGTGCCAGCCAGCCATCGTGCCAGCCAGCCATCATGCCAGCCAGCCATCATGCCAGCCAGCCATCGTGCCAGCCAGCCAGCCAGCCAGTCATCGTGCCAGCCTGCCATCATGCCATCCAGCCATTGTGCCAGCCAGCCATCATGCCAGCCAGCCAGCCATCATGCCAGCCAGCCATCGTGCCAGCAAGCCATCATGCCAGCCAGCCAGCCATCATGCCAGCCAGCCATCGGGCTAGCCAGCCATCGTGCCAGCCAGCCATCGTGCAGCCAAGCATCGTGCCAGCCAACCATCGTGCCAGCCATTCAGCCATAGTTCCAGCCAGCCAGCCATTGTGCCAGCCAGCCATAGTGCCAGCCAGCCATTGTGCCAGCCAGCCATTGTGCCTGCCAGCCAGCCAGCCAGCCATTGTGCCAGCCATCCATCATGTGAGCCATCCATCGAGCCTGGCAGCCAGCCAGCCAGCCAGCCATCGTGCCAGGTAGGTATGCAGGCAGGCAAGGCAGGCAAGGCAAGGCAGGCAAGGCAGGCAAGGCAGGCAAGGCAGGCAAGGCAGGCAAGGCAGGCAAGGCAGGCAAGGCAGGCAAGGCAGGCAAGGCAGGCAAGGCAGGCAAGGCAGGCAAGCAGGCAAGGCAGGCAAGGCAGGCAAGGCAGGCTATCCAAACCAGTGTGCCAGCCAGCCAGCAAGCCATTGTGCCAGCCAGCCAGCCATCGTGCCAGCCAGCCAGCCAGCCAGCCATCGTGCCAGCCAGGCATCGTGCCAGCCAGCCATTGTGCCAGCCAGCCAGCCATTGTGCCAGCCAGCCATTGTGCCAGCCAGCCATCATGCCAGCAAGGCGAGCAAGGCAGGCAAGGCAGGCAAGGCAGGCAAGGCAGGCAAGGCAGGCAAGTCAGGCAAGGCAGGCAAGGCAGGCAAGGCAGGCAAGGCAGGCAAGGCAGGCAAGGCAGGCAAGGCAGGCAAGGCAGGCTATCCAAGCCATCGTGCCAGCCAGCCAGCCAGCTAGCCCTCGTGCCAGCCAGCCAGCCAGCCATTGTGCCAGCCAGCCAGCCATCATGCCAGCCAGCCATCGTGCCAGCCAGCCAGACAGGTAGCCATCGTGCCAGGGAGGTATGCAGTCAGTCAAGGCAGGCAAGGCAGGCAAGGCAGGCAAGGCAGGCAAGGCAGGCAAGGCAGGCAAGGCAGGCAAGGCAGGCTATCCAAACCAGCGTGCCAGCCAGCCAGCCAGCAAGCCATTGTGCCAGCCAGCCATTGTGCCAGCCAGCCATTGTGCCAGCCAGCCATTGTGCCTGCCAGCCAGCCAGCCATTGTGCCAGCCAGCCAGCCAGCCAGCCAGCCATTGTGCCAGCGATCCATCATGTGAGCCATCCATCGTTCCTGGCAGCCAGCCAGCCAGCCAGCCAGCTATCGTTCCAGGTAGGTATGCAGGCAGGCAAGGCAGGCAAGGCAGGCAAGGCAGGCAAGGCAGGCAAGGCAGGCAAGGCAGGCAAGGCAGGCAAGGCAGGCAAGGCAGGCAAGGCAGGTAATGTAGGCTAGCCAATCCAGCGTGCCAGCCAGCCAGCCAGCCATTGTCCCAGCCAGCCAGCCATCATGCCAGCCAGGCATCGTGCCAGCCAGGCATCGTGCCAGCCAGGCATCGTGCCAGCCAGGCATCGTGCCAGCCAGCTTTCGTGACAACCAGCCAACCATCATGCCAGCCATCCAGCCATTGTTCCAGCCAGCCAGCCAGCCAGCCAGTCATCGTGCCAGCCAGCCATCATGCCATCCAGCCATTGTGCCAGCCAGCCATCGTGCCAGCCAGCCATCGTGCCAGCCTGCCATTGTGCCAGCCAGCCAGCCATCATGCCAGCCAGCCATCGTTCCAGCCAGCCATCGTGGCAGCAAGCCATCGTGGCAGCAAGCCATCGTGCAAGCCAGCCATCATGCCAGCCAGCCAGCCAGCCATCATGCCAGCCAGCCATCGTGCCAGCCAGCCAGCCAGCCAGTCATCGTGCCAGCCTGCCATCATGCCATCCAGCCATTGTGCCAGCCAGCCATCATGCCAGCCAGCCAGCCATCATGCCAGCCAGCCATCGTGCCAGCCAGCCATCGTGCCAGCAAGCCATCATGCCAGCCAGCCAGCCATCATGCCAGCCAGCCATCGGGCTAGCCAGCCATCGTGCCAGCCAGCCATCGTGCAGCCAAGCATCGTGCCAGCCAACCATCGTGCCAGCCATTCAGCCATAGTTCCAGCCAGCCAGCCATTGTGCCAGCCAGCCATAGTGCCAGCCAGCCATTGTGCCAGCCAGCCATTGTGCCATCCGTGTGAGCCAGACATCATGCCAGCCAGTCATCGTGCCAGCCAGCCAGGCATTGTGCCAGCCAGCAAGCCATTCTGCCAGCCAGCCATCATGCCAGCAAGTTGAGCAAGGCAGGCAAGGCAGGCAAGGCAGGCAAGGCAGGCAAGGCAGGCAAGGCAGGCAAGGCAGGCTATCCAAACCAGTGTGCCAGCCAGCCAGCAAACCATTGTGCCAGCCAGCCCGCAAACCATTGTGCCAGCCAGCCAGCCATCGTGCTAGCCAGCCAGCCATCGTGCCAGCCAGCCATCGTGCCAGCCAGCCATCGTGCCAGGCAGCCAGCCATTGTGCCAGCCAGCCAGCCATTGTGCCAGCCAGCCATTGTGCCAGCCAGCCATTGTGCCAGCAAGGCGAGCAAGGCAGGCAAGGCAGGCAAGGCAGGCAAGGCAGGCAAGGCAGGCAAGGCAGGCAAGGCAGGCAAGGCAGGCAAGGCAGGCAAGGCAGGCAAGGCAGGCAAGGCAGGCAAGGCAGGCAGGCAGCCATCGTGCCAGCCAGCCAGCCATTGTGCCATCCAGCCATTGTGCCAGCCAGCCATCATGTGAGCCATCCATCATGCCAGCCAGCCAGCCAGCTAGCCATCGTGCCAGCCAGCCAGCCATTGTGCCAGCCAGCCAGCCATCATGCCAGCCAGCCAGCCAGCCATCGTGCCAGTTAGGTATGCAGGCAGGCAAGGCAGGCAAGGCAGGTTATCCAAGCCATCATGCCAGCCAGCCAACCAGCCATCGTGCCAGCCAGCCAGCCATCGTGCCAGCCAGCCATCGTGCCAGCCAGCCAGCCAGGTAGCCATCGTGTCAGGGAGGTATGCATTCAGTCAAGGCAGGCAAGGCGGGCAAGGCAGGCAAGGCGGGCAAGGCAGGCAACGTAGGCTATCCAAACCAGCGTGCCAGCCAGCCAGCAAGCCATTGTGCCAGCCAGCCAGCCATAGTGCCAGCCAGCCAGCCATTGTGCCAGCCAGCCAGCCATCGTGCCAGCCAGCCAGCCATCGTGCCAGCCAGCCATCGTGCCAGCCAGCCATCGTGCCAGCCAGCCATCATGCCAGCCAGCCAGCCATCGTGCCAGCCAGCCAGCCATCGTGCCAGCCAGCCATCGTGCCAGCCAGCCAGCCATCGTGCCAGCCAGCCAGCCATCGTGCCAGCCAGCCATCGTGCCAGCCAGCCATCGTGCCAGCCAGCCATCGTGCCAGCCAGCCATCGTGCCATCCAGCCATCGTGCCAGCCAGCCATCATGCCAGCCAGCCAGCAATCATGTCAGCCAGCCAGCCATCGTTCCTTCCAGCCAGCCACCTTTTGTTCCAGCCAGGCAGCCAGCCATCGTGCCACTTAGCCATCATGTCATCCAGCCAACCAGCTAGGCAACCATCATGACAGCCAGCCAGCCATCTTGCCAGCCAGTCATCGTGCCAGCCAGTCAGGCATTGTGCCAGCCAGCCAGCCATCATGCCAGCAAGTTGAGCAAGGCAGGCAAGGCAGGCAAAGCAGGCAAGGCAGGCAAGGCAGGCAAGGCAGGCTATCCAAACCAGTGTGCCAGCCAGCCAGCAAGCCATTGTGCCAGCCAGCCAGCCATCGTGCCAGCCAGCCAGCCATCGTGCCAGCCAGCCAGCCATCATGCCAGCCAGCCAGCCATCGTGCCAGCCAGCCAGCCATTGTGCCAGCCAGCCAGCCATTGTGCCAGCCAGCCAGCCATTGTGCCAGCCAGCCATTGTGCCAGCCAGCCATCATGCCATCATGCCGAGCAAGGCAGGCAAGGCAGGCAAGGCAGGCAAGGCAGGCAAGGCAGGCAAGGCAGGCAAGGCAGGCAAGGCAGGCAAGGCAGGCAAGGCAGGCAAGTTAGGCTATCCAAGCCATCGTGCCAGCCAGCCAGCCAGCCAGCCATTGTGCCAGCCAGCCAGCCATCATGCCAGCCAGCCAGCCAGCCATCGTGTCAGGTAGGTATGCAGGCAGGCAAGGCAGGCAAGGCAGGTTATCCAAGCCATTGTGCCAGCCAGCCAGCCAGCTAGCCATCGTGCCAGCCAGCCAGCCATTCTGCCAGCCAGCCAGCCAGCCATCATGCCAGCCAGCCATCGTGCCAGCCAGCCAGACAGGTAGCCATCGTGCCAGGGAGGTATGCAGTCAGGCAAGGCAGGCAAGGCAGGCAAGGCGGGCAAGGCGGGCAAGGCAGGCAAGGCAGGCAAGGCAGGCTATCCAAACCAGCGTGCCAGCTAGCCAGCAAGCAATCGTGCCAGCCAGCCAGCCATCGTGCCAGCCAGCCAGCCATCGTGCCTGCCAGCCAGCCATCGTGCCAGCCAGGCAGCCATCGTGCCAGCCAGCCAGCCATCGTGCCAGCCAGCCAGCCATCGTGCCAGCCAGGCAGCCATCGTGCCAGCCAGCCAGCCATCGTGCCAGCCAGCCATCGTGCCAGCCAGCCATCGTGCCAGCCAGCCAGCCATCGTGCCAGCCAGCCAGCCATCGTGCCAGCCAGCCATCGTGCCAGCCAGCCAGCCATCGTGCCAGCCATCCAGCCATCGTGCCAGCCAGCCATCGTGCCAGCCAGCCATCGTGCTATCCAGCCATCGTGCCAGCCATCCAGCCATAGTTCCAGCCAGCCAGCCAGCCATCGTGCCAGCCAGCCAGCCAGTCATCGTGCCCGCCAGCCATCATGCCAGCCAGCCATTGTGCCAGCCAGCCATTGTGCCAGCCAGCCATCGTGCCAGACAGCCATCGTGCCAGCCTGCCATTGTGCCAGCCAGCCAGCCATCATGCCAGCCAGCCATCGTTCCAGCGAGCCATCGTGCCAGCCAGCCATCATGCCAGCCAGCCATCGTGCCAGCCAGCCATCGTGCCAGCCAGCCATCGTGCCAGCCAGCCATCGTGCCAGCCAGCCAGCAATCAGGTCAGCCAGCCAGCCATCGTTCCAGGCAGCCAGCCACCTTTTGTTCCAGCCAGGCAGCCAGCCATCGTGCCACTTAGCCATCATGCCATCCAGCCAACCAGCTAGGCAACCATCATGACAGCCAGCCAGCCATCGTGCCAGCCAGCCATCATGCCAGCCAGCCATCGTGCTTGCAAGCCATTATGCCAGCCAACCAGCCATCATGCCAGCCAGCCATCGTGCCAGCCAGCCATCGTGCCAGCCAGCCATCGTGCCAGCCAGCCATCGTGCCAGCCAACCATCGTGCCAGCCAGCCAGCCAGGTAGCCATCGTGCCAGGGAGGTATGCAGTCAGGCAAGGCAGGCAAGGCAGGCACGGCAGGCAAGGCAGGCAAGGCGGGCAAGGCAGGCAAGGCAGGCAACGCAGGCTATCCAAACCAGCGTGCCAGCCAGCCAGCAAGCCATTGTGCCAGCCAGCCAGCCATCGTGCCAGCCAGCCAGCCATCGTGCCAGCCAGCCAGCCATCGTGCCAGCCAGCCAGCCATCATGCCAGCCAGCCAGCCATCGTGCCAGCCAGCCATCGTGCCAGCCAGCCATCGTGCCAGCCAGCCATCGTGCCAGCCAGCCATCGTGCCAGCCAGCCATCGTGCCAGCCAGCCATCGTGCCAGCCAGCCAACCATCATGCCAGCCAGCCATCGTGCCAGCCAGCCATCGTGCCAGCCAGCCAGCCATCGTGCCAGCTAGCCATTGTGCCAGCCAGCCATCGTGCCAGCCAGCCATCGTGCCAGCCATCCAGCCATAGTTCCAGCCAGCCAGCCAGCCATCGTGCCAGCCAGCCAGCCATCGTGCCAGCCAGCCATCGTGCCAGCCAGCCATCGTGCCAGCCAGCCATCGTGCCAGCCAGCCATCATGCCAGCCAGCCATCATGCCAGCCAGCCAGCAATCATGTCAGCCAGCCAGCCATCGTACCAGCCAGCCAGCCACCTTTTGTTCCAGCCAGCCAGCCAGCCATCGTGCCACTTAGCCATCATGCCATCCAGCCAACCAGCTAGGCAACCATCATGACAGCCAGCCAGCCATCTTGCCAGCCAGTCATCGTGCCAGCCAGCCAGGCATTGTGCCAGCCAGCCAGCCATTCTGCCAGCCAGCCATCATGCCAGAAAGTTGAGCAAGGCAGGCAAGGCAGGCAAAGCAGGCAAGGCAGGCAAGGCAGGCAAGGCAGGCAAGGCAGGCTATCCAAACCAGTGTGCCAGCCAGCCAGCAAGCCATTGTGCCAGCCAGCCAGCCATCGTGCCAGCCAGCCAGCCATCGTGCCAGCCAGCCAGCCATCGTGCCAGCCAGCCATCGTGCCAGCCAGCCATCGTGCCAGCCATCCATCGTGCCAGCCAGCCAGCCATTGTGCCAGCCAGCCAGCCATTGTGCCAGCCAGCCATTGTGCTAGCCAGCCATCATGCCAGCAAGGCGAGCAAGGCAGGCAAGGCAGGCAAGGCAGGCAAGGCAGGCAAGGCAGGCAAGGCAGGCAAGGCAGGCAAGGCAGGCAAGGCAGGCAAGGCAGGCAAGGCAGGCAAGGCAGGCTATCCAAGCCATCGTGCCAGCCAGCCAGCCAGCTAGCCATCGTGCCAGCCAGCCAGCCATTGTGCCAGCCAGCCAGCCATCATGCCAGCCAGCCAGCCAGCCATCGTGTCAGGTAGCTTTGCAGGCAGGCAAGGCAGGCAAGGCAGGTTATCCAAGCCATCGTGCCAGCCAGCCAGCCATTCTGCCAGCCAGCCATCCAGCCATCATGCCAGCCAGCCATCATGCCAGCCAGCCAGCCAGGTAGCCATCGTGCCAGGGAGGTATGCAGTCAGGCAAGGCAGGCAAGGCTGGCAAGGCAGGCAAGGCAGGCAAGGCAGGCAAGGCGGGCAAGGCAGGCAAGGCAGGCAACGCAGGCTATCCAAACCAGCGTGCCAGCCAGCCAGCAAGCCATTGTGCCAGCCAGCCAGCCATCGTGCCAGCCAGCCAGCCATCGTGCCAGCCAGCCAGCCATCGTGCCAGCCAGCCAGCCATCGTGCCAGCCAGCCATCGTGCCAGCCAGCCAGCCATCGTGCCAGCCAGCCATCGTGCCAGCCAGCCATCGTGCCAGCCAGCCATCGTGCCAGCCAGCCATCGTGCCAGCCAGCCAGCCATCGTGCCAGCCAGCCAGCCATCGTGCCAGCCAGCCATCGTGCCAGCCAGCCATCGTGCCAGCCAGCCATCGTGCCAGCCAGCCAGCCATCGTGCCAGCCAGCCATCGTGCCAGCCAGCCATCGTGCCAGCCAGCCATCGTGCCAGCCATCCAACCATAGTTCCAGCCAGCCAGCCAGCCATCGTGCCAGCCAGCCAGCCAGCCATTGTGCCAGCCAGCCAGCCAGCCAGCCATTGTGCCAGCCAGCCATCGTGCAAGCCAGCCATCATGCCAGCCAGCCATCGTGCCAGCCAGCCATCGTGCCAGCCAGCCAGCCATCATGCCAGCCAGCCATCGTGCCAGCCAGCCATCGTGCCAGCCAGCCATCGTGCCAGCCAGCCATCGTGCCAGCCAGCCAGCAATCATGTCAGCCAGCCAGCCATCGTTCCAGCCAGCCAGCCAGCCACCTTTTGTTCCAGCCAGGCAGCCAGCCATCGTGCCACTTAGCCATCATGCCATTCAGCCAACCAGCTAGGCAACCATCATGACAGCCAGCCAGCCATCTTGCCAGCCAGTCATCGTGCCAGCCAGCCAGGCATTGTGCCTGCCAGCCAGCCATCATGCCAGCAAGTTGAGCAAGGCAGGCAAGGCAGGCAAAGCAGGCAAGGCAGGCAAGGCAGGCAAGGCAGGCTATCCAAACCAGTGTGCCAGCCAGCCAGCAAGCCATTGTGCCAGCCAGCCAGCCATCGTGCCAGCCAGCCAGCCATCGTGCCAGCCAGCCAGCCATCGTGCCAGCCAGCCATCGTGCCAGCCAGCCAGCCATTGTGCCAGCCAGCCAGCCATTGTGCCAGCCAGCCATTGTGCCAGCCAGCCATCATGCCAGCAAGGCGAGCAAGGCAGGCAAGGCAGGCAAGGCAGGCAAGGCAGGCAAGGCAGGCAAGGCAGGCAAGGCAGGCAAGGCAGGCAAGGCAGGCAAGGCAGGCAAGGCAGGCAAGGCAGGCAAGGCAGGCTATCCAAGCCATCGTGCCAGCCAGCCAGCCAGCTAGCCATCGTGCCAGCCAGCCAGCCATTGTGCCAGCCAGCCAGCCATCATGCCAGCCAGCCAGCCAGCCATCGTGTCAGGTAGGTATGCAGGCAGGCAAGGCAGGCAAGGCAGGTTATCCAAGCCATCGTGCCAGCCAGCCAGCCAGCTAGCCATCGTGCCAGCCAGCCAGCCATTCTGCCAGCCAGCCAGCAAGCCATCATGCCAGCCAGCCATCGTGCCAGCCAGCCAGCAAGGTAGCCATCGTGCCAGGGAGGTATGCAGTCAGGCAAGGCAGGCAAGGCAGGCAAGGCAGGCAAGGCAGGCAAGGCAGGCAAGGCGGGCAAGGCAGGCAAGGCAGGCAACGCAGGCTATCCAAACCAGCGTGCCAGCCAGCCAGCAAGCCATTGTGCCAGCCAGCCAGCCATCGTGCCAGCCAGCCAGCCATCGTGCCAGCCAGCCAGCCATCGTGCCAGCCAGCCAGCCATCATGCCAGCCAGCCATCGTGCCAGCCAGCCATCGTGCCAGCCAGCCATCGTGCCAGCCAGCCATCGTGCCAGCCAGCCATCGTGCCAGCCAGCCAGCCATCGTGCCAGCCAGCCATCGTGCCAGCCAGCCATCGTGCCAGCCATCCAGCCATCGTGCCATCCAGCCATCGTGCCAGCCAGCCATCGTGCCAGCCAGCCATCGTGCCAGCCATCCAGCCATACTTCCAGCCAGCCAGCCAGCCATCGTGCCAGCCAGCCAGCCAGCCAGCCAGTCATCGTGCCAGCCATCCATCATGCCAGCCAGCCATTGTGCCAGCCAGCCATCGTGCCAGCCAGCCATCGTGCCAGCCTGCCATTGTGCCAGCCAGCCAGCCATCATGCCAGCCAGCTATCGTTCCAGCCAGCCATCGTGGCAGCAAGCCATCGTGGCAGCGAGCCATCGTGCCAGCCAGCCATCGTGCCAGCCAGCCATCGTGCCAGCCAGCCATCATGCCAGCCAGCCATCGTGCCAGCCAGCCATCGTGCCAGCCAGCCAGCAATCATGTCAGCCAGCCAGCCATCGTTCCAGGCAGCCAGCCACCTTTTGTTCCAGCCAGGCAGCCAGCCATCGTGCCACTTAGCCATCATGCCATCCAGCCAACCAGCTAGGCAACCATCATGAAAGCCAGCCAGCCATCTTGCCAGCCAGCCAGCCATCGTGCCAGCCAGCCATCATGCCAGCCAGCCATCGTGCTTGCAAGCCATCATGCCAGCCAACCAGCCATCATGCCAGCCAGCCATCGTGCCAGCCAGCCATCGTGCCAGCCAGCCATCGTGCCAGCCAGCCATCGTGCCAGCCAACCATCGTTCCAGCCATCCAGCCATTGTACCAGCCAGCCAGCCAGCCATCGTGCCAGCCAGCCAGCCATCGTGCCAGCCAGTCAGCCATCGTGCCAGCCAGCCAGCCATCGTGCCAGCCAGCCAGCCATCGTGCCAGCCAGCCAGCCATCGTGCCAGCCAGCCATCATGCCAGCCAGCCATCGTGCCAGCCAGCCATCGTGCCAGCCAGCCAGCCATCGTGCCAGCCAGCCATCATGCCAGCCAGCCATCGTGCCAGCCAGCCATCGTGCCAGCCAGCCATCGTTCCAGCCAGCCAGCAATCATGTCAGCCAGCCAGCCATCGTTCCAGCCAGCCAGCCACCTTTTGTTCCAGCCAGGCAGCCAGCCATCGTGCCACTTAGCCATCATGCCATTCAGCCAACCAGCTAGGCAACCATCATGACAGCCAGCCAGCCATCTTGCCAGCCAGTCATCGTGCCAGCCAGCCAGGCATTGTGCCTGCCAGCCAGCCATCATGCCAGCAAGTTGAGCAAGGCAGGCAAGGCAGGCAAAGCAGGCAAGGCAGGCAAGGCAGGCAAGGCAGGCTATCCAAACCAGTGTGCCAGCCAGCCAGCAAGCCATTGTGCCAGCCAGCCAGCATCGTGCCAGCCAGCCAGCCATCGTGCCAGCCAGCCAGCCATCGTGCCAGCCAGCCATCGTGCCAGCCAGCCATCGTGCCAGCCAGCCAGCCATTGTGCCAGCCAGCCAGCCATTGTGCCAGCCAGCCATTGTGCCAGCCAGCCATCATGCCAGCAAGGCGAGCAAAGCAGGCAAGGCAGGCAAGGCAGGCAAGGCAGGCAAGGCAGGCAAGGCAGGCAAGGCAGGCAAGGCAGGCAAGGCAGGCTATCCAAGCCATCGTGCCAGCCAGCCAGCCAGCTAGCCATCGTGCCAGCCAGCCAGCCATTGTGCCAGCCAGCCAGCCATCATGCCAGCCAGCCAGCCAGCCATCGTGTCAGGTAGGTATGCAGGCAGGCAAGGCAGGCAAGGCAGGTTATCCAAGCCATCGTGCCAGCCAGCCAGCCAGCTAGCCATCGTGCCAGCCAGCCAGCCATTCTGCCAGCCAGCCAGCCAGCCATCATGCCAGCCAGCCATCGTGCCAGCCAGCCAGCAAGGTAGCCATCGTGCCAGGGAGGTATGCAGTCAGGCAAGGCAGGCAAGGCAGGCAAGGCAGGCAAGGCGGGCAAGGCAGGCAAGGCAGGCAACGCAGGCTATCCAAACCAGCGTGCCAGCCAGCCAGCAAGCCATTGTGCCAGCCAGCCAGCCATCGTGCCAGCCAGCCAGCCATCGTGCCAGCCAGCCAGCCATCGTGCCAGCCAGCCAGCCATCATGCCAGCCAGCCATCGTGCCAGCCAGCCATCGTGCCAGCCAGCCATCGTGCCAGCCAGCCAGCCATCGTGCCAGCCAGCCATCGTGCCAGCCAGCCATCGTGCCAGCCATCCAGCCATCGTGCCAGCCAGCCATCGTGCCAGCCAGCCATCGTGCCAGCCAGCCATCGTGCCAGCCATCCAGCCATAGTTCCAGCCAGCCAGCCAGCCATCGTGCCAGCCAGCCAGCCAGCCAGCCAGCCATCGTGCCAGCCAGCCAGCCAGCCAGCCAGTCATCGTGCCAGCCATCCATCATGGCAGCCAGCCATCATGCCAGCCAGCAATCGTGCCAGCCAGCCATCGTGCCAGCAAGCCATCATGCCAGCCTGTCAGCCATCGTGCCAGCCAGCCATCGTGCCAGCCAGCCATCGTGCCAGCAAGCCATCGTGCAGCCAACCATCGTGCCAGCAAACCATCGTGCCAGCCAGCCAGCCATAGTTCCAGCCAGCCAGCCAGCCAGCCAGCCAGCCAGCCAGCCAGCCATTGTGCTAACCAGCCATTGTGTGAGCCAGCCATCGTGCCAGCCAGCCATCGTGCCAGCAAGGTGAGCAAGGCAGGCAAGGCAGGCAAGGCATCCAAGCCATCGTGCCAGCCAGCCAGCCAGCTAGCCATCGTGCCAGCCAGCCAGCCATTGTGCCAGCCAGCCATCATGCCAGCCAGCCATCGTGCCAGCCAGCCAGCCAGCCAGCCATCGTGCCAGGTAGGTATGCAGGCAGGCAAGGCAGGCAAGGCAGGCAAGGCAGGCAAGGCAGGCAAGGCAGGCAAGGCAGGCAAGGCAGGCAAGGCAGGCAAGGCAGGCAAGGCAGGCAAGGCAGGCAAGGCAGGCTATCCAAACCAGCGTGCCAGCCAGCCAGCAAGCCATTGTGCCAGCCAGCCAGCCATCATGCCAGCCAGCCATCGTGCCAGCATGCCAATCAGCCATCCATTGTGCTAACCATTGTGCTAACCATTAATCATTCCAGCCAGCCAGCCAGCCAGCCATCATGCCATCCAGCCATTGTGCCAGCCAGCCGTCGTGCCAGCCAGCCATAGTGCTAGCAAGCCATCGTGCCAGCCAGCTATTGTGCTAGCAAGCCATCGTGCCAGCCAGCCAGCCAGCCAGCGTACCAGCCATCCATCATGCCAGCCAGCTGTTGTGCCAGGCAGCCAGCCATCGTGCCAATCAGCCATCCATTGTGCTAACCATTGTGCTAACCATTGTCATTCCAGCCAGCCAGCCAGCCAGCCATCATGCCATCCAGCCATTGTGCCAGCCAGCCATCGTGCCAGCCAGCCATAGTGCTAGCAAGCCATCGTGCCAGCCAGCCAGCGTGCCAGTCAGCCAGCGTGCCAGCCAGCCAGCGTGCCAGCCAGCCAGCGTGCCAGCCAGCCAGCCATCTTGCCAGCCAGCCATCATGCCAGCCAGCAATCGTGCCAGCCAGCCATCGTGCCAGCAAGCCATCATGCCAGCCTGTCAGCCATCGTGCCAGCCAGCCATCGTGCCAGCCAGCCATCGTGCCAGCCAGCCATCGTGCAGCCAACCATCGTGCCAGCCAACCATCGTGCCAGCCATCCAGCCATAGTTCCAGCCAGCCAGCCAGCCAGCCATTGTGCTAGCCAGCCATTGTGTGAGCCAGCCATCGTGCCAGCCAGCCATCGTGCCAGCAAGGTGAGCAAGGCAGGCAAGGCAGGCAAGGCATCCAAGCCATCGTGCCAGCCAGCCAGCCAGCTAGCCATCGTGCCAGCCAGCCAGCCATTGTGCCAGCCAGCCATCATGCCAGCCAGCCATCGTGCCAGCCAGCCAGCCAGCCAGCCATCGTGCCAGGTAGGTATGCAGGCAGGCAAGGCAGGCAAGGCAGGCAAGGCAGGCAAGGCAGGCAAGGCAGGCAAGGCAGGCAAGGCAGGCAAGGCAGGCAAGGCAGGCAAGGCAGGCTATCCAAACCAGCGTGCCAGCCAGCCAGCAAGCCATTGTGCCAGCCAGCCAGCCATCGTGCCAGCCAGCCAGCCATCGTGCCAGCCAGCCATCGTGCCAGCCAGCCATCGTGCCAGCCAGCCATCGTGCCAGCCAGCCAGCCAGCCAGCCAGCAAGCCAGCCAGCCAGCCATCATGCCAGCAAGGCGGGCAAGGCAGGCAAGGCAGGCAAGGCAGGCAAGGCAGGCAAGGCAGGCAAGGCAGGCAAGGCAGGCAAGGCAGGCAAGGCAGGCAAGGCAGGCAAGGCAGGCAAGGCAGGCAAGGCAGGCAAGGCAGGCAATCCAAACCAGCGTGCCAGCCAGCCAGCCAGCAAGCCATTGTGCCAGCCAGCCAGCCATCGGGCCAGCCATCCAGCCATAGTTCCAGCCAGCCAGCCAGGCAACGTGCCAGCCAGCCAGCCATCGTGCCAGCCAGCCAGCCATTGTGCCAGCCAGCCATTGTGCCAGCCAGCCATTGTGCCAGCCAGCCATTGTGCCAGCCAGCCATTGTGCCAGCCAGCCATTGTGCCAGCCAACCATCGTGCCAGCCAGCCAGCCATTGTGCCAGCCAGCCAGCCGGCCAGGCATCATGCCAGCTATCCATCATGTGAGCCAACCATCGTGCCTGGCAACCAGCCAGCCAGCCAGCCAACGTGCCAGGTAGGTATGCAGGCAGGCAAGGCAGGCAAGGCAGGCAAGGCAGGCAAGGCAGGCAAGGCAGGCAAGGCAGGCAAGGCAGGCAAGGCAGGCAAGGCAGGCAAGGCAGGCAAGGCAGGCAAGGCAGGCAAGGCAGGCAAGGCAGGCAAGGCAGGCAAGGCAGGCTAGCCAAACCAGCGTGCCAGCCAGCCAGCCAGCCAGCCAGGCATCGTGCCAGCCAGGCATCGTGCCAGCCAGGCATCATGCCAGCCAGGCATCGTGCCAGCCAGGCATCGTGCCAGCCAGGCATCGTGCCAGCCAGCTTTCGTGACAGCCAGCCAACCATCATGCCAGCCATCCAGTCATCGTTCCAGCCAGCCAGCCAGTCATCATGCCAGCCAGCCATCATGCCATCCAGCCATTGTGCCAGCCAGCCATCATGCCAGCCAGCCATCGTGCCAGGCTGCCATTGTGCTAGCCAGCCAGCCATCATGCCAGCCAGCCATCGTTCCAGCCAGCCATTGTGGCAGCAAGCCATCACGGCAGCAAGCCATCGTGCAAGCCAGCCATCGTTCCAGCAAGCCATCGTGCCAGCCAGCCATCGTGCCAGCCAGCCATCGTGCCAGCCAGCCATCGTGCCAGCCAGCCATCGTGCCAGCCAGCCAGCGATCATGTCAGCCAGCCAGCCATCGTTCCAGCCAGCCAGCCACCTTTTGTTCCAGCCAGCCAGCCAGCCATCGTGCCACTTAGCCATCATGCCATCCAGCCAACCAGCTACCCAACTGTCATGACAGCCAGCCAGCCATCTTGCCAGCCAGCCAGCCATCGTGCCAGCCAGCCATCGTGCCAGCAAGCCATCATGACAGCCAGCCAGCCATCATGCCAGCCAGCCATCGTGCCAGCCAGCCATCGTGCCAGCCAGCCATCGTGCCAGCCAGCCATCGTGCCAGCCAGCCAGCCAGCCAGCCAGCCAGCCAGCCAGCCAGCCAGCCAGCCATCATGCCAGCAAAGCGGGCAAGGCAGGCAAGGCAGGCAAGGCAGGCAAGGCAGGCAAGGCAGGCAAGGCAGGCAAGGCAGGCAAGGCAGGCAAGGCAGGCAAGGCAGGCAAGGCAGGCAAGGCAGGCAAGGCAGGCAAGGCAGGCAAGGCAGGCAAGGCAGGCAGCCAGCCATCGTGCCAGCCAGCCAGCCATCATGCCAGCCAGCCATCGTGCCAGCCAGCCAGCCAGCCAGCCATCGTGCCAGGTAGGTATGCAGGCAGGCAAGGCAGGCAAGGCAGGCAAGGCAGGCAAGGCAGGCAAGGCAGGCAAGGCAGGCAAGGCGGGCAAGGCGGGCAAGGCGGGCAAGGCGGGCAAGGCAGCCATTGTGCCAGCCAGCCAGCCATCGTGCAAGCCAGCCATCGTGCCAGCCAGCCATCGTGCCAGCCAGCCATCGTGCCAGCCAGCCATCGTGCCAGCCAGCCATCATGCCAGCCAGCCAGCCAGCCAGCCAGCCAGCCAGCCATCATGCCAGCAAGGCGGGCAAGGCAGGCAAGGCAGGCAAGGCAGGCAAGGCAGGCAAGGCAGGCAAGGCAGGCAAGGCAGGCAAGGCAGGCAAGGCAGGCAAGGCAGGCAAGGCAGGCAAGGCAGGCAAGGCAGGCAAGGCAGGCAGCCAGCCATCGTGCCAGACAGCCATCCATTGTGCCAGCCAGCCAGCCAGCCATCGTGCCAGCCATCCATCATGTGAGCCATCCATCATGCCAGCCAGCCAGCCAGGTAGGTATGCAGGCAGGCAAGGCAGGCAAGGCAGGCAAGGCAGGCAAGGCAGGCAAGGCAGGCAAGGCAGGCAGGGCAGGCAAGGCAGGCAAGGCGGGCAAGGCGGGCAAGGCGGGCAAGGCAGGCAAGGCAGGCTAGTCAAACCAGCGTGCCAGCCAGCCAGCCAGCCATTGTGCCAGCCACCCAGCCATCATGCCAGCCAGGCATCGTGCCAGCCAGGCATCGTGCCAGCCAGGCATCGTGCCAGCCAGCCATTGTGCCAGCCAGCTTTCATGACAGCCAGCCAACCATCATGCCAGCCATCCAGCCATCGTTACAGCCAGCCATCCAGCCAGTCATCGTGCCAGCCAGCCATCATGCCATCCAGCCATTGTGCCATCCAGCCATCGTGCCATCCAGCCATCGTGCCAGCCTGCCATTGTGCCAGCCAGCCATCCATCATGCCAGCCAGCCATCGTTCCATCCAGCCATCGTGGCAGCAAGCCATCTTGGCAGCAAGCCATCGTGCAAGCCAGCCATCGTTCCAGCGAGCCATCGTGCCAGCCAGCCATCGTGCCAGCCAGCCATCGTGCCAGCCAGCCAGCAACCTTTTGTTCCAGCCAGGCAGCCAGCCATCGTGCCACTTAGCCATCATGCCATCCAGCCAACCAGCTAGGCAACCATCATGACAGCCAGCCAGCCTTCTTGCCAGCCAGCCAGCCATCGTGCCAGCCAGCCATCGTGCCAGCAAGCCATCATGACAGCCAGCCAGCCATCATGACAGCCAGCCAGCCATCGTGCCAGCCAGCCATCGTGCCAGCCAGCCATCGTGCCAGCCCGCCATCGTGCCAGCAAGCCATCATGCTAGCCAGCCTGTCATCGTGCCAGCCAGCCATCATGCCATCCAGCCATTGTGCCAGCCAGCCATCGTGCAAGCCAGCCATTGTGCTATCCAGCTTTCATGACAGCCAGCCATCATTCCAGGCAGTCAGCCAGCCAGTCATCATGCCAGTCAGCCATCATGCCATCCAGCCATTGTGCCAGCCAGCCATCATGCCAGCCAGCCATCGTGCCAGCCAGCCATCGTGGCAGCCAGCCATCGTGCCAGCCAGCCATCATGCCAGCCAGCCATCGTTCCAGCCAGTCACCGTGGCAGCAAGCCATCATGCAAGCAAGCCATCATTCCAGCGAGCCATCGTGCCAGCCAGCCATCGTGCCAGCCAGCCATCGTGCCAGCCAGCCATCGTGTCAGCCAGCCAGTCACCATGTCAGCCAGCCAGCCATCGTTCCAGCCAGCCAGCCACCTTTTGTTCCAGCCAGCCAGCCAGCCATCGTGCCACTTAGCCATCATGCCATCCAACCAGCCAGCTAAGCAACCATCATGACAGCCAGCCAGCCATCTTGCCAGCCAGCCAGCCATTATGCCAGCCAGCCAGCCATCGTGCCTGCCAGTCATCGTGCCAGCCAGCCATCATGCCAGCCAGCCAGCCATCGTGCCAGCCAGCCATTGTGCAGCCAACCATCGTTCCAGCCAATCATCGTGCCAGCCATCCAGCCATAGTTCCAGCAAGCCAGCCAGCCAGCCAGCCAGCCAGCCAGCCAGCCAGCCAGCCAGCCAGCCAGCCCGCCAGCCAGCCAGCCAGCCAGCCAGCCGGCCAGCCAGCCAGCCAGCCATCGTGCCAGCCAGCCATCGTGCCAGCCAGCCATCGTGCCAGCCAGCCATCGTGCCAGCCAGCCAGCCAGCCTTTGGGCCAGCCAGCCACCATGCCAGCAAGGTGAGCAAGGCAGGCAAGGCAGGCAAGGCAGGCAAGGCAGGCAAGGCAGGCAAGGCAGGCAAGGCAGGCAAGGCAGGCAAGGCAGGCAAGGCAGGATATCCAGCCAGCAAGCCATCGTGCCAGTCAGCCAGCCATCATTGTGCCAGCCAGCCAGCCATCATGCCAGCCAGCCAGCCAGCCAGCCATCATGCCAGGTAGGTATGCAGGCAGGCAAGGCAGGCAAGGCAGGCAAGGCAGGCAAGGCAGGCAAGGCAGGCAAGGCAGGCAAGGCAGGCAAGGCAGGCAAGGCAGGCAAGGCAGGCTATCCAAACCAGCGTGCCAGCCAGCCAGCCAGCAAGCCATTGTGCCAGCCAGCCATCGTGCCAGCCAGCCATCGTGCCAGCCAGCCATCGTGCCAGCCATCCAGCCATAGTTCCAGCCAGCCAGCCAGCCATCGTGCCAGCCAGCCAGCCATCGTGGCAGCCAGCCAGCCATTGTGCCAGCCAGCCATTGTGCCAGCCAGCCATTGTGCCAGCCAGCCATTGTGCCAGCCAACCATCGTGCCAGCCAGCCAGCCATTGTGCCAGCCAGCCAGCCGGCCAGGCATCATGCCAGCTATCCATCATGTGAGCCATCCATCGTGCCTGGCAACCAGCCAGCAAGCCAGCTAACGTGCCAGGTAGGTATGCAGGCAGGCAAGGCAGGCAAGGCAGGCAAGGCAGGCAAGGCAGGCAAGGCAGGCAAGGCAGGCAAGGCAGGCAAGGCAGGCAAGGCAGGCAAGGCAGGCAAGGCAGGCAAGGCAGGCAAGGCAGGCAAGGCAGGCTAGCCAAACCAGCGTGCCAGCCAGCCAGCCAGCCAGGCATCGTGCCAGCCAGGCATCGTGCCAGCCAGGCATCATGCCAGCCAGACATCGTGCCAGCCAGGCATCGTGCCAGCCAGCCATCGTGCCAGCCATCCAGCCATAGTTCCAGCCAGCCAGCCAGCCATCGTGCCAGCCAGCCAGCCATCGTGGCAGCCAGCCAGCCATTGTGCCAGCCAGCCATTGTGCCAGCCAGCCATTGTGCCAGCCAGCCATTGTGCCAGCCAACCATCGTGCCAGCCAGCCAGCCATTGTGCCAGCCAGCCAGCCGGCCAGGCATCATGCCAGCTATCCATCATGTGAGCCATCCATCGTGCCTGGCAACCAGCCAGCAAGCCAGCTAACGTGCCAGGTAGGTATGCAGGCAGGCAAGGCAGGCAAGGCAGGCAAGGCAGGCAAGGCAGGCAAGGCAGGCAAGGCAGGCAAGGCAGGCAAGGCAGGCAAGGCAGGCAAGGCAGGCAAGGCAGGCAAGGCAGGCAAGGCAGGCAAGGCAGGCAAGGCAGGCTAGCCAAACCAGCGTGCCAGCCAGCCAGCCAGCCAGGCATCGTGCCAGCCAGGCATCGTGCCAGCCAGGCATCATGCCAGCCAGGCATCGTGCCAGCCAGGCATCGTGCCAGCCAGGCATCGTGCAAGCCAGCCATCGTGCAAGCCAGCCATCGTGCCAGCCAGCCATCGTTCCATCCAGCCATCGTGGCAGCAAGCCATCTTGGCAGCAAGCCACCATGCAAGCCAGCCATCGTTCCAGCGAGCCATCATGCCAGCCAGCCATCGTGCCAGCCTGCCATTGTGCCAGCCAGCCAGCCATCATGCCAGCCAGCCATCGTTCCAGCCAGCCATTGTGGCAGCAAGCCATCACGGCAGCAAGCCATCGTGCAAGCCAGCCATCGTTCCAGCGAGCCATCGTGCCAGCCAGCCATCGTGCCAGCCAGCCATCGTGCCAGCCAGCCATCGTGCCAGCCAGCCATCGTGCCAGCCAGCCAGCGATCATGTCAGCCAGCCAGCCATCGTTCCAGCCAGCCAGCCACCTTTTGTTCCAGCCAGCCAGCCAGCCATCGTGCCACTTAGCCATCATGCCATCCAGCCAACCAGCTAGGCAACTGTCATGACAGCCAGCCAGCCATCTTGCCAGCCAGCCAGCCATCATGCCAGCCAGCCATCGTGCCAGCCAGCCATCGTGCCAGCAAGCCATCATGACAGCCAGCCAGCCATCGTGCCAGCCTGCCATCGTGCCAGCCAGCCATCGTGCCAGCCAGCCATCGTGCCAGCCAGCCAGCGAGCCAGCCAGCCATCATGCCAGCAAGGCGAGCAAGGCAGGCAATGCAGGCAAGGCAGGCAAGGCAAGGCAGGCAAGGCAGGCAAGGCAGGCAAGGCAGGCAAGGCAGGCAAGGCAGGCAAGGCAGGCAAGGCAGGCAAGGCAGGCAAGGCAGGCAAGGCAGGCAAGGCAGGCAAGGCAGGCAAGGCAGGCAGCCAGCCATCGTGCCAGCCAGCCAGCCATTGTGCCAGCCAGCCATCATGCCAGCCAGCCATCGTGCCAGCCAGCCAGCCAGCCAGCCATCGTGCCAGGTAGGTATGCAGGCAGGCAAGGCAGGCAAGGCAGGCAAGGCAGGCAAGGCAGGCAAGGCAGGCAAGGCAGGCAAGGCGGGCAAGGCGGGCAAGGCGGGCAAGGCGGGCAAGGCAGCCATTGTGCCAGCCAGCCAGCCATCGTGCAAGCCAGCCATCGTGCCAGCCAGCCATCGTGCCAGCCAGCCATCGTGCCAGCCAGCCATCGTGCCAGCCAGCCATCATGCCAGCCAGCCAGCCAGCCAGCCAGCCAGCCAGCCATCATGCCAGCAAGGCGGGCAAGGCAGGCAAGGCAGGCAAGGCAGGCAAGGCAGGCAAGGCAGGCAAGGCAGGCAAGGCAGGCAAGGCAGGCAAGGCAGGCAAGGCAGGCAGCCAGCCATCGTGCCAGACAGCCATCCATTGTGCCAGCCAGCCAGCCAGCCATCGTGCCAGCCATCCATCATGTGAGCCATCCATCATGCCAGCCAGCCAGCCAGGTAGGTATGCAGGCAGGCAAGGCAGGCAAGGCAGGCAAGGCAGGCAAGGCAGGCAAGGCAGGCAGGCAGGGCAGGCAAGGCAGGCAAGGCGGGCAAGGCGGGCAAGGCGGGCAAGGCGGGCAAGGCAGGCAAGGCAGGCTAGTCAAACCAGCGTGCCAGCCAGCCAGCCAGCCATTGTGCCAGCCACCCAGCCATCATGCCAGCCAGGCATCGTGCCAGCCAGGCATCGTGCCAGCCAGGCATCGTGCCAGCCAGCCATTGTGCCAGCCAGCTTTCATGACAGCCAGCCAACCATCATGCCAGCCATCCAGCCATCGTTACAGCCAGCCATCCAGCCAGTCATCGTGCCAGCCAGCCATCATGCCATCCAGCCATTGTGCCATCCAGCCATCGTGCCATCCAGCCATCGTGCCAGCCTGCCATTGTGCCAGCCAGCCATCCATCATGCCAGCCAGCCATCGTTCCATCCAGCCATCGTGGCAGCAAGCCATCTTGGCAGCAAGCCATCGTGCAAGCCAGCCATCGTTCCAGCGAGCCATCGTGCCAGCCAGCCATCGTGCCAGCCAGCCATCGTGCCAGCCAGCCAGCAACCTTTTGTTCCAGCCAGGCAGCCAGCCATCGTGCCACTTAGCCATCATGCCATCCAGCCAACCAGCTAGGCAACCATCATGACAGCCAGCCAGCCTTCTTGCCAGCCAGCCAGCCATCGTGCCAGCCAGCCATCGTGCCAGCAAGCCATCATGACAGCCAGCCAGCCATCATGACAGCCAGCCAGCCATCGTGCCAGCCAGCCATCGTGCCAGCCAGCCATCGTGCCAGCCCGCCATCGTGCCAGCAAGCCATCATGCTAGCCAGCCTGTCATCGTGCCAGCCAGCCATCATGCCATCCAGCCATTGTGCCAGCCAGCCATCGTGCAAGCCAGCCATTGTGCTATCCAGCTTTCATGACAGCCAGCCATCATTCCAGGCAGTCAGCCAGCCAGTCATCATGCCAGTCAGCCATCATGCCATCCAGCCATTGTGCCAGCCAGCCATCATGCCAGCCAGCCATTGTGCCAGCCAGCCATCGTGGCAGCCAGCCATCGTGCCAGCCAGCCATCATGCCAGCCAGCCATCGTTCCAGCCAGTCACCGTGGCAGCAAGCCATCATGCAAGCAAGCCATCATTCCAGCGAGCCATCGTGCCAGCCAGCCATCGTGCCAGCCAGCCATCGTGCCAGCCAGCCATCGTGTCAGCCAGCCAGTCACCATGTCAGCCAGCCAGCCATCGTTCCAGCCAGCCAGCCACCTTTTGTTCCAGCCAGCCAGCCAGCCATCGTGCCACTTAGCCATCATGCCATCCAACCAGCCAGCTAAGCAACCATCATGACAGCCAGCCAGCCATCTTGCCAGCCAGCCAGCCATTATGCCAGCCAGCCAGCCATCGTGCCTGCCAGTCATCGTGCCAGCCAGCCATCATGCCAGCCAGCCAGCCATCGTGCCAGCCAGCCATTGTGCAGCCAACCATCGTTCCAGCCAATCATCGTGCCAGCCATCCAGCCATAGTTCCAGCCAGCCAGCCAGCCAGCCAGCCAGCCAGCCAGCCAGCCAGCCAGCCAGCCAGCCAGCCAGCCAGCCCGCCAGCCAGCCAGCCAGCCAGCCGGCCGGCCAGCCAGCCAGCCAGCCATCGTGCCAGCCAGCCATCGTGCCAGCCAGCCATCGTGCCAGCCAGCCATCGTGCCAGCCAGCCAGCCAGCCTTTGGGCCAGCCAGCCACCATGCCAGCAAGGTGAGCAAGGCAGGCAAGGCAGGCAAGGCAGGCAAGGCAGGCAAGGCAGGCAAGGCAGGCAAGGCAGGCAAGGCAGGATATCCAGCCAGCAAGCCATCGTGCCAGTCAGCCAGCCATCATTGTGCCAGCCAGCCAGCCATCATTCCAGCCAGCCATCATGCCAGCCAGCCAGCCAGCCAGCCATCATGCCAGGTAGGTATGCAGGCAGGCAAGGCAGGCAAGGCAGGCAAGGCAGGCAAGGCAGGCAAGGCAGGCAAGGCAGGCAAGGCAGGCAAGGCAGGCAAGGCAGGCAAGGCAGGCAAGGCAGGCTATCCAAACCAGCGTGCCAGCCAGCCAGCCAGCAAGCCATTGTGCCAGCCAGCCATCGTGCCAGCCAGCCATCGTGCCAGCCAGCCATCGTGCCAGCCAGCCAGCCATAGTTCCAGCCAGCCAGCCAGCCATCGTGCCAGCCAGCCAGCCATCGTGGCAGCCAGCCAGCCATTGTGCCAGCCAGCCATTGTGCCAGCCAGCCATTGTGCCAGCCAGCCATTGTGCCAGCCAACCATCGTGCCAGCCAGCCAGCCATTGTGCCAGCCAGCCAGCCGGCCAGGCATCATGCCAGCTATCCATCATGTGAGCCATCCATCGTGCCTGGCAACCAGCCAGCAAGCCAGCTAACGTGCCAGGTAGGTATGCAGGCAGGCAAGGCAGGCAAGGCAGGCAAGGCAGGCAAGGCAGGCAAGGCAGGCAAGGCAGGCAAGGCAGGCAAGGCAGGCAAGGCAGGCAAGGCAGGCAAGGCAGGCAAGGCAGGCAAGGCAGGCAAGGCAGGCTAGCCAAACCAGCGTGCCAGCCAGCCAGCCAGCCAGGCATCGTGCCAGCCAGGCATCGTGCCAGCCAGGCATCATGCCAGCCAGGCATCGTGCCAGCCAGGCATCGTGCCAGCCAGGCATCGTGCAAGCCAGCCATCGTGCAAGCCAGCCATCGTGCCAGCCAGCCATCGTTCCATCCAGCCATCGTGGCAGCAAGCCATCTTGGCAGCAAGCCACCATGCAAGCCAGCCATCGTTCCAGCGAGCCATCGTGCCAGCCAGCCATCGTGCCAGCCTGCCATTGTGCCAGCCAGCCAGCCATCGTTCCAGCCAGCCATCGTTCCAGCCAGCCATTGTGGCAGCAAGCCATCACGGCAGCAAGCCATCGTGCAAGCCAGCCATCGTTCCAGCGAGCCATCGTGCCAGCCAGCCATCGTGCCAGCCAGCCATCGTGCCAGCCAGCCATCGTGCCAGCCAGCCATCGTGCCAGCCAGCCAGCGATCATGTCAGCCAGCCAGCCATCGTTCCAGCCAGCCAGCCACCTTTTGTTCCAGCCAGCCAGCCAGCCATCGTGCCACTTAGCCATCATGCCATCCAGCCAACCAGCTAGGCAACTGTCATGACAGCCAGCCAGCCATCTTGCCAGCCAGCCAGCCATCATGCCAGCCAGCCATCGTGCCAGCCAGCCATCGTGCCAGCAAGCCATCATGACAGCCAGCCAGCCATCGTGCCAGCCTGCCATCGTGCCAGCCAGCCATCGTGCCAGCCAGCCATCGTGCCAGCCAGCCAGCGAGCCAGCCAGCCATCATGCCAGCAAGGCGAGCAAGGCAGGCAATGCAGGCAAGGCAGGCAAGGCAAGGCAGGCAAGGCAGGCAAGGCAGGCAAGGCAGGCAAGGCAGGCAAGGCAGGCAAGGCAGGCAAGGCAGGCAAGGCAGGCAAGGCAGGCAAGGCAGGCAGCCAGCCATCGTGCCAGCCAGCCAGCCATTGTGCCAGCCAGCCAGCCATCCATCGTGCCAGCCATCCATCATGTGAGCCATCCATCATGCCAGCCAGCCAGCCAGGTAGGTATGCAGGCAGGCAAGGCAGGCAAGGCAGGCAAGGCAGGCAAGGCAGGCAAGGCAGGCAAGGCAGGCAAGGCAGGCAAGGCAGGCAAGGCAGGCAAGGCAGGCAAGGCAGGCAAGGCAGGCTATCCAAACCAGCGTGCCAGCCAGCCAGCAAGCCATTGTGCCAGCCAGCCAGCCATCGTGCCAGCCAGCCATCGTGCCAGCCAGCCAGCCATTGTGCCATCCAGCCATCGTGCCAGCCAGCCATCATGTTAGCCATCCATCATGCCAGCCAGCCAGCCAGGTAGGTATGCAGGCAGGCAAGGCAGGCAAGGCAGGCAAGGCAGGCAAGGCAGGCAAGGCAGGCAAGGCAGGCAAGGCAGGCAAGGCAGGCAAGGCAGGCAAGGCAGGCAAGGCAGGCTAGCCAAACCAGCGTGCCAGCCAGCCAGCCAGCCATTGTGCCAGCCACCCAGCCATCATGCCAGCCAGGCATCGTGCCAGCCAGGCATCGTGCCAGCCAGCCATTGTGCCAGCCAGCTTTCATGACAGCCAGCCAACCATCATGCCAGCCATCCAGCCATCGTTACAGCCAGCCATCCAGCCAGTCATCGTGCCAGCCAGCCATCATGCCATCCAGCCATCGTGCCATCCAGCCATCGTGCCATCCAGCCATCGTGCCAGCCTGCCATTGTGCCAGCCAGCCATCCATCATGCCAGCCAGTCATCGTTCCATCCAGCCATTGTGGCAGCAAGCCATCTTGGCAGCAAGCCATCGTGCAAGCCAGCCATCGTTCCAGCGAGCCATCGTGCCAGCCAGCCATCGTTCCATCCAGCCATCGTGGCAGCAAGCCATCTTGGCAGCAAGCCACCATGCAAGCCAGCCATCGTTCCAGCGAGCCATCGTGCCAGCCAGCCATCGTGCCAGCCAGCCAGCCACCTTTTGTTCCAGCCAGGCAGCCAGCCATCGTGCCACTTAGCCATCATGCCATCCAGCCAACTAGCTTGGCAACCATCATGACAGCCAGCCAGCCATCTTGCCAGCCAGCCAGCCATCGTGCCAGCAAGCCATCATGACAGCCAACCAGCCATCATGACAACCAGCCATCGTGCCAGCCAGCCATCATGCCAGCCAGCCATCGTGCCAGCCCGCCATCGTGCCAGCAAGCCATCATGCCAGCCAGCTAGTCATCGTGCCAGCCAGCCATCATGCCATCCAGCCATTGTGCCAGCCAGCCATCGTGCAAGCCAGCCATTGTGCTATCCAGCTTTCATGACAGCCAGGCATCATTCCAGGCAGTCAGCCAGCCAGTCATCATGCCAGTCAGCCATCATGCCATCCAGCCATTGTGCCAGCCAGCCATCATGCCAGCCAGCCATCGTGCCAGCCAGCCATCGTGGCAGCCAGCCATCATGCCAGCCAGCCATCATGCCAGCCAGGCATCGTTCCAGCCAGTCACCGTGGCAGCAAGCCATCGTGCAAGCCAGCCATCGTTCCAGCGAGCCATCGTGCCAGCCAGCCATCGTGCCAGCCAGCCATCGTGCCAGCCAGCCATCGTGCCAGCCAGTCATCGTGCCAGCCAGCCATCGTGCCAGCCAGCCATCGTGCCAGCCAGCCAGCCATTGTGCCAGCCAGCCAGCCATTGTGCCAGCCAGCCATTGTGCCAGCCAGCCATCATGCCAGCAAGGCGAGCAAGGCAGGCAAGGCAGGCAAGGCAGGCAAGGCAGGCAAGGCAGGCAAGGCAGGCAAGGCAGGCAAAGCAGGCAAGGCAGGCAAGGCAGGCAAGGCAGGCTATCCAAGCCATCGTGCCAGCCAGCCAACCAGCTAGCCATCGTGCCAGCCAGCCAGCCATTGTGCCAGCCAGCCAGCCATCATGCCAGCCAGCCAGTCAGCCATCGTGCCAGGTAGGTAAGCAGGCAGGCAAGGCAGGCAAGGCAGGTTATCCAAGCTATCGTGCCAGCCAGCCAGCTAGCCCTCGTGCCAGCCAGCCAGCCATTGTGCCAGCCAGCCAGCCAGCCAGCCATCATGCCAGCCAGCCATCGTGCCAGCCAGCCAGCCAGGTAGCCATCGTGCCAGGGAGGTATGCAGTCAGTCAAGGCAGTCAAGGCAGTCAAGGCAGGCAAGGCAGGCAAGGCAGGCAAGGTAGGCTATCCAAACCAGCGTGCCAGCCAGCCATCGTGCCAGCCAGCCAGCCATCGTGCCAGCCAGCCATCGTGCCAGCCAGCCATCGTGCCAGCCAGCCAGCCATAGTTCCAGCCAGCCAGCCATTGGGCCAGCCAGCCATTGGGCCAGCAAGCCATTGGGCCAGCCAGCCATTGTGCCTGCCAGCCAGCCAGCCAGCCATTGTGCCATCCATCCATCATGTGAGCCATCCATCGTGCCTGGCAGCCAGCCAGCCAGCCAGCCAGCCATCGTGCCAGGTAGGTATGCAGGCAGGCAAAGCAGGCAAGGCAGGCAAGGCAGGCAAGGCAGGCAAGGCAGGCAAGGCAGGCAAGGCAGGCAAGGCAGGCAAGGCAGGCAAGCAGGCAAGGCAGGCAAGGCAGGCAAGGCAGGCAAGGCAGGCTATCCAAACCAGTGTGCCAGCCAGCCAGCAAGCCATTGTGCCAGACAGCCAGCCATCGTGCCAGCCAGCCAGCCAGCCATCGTGCCAGCCAGGCATCGTGCCAGCCAGCCATTGTGCCAGCCAGCCAGCCATTGTGCCAGCCAGCCATTGTGCCAGCCAGCCATCATGCCAGCAAGGCGAGCAAGGCAGGCAAGGCAGGCAAGGCAGGCAAGGCAGGCAAGGCAGGCAAGGCAGGCAAGGCAGGCAAGGCAGGCAAGGCAGGCAAGGCAGGCAAGGCAGGCAAGGCAGGCAAGGCAGGCTATCCAAGCCATCGTGCCAGCCAGCCAGCCAGCTAGCCCTCGTGCCAGCCAGCCAGCCATTGTGCCAGCCAGCCAGCCAGCCATCATGCCAGCCAGCCATCGTGCCAGCCAGCCAGCCAGGTAGCCATCGTGCCAGGGAGGTATGCAGTCAGGCAAGGCAGGCAAGGCAGGCAAGGCAGGCAAGGCAGGCAAGGCAGGCAAGGCAGGCAAGGCAGGCAAGGCAGGCAAGGCAGGCAAGGCAGGCTATCCAAACCAGCGTGCCAGCCAGCCAGCCAGCAAGCCATTGTGCCAGCCAGCCATTGTGCCAGCCAGCCATTGTGCCAGCCAGCCATTGTGCCTGCCAGCCAGCCAGCCATTGTGCCAGCCAGCCAGCCAGCCAGCCAGCCATTGTGCCAGCAATCCATCATGTGAGCCATCCATCGTTCCTGGCAGCCAGCCAGCCAGCCAGCCAGCTATCGTGCCAGGTAGGTATGCAGGCAGGCAGGCAAGGCAGGCAAGGCAGGCAAGGCAGGCAAGGCAGGCAAGGCAGGCAAGGCAGGCAAGGCAGGCAAGGCAGGCATGGCAGGCAAGGCAGGCAAGGCAGGCAAGGCAGGCAAGGCAGGTAATGTAGGCTAGCCAAACCAGCGTGCCAGCCAGCCAGCCAGCCATTGTCCCAGCCAGCCAGCCATTGTCCCAGCCAGCCAGCCATCATGCCAGCCAGGCATCGTGCCAGCCAGGCATCGTGCCAGCCAGCCATTGTGCCAGCCAGCTTTCGTGACAACCAGCCAACCATCATGCCAGCCATCCAGCCATTGTTCCAGCCAGCCAGCCAGCCAGCCAGTCATCGTGCCAGCCAGCCATCATGCCATCCAGCCATTGTGCCAGCCAGCCATCGTGCCAGCCAGCCATCGTGCCAGCCAGCCATCGTGCCAGCCTGCCATTGTGCCAGCCAGCCAGCCATCATGCCAGCCAGCCATCGTTCCAGCCAACCATCGTGGCAGCAAGCCATCGTGGCAGCAAGCCATCGTGCAAGCCAGCCATCATTGCAGAGAGCCATCGTGCCAGCCAGCCATCGTGCCAGCCAGCCATCGTGCCAGCCAGCCATCGTGCCAGCCAGCCAGCAATCATGTCAGCCAGCCAGCCATCGTTCCAGCCAGCCAGCCACCTTTTGTTCCAGCCAGCCAGCCAGTCATCGTGCCAGCCTGCCATCATGCCATTCAGCCAATGTGCCAGCCAGCCATCATGCCAGCCAGCCATCATGCCAGCCAGCCATCATGCTAGCAAGCCATCGTGCCAGACAGCCATCGTGCCAGACAGCCATCATGCCAGCCTGCCATCGTGCCAGTCATCCAGCCATTGTGCCAGCCAGCCATCATGCCAGCCAGCCATCATGCCAGCCAGCCATCATGCCAGCCAGCCATCGTGCCAGCCAGCCAGCCAGCCAGTCATCGTGCCAGCCTGCAATCATGCCATCCAGCCATTGTGCCAGCCAGCCATCATGCCAGCCAGCCAGCCATCATGCCAGCCAGCCATCGTGCCAGCCAGCCATCGTGCCAGCAAGCCATCATGCCAGCCAGCCAGCCATCATGCCAGCCAGCCATCGGGCTAGCCAGCCATCGTGCCAGCCAGCCATCGTGCAGCCAAGCATCGTGCCAGCCAAGCATCGTGCCAGCCATTCAGCCATAGTTCCAGCCAGCCAGCCATTGTGCCAGCCAGCCATAGTGCCAGCCAGCCATTGTGCCAGCCAGCCATTGTGCCTGCCAGCCAGCCAGCCAGCCATTGTGCCAGCCATCCATCATGTGAGCCATCCATCGTGCCTGGCAGCCAGCCAGCCAGCCAGCCATTGTGCCAGGTAGGTATGCAGGCAGGCAAGGCAGGCAAGGCAGGCAGGGCAGGCAAGGCAGGCAAGGCAGGCAAGGCAGGCAAGGCAGGCAAGGCAGGCAAGGCAGGTAATGTAGGCTAGCCAAACCAGCGTGCCAGCCAGCCAGCCAGCCATTGTCCCAGCCAGCCAGCCATCATGCCAGCCAGGCATCGTGCCAGCCAGGCATCGTGCCAGCCAGCCATTGTGCCAGCCAGCTTTCGTGACAACCAGCCAACCATCATGCCATCCATCCAGCCATTGTTCCAGCCAGCCAGCCAGCCAGCCAGCCATCGTGCCAGCCAGCCATCATGCCAGCCAGCCATCGGGCTAGCCAGCCATCGTGCCAGCCAGCCATCGTGCAGCCAAGCATCGTGCCAGCCAACCATCGTGCCAGCCATTCAGCCATAGTTCCAGCCAGCCAGCCATTGTGCCAGCCAGCCATAGTGCCAGCCAGCCATTGTGCCAGCCAGCCTTTGTGCCTGCCTGCCAGCCAGCCAGCCATTGTGCCAGCCATCCATCATGTGAGCCATCCATCGTGCCTGGCAGCCAGCCAGCCAGCCAGCCATCGTGCCAGGTAGGTATGCAGGCAGGCAAGGCAGGCAAGGCAGGCAAGGCAGGCAAGGCAGGCAAGGCAGGCAAGGCAGGCAAGGCAGGCAAGGCAGGCAAGGCAGGCAAGGCAGGCAAGGCAGGTAATGTAGGCTAGCCAAACCAGCGTGCCAGCCAGCCAGCCAGCCATTGTCCCAGCCAGCCAGCCATCATGCCAGCCAGGCATCGTGCCAGCCAGGCATCGTGCCAGCCAGCCATTGTGCCAGCCAGCTTTCGTGACAACCAGCCAACCATCATGCCAGCCATCCAGCCATTGTTCCAGCCAGCCAGCCAGCCAGTCATCGTGCCAGCCAGCCATCATGCCATCCAGCCATTGTGCCAGCCAGCCATCGTGCCAGCCAGCCATCGTGCCAGCCTGCCATTGTGCCAGCCAGCCAGCCATCATGCCAGCCAGCCATCGTTCCAGCCAACCATCATGGCAGCAAGCCATCGTGGCAGCAAGCCATCGTGCAAGCCAGCCATCATTGCAGAGAGCCATCGTGCCAGCCAGCCATCGTGCCAGCCAGCCATCGTGCCAGCCAGCCATCGTGCCAGCCAGCCATCGTGCCAGCCAGCCAGCAATCATGTCAGCCAGCCAGCCATCGTTCCAGCCAGCCAGCCACCTTTTGTTCCAGCCAGCCAGCCAGTCATCGTGCCAGCCTGCCATCATGCCATTCAGCCAATGTGCCAGCCAGCCATCATGCCAGCCAGCCATCATGCCAGCCAGCCATCATGCTAGCAAGCCATCGTGCCAGACAGCCATCGTGCCAGACAGCCATCATGCCAGCCTGCCATCGTGCCAGTCATCCAGCCATTGTGCCAGCCAGCCATCGTGCCAGCCAGCCATCATGCCAGCCAGCCATCATGCCAGCCAGCCATCGTGCCAGCCAGCCAGCCAGCCAGTCATCGTGCCAGCCTGCCATCATGCCATCCAGCCATTGTGCCAGCCAGCCATCATGCCAGCCAGCCAGCCATCATGCCAGCCAGCCATCGTGCCAGCAAGCCATCATGCCAGCCAGCCAGCCATCATGCCAGCCAGCCATCGGGCTAGCCAGCCATCGTGCCAGCCAGCCATCGTGCAGCCAAGCATCGTGCCAGCCAACCATCGTGCCAGCCATTCAGCCATAGTTCCAGCCAGCCAGCCATTGTGCCAGCCAGCCATAGTGCCAGCCAGCCATTGTGCCAGCCAGCCATTGTGCCTGCCAGCCAGCCAGCCAGCCATTGTGCCAGCCATCCATCATGTGAGCCATCCATCGAGCCTGGCAGCCAGCCAGCCAGCCAGCCATCGTGCCAGGTAGGTATGCAGGCAGGCAAGGCAGGCAAGGCAAGGCAGGCAAGGCAGGCAAGGCAGGCAAGGCAGGCAAGGCAGGCAAGGCAGGCAAGGCAGGCAAGGCAGGCAAGGCAGGCAAGGCAGGCAAGGCAGGCAAGCAGGCAAGGCAGGCAAGGCAGGCAAGGCAGGCTATCCAAACCAGTGTGCCAGCCAGCCAGCAAGCCATTGTGCCAGCCAGCCAGCCATCGTGCCAGCCAGCCAGCCAGCCAGCCATCGTGCCAGCCAGGCATCGTGCCAGCCAGCCATTGTGCCAGCCAGCCAGCCATTGTGCCAGCCAGCCATTGTGCCAGCCAGCCATCATGCCAGCAAGGCGAGCAAGGCAGGCAAGGCAGGCAAGGCAGGCAAGGCAGGCAAGGCAGGCAAGTCAGGCAAGGCAGGCAAGGCAGGCAAGGCAGGCAAGGCAGGCAAGGCAGGCAAGGCAGGCAAGGCAGGCAAGGCAGGCTATCCAAGCCATCGTGCCAGCCAGCCAGCCAGCTAGCCCTCGTGCCAGCCAGCCAGCCAGCCATTGTGCCAGCCAGCCAGCCATCATGCCAGCCAGCCATCGTGCCAGCCAGCCAGACAGGTAGCCATCGTGCCAGGGAGGTATGCAGTCAGTCAAGGCAGGCAAGGCAGGCAAGGCAGGCAAGGCAGGCAAGGCAGGCAAGGCAGGCAAGGCAGGCAAGGCAGGCTATCCAAACCAGCGTGCCAGCCAGCCAGCCAGCAAGCCATTGTGCCAGCCAGCCATTGTGCCAGCCAGCCATTGTGCCAGCCAGCCATTGTGCCTGCCAGCCAGCCAGCCATTGTGCCAGCCAGCCAGCCAGCCAGCCAGCCATTGTGCCAGCGATCCATCATGTGAGCCATCCATCGTTCCTGGCAGCCAGCCAGCCAGCCAGCCAGCTATCGTTCCAGGTAGGTATGCAGGCAGGCAAGGCAGGCAAGGCAGGCAAGGCAGGCAAGGCAGGCAAGGCAGGCAAGGCAGGCAAGGCAGGCAAGGCAGGCAAGGCAGGCAAGGCAGGTAATGTAGGCTAGCCAATCCAGCGTGCCAGCCAGCCAGCCAGCCATTGTCCCAGCCAGCCAGCCATCATGCCAGCCAGGCATCGTGCCAGCCAGGCATCGTGCCAGCCAGGCATCGTGCCAGCCAGGCATCGTGCCAGCCAGCTTTCGTGACAACCAGCCAACCATCATGCCAGCCATCCAGCCATTGTTCCAGCCAGCCAGCCAGCCAGCCAGTCATCGTGCCAGCCAGCCATCATGCCATCCAGCCATTGTGCCAGCCAGCCATCGTGCCAGCCAGCCATCGTGCCAGCCTGCCATTGTGCCAGCCAGCCAGCCATCATGCCAGCCAGCCATCGTTCCAGCCAGCCATCGTGGCAGCAAGCCATCGTGGCAGCAAGCCATCGTGCAAGCCAGCCATCATGCCAGCCAGCCAGCCAGCCATCATGCCAGCCAGCCATCGTGCCAGCCAGCCAGCCAGCCAGTCATCGTGCCAGCCTGCCATCATGCCATCCAGCCATTGTGCCAGCCAGCCATCATGCCAGCCAGCCAGCCATCATGCCAGCCAGCCATCGTGCCAGCCAGCCATCGTGCCAGCAAGCCATCATGCCAGCCAGCCAGCCATCATGCCAGCCAGCCATCGGGCTAGCCAGCCATCGTGCCAGCCAGCCATCGTGCAGCCAAGCATCGTGCCAGCCAACCATCGTGCCAGCCATTCAGCCATAGTTCCAGCCAGCCAGCCATTGTGCCAGCCAGCCATAGTGCCAGCCAGCCATTGTGCCAGCCAGCCATTGTGCCATCCGTGTGAGCCAGACATCATGCCAGCCAGTCATCGTGCCAGCCAGCCAGGCATTGTGCCAGCCAGCAAGCCATTCTGCCAGCCAGCCATCATGCCAGCAAGTTGAGCAAGGCAGGCAAGGCAGGCAAGGCAGGCAAGGCAGGCAAGGCAGGCAAGGCAGGCAAGGCAGGCTATCCAAACCAGTGTGCCAGCCAGCCAGCAAACCATTGTGCCAGCCAGCCCGCAAACCATTGTGCCAGCCAGCCAGCCATCGTGCTAGCCAGCCAGCCATCGTGCCAGCCAGCCATCGTGCCAGCCAGCCATCGTGCCAGGCAGCCAGCCATTGTGCCAGCCAGCCAGCCATTGTGCCAGCCAGCCATTGTGCCAGCCAGCCATTGTGCCAGCAAGGCGAGCAAGGCAGGCAAGGCAGGCAAGGCAGGCAAGGCAGGCAAGGCAGGCAAGGCAGGCAAGGCAGGCAAGGCAGGCAAGGCAGGCAAGGCAGGCAAGGCAGGCAAGGCAGGCAAGGCAGGCAGGCAGCCATCGTGCCAGCCAGCCAGCCATTGTGCCATCCAGCCATTGTGCCAGCCAGCCATCATGTGAGCCATCCATCATGCCAGCCAGCCAGCCAGCTAGCCATCGTGCCAGCCAGCCAGCCATTGTGCCAGCCAGCCAGCCATCATGCCAGCCAGCCAGCCAGCCATCGTGCCAGTTAGGTATGCAGGCAGGCAAGGCAGGCAAGGCAGGTTATCCAAGCCATCATGCCAGCCAGCCAACCAGCCATCGTGCCAGCCAGCCAGCCATCGTGCCAGCCAGCCATCGTGCCAGCCAGCCAGCCAGGTAGCCATCGTGTCAGGGAGGTATGCATTCAGTCAAGGCAGGCAAGGCGGGCAAGGCAGGCAAGGCGGGCAAGGCAGGCAACGTAGGCTATCCAAACCAGCGTGCCAGCCAGCCAGCAAGCCATTGTGCCAGCCAGCCAGCCATAGTGCCAGCCAGCCAGCCATTGTGCCAGCCAGCCAGCCATCGTGCCAGCCAGCCAGCCATCGTGCCAGCCAGCCATCGTGCCAGCCAGCCATCGTGCCAGCCAGCCATCATGCCAGCCAGCCAGCCATCGTGCCAGCCAGCCAGCCATCGTGCCAGCCAGCCATCGTGCCAGCCAGCCAGCCATCGTGCCAGCCAGCCAGCCATCGTGCCAGCCAGCCATCGTGCCAGCCAGCCATCGTGCCAGCCAGCCATCGTGCCAGCCAGCCATCGTGCCATCCAGCCATCGTGCCAGCCAGCCATCATGCCAGCCAGCCAGCAATCATGTCAGCCAGCCAGCCATCGTTCCTTCCAGCCAGCCACCTTTTGTTCCAGCCAGGCAGCCAGCCATCGTGCCACTTAGCCATCATGTCATCCAGCCAACCAGCTAGGCAACCATCATGACAGCCAGCCAGCCATCTTGCCAGCCAGTCATCGTGCCAGCCAGTCAGGCATTGTGCCAGCCAGCCAGCCATCATGCCAGCAAGTTGAGCAAGGCAGGCAAGGCAGGCAAAGCAGGCAAGGCAGGCAAGGCAGGCAAGGCAGGCTATCCAAACCAGTGTGCCAGCCAGCCAGCAAGCCATTGTGCCAGCCAGCCAGCCATCGTGCCAGCCAGCCAGCCATCGTGCCAGCCAGCCAGCCATCATGCCAGCCAGCCAGCCATCGTGCCAGCCAGCCAGCCATTGTGCCAGCCAGCCAGCCATTGTGCCAGCCAGCCAGCCATTGTGCCAGCCAGCCATTGTGCCAGCCAGCCATCATGCCATCATGCCGAGCAAGGCAGGCAAGGCAGGCAAGGCAGGCAAGGCAGGCAAGGCAGGCAAGGCAGGCAAGGCAGGCAAGGCAGGCAAGGCAGGCAAGGCAGGCAAGTTAGGCTATCCAAGCCATCGTGCCAGCCAGCCAGCCAGCCAGCCATTGTGCCAGCCAGCCAGCCATCATGCCAGCCAGCCAGCCAGCCATCGTGTCAGGTAGGTATGCAGGCAGGCAAGGCAGGCAAGGCAGGTTATCCAAGCCATTGTGCCAGCCAGCCAGCCAGCTAGCCATCGTGCCAGCCAGCCAGCCATTCTGCCAGCCAGCCAGCCAGCCATCATGCCAGCCAGCCATCGTGCCAGCCAGCCAGACAGGTAGCCATCGTGCCAGGGAGGTATGCAGTCAGGCAAGGCAGGCAAGGCAGGCAAGGCGGGCAAGGCGGGCAAGGCAGGCAAGGCAGGCAAGGCAGGCTATCCAAACCAGCGTGCCAGCTAGCCAGCAAGCAATCGTGCCAGCCAGCCAGCCATCGTGCCAGCCAGCCAGCCATCGTGCCTGCCAGCCAGCCATCGTGCCAGCCAGGCAGCCATCGTGCCAGCCAGCCAGCCATCGTGCCAGCCAGCCAGCCATCGTGCCAGCCAGGCAGCCATCGTGCCAGCCAGCCAGCCATCGTGCCAGCCAGCCATCGTGCCAGCCAGCCATCGTGCCAGCCAGCCAGCCATCGTGCCAGCCAGCCAGCCATCGTGCCAGCCAGCCATCGTGCCAGCCAGCCAGCCATCGTGCCAGCCATCCAGCCATCGTGCCAGCCAGCCATCGTGCCAGCCAGCCATCGTGCTATCCAGCCATCGTGCCAGCCATCCAGCCATAGTTCCAGCCAGCCAGCCAGCCATCGTGCCAGCCAGCCAGCCAGTCATCGTGCCCGCCAGCCATCATGCCAGCCAGCCATTGTGCCAGCCAGCCATTGTGCCAGCCAGCCATCGTGCCAGACAGCCATCGTGCCAGCCTGCCATTGTGCCAGCCAGCCAGCCATCATGCCAGCCAGCCATCGTTCCAGCGAGCCATCGTGCCAGCCAGCCATCATGCCAGCCAGCCATCGTGCCAGCCAGCCATCGTGCCAGCCAGCCATCGTGCCAGCCAGCCATCGTGCCAGCCAGCCAGCAATCAGGTCAGCCAGCCAGCCATCGTTCCAGGCAGCCAGCCACCTTTTGTTCCAGCCAGGCAGCCAGCCATCGTGCCACTTAGCCATCATGCCATCCAGCCAACCAGCTAGGCAACCATCATGACAGCCAGCCAGCCATCGTGCCAGCCAGCCATCATGCCAGCCAGCCATCGTGCTTGCAAGCCATTATGCCAGCCAACCAGCCATCATGCCAGCCAGCCATCGTGCCAGCCAGCCATCGTGCCAGCCAGCCATCGTGCCAGCCAGCCATCGTGCCAGCCAACCATCGTGCCAGCCAGCCAGCCAGGTAGCCATCGTGCCAGGGAGGTATGCAGTCAGGCAAGGCAGGCAAGGCAGGCACGGCAGGCAAGGCAGGCAAGGCGGGCAAGGCAGGCAAGGCAGGCAACGCAGGCTATCCAAACCAGCGTGCCAGCCAGCCAGCAAGCCATTGTGCCAGCCAGCCAGCCATCGTGCCAGCCAGCCAGCCATCGTGCCAGCCAGCCAGCCATCGTGCCAGCCAGCCAGCCATCATGCCAGCCAGCCAGCCATCGTGCCAGCCAGCCATCGTGCCAGCCAGCCATCGTGCCAGCCAGCCATCGTGCCAGCCAGCCATCGTGCCAGCCAGCCATCGTGCCAGCCAGCCATCGTGCCAGCCAGCCAACCATCATGCCAGCCAGCCATCGTGCCAGCCAGCCATCGTGCCAGCCAGCCAGCCATCGTGCCAGCTAGCCATTGTGCCAGCCAGCCATCGTGCCAGCCAGCCATCGTGCCAGCCATCCAGCCATAGTTCCAGCCAGCCAGCCAGCCATCGTGCCAGCCAGCCAGCCATCGTGCCAGCCAGCCATCGTGCCAGCCAGCCATCGTGCCAGCCAGCCATCGTGCCAGCCAGCCATCATGCCAGCCAGCCATCATGCCAGCCAGCCAGCAATCATGTCAGCCAGCCAGCCATCGTACCAGCCAGCCAGCCACCTTTTGTTCCAGCCAGCCAGCCAGCCATCGTGCCACTTAGCCATCATGCCATCCAGCCAACCAGCTAGGCAACCATCATGACAGCCAGCCAGCCATCTTGCCAGCCAGTCATCGTGCCAGCCAGCCAGGCATTGTGCCAGCCAGCCAGCCATTCTGCCAGCCAGCCATCATGCCAGAAAGTTGAGCAAGGCAGGCAAGGCAGGCAAAGCAGGCAAGGCAGGCAAGGCAGGCAAGGCAGGCTATCCAAACCAGTGTGCCAGCCAGCCAGCAAGCCATTGTGCCAGCCAGCCAGCCATCGTGCCAGCCAGCCAGCCATCGTGCCAGCCAGCCAGCCATCGTGCCAGCCAGCCATCGTGCCAGCCAGCCATCGTGCCAGCCATCCATCGTGCCAGCCAGCCAGCCATTGTGCCAGCCAGCCAGCCATTGTGCCAGCCAGCCATTGTGCTAGCCAGCCATCATGCCAGCAAGGCGAGCAAGGCAGGCAAGGCAGGCAAGGCAGGCAAGGCAGGCAAGGCAGGCAAGGCAGGCAAGGCAGGCAAGGCAGGCAAGGCAGGCAAGGCAGGCAAGGCAGGCAAGGCAGGCAAGGCAGGCTATCCAAGCCATCGTGCCAGCCAGCCAGCCAGCTAGCCATCGTGCCAGCCAGCCAGCCATTGTGCCAGCCAGCCAGCCATCATGCCAGCCAGCCAGCCAGCCATCGTGTCAGGTAGCTTTGCAGGCAGGCAAGGCAGGCAAGGCAGGTTATCCAAGCCATCGTGCCAGCCAGCCAGCCATTCTGCCAGCCAGCCAGCCAGCCATCATGCCAGCCAGCCATCATGCCAGCCAGCCAGCCAGGTAGCCATCGTGCCAGGGAGGTATGCAGTCAGGCAAGGCAGGCAAGGCTGGCAAGGCAGGCAAGGCAGGCAAGGCAGGCAAGGCGGGCAAGGCAGGCAAGGCAGGCAACGCAGGCTATCCAAACCAGCGTGCCAGCCAGCCAGCAAGCCATTGTGCCAGCCAGCCAGCCATCGTGCCAGCCAGCCAGCCATCGTGCCAGCCAGCCAGCCATCGTGCCAGCCAGCCAGCCATCGTGCCAGCCAGCCATCGTGCCAGCCAGCCAGCCATCGTGCCAGCCAGCCATCGTGCCAGCCAGCCATCGTGCCAGCCAGCCATCGTGCCAGCCAGCCATCGTGCCAGCCAGCCAGCCATCGTGCCAGCCAGCCAGCCATCGTGCCAGCCAGCCATCGTGCCAGCCAGCCATCGTGCCAGCCAGCCATCGTGCCAGCCAGCCAGCCATCGTGCCAGCCAGCCATCGTGCCAGCCAGCCATCGTGCCAGCCAGCCATCGTGCCAGCCATCCAACCATAGTTCCAGCCAGCCAGCCAGCCATCGTGCCAGCCAGCCAGCCAGCCATTGTGCCAGCCAGCCAGCCAGCCAGCCATTGTGCCAGCCAGCCATCGTGCAAGCCAGCCATCATGCCAGCCAGCCATCGTGCCAGCCAGCCATCGTGCCAGCCAGCCAGCCATCATGCCAGCCAGCCATCGTGCCAGCCAGCCATCGTGCCAGCCAGCCATCGTGCCAGCCAGCCATCGTGCCAGCCAGCCAGCAATCATGTCAGCCAGCCAGCCATCGTTCCAGCCAGCCAGCCAGCCACCTTTTGTTCCAGCCAGGCAGCCAGCCATCGTGCCACTTAGCCATCATGCCATTCAGCCAACCAGCTAGGCAACCATCATGACAGCCAGCCAGCCATCTTGCCAGCCAGTCATCGTGCCAGCCAGCCAGGCATTGTGCCTGCCAGCCAGCCATCATGCCAGCAAGTTGAGCAAGGCAGGCAAGGCAGGCAAAGCAGGCAAGGCAGGCAAGGCAGGCAAGGCAGGCTATCCAAACCAGTGTGCCAGCCAGCCAGCAAGCCATTGTGCCAGCCAGCCAGCCATCGTGCCAGCCAGCCAGCCATCGTGCCAGCCAGCCAGCCATCGTGCCAGCCAGCCATCGTGCCAGCCAGCCAGCCATTGTGCCAGCCAGCCAGCCATTGTGCCAGCCAGCCATTGTGCCAGCCAGCCATCATGCCAGCAAGGCGAGCAAGGCAGGCAAGGCAGGCAAGGCAGGCAAGGCAGGCAAGGCAGGCAAGGCAGGCAAGGCAGGCAAGGCAGGCAAGGCAGGCAAGGCAGGCAAGGCAGGCAAGGCAGGCAAGGCAGGCAAGGCAGGCAAGGCAGGCTATCCAAGCCATCGTGCCAGCCAGCCAGCCAGCTAGCCATCGTGCCAGCCAGCCAGCCATTGTGCCAGCCAGCCAGCCATCATGCCAGCCAGCCAGCCAGCCATCGTGTCAGGTAGGTATGCAGGCAGGCAAGGCAGGCAAGGCAGGTTATCCAAGCCATCGTGCCAGCCAGCCAGCCAGCTAGCCATCGTGCCAGCCAGCCAGCCATTCTGCCAGCCAGCCAGCAAGCCATCATGCCAGCCAGCCATCGTGCCAGCCAGCCAGCAAGGTAGCCATCGTGCCAGGGAGGTATGCAGTCAGGCAAGGCAGGCAAGGCAGGCAAGGCAGGCAAGGCAGGCAAGGCAGGCAAGGCGGGCAAGGCAGGCAAGGCAGGCAACGCAGGCTATCCAAACCAGCGTGCCAGCCAGCCAGCAAGCCATTGTGCCAGCCAGCCAGCCATCGTGCCAGCCAGCCAGCCATCGTGCCAGCCAGCCAGCCATCGTGCCAGCCAGCCAGCCATCATGCCAGCCAGCCATCGTGCCAGCCAGCCATCGTGCCAGCCAGCCATCGTGCCAGCCAGCCATCGTGCCAGCCAGCCATCGTGCCAGCCAGCCAGCCATCGTGCCAGCCAGCCATCGTGCCAGCCAGCCATCGTGCCAGCCATCCAGCCATCGTGCCATCCAGCCATCGTGCCAGCCAGCCATCGTGCCAGCCAGCCATCGTGCCAGCCATCCAGCCATACTTCCAGCCAGCCAGCCAGCCATCGTGCCAGCCAGCCAGCCAGCCAGCCAGTCATCGTGCCAGCCATCCATCATGCCAGCCAGCCATTGTGCCAGCCAGCCATCGTGCCAGCCAGCCATCGTGCCAGCCTGCCATTGTGCCAGCCAGCCAGCCATCATGCCAGCCAGCTATCGTTCCAGCCAGCCATCGTGGCAGCAAGCCATCGTGGCAGCGAGCCATCGTGCCAGCCAGCCATCGTGCCAGCCAGCCATCGTGCCAGCCAGCCATCATGCCAGCCAGCCATCGTGCCAGCCAGCCATCGTGCCAGCCAGCCAGCAATCATGTCAGCCAGCCAGCCATCGTTCCAGGCAGCCAGCCACCTTTTGTTCCAGCCAGGCAGCCAGCCATCGTGCCACTTAGCCATCATGCCATCCAGCCAACCAGCTAGGCAACCATCATGAAAGCCAGCCAGCCATCTTGCCAGCCAGCCAGCCATCGTGCCAGCCAGCCATCATGCCAGCCAGCCATCGTGCTTGCAAGCCATCATGCCAGCCAACCAGCCATCATGCCAGCCAGCCATCGTGCCAGCCAGCCATCGTGCCAGCCAGCCATCGTGCCAGCCAGCCATCGTGCCAGCCAACCATCGTTCCAGCCATCCAGCCATTGTACCAGCCAGCCAGCCAGCCATCGTGCCAGCCAGCCAGCCATCGTGCCAGCCAGTCAGCCATCGTGCCAGCCAGCCAGCCATCGTGCCAGCCAGCCAGCCATCGTGCCAGCCAGCCAGCCATCGTGCCAGCCAGCCATCATGCCAGCCAGCCATCGTGCCAGCCAGCCATCGTGCCAGCCAGCCAGCCATCGTGCCAGCCAGCCATCATGCCAGCCAGCCATCGTGCCAGCCAGCCATCGTGCCAGCCAGCCATCGTTCCAGCCAGCCAGCAATCATGTCAGCCAGCCAGCCATCGTTCCAGCCAGCCAGCCACCTTTTGTTCCAGCCAGGCAGCCAGCCATCGTGCCACTTAGCCATCATGCCATTCAGCCAACCAGCTAGGCAACCATCATGACAGCCAGCCAGCCATCTTGCCAGCCAGTCATCGTGCCAGCCAGCCAGGCATTGTGCCTGCCAGCCAGCCATCATGCCAGCAAGTTGAGCAAGGCAGGCAAGGCAGGCAAAGCAGGCAAGGCAGGCAAGGCAGGCAAGGCAGGCTATCCAAACCAGTGTGCCAGCCAGCCAGCAAGCCATTGTGCCAGCCAGCCAGCATCGTGCCAGCCAGCCAGCCATCGTGCCAGCCAGCCAGCCATCGTGCCAGCCAGCCATCGTGCCAGCCAGCCATCGTGCCAGCCAGCCAGCCATTGTGCCAGCCAGCCAGCCATTGTGCCAGCCAGCCATTGTGCCAGCCAGCCATCATGCCAGCAAGGCGAGCAAGGCAGGCAAGGCAGGCAAGGCAGGCAAGGCAGGCAAGGCAGGCAAGGCAGGCAAGGCAGGCAAGGCAGGCAAGGCAGGCTATCCAAGCCATCGTGCCAGCCAGCCAGCCAGCTAGCCATCGTGCCAGCCAGCCAGCCATTGTGCCAGCCAGCCAGCCATCATGCCAGCCAGCCAGCCAGCCATCGTGTCAGGTAGGTATGCAGGCAGGCAAGGCAGGCAAGGCAGGTTATCCAAGCCATCGTGCCAGCCAGCCAGCCAGCTAGCCATCGTGCCAGCCAGCCAGCCATTCTGCCAGCCAGCCAGCCAGCCATCATGCCAGCCAGCCATCGTGCCAGCCAGCCAGCAAGGTAGCCATCGTGCCAGGGAGGTATGCAGTCAGGCAAGGCAGGCAAGGCAGGCAAGGCAGGCAAGGCGGGCAAGGCAGGCAAGGCAGGCAACGCAGGCTATCCAAACCAGCGTGCCAGCCAGCCAGCAAGCCATTGTGCCAGCCAGCCAGCCATCGTGCCAGCCAGCCAGCCATCGTGCCAGCCAGCCAGCCATCGTGCCAGCCAGCCAGCCATCATGCCAGCCAGCCATCGTGCCAGCCAGCCATCGTGCCAGCCAGCCATCGTGCCAGCCAGCCAGCCATCGTGCCAGCCAGCCATCGTGCCAGCCAGCCATCGTGCCAGCCATCCAGCCATCGTGCCAGCCAGCCATCGTGCCAGCCAGCCATCGTGCCAGCCAGCCATCGTGCCAGCCATCCAGCCATAGTTCCAGCCAGCCAGCCAGCCATCGTGCCAGCCAGCCAGCCAGCCAGCCAGCCATCGTGCCAGCCAGCCAGCCAGCCAGCCAGTCATCGTGCCAGCCATCCATCATGGCAGCCAGCCATTGTGCCAGCCAGCCATCGTGCCAGCCAGCCATCGTGCCAGCCTGCCATTGTGCCAGCCAGCCAGCCATCATGCCAGCCAGCTATCGTTCCAGCCAGCCATCGTGGCAGCAAGCCATCGTGGCAGTGAACCATCGTGCCAGCCAGCCATCGTGCCAGCCAGCCATCGTGCCAGCCAGCCATCATGCCAGCCAGCCATCGTGCCAGCCAGCCATCGTGCCAGCCAGCCAGCAATCATGTCAGCCAGCCAGCCATCGTTCCAGGCAGCCAGCCACCTTTTGTTCCAGCCAGGCAGCCAGCCATCGTGCCACTTAGCCATCATGCCATCCAGCCAACCAGCTAGGCAACCATCATGAAAGCCAGCCAGCCATCTTGCCAGCCAGCCAGCCATCGTGCCAGCCAGCCATCATGCCAGCCAGCCATCGTGCTTGCAAGCCATCATGCCAGCCAACCAGCCATCATGCCAGCCAGCCATCGTGCCAGCCAGCCATCGTGCCAGCCATCCATCGTGCCAGCCAGCCATCGTGCCAGCCAACCATCGTTCCAGCCATCCAGCCATAGTTCCAGCCAGCCAGCCATTGTGCCAGCCAGCCATTGTGCCAGCCTGCCATCGTGCCAGCCAGCCATCGTGGCAGCAAGCCATCGTGCCAGCCAGCCATCGTGCCAGCCAGCCAGCCATCATGCCAGCCATCCAGCTGTCATTCCAGCCAGCCATCCAGCCATCGTGCCATCCAGCCATTGTACCAGCCAGCCAGCCAGCCATCGTGCCAGCCAGCCAGCCATCGTGCCAGCCAGTCAGCCATCGTGCCAGCCAGCCAGCCATCGTGCCAGCCAGCCAGCCATCGTGCCAGCCAGCCAGCCATCGTGCCAGCCAGCCATCGTGCCAGCCAGCCATCGTGCCAGCCAGCCATCGTGCCAGCCAGCCAGCCATCGTGCCAGCCAGCCATCATGCCAGCCAGCCATCGTGCCAGCCAGCCATCGTGCCAGCCAGCCATCGTTCCAGCCAGCCAGCAATCATGTCAGCCAGCCAGCCATCGTTCCAGCCAGCCAGCCACCTTTTGTTCCAGCCAGGCAGCCAGCCATCGTGCCACTTAGCCATCATGCCATCCAGCCAACCAGCTAGGCAACCATCATGACAGCCAGCCAGCCATCTTGCCAGCCAGACATCGTGCCAGCCAGCCAGGCATTGTGCCAGCCAGCCAGCCATTCTGCCAGCCAGCCATCATGCCAGCAAGTTGAGCAAGGCAGGCAAGGCAGGCAAAGCAGGCAAGGCAGGCAAGGCAGGCAAGGCAGGCAAGGCAGGCTATCCAAACCAGTGTGCCAGCCAGCCAGCAAGCCATTGTGCCAGCCAGCCAGCCATCGTGCCAGCCAGCCAGCCATCGTGCCAGCCAGCCAGCCATCGTGCCAGCCATCGTGCCAGCCAGCCATCGTGCCAGCCAGCCAGCCATTGTGCCAGCCAGCCAGCCATTGTGCCAGCCAGCCAGCCATTGTGCCAGCCAGCCATTGTGCCAGCCAGCCATCATGCCAGCAAGGCGAGCAAGGCAGGCAAGGCAGGCAAGGCAGGCAAGGCAGGCAAGGCAGGCAAGGCAGGCAAGGCAGGCAAGGCAGGCAAGGCAGGCAAGGCAGGGAAGGTAGGCTATCCAAGCCATCGTGCCAGCCAGCCAGCCAGCTAGCCATCGTGCCAGCCAGCCAGCCATTGTGCCAGCCAGCCAGCCATCATGCCAGCCAGCCAGCCAGCCATCGTGTCAGGTAGGTATGCAGGCAGGCAAGGCAGGCAAGGCAGGTTATCCAAGCCATCGTGCCAGCCAGCCAGCCAGCTAGCCATCGTGCCAGCCAGCCAGCCATTGTGCCAGCCAGCTAGCCAGCCATCATGCCATCCAGCCATCGTGCCAGCCAGCCAGCCAGGTAGCCATCGTGCCAGGGAGGTATGCAGTCAGGCAAGGCAGGCAAGGCAGGCAAGGCAGGCAAGGCAGGCAAGGCAGGCAATGCAGGCTATCCAAACCAGCATGCCAGCCAGCCAGCAAGCCATTGTGCCAGCCAGCCAGCCATCGTGCCAGCCAGCCAGCCATCGTGCCAGCCAGCCAGCCATCGTGCCAACCAGCCATCGTGCCAGCCAGCCATCGTGCCAGCCAGCCATCGTGCCAGCCAGCCAGCCATCGTGCCAGCCAGCCAGCCATCGTGCCAGCCAGCCAGCCATCGTGCCAGCCAGCCATTGTGCCAGCCAGCCATCGTGCCAGCCAGCCATCGTGCCAGCCAGCCATCGTGCCAGCCAGCCATCGTGCCAGCCAGCCATCGTGCCAGCTAGCCATCGTGCCAGCCAGTCAGCCATCGTGCCAGCCAGCCAGCCATCGTGCCAGCCAGCCAGCCATCGTGCCAGCCAGCCAGCCATCGTGCCAGCCAGCCAGCCATCGTGCCAGCCAGCCATCGTGCCAGCCAGCCATCGTGCCAGCCAGCCATCGTGCCAGCCAGCCAGCCATCGTGCCAGCCAGCCATCATGCCAGCCAGCCATCGTGCCAGCCAGCCATCGTGCCAGCCAGCCATCGTTCCAGCCAGCCAGCAATCATGTCAGCCAGCCAGCCATCGTTCCAGCCAGCCAGCCACCTTTTGTTCCAGCCAGGCAGCCAGCCATCGTGCCACTTAGCCATCATGCCATCCAGCCAACCAGCTAGGCAACCATCATGACAGCCAGCCAGCCATCTTGCCAGCCAGACATCGTGCCAGCCAGCCAGGCATTGTGCCAGCCAGCCAGCCATTCTGCCAGCCAGCCATCATGCCAGCAAGTTGAGCAAGGCAGGCAAGGCAGGCAAAGCAGGCAAGGCAGGCAAGGCAGGCAAGGCAGGCAAGGCAGGCAAGGCAGGCTATCCAAACCAGTGTGCCAGCCAGCCAGCAAGCCATTGTGCCAGCCAGCCAGCCATCGTGCCAGCCAGCCAGCCATCGTGCCAGCCAGCCAGCCATCGTGCCAGCCATCGTGCCAGCCAGCCATCGTGCCAGCCAGCCAGCCATTGTGCCAGCCAGCCAGCCATTGTGCCAGCCAGCCAGCCATTGTGCCAGCCAGCCAGCCATTGTGCCAGCCAGCCATTGTGCCAGCCAGCCATCATGCCAGCAAGGCGAGCAAGGCAGGCAAGGCAGGCAAGGCAGGCAAGGCAGGCAAGGCAGGCAAGGCAGGCAAGGCAGGCAAGGCAGGGAAGGCAGGCAAGGCAGGCAAGGTAGGCTATCCAAGCCATCGTGCCAGCCAGCCAGCCAGCTAGCCATCGTGCCAGCCAGCCAGCCATTGTGCCAGCCAGCCAGCCATCATGCCAGCCAGCCAGCCAGCCATCGTGTCAGGTAGGTATGCAGGCAGGCAAGGCAGGCAAGGCAGGTTATCCAAGCCATCGTGCCAGCCAGCCAGCCAGCTAGCCATCGTGCCAGCCAGCCAGCCATTGTGCCAGCCAGCTAGCCAGCCATCATGCCATCCAGCCATCGTGCCAGCCAGCCAGCCAGGTAGCCATCGTGCCAGGGAGGTATGCAGTCAGGCAAGGCAGGCAAGGCAGGCAAGGCAGGCAAGGCAGGCAAGGCAGGCAAGGCAGGCAAGGCAGGCAATGCAGGCTATCCAAACCAGCATGCCAGCCAGCCAGCAAGCCATTGTGCCAGCCAGCCAGCCATCGTGCCAGCCAGCCAGCCATCGTGCCAGCCAGCCAGCCATCGTGCCAACCAGCCATCGTGCCAGCCAGCCATCGTGCCAGCCAGCCATCGTGCCAGCCAGCCAGCCATCGTGCCAGCCAGCCAGCCATCGTGCCAGCCAGCCATCGTGCCAGCCAGCCATCGTGCCAGCCAGCCATCGATCATGCCAGCCAGCCATCGTGCCAGCCAGCCATCGTGCCAGCTAGCCATCGTGCCAGCCATCCAGCCATAGTTCCAGCCAGCCAGCCAGCCATCGTGCCAGCCAGCCAGCCAGTCATCATGCCAGCCAGCCATCATGCCAGCCACCCATTGTGCCAGCCAGCCATTGTGCCAGCCAGCCATCGTGCCAGCCTGCCATTGTGCCAGCCAGCCAGCCATCATGCCAGCCAGCCATCGTTCCAGCCAGCCATCGTGGCAACAAGCCATCGTGGCAGCAAGCCATCGTGCAAGCCAGCCATCCTTCCAGCGAGCCATCGTGCCAGCCAGCCATCGTGCCAGCCAGCCATCGTGCCAGCCAGCCATCGTGCCAGCCAGCCAGCAATCATGTCAGCCAGCCAGCCATCGTTCCAGGCAGCCAGCCACCTTTTGTTCCAGCCAGGCAGCCAGCCATCGTGCCACTTAGCCATCATGCCATCCAGCCAACCAGCTAGGCAACCATCATGACAGCCAGCCAGCCATCTTGCCAGCCAGCCAGCCATCTTGCCAGCCAGCCAGCCATCATGCCAGCCAGCCATCGTGCTTGCAAGCCATCATGCCAGCCAACCAGCCATCATGCCAGCCAGCCATCGTGCCAGCCAGCCATCGTGCCAGCCATCCATCGTGCCAGCCAGCCATCGTGCCAGCCAACCATCGTGCCAGCCATCCAGCCATAGTTCCAGCCAGCCAGTCATTGTGCCAGCCAGCCATCATGCCATCCAGCCATTGTGCCAGCCAGCCAGCCATCGAGCCAGCCAGCCATCGTGCTAGCAAGCCATCGTGCCAGCCAGCCATTGTGCCAGCCAGCCATTGTGCCAGCCAGCCATCGTGCCAGCCAGCCATCGTGGCAGCAAGCCATCGTGCCAGCCAGACATCGTGCCAGCCAGCCAGCCATCATGCCAGCCATCCAGCTGTCATTCTAGCCAGCCATCCAGCCATCGTGCCATCCAGCCATTGTACCAGCCAGCCAGCCAGCCATCGTGCCAGCCATCCATCATGTGAGCCAGCCATCGTGCCAGCCATCGTGCCAGGTAGGTATGCAGGCAAGCAAGGCAGGCAAGGCAGGCAAGGCAGGCAAGGCAGGCAAGGCAGGCAAGGCAGGCAAGGCAGGCAAGGCAGGCAAGGCAGGCAAGGCAGGCAAGGCAGGCTATCCAAACCAGCGTGCCAGCCAGGCAGCCAGCCATCATGCCAGCCAGCCAGCGTGCCAGCCAGCCAACGTGCCAGCCAGCCATCGTGTCAGCCAGCCATCGTGCCAGCCAGCCATCGTGCCAGCCAGCCATCGTGCCAGCTAGCCATCGTGCCAGCCAGCCATCGTGCCAGCCAGTGCCAGCCAGCCATCGTTCCAGCCAGCCATCGTGGCAGCAAGCCATCGTGGCAGCAAGCCATCGTGCAAGCCAGCCATCCTTCCAGCGAGCCATCGTGCCAGCCAGCCATCGTGCCAGCCAGCCATCGTGCCAGCCAGCCAGCAATCATGTCAGCCAGCCAGCCATTGTTCCAGCCAGCCAGCAACCTTTTGTTCCAGCCAGGCAGCCAGCCATCGTTCCACTTAGCCATCATACCATCCAGCCAACCAGCTAGGCAACCATCATGACAGCCAGCCAGCCATCTTGCCAGCCAGCCAGCCATCGTGCCAGCCAGCCATCATGCCAGCCAGCCATCGTGCTTGCAAGCCATCATGCCAGCCAACCAGCCATCATGCCAGCCAGCCATCATGCCAGCCAGCCAGCCATCGTGCCAGCCAGCCATCGTGCCAGCCAACCATCATGCCAGCCAGCCAGCCATAGTTCCAGCCATCCAGTCATCGTGCCAGCCAGCCATAATGCCATCCAGCCATTGTGCCAGCCAGCCATAGAGCCAGCCAGCCATCATGCTAGCAAGCCATCGTGCCAGCCAGCCATCGTGCCAGCCAGCCATTGTGCCAGCCTGCCATCGTGCCAGCCAGCCATCGTGGCAGCAAGCCATCGTGCCAGCCAGACATCGTGCCATCCAGCCAGCCATCATGCCAGCCATCCAGCTGTCATTCCATCCAGCCATCCAGCCATCGTGCCAGCCAGCCGGCCAGCCATCATGCCAGCCATCGTGCCAGGTAGGTATGCAGGCAAGCAAGGCAGGCAAGGCTGGCAAGGCAGGCAAGGCAGGCAAGGCAGGCAAGGCAGGCAAGGCAGGCAAGGCAGGCAAGGCAGGCAAGGCAGGCAAGGCAGGCAAGGCAGGCAAGGCAAGCTATCCAAACCAGCGTGCCAGCCATGCAGCCAGCCATTGTGCCAGCCAGCCAGCCATCATGCCAGCCAGCCAGCGTGCCAGCCAGCCAGCGTGTCAGCCACCCAGCGTGCCAGCCAGCCAGCGTGCCAGGTAGGTATGCAAACAAGCAAGGCAGGCAAGGCAGGCAAAGCAGGCAAGGCAGGCAAGGCAGGCAAGGCAGGCAAGGCAGGCAAGGCAGGCAAGGCAGGCTAGCCAAACCAGCGTGCCAGCCTGCCAGCCAGCCATTGTGCCAGCCAGCCAGCCATCATGCCAGCCAGGCATCGTGCCAGCCAGGCATTGTGCCAGCCAGCCATCGTGCCAGCCAGCCATTGTACCAGCCAGCTTTCGTGACAGCCATCCAACCATCATGCCAGCCATCCAGCCATCGTTCCAGCAAGCCAGCCAGCCAGTCGTCATGCCATCCAGCCATTGTGCCATCCAGCCATTGTGCCATCCAGCCATCGTGCCAGCCTGCCATTGTGCCAGCCAGCCAGCATTCATGCCAGCCAGCCATCGTGCCAGCCAGCCATCGTGCCAGCCAGTGCCAGCCAGCCATCGTTCCAGCCAGCCATCGTGGCAGCAAGCCATCGTGGCAGCAAGCCATCGTGCAAGCCAGCCATCCTTCCAGCGAGCCATCGTGCCAGCCAGCCATCGTGCCAGCCAGCCATCGTGCCAGCCAGCCAGCAATCATGTCAGCCAGCCAGCCATTGTTCCAGCCAGCCAGCAACCTTTTGTTCCAGCCAGGCAGCCAGCCATCGTTCCACTTAGCCATCATACCATCCAGCCAACCAGCTAGGCAACCATCATGACAGCCAGCCAGCCATCTTGCCAGCCAGCCAGCCATCGTGCCAGCCAGCCATCATGCCAGCCAGCCATCGTGCTTGCAAGCCATCATGCCAGCCAACCAGCCATCATGCCAGCCAGCCATCATGCCAGCCAGCCAGCCATCGTGCCAGCCAGCCATCGTGCCAGCCAACCATCATGCCAGCCAGCCAGCCATAGTTCCAGCCATCCAGTCATCGTGCCAGCCAGCCATAATGCCATCCAGCCATTGTGCCAGCCGGCCATAGAGCCAGCCAGCCATCATGCTAGCAAGCCATCGTGCCAGCCAGCCATCGTGCCAGCCAGCCATTGTGCCAGCCTGCCATCGTGCCAGCCAGCCATCGTGGCAGCAAGCCATCGTGCCAGCCAGACATCGTGCCATCCAGCCAGCCATCATGCCAGCCATCCAGCTGTCATTCCATCCAGCCATCCAGCCATCGTGCCAGCCAGCCGGCCAGCCATCATGCCAGCCATCGTGCCAGGTAGGTATGCAGGCAAGCAAGGCAGGCAAGGCTGGCAAGGCAGGCAAGGCAGGCAAGGCAGGCAAGGCAGGCAAGGCAGTCAAGGCAGTCAAGGCAGGCAAGGCAGGCAAGGCAGGCAAGGCAGGCAAGGAAAGCAAGGCAGGCAAGGCAAGCTATCCAAACCAGCGTGCCAGCCATGCAGCCAGCCATTGTGCCAGCCAGCCAGCCATCATGCCAGCCAGCCAGCGTGCCAGCCAGCCAGCGTGTCAGCCACCCAGCGTGCCAGCCAGCCAGCGTGCCAGGTAGGTATGCAAACAAGCAAGGCAGGCAAGGCAGGCAAAGCAGGCAAGGCAGGCAAGGCAGGCAAGGCAGGCAAGGCAGGCAAGGCAGGCAAGGCAGGCAAGGCAGGCTAGCCAAACCAGCGTGCCAGCCTGCCAGCCAGCCATTGTGCCAGCCAGCCAGCCATCATGCCAGCCAGGCATCGTGCCAGCCAGGCATTGTGCCAGCCAGCCATCGTACCAGCCAGCCATTGTACCAGCCAGCTTTCGTGACAGCCATCCAACCATCATGCCAGCCATCCAGCCATCGTTCCAGCAAGCCAGCCAGCCAGTCGTCATGCCATCCAGCCATTGTGCCATCCAGCCATTGTGCCATCCAGCCATCGTGCCAGCCTGCCATTGTGCCAGCCAGCCAGCATTCATGCCAGCCAGCCATCGTGCCAGCCAGCCATCGTGCCAGCCCACCATCGTGCAAGCCAGCCATCATGCCATCCAGCCAACCAGCTAGGCAACCGTCATGACAACCAGCCAGCCATTTTGCCAGCCAGCCAGCCATCATGCCAGCCAGCCATCGTGCCAGCCAGCCATCGTGCCAGCAAGCCATCATGCCAGCCAGCCAGCCATCGTGCCAGCCAGCCATCGTGCCAGCCAGCCATCGTGCCAGCCAGCCATCGTGCCAGCCATCGTTGCAGCCATCGTGCCAGCCAGCCATTGTGCCAGCCATTGTGCCAGCCATTGTGCCAGCCATTGTGCCAGCCATTGTGCCAGCCATCGTGCCAGCCATCGTGCCAGCCATCATGCCAGCCATCCTGCCAGCCATCCTGCCAGCCAGCCTGCCAGCCAGCCCTCGTGCCAGCCATCGTGCCAGCCCTCATGCCAGCCATCGTGCCAGCCCTCGTGCCAGCTGGCCATCCAGCCATCGTGCCATCCAGCCATTGTACCAGCCAGCCAGCCAGCCATCGTGCCAGCCATCCATCATGTGAGCCATCCATAGTGACAGCCAGCCAGCCAGCCAGCCAGCCAGCCAGCCAGCCAGCCAGCCATCGTGCCAGGTAGGTATGCAGGCAGGCAAGGCAGGCAAGGCAGGCAAGGCAGGCAAGGCAGGCAAGGCAGGCAAGGCAGGCAAGGCAGGCAAGGCAGGCAAGGCAGGCAAGGAAAGCAAGGCAGGCAAGGCAGGCAAGGCAGGCTATCCAAACCAGCGTGCTAGCCAGGCAGCCAGCCATTGTGCCAGCCAGCCATCATGCCAGCCAGCCAGCCAGCCATCATGCCAGCCAGCCAGCTGTCATTCCAGCCGGCCATCCAGCCATCGTGCCATCCAGCCATTGTACCAGCCAGCCAGCCAGCCATCGTGCCAGCCATCCATCATGTGAGCCATCCATAGTGAAAGCCAGCCAGCCAGCCAGCTAGCCAGCCAGCCAGCCAGCCAGCCAGCCATCGTGCCAGGTAGGTATGCAGGCAGGCAAGGCAGGCAAGGCAGGCAAGGCAGGCAAGGCAGGCAAGGCAGGCAAGGCAGGCAAGGCAGGCAAGGCAGGCAAGGCAGGCAAGGCAGGCAAGGAAAGCAAGGCAGGCAAGGCAGGCAAGGCAGGCTATCCAAACCAGCGTGCTAGCCAGGCAGCCAGCCCTTGTGTCAGCCAGCCAGCGTGCCAGCCAGCCAGCGTGCTTCCAAGCCATCGTGCCAGCCAGCCATCGTGCCAGCCAGCCATCGTGCCAGCCTGCCATCGTGCCAGCCATCCAGCCATGATGCCATCCAGCCATGATGCCATCCAGCCATCGTGCAAGCCAGCCATCGTGCCAGCCAGCCATCGTGCCAGCCAGCCATCGTGCCAGCCAGCCAGCCAGCCATCATGCCAGCCAACCATCGTGCCAGCCAGCCAGCCAGCCATCGTGCCAGGTAGGTATGCAGGCAGGCAAGGTAGGCAATGCAGGCAAGGCAGGGAAGACAGGCAAGGCAGGTAAGGCTATCCAAACCAGCGTGCCAGCCAGCCAGCAAGCCATTGTGCCAGCCAGCCAGCCATCATGCCAGCCAGCCAGCCAGCCAGCCATCGTGCCAGGTAGGTATGCGGGCAGGCAAGGCAGGCAAGGCAGGCAAGGCAGGCAAGGCAGGCAAGGCAGGCAAGGCAGGCAAGGCAGGCAAGGCAGGCAAGGCAGGCAAGGCAGGCAAGGCAGGCAAGGCAGGCAAGGCAGGCAAGGCAGGCAAGGAAAGCAAGGCAGGCAAGGAAAGCAAGGCAGGCAAGGCAGGCTATCCAAACCAGCGTGCTAGCCAGGCAGCCAGCCATTGTGCCAGCCAGCCATCATGCCAGCCAGCCGGCGTGCCAGCCAGCCCTCGTGTCAGCCAGCCAGCGTGCCAGCCAGCCAGCGTGCCAGCCAGCCATCATGTCAGCCAGCCATCATGCTAGCAAGCCATCGTGCCAGCCAGCCATCGTGCCAGCCAGCCATCGTGCCAGCCAGCCATCGTGCCAGCCTGCCATCGTGCCAGCCATCCAGCCATGATGCCATCCAGCCATGATGCTATCCAGCCATGATGCCATCCAGCCATCGTGCCAGCCAGCCATCGTGCCAGCCAGCCATCGTGCCAGCCAGCCATCGTGCCAGCCAGCCATCGTGCCAGCCATCGTGCCAGCCATCGTGCCAGCCATCGTGCCAGCCATCGTGCCAGCCATCGTGCCAGCCAGCCAGCGAGCCAGCCAGCCATCGTGCCAGCCATCGTGCCAGCCATCGTGCCAGCCATCGTGCCAGCCAGCCATCGTGCCAGCCATCGTGCCAGCCAGCCATCGTGCCAGCCAGCCATCATGCCAGCCATCGTGCCAGCCATCGTGCCAGCCATCATGCCAGCCATCGTGCCAGCCAGCCATCGTGCCAGCCAGCCATCGTGCCAGCCAGTCAGCCAGCCAGCCAGCCATCGTGCCAGCCAGCCAGCCAGCCAGCCAGCCAGCCAGCCAGCCATCGTGCCAGCCAGCCATCATGCCAGACTACCAGGGACCGAATCCTAACCACCAGACCACCAGGGACCGAATCCTAACTACTAGACCACCGGGGACTGAATTCTAACCATTAGACTACCAGGGACCAAATCCTAACTACTAGACCATCAGGTATGAACATTTTTCTTTATTTTTGCTGTTGCTGTTATTATTAGTGTTGGGCGAACCCCAAAAATATCAGGTTCGGCGAACTCACCCTAACTTTGCGATGCAGTTGAGGTGAGTTCGCCAAACCCGAACAGCAACAATCCGCTGCGGCATCCATTTCTGTAAAAATAAACAAGGAGGTAGGGCATTCCCCACCTCCTTTTGCTTCCTTTTATTTTTACAGGACAGGATGCCGCGCTGGTGTTGGAAGCAAAAGTGTGTGGGGAATCCCACAATGGGATTCCGGGGGCCGGGCTTTGATGTCATGCAGACTCCTTCCTCCCTGTTTCAGCTCGCCAGAAATTAGTCTCCATAAAATGTTCAAAAATGTATATATTATAATAAATACATTATTATGTATAGTAATTATTGCATTCCTTTTGTTTTTATTGACTTCTCTCCCAACTCTTCAAGGATCCTTTGAAATGCCAGCCAGCCAGCCAGCCAGCCAGGCATCGTGCCTGCCAGCCATCATGCCAGACTGCCAGGGACCGAATCCTAACTACTAGACCACCAGGGACTGAATCCTAACTACTAGACCACCAGGGACTGAATTCTAACCACTAGACTACCAGGGACCAAATCCTAACCACTAGACGACCAGGGACCAAATCCTAACTACTAGACCATCAGGTATGAATATTTTTCTTTATTTTTGTTTTATTTTTTATTATTAGTGTTGGGCGAACCCCAAAAATATCAGGTTCGGCGAACTCACCCTAACTTTGCCATGAAGTTGAGGTGAGTTCGCTGAACCCGAACAGCACCAATCCGCTCTGGCATCCATTTCTGTAAAAATAAACAAGGAGGTAGGGCATTCCCCACCTCCTTTTGCTTCCTTTTATTTTTACAGAACAGGATGCCGCACTGGCGCTGGAATCAAAAGTGTGTGGGGAATCCCACGATGGGATTCCGGGGGCAGGGCTTTGATGTCATGCAGACTCCTTCCTCCCTGTTTCAGCCGGCCAGAAATTAGTCTCCATAAAATGTTCACAAATGTATATATTATAATAAATACATTATTATGTATAGTAATTATTGCTTTCCTGTTGTTTTTATTGACTTCTCTCCCAACTCTTCAAGGATCCTTTGAAATGCCAGCCAACCAGCCAGCCAGCCAGCCAGCCAGGCATCGTGACTGCCACCCATCATGCCAGACTACCAGGGACCGAATCCTAACCACCAGACCACCAGGGACTGAATCCTAACTACTAGACCACCAGGGACTGAATTCTAACCACTAGACTACCAGGGACCAAATCCTAACCACTAGACGACCAGGGACCAAATCCTAACTACTAGACCATCAGGTATGAATATTTTTCTTTATTTTTGCTGTTGCTGTTATTATTAGTGTTGGGCGGACCAGCCAGCCAGCCATCGTGCCAGCCATCGTGCCAGCCATCATGCCAACCATCATGCCAGCCATCGTGCCAGCCATCGTGCCAGCCATTGTGCCAGCCATTGTACCAGCCAGCCAGCCATCGTGCCAGCCAGCCATCGTGCCATCATGCCATCGTTCCAGCCATCGTGCCATCGTGCCAGCCATCGTGCCAGCCAGCCAGCCATCGTGCCAGGCATCGTGCCAGCCAGGCATCGTGCCAGCCAGCCATTGTGCCAGCCATCGTGCCAGCCATCGTGCCAGCCAGCCAGCCAGCCAGCCAGCCAGCCAGCCAGCCATCGTGCCAGCCAGCCATCGTGCCAGCCAGCCATCGTGCCAGCCATCGTGCCAGCCATCGTGCCAGCCAGCCATTGTGCCAGCCATTGTGCCAGCCATTGTGCCAGCCATTGTGCCAGCCATTGTGCCAGCCATCATGCCAGCCATCATGCCAGCCATCCTGCCAGCCATCCTGCCAGCCATCCTGCCAGCCAGCCCTCATGCCAGCAATCGTGCCAGCCCTCGTGCCAGCCATCGTGCCAGCCCTCGTGCCAGCCATCGTGCCAGCCCTTGTGCCAGCCATCGTGCCAACCATCATGCCAGCCATCGTGCCAGCCAGCCAGCCAGCCATCGTGCCAGCCATCATGCCAGCCATCGTGCCAGCCCTCGTGCCAGCCATCATGCCAGCCCTCGTGCCTGCCCTCGTGCCAGCCATCGTGCCAGCCATCGTGCCAGCCATCGTGCCAGCCATCGTGCCAACCATCGTGCCAGCCATCGTGCCAGCCATCGTGCCAGCCAGCCAGCCAACCAGCCATCGTGCCAGCCAGCCATCGTGCCAGCCATCGTGCCAGCCATCGTGCCAGCCAGCCATTGTGCCAGCCATTGTGCCAGCCATTGTGCCAGCCATTGTGCCAGCCATCGTGCCAGCCATCATGCCAGCCATCATGCCAGCCATCGTGCCAGCCATTTTGCCAGCCAGCCCTCGTGCCAGCCCTCGTGCCAGCCATCGTGCCAGCCCTCGTGCCAGCCATCGTGCCAGCCCTTGTGCCAGCCATCATGCCAACCATCATGCCAGCCATCGTGCCAGCCAGCCAGCCCTCGTGCCAGCCATCATGCCAGCCATCGTGCCAGCCCTCGTGCCAGCCATCATGCCAGCCCTCGTGCCAGCCCTCGTGTCAGCCATCGTGCCAGCCATCGTGCCAGCCATCGTGCCAACCATCGTGCCAGCCATCGTGCCAGCCATCGTGCCAGCCAGCCAGCCATCGTGCCTGCCACCCATCATGCCAGACTACCAGGGATCGAATCCTAACCACCAGACCACCATCGACCGAATCCTAACTACTAGACCACCAGGGACTGAATTCTCACCACTAGACTACCAGGGACCAAATCCTAACCACTAGACGACCAGGGACCAAATCCTAACTACTAGACCATCAGGTATGAACATTTTTCTTTATTTTTGCTGTTGTTGTTATTATCAGTGTTGGGCAAACCCCCAAAATATCAGGTTCGGCGAACTCACCCTAACTTTGCCATGAAGTTGAGGTGAGTTCGCCGAACCCGAACAGCAACAATCCGCTGCGGCATCCATTTCTGTAAAAATAAACAAGGAGGTAGGGCATTCCCCACCTCCTTTTGCTTCCTTTTAGTTTTACAGTACAGGATGCCGCACTGGCGCTGGAATCAAAAGTGTGTGGGGAATCCCACAATGGGATTCCGGGGGCAGGGCTTTGATGTCATGCAGACTCCTTCCTCCCTGTTTCAGCCGGCGAGAAATTAGTCTCCATAAAATGTTCACAAATGTATATATTATAATAAATACATTATGTATAGTAATTATTGCTTTCCTTTTGTTTTTATTGACTTCTCTCCCAACTCTTCAAGGATCCTTTGAAATGCCAGCCAGCCAGCCAGCCAGCCAGGCATCGTGCCTGCCAGCCATCGTGCCAGCCATCGTGCCAGCCAGCCAGCCATCGTGCCAGCCATTGTGCCAGCCAGCCATCGTGCCAGCCATCGTGCCAGCCATCGTGCCAGCCATCGTGCCAGCCATTGTGCCAGCCATCGTGCCAGCCAGCCAGCCAGCCATCGTGCCAGCCAGCCATCGTGCCAGCCAGCCATCGTGCCAGCCAGCCATCGTGCCAGCCAGCCATCGTGCCAGCCATCGTGCCAGCCATCGTGCCAGCCATCGTGCCAGCCAGCCATTGTGCCAGCCATTGTGCCAGCCATTGTGCCAGCCATCATGCCAGCCATCGTGCAAGCCATCATGCCAGCCATCGTGCCAGCAATCCTGCCAGCCATCCTGCCAGCCAGCCCTCGTGCCAGCCATCGTGCCAGCCCTCGTGCCAGCCATCGTGCCAGCCCTCGTGCCAGCCCTCGTGCCAGCCATCGTGCCAGCCATCGTGCCAGCCCTTGTGCCAGCCCTTGTGCCAGCCATCGTGCCAGCCATCGTGCCAGCCAGCCAGCCATTGTGCCAGCCATCATGCCAGCCATCATGCCAGCCCTCGTGCCAGCCATCATGCCAGCCCTCGTGCCAGCCCTCGTGCCAGCCATCGTGCCAACCATCGTGCCAGCAATCGTGCCAGCCATCGTGCCAGCCAGCCAGCCATCGTGCCAGCCATCATGCCAGCCAGCCATCGTGCCAGCCAGCCATCGTGCCAGCCATCGTGCCAGCCATCGTGCCAGCCATCGTGCCAGCCATCGTGCCAGCCAGCCATCATGCCAGCCAGCCATTGTGCCAGCCAGCCATCGTGCCAGCCATCGTGCCAGCCATCGTGCCAGCCATCGTGCCAGCCATCGTGCCAGCCATCGTGCCAGCCAGCCAGCGAGCCAGCCAGCGAGCCAGCCATCGTGCCAGCCATCGTGCCAGCCATCGTGCTAGCCAGCCAGCCATCGTGCCAGCCATCGTGCCAGCCAGCCATCGTGCCAGCCAGCCATCGTGCCAGCCATCGTGCCAGCCATCGTGCCAGCCATCGTGCCAGCCATCGTGCCAGCCATCGTGCCAGCCATCATGCCAACCATCATGCCAGCCATCGTGCCAGCCATCGTGCCAGCCATTGTGCCAGCCATTGTACCAGCCAGCCAGCCATCGTGCCAGCCAGCCATCGTGCCATCATGCCATCGTGCCAGCCATCGTGCCATCGTGCCAGCCATCGTGCCAGCCAGCCAGCCATCGTGCCAGGCATCGTGCCAGCCAGCCATCGTGCCAGCCAGCCATCGTGCCAGCCATCGTGCCAGCCATCGTGCCAGCCATCGTGCCAGCCAGCCAGCCAGCCAGCCAGCCAGCCAGCCATCGTGCCAGCCAGCCATCGTGCCAGCCAGCCATCGTGCCAGCCATCGTGCCAGCCATCGTGCCAGCCAGCCATTGTGCCAGCCATTGTGCCAGCCGTTGTGCCAGCCATTGTGCCAGCCATCATGCCAGCCATCATGCCAGCCATCCTGCCAGCCATCCTGCCAGCCAGCCCTCGTGCCAGCAATCGTGCCAGCCCTCGTGCCAGCCATCGTGCCAGCCCTCGTGCCAGCCATCGTGCCAGCCCTTGTGCCAGCCATCATGCCAACCATCATGCCAGCCATCGTGCCAGCCAGCCAGCCAGCCATCGTGCCAGCCATCATGCCAGCCATCGTGCCAGCCCTCGTGCCAGCCATCATGCCAGCCCTCGTGCCTGCCCTCGTGCCAGCCATCGTGCCAGCCATCGTGCCAGCCATCGTGCCAACCATCGTGCCAGCCATCGTGCCAGCCATCGTGCCAGCCAGCCAGCCAGCCAGCCATCGTGCCAGCCAGCCATCGTGCCAGCCAGCCATCATGCCAGCCATCGTGCCAGCCATCGTGCCAGCCAGCCATTGTGCCAGCCATTGTGCCAGCCATTGTGCCAGCCATTGTGCCAGCCATCGTGCCAGCCATCATGCCAGCCATCGTGCCAGCCATCGTGCCAGCCATTTTGCCAGCCAGCCCTCGTGCCAGCCCTCGTGCCAGCCCTCGTGCCAGCCCTCGTGCCAGCCCTCGTGCCAGCCCTCGTGCCAGCCATCATGCCAACCATCATGCCAGCCATCGTGCCAGCCAGCCAGCCCTCGTGCCAGCCATCATGCCAGCCATCGTGCCAGCCCTCGTGCCAGCCATCATGCCAGCCCTCGTGCCAGCCCTCATGTCAGCCATCGTGCCAGCCATCGTGCCAACCATCGTGCCAGCCATTGTGCCAGCCATCGTGCCAGCCAGCCAGCCATCGTGCCTGCCACCCATCATGCCAGACTACCAGGGATCGAATCCTAACCACCAGACCACCATCGACCGAATCCTAACTACTAGACCACCAGGGACTGAATTCTAACCACTAGACTACCAGTGACCAAATCCTAACCACTAGACGACCAGGGACCAAATCCTAACTACTAGACCATCAGGTATGAACATTTTTCTTTATTTTTGCTGTTGTTGTTATTATCAGTGTTGGGCAAACCCCCAAAATATCAGGTTCGGCGAACTCACCCTAACTTTGCCATGAAGTTGAGGTGAGTTCGCCGAACCCGAACAGCAACAATCCGCTGCGGCATCCATTTCTGTAAAAATAAACAAGGAGGTAGGGCATTCCCCACCTCCTTTTGCTTCCTTTTAGTTTTACAGTACAGGATGCCGCACTGGCGCTGGAATCAAAAGTGTGTGGGGAATCCCACAATGGGATTCCGGGGGCAGGGCTTTGATGTCATGCAGACTCCTTCCTCTCTGTTTCAGCCGGCCAGAAATTAGTCTCCATAAAATGTTCACAAATGTATATATTATAATAAATACATTATGTATAGTAATTATTGCTTTCCTTTTGTTTTTATTGACTTCTCTCCCAACTCTTCAAGGATCCTTTGAAATGCCAGCCAGCCAGCCAGGCAACGTGCCTGCCAGCTATCAGGTTCGGCGAACTCACCCTAACTTTGCCATGAAGTTGAGGTGAGTTCGCCGAACCCGAACAGCAACAATCCGCTGCGGCATCCATTTCTGTAAAAATAAACAAGGAGGTAGGGCATTCCAGCCAGCCGCACTGGCGCGGGAAGCAAAAGTGTGTGGGGAATCCCACGATGGGATTCCGGGGGCAGGGCTTTGGTGTCATGCAGACTCCTTCCTCCCTGTTTCAGCCGGCCAAAAATTAGTCTCCATAAAATGTTCAAAAATGTATATATTATAATAAATACATTATTATGTATAGTAATTATTGCTTTCCTTTTGTTTTTATTGACTTCTCTCCCAACCATAAAATGTTCAAAAATGTATATATTATAATAAATACATTATTATGTATAGTAATTATTGCTTTCCTTTTGTTTTTATTGACTTCTCTCCCAACTATTCAAGGATCCTTTGAAATGCCAGCCAGCCAGCCATCGTGCCAGCCATCATGCCAGCCATCATGCCAGCCATCGTGCCATCATGCCAGCCATCATGCCAGCCATTGTGCCAGCCATTGTGCCAGCCAGCCAGCCATCGTGCCAGCCAGCCAGCCATCGTGCCAGCCATCGTGCCAGCCATCATGCCAAACATCATGCCAGCCATCATGCCAGCCATCGTGCCAGCTATTGTGCCAGCCCTCGTACCAGCCAGCCAGCCATCGTGCCAGCCAGCCATCGTGCCAGCCATCGTGCCAGCCAGCCAGCCATCGTGCCAGCCATTGTGCCAGCCAGCCATCGTGCCAGCCATCGTGCCAGCCATCGTGGCAGCCATCGTGCCAGCCATCGTGCCAGCCATCGTGCCAGCCATCGTGCCAGCCATCGTGCCAGCCAGCCAGCCAGCCAGCCATCGTGCCAGCCAGCCAGCGTGCCAGCCAGCCATCGTGCCAGCCAGCCATCGTGCCAGCCATCGTGCCAGCCATCGTGCCAGCCATCGTGCCAGCCATCGTGCCAGCCAGCCATTGTGCCAGCCATTGTGCCAGCCATCGTGCCAGCCATCATGCCAGCCATCGTGCAAGCCATCCTGCCAGCCATCGTGCCAGCCATCCTGCCAGCCATCCTGCCAGCCAGCCCTCGTGCCAGCCATCGTTCCAGCCCTCGTGCCAGCCCTCGTGCCAGCCCTCGTGCCAGCCCTCGTGCCAGCCATCGTGCCAGCCGTCGTGCCAGCCAGCCAGCCATCGTGCCAGCCATCATGCCAGCCATCGTGCCAGCCCTCGTGCCAGCCATCGTGCCAGCCATCGTGCCAACCATCGTGCCAGCAATCGTGCCAGCCATCGTGTCAGCCAGCCAGCCATCGTGCCAGCCATCATGCCAGCCAGCCATCGTGCCAGCCAGCCATCATGCCAGCCATCGTGCCAGCCAGCCATCGTGCCAGCCAGCCATCGTGCCAGCCAGCCATCGTGCCAGCCATCGTGCCAGCCATCGTGCCAGCCATCGTGCCAGCCAGCGTGCCAGCCAGCGTGCCAGCCAGCCAGCGAGCCAGCCAGCCATCGTGCCAGCCATCGTGCCAGCCATCGTGCCAGCCATCGTGCCAGCCATCGTGCCAGCCAGCCAGCCATCGTGCCAGCCATCGTGCCAGCCAGCCATCGTGCCAGCCAGCCATCGTGCCAGCCATCGTGCCAGCCATCGTGCCAGCCATCGTGCCAGCCATCGTGCCAGCCAGCCATCGTGCCAGCCAGTCAGCCAGCCAGCCAGCCATCGTGCCAGCCAGCCAGCCAGCCAGCCAGCCAGCCATCGTGCCAGCCAGCCAGCCATCGTGCCAGCCAGCCAGCCAGCCATCGTGCCAGCCAGCCATCATGCCAGACTACCAGGGACCGAATCCTAACCACCAGACCACCAGGGACCGAATCCTAACTACTAGACCACCAGGGACTGAATTCTAACCACTAGACTACCAGGGACCAAATCCTAACCACTAGACGACCAGGGACCAAATCCTAACTACTAGACCATCAGGTATGAATATTTTTCTTTATTTTTGCTGTTGTTTTTATTATTAGTGCTGGGCGAACCCCAAAAATATCAGGTTCGGCGAACTCACCCTAACTTTGCCATGAAGTTGAGGTGAGTTCGCTGAACCCGAACAGCACCAATCCGCTCCGGCATCCATTTCTGTAAAAATAAACAAGGAGGTAGGGCATTCCCCACCTCCTTTTGCTTCCTTTTATTTTTACAGAACAGGATGCCGCACTGGCGCTGGAATCAAAAGTGTTTGGGGAATCCCACGATGGGATTCCGGGGGCAGGGCTTTGATGTCATGCAGACTCCTTCCTCCCTGTTTCAGCCGGCCAGAAATTAGTCTCCATAAAATGTTCACAAATGTATATATTATAATAAATACATTATTATGTATAGTAATTATTGCTTTCCTGTTGTTTTTATTGACTTCTCTCCCAACTCTTCAAGGATCCTTTGAAATGCCAGCCAATCAGCCAGCCAGCCAGCCAGCCAGGCATCGTGACTGCCACCCATCATGCCAGACTACCAGGGACCGAATCCTAACCACCAGACCACCAGGGACTGAATCCTAACTACTAGACCACCAGGGACTGAATTCTAACCACTAGACTACCAGGGACCAAATCCTAACCACTAGACGACCAGGGACCAAATCCTAACTACTAGACCATCAGGTATGAATATTTTTCTTTATTTTTGCTGTTGCTGTTATTATTAGTGTTGGGCGGACCAGCCAGCCAGCCATCGTGCCAGTCATCGTGCCAGCCATCATGCCAACCATCATGCCAGCCATCGTGCCAGCCATCGTGCCAGCCATTGTGCCAGCCATCGTACCAGCCAGCCAGCCATCGTGCCAGCCAGCCATCGTGCCATCGTGCCATCGTGCCAGCCATCGTGCCATCGTGCCAGCCATCGTGCCAGCCAGCCAGCCATCGTGCCAGCCATCGTGCCAGCCAGCCATCGTGCCAACTCTTCTCTCCCAACTCTTCAAGGATCCTTTGAAATGCCAGCCAGCCAGCCAGGCAACGTGCCTGCCAGCCATCATGCCAGACTACCAGGGACCGAATCCTAACCACCAGACCACCAGGGACCGAATCCTAACTACTAGACCACCAGGGACTGAATTCTAACCACTAGACTACCAGGGACCAAATCCTAACCACTAGACGACCAGGGACCAAATCCTAACTACTAGACCATCAGGTATGAATATTTTACTTTATTTTTGCTGTTGTTGTTATTATTAGTGTTGGGCGAACCCCAAAAATATCAGGTTCGGCGAACTCACCCTAACTTTGCCATGAAGTTGAGGTGAGTTCGCCGAACCCGAACAGCAACAATCCGCTGCGGCATCCATTTCTGTAAAAATAAACAAGGAGGTAGGGCATTCCAGCCAGCCGCACTGGCGCTGGAAGCAAAAGTGTGTGGGGAATCCCACGATGGGATTCCGGGGGCAGGGCTTTGGTGTCATGCAGACTCCTTCCTCCCTGTTTCAGCCGGCCAAAAATTAGTCTCCATAAAATGTTCAAAAATGTATATATTATAATAAATACATTATTATGTATAGTAATTATTGCTTTCCTTTTGTTTTTATTGACTTCTCTCCCAACCATAAAATGTTCAAAAATGTATATATTATAATAAATACATTATTATGTATAGTAATTATTGCTTTCCTTTTGTTTTTATTGACTTCTCTCCCAACTCTTTAAGGATCCTTTGAAATGCCAGCCAGCCAGCCATCGTGCCAGCCATCATGCCAGCCATCATGCCAGCCATCGTGCCATCATGCCAGCCATCATGCCAGCCATCATGCCAGCCATCGTGCCATCATGCCAGCCATCGTGCCAGCCATCGTGCCAGCCATCGTGCCAGCCATCATGCCAGCCATTGTGCCAGCCATCGTGCCAGCGAGTCAGCCATCGTGCCAGCCAGCCATCGTGCCAGCCATCGTGCCAGCCATCATGCCAAACATCATGCCAGCCATCGTGCCAGCCATCGTGCCAGCCATCGTGCCAGCCATCGTGCCAGCCATCGTGCCAGCCATCGTGCCAGCCAGCCAGCCATCGTGCCAGCCACCGTGCCAGCCAGCCATTGTGCCAGCCATCGTGCCAGCCATCGTGCCAGCCATCGTGCCAGCCATCGTGCAAGCCATCATGCCAGCCATTGTGCCAGCCATCCTGCCAGCCAGCCCTCGTGCCAGCCCTCGTGCCAGCCCTCGTGCCAGCCCTCGTGCCAGCCCTCGTGCCAGCCCTCGTGCCAGCCCTCGTGCCAGCCCTCGTGCCAGCCATCGTGCCAGCCCTTGTGCCAGCCATCGTGCCAGCCATCGTGCCAGCCATCCAGCCATCATGCCAGCCATCATGCCAGCCATCGTGCCAGCCATCGTGCCAGCCATCATGCCAGCCCTCGTGCCAGCCATCGTGCCAGCCATCATGCCAGCCATCGTGCCAACCATCGTGCCAGCCATCGTGCCAGCCAGCCAGCCATCGTGCCAGCCATCATGCCAGCCAGCCATCGTGCCAGCCAGCCATCGTGCCAGCCATCGTGCCAGCCATCGTGCCAGCCAGCCATCGTGCCAGCCAGCCATCGTGCCAGTCAGCCAGCGAGCCAGCCAGCCATCGTGCAAGCCATCGTGCCAGCCATCGTGCCAGCCATCGTGCCAGCCATCGTGCCAGCCATCGTGCCAGCCATCGTGCCAGCCAGCCAGCCATCGTGCCAGCCATCGTGCCAGCCAGCCATCGGGCCAGCCATCGTGCCAGCCAGCCATCGTGCCAGCCAGCCATCATGCCAGCCAGCCATCGTGCCAGCCATCGTGCCAGCCATCGTGCCAGCCAGCCAGCCATCGTGCCAGCCAGCCATCGTGCCAGCCATCGTGCCAGGAATCATGCCAACCATCATGCCAGCCATCGTGCCAGCCATCGTGCCAGCCATCGTGCCAGCCATCGTGCCAGCCAGCCATCGTGCCAGCCATCGTGCCAGCCATCGTGCCAGCCATCGTGCCAGCCATCGTGCCAGCCATCGTGCCAGCCAGCCAGCCATCGTACCAGCCAGCCATCGTGCCAGCCAGCCATCGTGCCAGCTAGCCATCGTGCCAGCCATCGTGCCAGCCATCGTGCCAGCCAGCCATTGTGCCAGCCATCGTGCCAGCCATCGTGCCAGCCATCATGCCAGCCATCGTGCCAGCCATCGTGCCAGCCATCGTGCCAGCCATCGTGCCAGCCAGCCCTTGTGCCAGCCCTCGTGCCAGCCCTCGTGCCAGCCAGCCAGCCATCGTGCCAGCCATCATGCCAGCCATCGTGCCAGCCCTTGTGCCAGCCATCATGCCAGCCCTCGTGCCAGCCACCGTGCCAGCCATCGTGCCAACCATCGTGACAGCCATCGTGACAGCCATCGTGCCAGCCAGCCAGCCATCGTGCCAGCCATCATGCCAGCCAGCCATCGTGCCAGCCAGCCATCGTGCCAGCCATCGTGCCAGCCAGCCATCATGCCAGCCAGCCATCGTGCCAGCCATCGTGCCAGCCATCGTGCTAGCCATCGTGCCAGCCATCATGCCAGCCAGCCAGCGAGCCAGCCAGCCATTGTGCCAGCCATCGTGCCAGCCATCGTGCCAGCCATCATGCCAGCCAGCCAGCCATCATGCCAGCCATCATGCCAGCCAGCCATCGTGCCAGCCAGCCATCGTGCCAACCAGCCATCGTGCCAGCCATCGTGCCAGCCATCATGCCAGCCAGCCATCGTGCCAGCCAGCCATCGTGCCAGCCAGCCATCGTGCCAGCCAGCCATCGTGCCAGCCAGCCATCGTGCCAGCCAGTCAGCCAGCCAGCCAGCCATCATGCCAGCCAGCCAGCCAGCCAGCCAGCCAGCCATCGTGCCAGCCAGGCAGCCAACCATCGTGCCAGCCAGCCATCATGCCAGACTACCAGGGACCGAATCCTAACCACCAGACCACCAGGGACCGAATCCTAACTACTAGACCACCAGGGACTGAATTCTAACCACTAGACTTCCAGGGACCAAATCCTAACCACTAGACGACCAGGGACCAAATCCTAACTACTAGACCATTAGGTATGAACATTTTTCTTTATTTTTGCTGTTGCTGTTATTATTAGTGTTGGGCGAACCCCAAAAATATCAGGTTCGGCGAACTCACCCTAACTTTGCCATGCAGTTGAGGTGAGTTCGCCAAACCCGAACAGCAACAATCCGCTGCGGCATCCATTTCTGTAAAAATAAACAAGGAGGTAGGGCATTCCCCACCTCCTTTTGCTTCCTTTTATTTTTACAGGACAGGATGCCGCACTGGTGTTGGAAGCAAAAGTGTGTGGGGAATCCCACAATGGGATTCCGGGGGCCGGGCTTTGATGTCATGCAGACTCCTTCCTCCCTGTTTCAGCTCGCCAGAAATTAGTCTCCATAAAATGTTCAAAAATGTATATATTATAATAAATACATTATTATGTATAGTAATTATTGCATTCCTTTTGTTTTTATTGACTTCTCTCCCAACTCTTCAAGGATCCTTTGAAATGCCAGCCAGCCAGCCAGCCAGCCAGGCATCATGCCAACCATCATGCCAGCCATCGTGCCAGCCATCGTGCCAGCCATCGTGCCAGCCATTGTGCCAGCCATCATACCAGCCAGCCAGCCATCGTGCCAGCCAGCCATCGTGCCAGCCTTCGTGCCAGCCAGCCAGCCATCGTGCCAGCCATCGTGCCAGCCATCGTGCCAGCCATCGTGCCAGCCATCGTGCCAGCCATCGAGCCAGCCGTCGTGCCAGCCATCGTGCCAGCCATCGTGCCAGCCAGCCAGCCAGCCATGGTGCCAGCCAGCCATGGTGCCAGCCAGCCATGGTGCCAGCCAGCCATGGTGCCAGCCAGCCATGGTGCCAGCCATGGTGCCAGCCATGGTGCCAGCCATCGTGCCATCCAGCCATCGTGCCAGCCATCGTGCCAGCCATCGTGCCAGCCATCGTGCCAGCCATCGTGCCAGCCATCGTGCCAGCCATCGTGCCAGCCAGCCCTCGTGCCAGCCCTCGTGCCAGCCCTCGTGCCAGCCATCGTGCCAGCCATCATGCCAGCCATCGTGCCAGCCATCGTGCCAGCCCTTGTGCCAGCCATCATGCCAACCATCGTGCCAGCCATCGTGCCAGCCAGCCAGCCCTCGTGCCAGCCCTCGTGCCAGCCCTCGTGCCAGCCCTCGTGCCAGCCCTCGTGCCAGCCCTCGTGCCAGCCCTCGTGCCAGCCATCGTGCCAGCCATCGTGCCAGCCATCGTGCCAACCATCGTGCCAGCCATCGTGCCAGCCATCGTGCCAGCCAGCCAGCCATCTTGCCAGCCATCATGCCAGCCAGCCATCATGCCAGCCAGCCATCGTGCCAGCCATCGTGCCAGCCATCGTGCCAGCCATCGTGCCAGCCATCATGCCAGCCAGCCATTGTGCCAGCCAGCCATCGTGCCAGCCAGCCATCGTGCCAGCCAGCCATCGTGCCAGCCATTGTGCCAGCCATCGTGCCAGCCATCGTGCCAGCCATCGTGCCAGCCATCGTTCCAGCCAGCCAGCCAGCCAGCCATCGTGCCAGCCATCGTGCCAGCCATCGTGCCAGCCATCATGCCAGCCAGCCATCGTGCCAGCCATCGTGCCAGCCATCATGCCAGCCAGCCATCGTGCCAGCCAGCCATCGTGCCAGCCAGCCATTGTGCCAGCCAGCCATCGTGCCAGCCATTGTGCCAGCCATTGTGCCAGCCATCGTGCCAGCCATCGTGCCAGCCATCGTGCCAGCCAGCCAGCCAGCCAGCCATCGTGCCAGCCATCGTGCCAGCCATCGTGCCAGCCATCGTGCCAGCCATCATGCCAGCCAGCCATCGTGCCAGCCAGCCATCGTGCCAGCCATCGTGCCAGCCATCGTGCCAGCCATCGTGCCAGCCAGCCAGCCAGACAGCCAGCCAGACAGCCATCGTGCCAGCCAGCCAGCCAGCCATCGTGCCAGCCAGCCAGCCAGCCATCATGCCAGCCAGCCATCATGCCAGACTACCAGGGACCGAATCCTAACCACCAGACCACCAGGGACCGAATCCTAACTACTAGACCACCAGGGACTGAATTCTAACCACTAGACTACCAGGGACCAAATCCTAACAACTAGACGACCAGGGACCAAATCCTAACTACTAGACCATCAGGTATGAACATTTTTCTTTATTTTTGCTGTTGCTGTTATTATTTGTGTTGGGCGAACCCCAAAAATATCAGGTTCGGCGAACTCACCCTAACTTTGCCATGCAGTTGAGGTGAGTTCGCCAAACCCAAACAGCAACAATCCGCTGCGGCATCCATTTCTGTAAAAATAAACAAGGAGGTAGGGCATTCCCCACCTCCTTTTGCTTCCTTTTATTTTTACAGGACAGGATGCCGCACTGGTGTTGGAAGCAAAAGTGTGTGGGGAATCCCACAATGGGATTCCGGGGGCCGGGCTTTGATGTCATGCAGACTCCTTCCTCCCTGTTTCAGCTCGCCAGAAATTAGTCTCCATAAAATGTTCACAAATGTATATATTATAATAAATACATTATTATGTATAGTAATTATTGCTTTCCTTTTGTTTTTATTGACTTCTCTCCCAACTCTTCAAGGATCCTTTGAAATGCCAGCCAGCCAGCCAGCCAGGCATCGTGCCTGCCAGCCATCATGCCAGACTGCCAGGGACCGAATCCTAACTACTAGACCACCAGGGACTGAATCCTAACTACTAGACCACCAGGGACTGAATTCTAACCACTAGACTACCAGGGACCAAATCCTAACCACTAGACGACCAGGGACCAAATCCTAACTACTAGACCATCAGGTATGAATATTTTTCTTTATTTTTGCTGTTGTTTTTATTATTAGTGTTGGGCGAACCCCAAAAATATCAGGTTCGGCGAACTCACCCTAACTTTGCCATGAAGTTGAGGTGAGTTCGCTGAACCCGAACAGCACCAATCCGCTCCGGCATCCATTTCTGTAAAAATAAACAAGGAGGTAGGGCATTCCCCACCTCCTTTTGCTTCCTTTTATTTTTACAGAACAGGATGCCGCACTGGCGCTGGAATCAAAAGTGTGTGGGGAATCCCACAATGGGATTCCGGGGGCAGGGCTTTGATGTCATGCAGACTCCTTCCTCCCTGTTTCAGCCGGCCAGAAATTAGTCTCCATAAAATGTTCACAAATGTATATATTATAATAAATACATTATTATGTATAGTAATTATTGCTTTCCTGTTGTTTTTATTGACTTCTCTCCCAACTCTTCAAGGATCCTTTGAAATGCCAGCCAGCCAGCCAGGCATCGTGCCTGCCACCCATCATGCCAGACTACCGGGGACCGAATCCTAACCACCAGACCACCAGGGACTGAATCCTAACTACTAGACCACCAGGGACTGAATTCTAACCACTAGACTACCAGGGACCAAATCCTAACTACTAGACCATCAGGTATGAATATTTTTCTTTATTTTTGCTGTTGCTGTTATTATTAGTGTTCGGCGAACCAGCCAGCCAGCCATCGTGCCAGCCATCGTGCCAGCCATCGTGCCAACCATCATGCCAGCCATCGTGCCAGCCATCATGCCAGCCATTGTGCCAGCCATCGTACCAGCCAGCCAGCCATCGTGCCAGCCAGCCATCGTGCCATCGTGCCAGCCATCGTGCCATCGTGCCAGCCATCGTCCCAGCCAGCCAGCCATCGTGCCAGCCATCGTGCCAGCCAGCCATCGTGCCAGCCAGCCATCGTGCCAGCCATCGTGCCAGCCATCATGCCAGCCCTCGTGCCAGCCATCGTGCCAGCCATCCTGCCAGCCAGCCCTCGTGCCAGCCCTCGTGCCAGCCCTCGTGCCAGCAATTGTGCCAGCCCTCGTGCCAGCCATCGTGCCAGCCCTCGTGCCAGCCATCGTGCCAACCATCGTGCCAGCCATCGTGCCAGCCAGCCAGCCATCGTGCCAGCCATCATGCCAGCCATCGTGCCAGCCCTCGTGCCAGCCATCATGCCAGCCCTCGTGCCAGCCATCGTTACAGCCGTCGTGCCAACCATCGTGCCAGCCATCGTGCCAGCCAGCCAGGCATCGTGCCTGCCACCCATCATGCCAGACTACCAGGGACCGAATCCTCACCACCAGACCACCAGGGACCAAATCCTAACTACTAGACCATCAGGTATGAACATTTTTCTTTATTTTTGCTGTTGCTGTTATTATTAGTGTTGGGCGAACCCCAAAAATATCAGGTTCGGCGAACTCACCCTAATTTTGCCATGCAGTTGAGGTGAGTTCGCCAAACCCAAACAGCAACAATCCGCTGCGGCATCCATTTCTGTAAAAATAAACAAGGAGGTAGGGCATTCCCCACCTCCTTTTGCTTCCTTTTATTTTTACAGGACAGAATGCCGCACTGGTGTTGGAAGCAAAAGTGTGTGGGGAATCCCACAATGGGATTCCGGGGGCCGGGCTTTGATGTCATGCAGACTCCTTCCTCCATGTTTCAGCTCGCCAGAAATTAGTCTCCATAAAATGTTCACAAATGTATATATTATAATAAATACATTATTATGTATAGTAATTATTGCTTTCCTTTTGTTTTTATTGACTTCTCTCCCAACTCTTCAAGGATCCTTTGAAATGCCAGCCAGCCAGCCAGCCAGCCAGGCATCGTGCCTGCCAGCCATCATGCCAGACTGCCAGGGACCGAATCCTAACTACTAGACCACCAGGGACTGAATCCTAACTACTAGACCACCAGGGACTGAATTCTAACCACTAGACTACCAGGGACCAAATCCTAACCACTAGACGACCAGGGACCAAATCCTAAGTACTAGACCATCAGGTATGAATATTTTTCTTTATTTTTGCTGTTGTTTTTATTATTAGTGTTGGGCGAACCCCAAAAATATCAGGTTCGGCGAACTCACCCTAACTTTGCCATGAAGTTGAGGTGAGTTCGCTGAACCCGAACAGCACCAATCCGCTCCGGCATCCATTTCTGTAAAAATAAACAAGGAGATAGGGCATTCCCCACCTCCTTTTGCTTCCTTTTATTTTTACAGGACAGGATGCCGCACTGGTGTTGGAAGCAAAAGTGTGTGGGGAATCCCACAATGGGATTCCGGGGGCCGGGCTTTGGAGTCATGCAGACTCCTTCCTCCCTGTTTCAGCTCGCCAGAAATTAGTCTCCATAAAATGTTCACAAATGTATATATTATAATAAATACATTATTATGTATAGTAATTATTGCTTTCTTTTTGTTTTTATTGACTTCTCTCCCAACTCTTCAAGGATCCTTTGAAATGCCAGCCAGCCAGCCAGCCAGCCAGGCATCGTGCCTGCCAGCCATCATGCCAGACTGCCAGGGACCGAATCCTAACTACTAGACCACCAGGGACTGAATCCTAACTACTAGACCACCAGGGACTGAATTCTAACCACTAGACTACCAGGGACCAAATCCTAACCACTAGACGACCAGGGACCAAATCCTAACTACTAGACCATCAGGTATGAATATTTTTCTTTATTTTTGCTGTTGTTTTTGTTATTAGTGTTGGGCGAACCCCAAAAATATCAGGTTCGGCGAACTCACCCTAACTTTGCCATGAAGTTGAGGTGAGTTCGCTGAACCCGAACAGCACCAATCCGCTCCGGCATCCATTTCTATAAAAATAAACAAGGAGGTAGGGCATTCCCCACCTCCTTTTGCTTCCTTTTATTTTTACAGAACAGGATGCTGCACTGGCGCTGGAATCAAAAGTGTGTGGGGAATCCCACGATGGGATTCCGGGGGCAGGGCTTTGATGTCATGCAGACTCCTTCCTCCCTGTTTCAGCCGGCCAGAAATTAGTCTCCATAAAATGTTCACAAATGTATATATTATAATAAATACATTATTATGTATAGTAATTATTGCTTTCCTGTTGTTTTTATTGACTTCTCTCCCAACTCTTCAAGGATCCTTTGAAATGCCAGCCAGCCAGCCAGGCATCGTGCCTGCCACCCATCATGCCAGACTACCAGGGACCGAATCCTAACCACCAGACCACCAGGGACTGAATCCTAACTACTAGACCACCAGGGACTGAATTCTAACCACTAGACTACCAGGGACCAAATCCTAACCACTAGACGACCAGGGACCAAATCTTAACTACTAGACCATCAGGTATGAATATTTTTCTTTATTTTTGCTGTTGCTGTTATTATTAGTGTTGGGCGAACCAGCCAGCCAGCCATCGTGCCAGCCATCGTGCCAGCCATCGTGCCAACCATCATGCCAGCCATCGTGCCAGCCATCATGCCAGCCATTGTGCCAGCCATCGTACCAGCCAGCCAGCCATCGTGCCAGCCATCCATCGTGCCATCGTGCCATCGTGCCAGCCATCGTGCCATCGTGCCAGCCATCGTCCCAGCCAGCCAGCCATCGTGCCAGCCATCGTGCCAGCCAGCCATCGTGCCAGCCAGCCATCGTGCCAGCCATCGTGCCAGCCATCATGCCAGCCATCGTGCCAGCCAGCCAGCCATCGTGCCAGCCAGCCATCGTGCCAGCCAACCATCGTGCCAGCCATCCATCGTGCCAGCCATCGTGCCAGCCCTTGTGCCAGCCAGCCATTGTGCCAGCCATCGTGCCAGCCATCGTGCCAGCCATCGTGCCAGCCATCATGCCAGCCCTCGTGCCAGCCATCGTGCCAGCCATCCTGCCAGCCAGCCCTCGTGCCAGCCATTGTGCCAGCCCTCGTGCCAGCCATTGTGCCAGCCCTCGTGCCAGCCCTCGTGCCAGCCCTCGTGCCAGCCCTCGTGCCAGCCCTCGTGCCAGCCCTCGTGCCAGCCATCGTGCGAACCATCGTGCCAGCCATCGTGCCAGCCAGCCAGCCATCGTGCCAGCCATCATGCCAGCCATCGTGCCAGCCCTCATGCCAGCCATCATGCCAGCCCTCGTGCCAGCCCTCGTGCCAGCCGTCGTGCCAACCATCGTGCCAGCCATCGTGCCAGCCATCGTGCCAGCCAGCCAGGCATCGTGCCTGCCACCCATCATGCCAGACTACCAGGGACCGAATCCTCACCACCAGACCACCAGGGACCGAATCCTAACTACTAGACCACCAGGGACTGAATTCTAACCACTAGACTACCAGGGACCAAATCCTAACCACTAGACGACCAGTGACCAAATCCTAACTACTAGACCATCAGGTATGAACATTTTTCTTTATTTTTGCTGTTGCTGTTATTATTAGTGTTGGGCGAACCCCAAAAATATCAGGTTCGGCGAACTCACCCTAACTTTGCCATGCAGTTGAGGTGAGTTCGCCAAACCCAAACAGCAACAATCCGCTGCGGCATCCATTTCTGTAAAAATAAACAAGGAGGTAGGGCATTCCCCACCTCCTTTTGCTTCCTTTTATTTTTACAGGACAGGATGCCGCACTGGTGTTGGAAGCAAAAGTGTGTGGGGAATCCCTCAATGGGATTCCGGGGGCCAGGGTTTGATGTCATGCAGACTCCTTCCTCCCTGTTTCAGCTCGCCTTAAATTAGTCTCCATAAAATGTTCACAAATGTATATATTATAATAAATACATTATTATGTATAGTAATTATTGCTTTCCTTTTGTTTTTATTGACTTCTCTCCCAACTCTTCAAGGATCCTTTGAAATGCCAGCCAGCCAGCCAGCCAGCCAGGCATCGTGCCTGCCAGCCATCATGCCAGACTGCCAGGGACCGAATCCTAACTACTAGACCACCAGGGACTGAATCCTAACTACTAGACCACCAGGGACTGAATTCTAACCACTAGACTACCAGGGACCAAATCCTAACCACTAGACGACCAGGGACCAAATCCTAACTACTAGACCATCAGGTATGAATATTTTTCTTTATTTTTGCTGTTGTTTTTATTATTAGTGTTGGGCGAACCCCAAAAATATCAGGTTCGGCGAACTCACCCTAACTTTGCCATGAAGTTGAGGTGAGTTCGCTGAACCCGAACAGCACCAATCCGCTCCGGCATCCATTTTTGTAAAAATAAACAAGGAGGTAGGGCATTCCCCACCTCCTTTTGCTTCCTTTTATTTTTACAGAACAGGATGCCGCACTGGCGCTGGAATCAAAAGTGTGTGGGGAATCCCACGATGGGATTCCGGGGGCAGGGCTTTGATGTCATGCAGACTCCTTCCTCCCTGTTTCAGCCGGCCAGAAATTAGTCTCCATAAAATGTTCACAAATGTATATATTATAATAAATACATTATTATGTATAGTAATTATTGCTTTCCTGTTGTTTTTATTGACTTCTCTCCCAACTCTTCAAGGATCCTTTGAAATGCCAGGCAGCCAGCCAGGCATCGTGCCTGCCACCCATCATGCCAGACTACCAGGGACCGAATCCTAACCACCAGACCACCAGGGACTGAATCCTAACTACTAGACCACCAGGGACTGAATTCTAACCACTAGACTACCAGGGACCAAATCCTAACCACTAGACGACCAGGGACCAAATCCTAACTACTAGACCCTCAGGTATGAACATTTTTCTTTATTTTTGCTGTTTTTATTATTATCAGTGTTGGGCAAACCCCAAAAATATCAGGTTTGGCGAACTCACCCTAACTTTGCCATGAAGTTGAGGTGAGTTCGCCGAACCCGAACAGCAACAATCCGCTGCGGCATCCATTTCTGTAAAAATAAACAAGGAGGTAGGGCATTCCCCACCTCCTTTTGCTTCCTTTTTGTTTTACAGTACAGGATGCCGCACTGGCGCTGGAAGCAAAAGTGTGTGGGGAATCCCACAATGGGATTCCGGGGGCAGGGCTTTGATGTCATGCAGACTCCTTCCTCCCTGTTTCAGCCGGCCAGAAATTAGTCTCCATAAAATGTTCACAAATGTATATATTATAATAAATACATTATGTATAGTAATTATTGCTTTCCTTTTGTTTTTATTGACTTCTCTCCCAACTCTTCAAGGATCCTTTGAAATGCCAGCCAGCCAGCCAGCCAGCCAGCCAGCCAGCCAGCCAGCCAGGCAACGTGCCTGCCAGCCATCATGCCAGACTACCAGGGACCGAATCCTAACCACCAGACCACCAGGGACCGAATCCTAACTACTAGACCACCAGGGACTGAATTCTAACCACTAGACTACCAGGGACCAAATCCTAACCACTAGACGACCAGGGACCAAATCCTAACTACTAGACCATCAGGTATGAATATTTTTCTTTATTTTTGCTGTTGCTGTTATTATTAGTGTTGGGCGAACCCCAAAAATATCAGGTTCGGCGAACTCACCCTAACTTTGCCATGAAGTTGAGGTGAGTTCGCCGAACCCGAACAGCAACAATCCGCTGCGGCATCCATTTCTGTAAAAATAAACAAGGAGGTAGGGCATTCCCCACCTCCTTTTGCTTCCTTTTAGTTTTACAGGACAGGATGCTGCACTGGCGCTGGAAGCAAAAGTGTGTGGTGAATCCCACAATGGGATTCCGGGGGCAGGGCTTTGATGTCATGCAGACTCCTTCCTCCCTGTTTCAGCCGGCCAGAAATTAGTCTCCATAAAATGTTCACAAATGTATATATTATAATAAATACATTATGTATAGTAATTATTGCTTTCCTTTTGTTTTTATTGACTTCTCTCCCAACTCTTCAAGGATCCTTTGAAATGCCAGCCAGCCAGCCAGCCAGCCAGGCAACGTGCCTGCCAGCCATCATGCCAGACTACCAGGGACCGAATCCTAACCACCAGACCACCAGGGACCGAATCCTAACTACTAGACCACCAGGGACTGAATTCTAACCACTAGACTACCAGGGACCAAATCCTAACCACTAGACGACCAGAGACCAAATCCTAACTACTAGACCATCAGGTATGAATATTTTTCTTTATTTTTGCTGTTGCTGTTATTATTAGTGTTGGGCAAACCCCAAAAATATCAGGTTCGGCGAACACACCCTAACTTTGCCAGGAAGTTGAGGTGAGTTCGCCGAACCCGAACAGTAACAATCCGCTGCGGCATCCATTTCTGTAAAAATAAACAAGGAGGTAGGGCATTCCCGCCAGCCGCACTGGCGCTGGAAGCAAAAGTGTGTGGGGAATCCCACAATGGGATTCCGGGGGCAGGGCTTTGATGTCATGCAGACTCCTTCCTCCCTGTTTCAGCCGGCCAAAAATTAGTCTCCATAAAATGTTCAAAAATGTATATATTATAATAAATACATTATTATGTATAGTAATTATTGCTTTCCTTTTGTTTTTATTGACTTCTCTCCCAACCATAAAATGTTCAAAAATGTATATATTATAATAAATACATGATTATGTATAGTAATTATTGCTTTCCTTTTGTTTTTATTGACTTCTCTCCCAACTCTTCAAGGATCCTTTGAAATGCCAGCCAGCCAGCCAGCCAGCCATCGTGCCAGCCATTGTGCCAGCCATCATGCCAGCCATCGTGCCAGCCATCGTGCCATCATGCCAGCCATCGTGCCAGCCATCGTGCCATCATGCCAGCCATCGTGCCAGCCATCGTGCCATCATGCCAGCCATCGTGCCAGCCATCTTGCCAGCCATCGTGCCAGCCATCATGCCAACCATTGTGCCAGCCATCGTGCCAGCCAGCCAGCCATCGTGCCAGTCAGCCATTGTGCCAGCCATCGTGCCAGCCATCATGCCAACCATCGTGCCAGCCATCGTGCCAGCCATTGTGCCAGCCATCATACCAGCCAGCCAGCCATCGTGCCAGCCAGCCATCGTGCCAGCCATCGTGCCAGCCAGCCAGCCATCGTGCCAGCCAGCCATCATGCCAGCCATCGTGCCAGCCCTCATGCCAGCCATCGTGCCAGCCATCGTGCCAGCCATCGTGCTAGCCATCGTGCCAGGCAGCCAGCCAGCCATCATGCCAGCCATTGTGCCAGCCAGCCATCGTGCCAGCCAGCCATCGTGCCAGCCATCGTGCTAGCCATCGTGCCAGCCATCGTGCCAGCCATCATGCCAGCCATCGTGCCATCCATCGTGCCAGCCATAGTGCCAGCCAGCCATCGTGCCAGCCCTCGTGCCAGCCCTCGTGCCAGCCCTCATGCCAGCCATCGTGCCAGCCCTCGTGCCAGCCATCGTGCCAGCCATCATGCCAGCCATCGTGCCAACCATCATGCCAGCCATTGTGCCAGCCAGCCAGCCATCGTGCCTGCCATCGTGCCAGCCAGCCATCGTGCCAGCCAGCCATCGTGCCAGCCATCGTGCCAGCCAGCCATCGTGCCAGCCAGCCATCATGCCAGCCAACCATCGTGCCAGCCAGCCATCGTGCCAGCCATTGTGCCAGCCCTCGTGCCAGCCATTGTGCCAGCCCTCGTGCCAGCCCTCGTGCCAGCCCTCGTGCCAGCCCTCGTGCCAGCCCTTGTGCCAGCCCTCGTGCCAGCCATCGTGCCAGCCCTCGTGCCAGCCATCGTGCCAACCATCATGCCAGCCATCGTGCCAGCCAGCCAGCCATCGTGCCAGCCCTCGTGCCAGCCCTCGTGCCAGCCCTCGTGCCAGCCCTCGTGCCAGCCATCGTGCCAACCATCATGCCAGCCATCGTGCCAGCCAGCCAGCCATCGTGCCAGCCATCGTGCCAGCCAGCCATCGTGCCAGCCAGCCATCGTGCCAGCTAGCCATCGTGCCAGCCAGCCATCGTGCCAGCCAGCCATCGTGCCAGCCATCATGCCAGCCATCGTGCCAGCCAGCCAGCCAGCCAGCCATCGTGCCAGCCATCGTGCCAGCCATCGTGCCAGCCATTGTGCCAGCCATCGTGCCAGCCATCGTGCCAGCCATTGTGCCAGCCCTCGTGCCAGCCATCGTGCCAGCCATCGTGCCAGCCATCGTGCCAGCCATCGTGCCAGCCAGCCAGCCATCGTGCCAGCCATCGTGCCAGCCATCATGCCAGCCAGCCATCATGCCAGCCAGCCATCGTGCCAGCCAGCCATCGTGCCAGCCATCGTGCCAGCCATCGTGCCAGCCAGCCATCGTGCCAGCCAGCCATCATGCCAGCCAGCCAGCCAGCCAGCCATCGTGCCAGCCAGCCAGCCATCGTGCCAGCCAGCCAGCCAGCCAGCCATCGTGCCAGCCAGCCAGCCATCGTGCCAGCCAGCCAGCCAGCCATCCATCATGCCAGCCATCGTGCCAGCCATCGTGCCAGCCATCGTGCCAGCCATCGTGCCAGCCAGCCATCATGCCAGCCAGCCATCGTGCCCGCCAGCCATCGTGCCAGCCATCGTGCCAGCCATCGTGCCAGCCAGCCATCGTGCCAGCCAGCCATCGTGCCAGCCAGCCAGCCATCGTGCCAGCCAGCCAGCCATCGTGCCAGCCAGCCAGCCATCGTGCCAGCCAGCCAGCCATCCATCATGCCAGCCAGCCAGCCATCCATCGTGCCAGCCAGCCAGCCAGCCATCGTGCCAGCCAGCCAGCCAGCCATCGTGCCATCGTGCCATCGAGCCAGCCAGCCAGCCAGCCAGCCATCGTGCCATCGTGCCATCGTGCCAGCCAGCCAGCCATCGTGCCATCGTGCCATCGTGCCAGCCAGCCAGCCAGCCAGCCAGCCATCCAGCCAGCCAGCCAGCAGAATTTAATGTGTAATTTTGTGAATTTTTAAATCCAAAATAAAAAATAAAAATAAATCTTGTTCCTCTCTTTATTTTCCCACCATTCTAATATCCAAATTATATAAAATCTCAGTAATTATCTCTTTCCTGGTAGATTTAAAAATTTAGATTCTCACAAAGATCATTGTTTTATTGATCTTATTTTTTAAAAACTTTAAATATGTCGCAATGTGGTAAATTCTTATTGTGCCTTAGTCCATTTAAATCTGTTTTAAATTAAAGTCTTATTAGTGTTTTGGCCATTTACTTTACATTCTCCAGGTTTATCAAACTATTATTTCATTTTTTATATATTTGAAGATTAAGTTTTACTCACAAAGTAGCTTTAAAAAAAACCTTACAGCATGGAAATCCTCTTTTAACTGTGAAATAATTTTCTATTCAAATATGAAAAAATTAAAAAAATTGAGGAACTAAATGACAGAATGGAAACCAGACTACAATACGCAGAAAGTAGAACAGAATATATTAATAAAAATCTGGAAGGGGCCATTTTAAATCTCGATCTTGAAAAATCAGCATTCTTCTTGAGGTTTCAGAATATTAGCGAATCAAGTGAAGAGAACCTGCATCAGATCATGTCAGAAATTCTTGCATCCATCACAAACAAAACCCCACAAGAAATGTATCAACAAATGGATGAAATTTACATACTATCCACAAGCTATGCAAAAAGAAATCACCTACCCAGGGAAGTACATATTAGATTCATAAAGCGTACATAAAGAGATGAAATCTACAATATGTCAAAGGAAAATCCTCCATCATATAAAGGAAAAGGGATCATAGTCCTACGTCAAGTTCCCAGACGAGTTCGTGAAAAGTGGAAACCCTATCAAACACTAGCTAATAAACTTAACAGAAACAAGATACCGTTTAGATGGCTGACACCTGAGGGCATGCTTATCTCCTTAATTGATAAAAATACAAAATAACTTCGATAGAAGATGCAAGGGACTTTTATGATCAAGTCATCAAAAAGGTGGATGAGGAATGTATTAGGGAACAAGAATCAAAAGATAAACCTAGCCTGGATGAAATTAGCTCTGAAGACATTCTCTCAGATAAGGAAACTGGACTTAAATTAATGGAAGAATATGGCAGAGACGGCCCAACAACAAGATCTCAAGCGGAGGTGAGAAAGGAGAAAAGAAGAGAACCAGCAAACTAACCTACATCACAAAAAAACCTTACCGAACAATGGAATAAGACTATTCTCCATTAATATTAATGGCCTCAACTCTCCTAGTAAAAGGAAAAAAACTTTCCACAAAATTGAACAACAAAATGCAGATATAATTTGTCTCCAAGAAACGCATGTAAGAAAACAAGACCAATTAATTTTAAACCATTCCAAGCTTGGAGAAATCTTCTCATCCCTTGCCCAAGTCAAGAAAAGAGGAGTAGTACTATACATTAAACCTAAACTCAACCCCAAACTAATTTACACAGATGACAACGGACCGATATTAATAGTACAAATTACATCAGGAACAAAGAAAATACATATAATCGCAATCTATGCTCCCACAATAAATCAATCCACTTTTTATGCAAAACTACATCAAAAAAATTACGGAATTAAACTTGACAAATATGATAATAGTGGGCGACTTCAATGCAATATTAGATAGTAAAAGGGATCATAAAAGCACTAAACAAATGAAAAAGAGAAAACAACTACCGAAAACTTTTGAACAACTGAATTAGCTCTAAAAGATATATGGCGTCACTTTAATCCAAACAATAGACAACATACCTCTTTCTCTTTTCCTCACAAGTCATGGTCCCGTATTGATATGGCCTGGCCTAATTTAGAATTTATCAATGAAGTAACAGACATACAAATACTTCCAAACTCCTGGGCAGATCATAACCCCATATTGTTGAAATGGAGAGATTCAACTAATAACTATTCAAGACGATGGACTATGAAACAAACAATATTTAAAGAAGAAAACTTTAAAAAAACTTTAAAACAAGAAATATGTGAATTTCTCCAAATTAACAATGATGGTAACACTTCCACACAAAACCTATGGGACACAATGAAAGCCTATGTGCGAGGAATCTATATTGTATACCAAAGTAAAAAGAAAAAACAGAAACAAAACAGCCTATCCACACTAAAAATAAAACTTCAGAATCTTGAAAAAACCCTACAAACCAAACCAAACAACACCAAAATTTTAGGAGAACTGAATATTACAAAACACTACATAAACCTACAAACTCAAGAAGAACTCTCACATAAATTAAGGATTGCCAAACAAAAGCATTTTGAATTTGCAAACAAACCCGGGCGATAGTTAGCCTCAAAACTCGCCCATCAAAAAGCAGATAAAATCATAGAGGCAATATATGATCATACAGGTGCCCTAAAAACATTTAGTGATAAAAAACAAATAATTAAATCCTTCTTTGAGGATTTGTATAAAAAAGATGATGTAAATGAACAACTAATAAATAAACTATTCGAGAGCTTAGAAAATACAGAAAAAATAAATAAGGAAGATCAGGATATGCTAAATGACAAAATGTTTATTCTAATCCCCATAAGACTTGGTCTAGAATTGATATGGCTTGGACCCTGTCTCATATAATGGAACAAATTAGTAAAATAGAAATAGAGACAAATACTTGGGCAGATCACAACCCCTTATCCATATATTGGAAAGGTAAAAGAAAAATAAATAATTGGTCAATGAATAGAAATATAATAAAAGATCCAGAGTATAAAAAATGGATAGAAAAAGAATTAGAGTTTTTCTTTAAAATAAATAAAAATACTGATACTACCCCTCAAAACTTATGGGATACAACTAAAGCTTACATACGTGGGTTAATAATATCATTTGCAGCGGAAAAAAACAACTTACATGTGTGGTATTTCTGCTTAGATCTGATTACAGTTAGGATTTCTTATATTTCTGTATTAGATAGACTTCTACAACAAGCGGAGCAATGGTAGCTCCTTAAATGTTTAGTGTTGTCCAAATAGGATAGCAAAAATGTTTCCGTTGTGTTGGAAATGTAAAAAGGAAATAGGGTCCTACTATCATCAATGGTGGACATGTAGTAAAGCTAGACTCTATTGGAAAATGATAGAAAAAATGATAAAAGAAATAGTGAAGAAGGATGTAGAAGCAACCCCGGAACTCTATCTATTAGGAATTACAAATCAGACTTACAAGAAAGAAATTTTATATTTGGTTATACATATTTTAACTGCGGCTAGAATTATATATGTGCAAAACTGGAAAGGGGGGGATATCCCCAAAGAAGAAGAAGTTATTATATAAATATTAGATTGTGCTGAAATGGATATGATGACAAGACGCTTAAATGATCAAGAAGATACGGAATTTTATGAAACATGGAACAAAGTTTATATTTGGATAAATAAGAAGAAATAGTAATATGATGAACAAATAAATGAATGTGTAAATTATTTGGGTAAAAATACGAGTTATGAGTTATAATAGTATTAGACAGAATAAGTTTGGTTTTTAGAAGTATATTAGAATTAGTTTATATATGAAGAATTATCACGAGAAGAATTTTGAATTTATATTAGTATTAGTTTAAATGTGAAAAATTTTAATGTGAAATTTAACAAATCATTTTTTTTAACATCTATAACAATGAATTGTATTTGAACATGTATTCTTTTTTCTATATTCAAATTTATACTTTTAAGATAAGTGGGGAAATTATGACCCCATTTTTTAATGTTAAATGTTGGTGCGTCTGTTTGTCTATTTTATGAAAACTAATAAAATTTATTTTAAAAAAATGTTTAGTGTTGTTGTAAATGAGGAACATAGTGTCACCAAACCAAGTCCAGTTAGTAGAAATAAAGAGAGGACACATGTTCTTGTGGGTGACTCGATTGTCAGAGGTGTTGATTTGGGACAGAGGAAGGATGTGGTGAAGGTGATGAGGTGTCTTCCAGGAGCCACTGCCCACAGGGACAGCAGGCGGATTACAAACATTGTCAGGGCTGTGAGTAAAGGTAATAAAGTTGATGTGGTGGTGCATCTTGGCACAAACGATCTGTCCCAGAGAAATGTTAATGTAGTAAAAAGAGATTTTCAAAGTCTAAGTGTGGAGCTGGGTAAAATAACTGATTCAGTGACTTTCTCAGAGGTGTTACCGGTTTGTGGCCAGGAGGGTAAAACAAGTTGTATCAGAGAGTTTAATGTGTGGTTAAGGCAGTGGTGTAAAGCTGAAGGTTTTGGTTATGTAAGTCATGATGTCAGTAGATGGTCTAATAGGGAGTTGTTTAAGAGGGATGGTTTGCATCCATCATACAGAGGTACCCAGGTGCTCGGTGAGGAATTCAGAGCTTTTTGGACAGGCATTTAAACTAGGTAAAGGGGACAGAGATGTACCAGATGTGGAGGATTTCTGTCCCCGACCAATGAGGATACATCAGTTTCTGGAAGCTTATGAAAAGGGAGCTGAAAATAAAATAGATGTAGTTGTTGATGATAAGGGGCAAACTAATAATGAAAATAATGTTCTTCGGGTAATGTGCACGAATGCTCGAAGCTTGAGCAACAAGCTCTGTGAGTTAATGGCCATAATATCTAGAGATAATTTGGATCTGGTTGCCATAACTGAGACATGGTTTAAGGATTCCAATGAATGGGAAATATCCATACCAGGATATACACTGTATAGGAAGGATAGAATAGAGAGAAGGGGAGGTGGAGTAGCCATTTATGTTAAAGAAAGTCTAAAAACAATACTAATTCAAAATACATGTAAAGATCTGGAGACCCTCTGGATTTGCATGCAAAATAAAGACGGTTCTGTCATTAGAATTGGGGTGATCTACAGGCCTCCAGGGCAATCTGAGGAACATGACAACAAGATGGTGGATGAGATTACCCTAATGGCAGTAAAGGGAGATATTGTGGTTATGGGTGATTTCAACATGCCTGATGTTGACTGGAATATCCCCAGTGCCCTTACATGCAAAAGTAAGAATATAGTAGAGGCCTTTACAGGAGCAGCTATGGCACAGCTAGTTAAGACACCAACTAGAGGGGAGAATATTCTAGATTTAGTTTTTACAAATGGGAATCGGGTTTCAGAGGTCAAGGTGGGAGAAAATTTAGGTTGCAGCGACCATCTATGTTTGTGGTTTGATGTAAAAACTGATTGTGAGCAATCCTATACTGCAACCAAAGTATTGGATTTCAGAAAAACAAATTTTAATGCAATGGGGGAATATTTAAATAATGAATTAAAGGGGAGGGATAAAATGGCAGGAGCGAGCACCCAGTGGACTGTATTAAAAAAGGCCATCTTAAAAGCCACAAGACTTTATGTAAAGCAAGTAACTAAAGGTAAAAGGAAGAAGAAACCGCTATGGTTTAGCAATGATGTAAGGGCTATAGTCAATGAAAAAAAGGCTGCCTATAGGAGGTATAAAGAGTCTGGAAGTATAGCTGATAGAGAGGTGTATAAAATGAGACAGAAGGAGGCGAAAGAGATAATATATGCTGCTAAAGCCTCAAAAGAGGAAGAAATAGCAAAATCTGTAAAGAAGGGGGATAAAACCTTCTTCAGATATATTAGTGATAGGAAGAAGAAAAACTGCAGCATCACAAAGCTTAGTACCGGGAATAATACATGCATTAATGGGAATAAGGAGATTGCTGACCATTTCAATAGCTACTTCTGTTCAGTTTTCTCAAAGGACACCTTACAAAATAATACTATAGAGGGATATAGCATTGCTTCCAGCTGTACGGATTCAGCTCCAGTGATCTTAGAAGCCGATGTCTTAGAAGAACTTGAAAGATTAAAGATAAATAAGGCAATGGGTCCAGATGGCATCCATCCCAGAGTTCTTAAAGAACTCAGATCTGTCATTGCTACCCCCCTGACTGATTTGTTTAACCAATCCCTGTTAACAGGAGATGTTCCTGAGGATTGGAGAATGGCCAGTGTTGTGCCTATCCACAAGAAGGGCAGTAGAGAAGAAGCTGGAAACTACAGGCCAGTTAGCTTGACATCAGTTGTAGTTAAAATGATGGAGACTCTACTCAAAAAGAGGATAAATCAGCATCTAAAAAACAATAACTTATTGGACCCAAATCAGCATGGCTTTACTGAAGGCAAATCGTGTCAGACTAATCTCATTGAGTTCTTTGACTATGTCACAAAGGTGTTGGATCAAGGTGGTGCCGTGGATATTGCCTATCTGGACTTCAGCAAAGCCTTTGATACGGTTCCACATAAAGAGCTGATAGATAAATTAGTGAAGATTGGACTTAATCCCTGGATAGTTCAGTGGATTTCAAGCTGGCTGAAGCATAGACATCAGAGAGTTATTGTTAATGGCGTGTATTCTGAGCAGAGACAGGTTACAAGCGGTGTGCCACAAGGGTCTGTTCTGGGTCCTATTCTTTTTAATATGTTTGTGAGTGACATAGGGGAAGGTTTGGTAGGGAAGGTTTGCCTATTTGCCGATGACTCTAAAGTGTGCAATAGGGTTGATATTCCTGGAGGGGTCTGTAATATGGTAAATGATTTAGCGTTACTAGATAAATGGTCAAAGCAATGGAAACTGCAGTTTAATGTTTCCAAATGTGAAATAATGCACTTGGGGAAAAGGAATCCTAAATCTGAGTATTGCATTGGCAGTTCTGTGTTAGCAAAAACTTCAGAAGAGAAGGATTTAGGGGTAGTGATTTCTGACAGTCTCAAAATGGGTGAGCAGTGTGGTCGGGCAGTAGGAAAGGCAAGTAGGATGCTTGGCTGCATAGCTAGAGGTATAACAAGCAGGAAGAGGGAGATTGTGATCCCCTTATATAGAGCGCTGGTGAGACCACATTTGGAGTACTGTGTTCAGTTCTGGAGACCTCACCTACAAAAAGATATTGACAAAATTGAACGGGTCCAAAGACGGGCTACAAGAATGGTGGAAGGTCTGAAGTATAAAACGTATCAGGAAAGACTTAATGAACTCAATCTGTATAGTCTGGAAGACAGAAGGAAAAGGGGGGACATGATCGAAACATTTAAATATGTTAAAGGGTTAAATAGGGTTCAGGAGGGAAGTGTTTTTAACAGGAAAGTGAACACAAGAACAAGGGGACACAATCTGAAGTTAGTTGGGGGAAAGATCAAAGGCAACATGAGAAAGTATTATTTTACTGAAAGAGTAGTAGATCCTTGGAACAAACTTCCAGCAGACGTGGTTGGTAAATCCACAGTAACCGAATTTAAACATGCCTGGGATAAACATATATCCATTGTAAGATAAAATACAGGAAATAGTAAAAGGGCAGACTAGATGGACCATGGGGTCTTTTTCTGCCGTCAGTCTTCTATGTTTCTATGTTTCTATGTCTTTGTTTGTCTTTTTAAAAAATTCAATAAAAATATCTAAAAAAAGAAAGAAAGAATGGATAACACTAAAAAATTCTAGAATATTAATACTTGAAGGCTATGACCTTCAATCCAGGTGGCACAAGTTTCTGATGGCAGACATAGATAAAATACCAACATACTTCAGATCACACTACATACGAAAAACCTTAATTAACACCTGGCACTTCATTAAAAAAAACCATTACCTCTGTATCCCAAAATGGATATCCCCAACAGAAGCAATTATATACCTGAATGCATTAACTCCTGACAAAATTATAACATAGGACCAACTGTTAAATGAAAATAATGATCTAATCCCTAAACAAAAACTCATGGAAAAAGGTATTAAAGTGGATTGGTTACACTACCTACAAATTAAATCAAAATATAATGAAGATAAGAACAAATTAGGCTTTCAAAAAAACAATCTCCTTGATAAGATAATTTTTGGTCCACAAAAAAAAAACAAATATCAAACATATACAATATCCTCCTTCAACATGATACAGTAGAAGAAATAGTTAAAGGAACTATGATAGCGTGGTCACAAAATTTTGGATATACAATTAATTTAATGAATGGGAAAAAAATTGGACTGTTAACTACAAACTAACGATGGCAACTTCATATAAGGAAAATCATTACAAAATGTTCTACAGATGGCACCTGCCACCTGCTAGACTTGCAAAAATGTATCCAAACTTATCACCACTATGTTGGAAGTGCAGGAAAAAACCAGGTACATACTACCACATCTGGTGGACATGTGAAACCACCCAAAATATTGGTATAAAATCAAAATTATGCTAGAACAAATCACCTCCCAGATCATCCATGCAAAACCCGAACTATTTTTATTAGGAATCATAAGACAAAATTTTAATAAAGAAAACATATATATTATAATTCACATTATTACAGCCGCAAGGATTTTATATGCACAATTCTGGAAACAGGAAAAAAACCCAACCGTTCTATCCCTTTTGGTTAAAATAATGGAATGTGCAGAAATGTCCAAGCTAACAATGGAACTGCAAAACAAGGATGAGACAGATTTCTATAAAGCATGAGACAAATGGTACCATTGGTTAAAAAAAAGAAATTACTTAAAAATTATTCATCAAGAAAAATATCCAACAAAAACAACTTGTAAAACCAGCAATCTACGTTACAAATCATAATATCTATAATATCAAATTGAAACGACAAACTGTAAACATCGATTGACACAAATTTTGAATAACAAAGAAACTGAATGAACAAACCCTTAAACCACTGATACGTATTGGCACTAGCAATTACGTCAAAAACATATGGATAAAACCTTAGGGAAATCTACACCACCTATGTGTTTAAACCACAGGCCGCAAAGCATGGAAGCCCCAGCTCTAACACTGGCCCTTTACACTGGTATTGACAAACCAGGATCTTCAAATGCTGTATTATGGTGGGGATTTTGATAAGCTTTTCTTGTCTCTGGCCCCTTTACGAATGGGTTAATCAACCAGTATCCTGTAGTATCTTTGTGAGGAATAGCCATCGTTTGCTTCAATAAGGAATTGTGGGCAATCTATCAACTTTTCCTTTTCTGGAGAGATTTTTCTATACCCGGGTCACCACCAGTTTTCCAGTCTTTGCCAATATCATTGTCTCTGCTACTCTGGAGACATCTTAGTTTTACATTGCCTCACATGGAATTTTATGGGATTTTTTGATTGCAATATGAAATGTTGATGTTTTCATTTACAATCTCAATATTAAAGTTTACAGAATGTAAGTCTCATGAAATCTCTTGCATTTTTAAATTTGGATGATAGTGTCATCATGGAAATTTTTCTTGTCTATTGACTATAAAATTTGCCAGAATGCAATTATCAATTGCAGTGTTCATTTATGCACATTAGTATAACTTATTTTGAAAATATATTGAGACTTGGTCCTACTTGAAAGAGACTGATTGCCATCAGTAGTCAGTTGGCACTAACTTTTCTAAATGAAACAACTAAGCAAATGTAACTTTTTAAAAATACACCAATGTAAAAATATAAAATAAAAAAGTCTAAAAGTAAAAAGTGCCTGCTAACAAAACTTAACCTAGCTAATAAAGAACATGCATTTGTGTAGTATCTTGTCCAAAGGGCAAAAGTAACACAAATCAATATATAATAAGTATGCAAGGACATGGCCTAGCCATTAACAAAAGTGTCACTATCCTGTTTTCTACAAAATAAGAAATCTCCTGATAATAAGCCTAATTGGGCTTTTGAGTGCATGTCAATAAGGCCAAGCACTTATTTCAGATAACTATAAGACATTTATGGAGAAAAACAGTAGAATCATAATCTTCATAGAGATTTTTGTTAAAAATAAGAGCAGTCTATTTAGGCTTTGTGGTTTTTTTAAAAAACCAATCCAAAATATTCCTATAAGCATGTTTTATGATGATTTATAACTGATAACTCTTTTTTTTTGAAAATATACTTTATTTATAAATATGGTGGAAGAGAAAAAGGAAAGAAGGGAAAGAGAGGAGGAGAAGGGAGTCAGGGAGAGGGGGGAGGAAAGAGGGGGGGAGAGATACATAATCAAATAGTTGAAATAAAGCATATAGTTATACATTATGTTAGGAGTAGATTATAGTACATATATTTCTTAGAAGGAATAGTATATTTCTTAATCATTGTACATAGACATTAAATCAACTTTTCAGTAGAAATATTGTAATTTTTAAACATTATAAACAAAGAGTGAATAAAGAGTGGGTAAAAAAAGAGAGAGATTGTCTAAGGTTATGATAGTAAATGTTATAGTTCTTTTGATATGTATTAGGTAGTAACAGGTTATAGAAATATTGGTAGATTAAAGGGATAGAAAGAGAGATAGAGGAAAAGAAAGGAAAAGAGAAGAAAAGAAAGAGAAAGAGAAAAAGAAAAAAGGAAGGGAGGGGGAAGGGAAGGAAAAGGGAGGGGAAAAGAGAGAAAAGAAAAATCTGCATTTAGTGCAGACGCTTTCAGTGACGACTTTTGTCACATAGTAGTATAAGGAGTATATAAGTAATATAGTAGGTAGGTTATACATGTTAGTTTTGTTGATGAAGGTTGTTAGAGTTGTAATATGTATTGAGTTGGTTAAAAGTCAAATAAAAAGAGATATAGTATGCATTTTATTGCGAATTTGAATGGTTTTTGGTGCTCAATCTTTTACTTGGAGTTGATTTGAGTGTTGGAGGTTTGGATATGTTTGATGGTTTAATAAGATAGTGATTTTGCTATAGTTGATTTTGATATTTTCTTTGAGAAACCCATTTGTACCAGTGTTCCCATATTGCTGGAGAGACGGAGTAACGACACGGACACAAGAGCTGGATTTAAACTGGGTCATTTTTATTAACATAAATTAGCATAATTTATTCACTAAATTTGCATAAATTAGCATAATCAACTATGACCCGGAAATGGACCTGCAGGGTCAAACAAATACTTCCGGGGCGGAAATGACGTTATGACAAAAAACTTCCTGGGCAACTCATGGGCGTATCTCGATGCAAGTCCAGGTGAGGGACCAGTCCATCACCTGCGACCCTGCCATGCTTTGCATGAGGGGGGTCCCACCGGCTACCCCGAATCCGGGAATTAAAGGTGCAGGACCCAAAGACAGGTTCCCCCCAGCTGCTCAGGCAGGCACTCCCTCCATGAGCTTGCGGAGAACCTGTCAATCATCCCCAAAGATGCCCAAGGGAGAACGCGCGGTTGCTAAACCACCTCAGTTTTCTGCCCCTAACCTGCCTACCCAAATGACCAAAGGTAAGCCAATTAACCTAATAAATGCAAGCACCCCCTAACCGCACATCCATCTCCTCAGTGTGGAATGGGCGAAAAAACAGCCCGGCTAAGAGGCAGAACTGCAAAAAATTCCCATTCGGCCCCCTAATGGCGACCCCTAAGCACACTGCAAAATAGGGAGGGCGGGCGGGTGTCTGCTCGTGGCTTGCTGTCCGGGCGAAAAGGAAGAGCCCCGGGCCTGCTCGCCCTTATATAGGGCAAGCAGGCCCCGCCCGGACCAATCAGCAGCCGGGCCAGACAGGCCCGAACTCCCGAGCGAAGTCTCATCTCACGAGACTTCGCTTGGGATTCAAGATGGCGGCCGCCATGAGGGTCCGGTGTCTCCCGGTCCCTCCAGCAAAGCCTGCTGCCGGGTAAGTCCGGTGCTGCAATTGCTGGAGAGACGGAGTAACGACACGGACACAAGAGCTGGATTTAAACTGGGTCATTTTTATTAACATAAATTTGCATAATTTATTCACTAAATTTGCATAAATTAGCATAATCAACTATGACCCGGAAATGGACCTGCAGGGTCAAACAAATACTTCCGGGGCGGAAATGACGTTATGACAAAAAACTTCCTGGGCAACTCATGGGCGTATCTCGATGCAAGTCCAGGTGAGGGACCAGTCCATCACCTGCGACCCTGCCATGCTTTGCATGAGGGGGGTCCCACCGGCTACCCCGAATCCGGGAATTAAAGGTGCAGGACCCAAAGACAGGTTCCCCCCAGCTGCTCAGGCAGGCACTCCCTCCATGAGCTTGCGGAGAACCTGTCAATCATCCCCAAAGATGCCCAAGGGAGAACGCGCGGTTGCTAAACCACCCCAGTTTTCCGCCCCTAACCTGCCACGGAGCGGGGGTCAGATCTCTATCTTGGCCCCCCGACTCCCCCCTCTAGCTGCGCCAGCTCACGCAGAGACCGCTGCAGGTCCTGTAAGAAAATGGCGTTCCCCTGTTCTGACAGGTGAACGCCGTCGGCCCGGTAAAGCCATGGCCGGTCTATTGTGATAAGGGGATGGGCCACTACAACCCCACCTAGTTCCCTAACTGTTTTACCCAGAGCCCTATTCACCCTACGTCTCGCCCGGTGAATGGCCCTAAGGGAAGAGGCGTCCCTCCACACGATCCTAGGTAGGATCTCTGACCACACCACTTGCGTGGTGGGCCACACCTCACGAAGCCTTTGCAGGTCTTCGCGTGCCTGGATGATCAGCGCCAGGCCTCCCAGCATGCACAGGTCATTGCCTCCTAAGTGCAATACCAGCCACCTGGGTGCGGCCACAGGACGCTGCCCACCCAAACCCACCTGGGCACGACTCCAGGAGCCGCCCCAGCCATACTGCCGGGCGCAGCCACAGAATGCTGACCGCCCAGCAACGCCGGTAGGAGACCCTCCCACCGCATACCTCTCCGGCCCATCCAGGCAACCTTGACCCACTGCCCCAGGGACAGCTGGGTCCCGATGGCGCTCCTGGCTGCTGAGCGGCCGGCCCAAAATATCATGCTGTGGCCACACAGCAGCGCCGTCGGTTTCATGTTAGCCTGGGGACCTGCAAGAGGACACACACAGAGAGGTTACCCAGCCTAAGCCCTGCCTAGGATCCTCAGTGGGCCTAACATAACCCAAATATGCCGCTGACCGCCAGCGGCCGATCTCCCGAATCCGATGGGCCGGGAAACCAGAAAGTGCCGCGCTAGTGGCGGCGCAGATGCGGAACGAATGCGTTCCATAACCGGCGGGATCCATGCCTACCAGGGCCATTGCCCTGGACACTAGCACCCAAAATTGGTAACGGATCAGAGGGGTACCGTCCCAATGCCTAAACAGGTACCCTTGCCCTGACCCCCGCAGACCACAATAAAGCTGTAGGGCGGCCACCGGACGCACCGACTGGTCGGCGGCCGCACTAAGCTGGATAACCCCTCTGTGTAGCTGATCCGTCTTAGACTGCCGTACTACAAGGGATACCCCCCCTTGTCTAAAGGCCAGATCAGCGTACTGGAAGGCCCGGAGCAGAATGTCAGCCTGAGACGACACATGGCCTCGCTGACCCTGAGGGCCCCAAAAAACATGACACAAGTCGCTGCCCTAAAAAGACGGGCCTCGTACAATGAGGCACACAGACTGTCAAAAACCCCGTTAATTAAAGACAGCTGCTCCACCGTCAGAGCCCGATGAGTGTCACCAGGGGCCCCCGCTTGCTCCCTCAGCCAGCCTTCCAGCATCTTCCGGATGCGAAAGTCACCCGAAAAATCTGCAACCCCCCCCCCGCCTTGGACAGAAAGGCGAGGCCGGCTAACCCGGACCGGATCGTCCTAACTGACAGGCCACGCTGCCTAAGCTGGACGCAAAACTCGGCCAGGTGCTCTACAGGGACAGGCCAACTAAGTTGGTAACCCCTGCCCTGCCTGAAATCCCCAAACTCCTACCTGCACGCTGGTATGCCCTGAGGGTGCCGGGCGCTACAGACAAGGAGATTGCCCTGGATGCCTCGTCTCTCCACCACTCTGGATCCCCCCCAGACTCCAGAGGTGGCCGGGGAACGCTTCTGGCAACTCTTGGGCCCACGGGGACAGGGTCCGAAACCTGGACAACTGACCACGGGACAAGGCATCAGCGACCCCGTTATCCAACCCGGGGACATGCCTAGCCAAAAACAATGCGTTTAGGGACAAGGACCTGTGCACAAAATGGCGGACAAGCCGCATGACCCTGTCGCTCTTAGAGGACAGGGCATTCACCACATGGACAACCGCTAGGTTGTCACACCAAAAGTGCACGGTCTTGTCCCTAAACTGCTCCCCCCAAAGCTCTAAGGCCACTATTAAGGGGAAGAGCTCCAAGAACGTCAGGTCCTTAACCAACGAAGAGGCACTCCATTCCGGAGGCCATGCCGACCAGCACCACTGGTCACCTAACACTACCCCGAAACCACAAGTCCCCGCGGCATCAGAGCAGAGCTGCAACTCAGCTTCCAAAAGAAGCTCGTGCCTCCAGAAAGACAAACCATTAAACCTGACCAAGAAATCCCGCCACACGCCGAAGTCAGCCCTGACCCCAGCGCAGAGGCGGGTACGATGATGGGGCAAACGGAGCCCATTCATCGCGTCGTATAACCTCCTGGAAAAAGCCCTACCAGGAACAACTACCCGACAGGCAAAATTAAGAATGCCCGCCAATTCCTGAAGCTGCCGTAGGGTAACCTTCCGGCAGTCCAGCACCTCATCAAGCTTCCTTCGGATTTTGAGCAACTTCTCCAGGGGCAATCTGGAAGATTGCTCCTCTGAGTCCAATTCAATACCCAGAAAAGTAATCCTGGTGGCGGGGCCTTCGGTCTTCTCGGAGGCTAAAGGCACCCCTAAGTGAGCACAAAGGGCTTCGAAGTCCCGCATTAGAGCAAAGCATTGCTCCGAATGCGCAGGCCCCGCCAACAAGAAATCATCAAGGTAGTGAACGACAGTACCCAGACCACTTTGCCTCCTGAGCGCCCATTCCAAAAAGGTGCTAAAACTCTCGAACAGAGAGCACGAGACAGAGCAACCCATAGGTAAAGCCCTGTCCACGTAATAACCACCCTCGAAATGGAAGCCCAACAGCTCAAAGTCGTCGGGGTGTATTGGGAGGAGCCGAAATGCCGACTTAATGTCGCATTTACCCATAAGGGCTCCTGTCCCACACTTCCTAACCATAGTCACGGCCGCATCAAAGGATGCATACCGGACTGAACAAAGCTCGTCAGGAATGAAGTCATTCACTGACTCCCCTTTTGGAAAAGACAAATGGTGAATCAACCTAAATTCACCACTCGCCTTTTTGGGGACCACACCTAAGGGAGACACACGAAGATTCGGGAAGGGCAGTTCCGGGAAGGGCCCAAGGACCCTGCCCTCGGCCACCTCCTTCCGAATCTTCTCCCTAACAATGTCTTCATGACCAACAACCGACCTAAGGTTGTCAGACATGAAGGCCCTCCTAACACCCATGTAAGTGATCCTAAATCCCTCCGAAAATCCTAGCAAGAGAGCGGCCGCTCTCGAGCGAGGGTGGTAGTCGCCCAACCAACCCTCAAGCACTTGCAAATTGATTGGACTGGGCCCCTTTACCCCCAACAGGTGGGGGAGGCTTTGGGGGACCCCCGCCTTTCTTTTCCGCCCCCTTCTTGGGGCGGGGACACACGGCTGCGGAATGGTTCCCCCCACAAGTCCCGCATGCGTGACGAAACCTGCAAAAGGGACGAAAACACGCCCCCTTTGCGGCGAACTCGTGGCACACCAGAGAGGCCCCTTTTCCCACTCCACCCGCCGCGGCCTTGGCCGGCGCGGGTGTCACGGGCTCCTCTTCCATAAAGTGACCGCTGTCGGTCCTATCACATCCTTCCTTCCCGGACATATGCGTGGCCTGGAACCAAAGGTCCCGGACCACCATATCCCAGGGCAAGTAGGGGTCATGGGCGATACGCATCCTAAACCCCTTATCGTAGTGCCTCCAGATCGTACCTGCGTACTCAAAGTGGGCTCTCGCTATTAGGTCTATGTATTTCAGCAGTGCAGCGGCCCTACCCGGCTGCCTCTGAATTACTACCGAAGCGAAGGTCAAAAAAGCGTACAGCCAAGAGCTGAAACACTTTGTGACCTTCGTTTTTTTAACCTTCTCCCCAGGCACCACCTCCTTGTCCTGCTTGGGGACCTCCCTATTTAAAAGGGAGAAAAGGTCGACATATTCCCCCCGCCAGATTGCTTCCTTCACAGACGGGTGGAGATGATAGCCCAATGGTGTCGCTGGCAACCACAAGGGATGGCCCCAGGCTTGATGCTGGCGAACGGGTCCCACACCGTGGTGGCCCCCATCCCCAGCACACCAAGCCCCGGTGGATACACCAAAGGGGGCGGTGGCATAATGGCCGACGGAGGAGGGATCCAACCCCCCACCCCTGCCCCAGGTGGGAAAGATACCCCTGGCGCCCCTACCGGCGGAGCCGGCGGGGACCAAACCTGCCCACATGTGCCCTCAGTGGCCCCCAGGAAGCTATTGCCACTCCCCAATGCAGGCGGGATAAACCCGGGACCCTGCACGGGAAGGAGCGGTGTAGTGCTTGCGTGTGGTGCAACCTCACCTGCCCCGTAAGGGGTGGAAGCCATCCACGGGGGGCCCATCCTCGCCGGGCCCTGGAACGATGACCACTGCCCCAACTGGGCCATCTGCCCCAACTGGGCCATCTGCCCGGTATGGGCCAGCTGCACGCTGTGGGCCATCTGTCCCTCCTGGGCTGGTTCCTCTTCGGGGTCGTTACCCCATGCTGCGGAGGCAGTCATGGGAAGCCCCTCCGGGCCTGCCCCAGACCGCCACCGCTCCAGCTCATCGAGCCTCTCCAGGACCCTGGCCCAAGAGAGAGAAGGAGAAACCTCGGTTTGAGGGACCGTGGGCATGAATCCCACCCCCTGCTGCCGGGACCACCCCCGGGGGCCCTTCCGCACTGGCACGAGCCCGAGCAGAAGGCCTCACCGCCCTCCTAGGCCGAACCACAGGTTGGGCCGGAAGGGCCTGGGCTTGCCTCTTTTTAGGGGCCATGGGCCTGCCTCAAACTATTTTTATGTTAAACAGAATAAAGAAGGGGGTGGGAGAGAACTACCCCCAAGGAGGCTGCACCCACGAGGCAAGGCCTGCTTATGCTGCAGGCCTCCCAATGCACCCCCTGGAGGTGAAAACCTCCCCCCTCCCCAGCGGTTGCAGCAAGGCCTCGCTGCACCGCTTTATAGGGGCCTTTATTCCCAAGGCCTCACCCCCCCCAGGGACCCTGTACACCCCAGGAGGCCCCGGAGGAGAGCACCCCCACACCCCAAACCCAGGAAACTGGGGGGCAAACCAGGGCGGAGCACAGCTGCTGCTGGCTCCGCAATAAATCCTCTTCGCCTGAAGGCAAAAGGAGGCCTTCTCGCCCACCACAGGCTGCACAAAATGGCGGCCGCAGCACGAGGCTCCTCCAAAATGGCTGCCACGAGCAGAACTGACAAGTGTCTGCTCGTGGCTTGCTGTCCGGGCGAAAAGGAAGAGCCCCGGGCCTGCTCGCCCTTATATAGGGCAAGCAGGCCCCGCCCGGACCAATCAGCAGCCGGGCCAGACAGGCCCGAACTCCCGAGCGAAGTCTCATCTCACGAGACTTCACTCGGGATTCAAGATGGCGGCCGCCATGAGGGTCCGGTGTCTCCCGGTCCCTCCAGCAAAGCCTGCTGCCGGGTAAGTCCGGTGCTGCAATTTCGTAATATTCTGAATCTTTTTTGTTTTGTGATTCCATTGCTGTTTTCGACATTTCAGCACACTCTATGATTTTTGTGATTATTACAAATAAAGAGGGTATTTGGTCTCGTTTCCAGAAAAGAGCGTAGGATATCCTAGCTGCAGTTATAATTTGTAGGATGAGGTACTTTTGTGATTTGGTAAGGTTTTGTCTAAATATACCTAGAAGGTAAAGCTCGGGCTTGAGTGGCAATTTAATTGACATGACTTGGTCGATTAAGTTTTGAATGATTGTCCAGTATTTTTCCGCGAGCGGGCATGTCCACCATGTGTGGTAATACGTTCCCGGTTTTGTTTTGCATTTCCAGCATATAGGTGAGAAGTTGGGGAACATTTTGGATATTCTTGCTGGGGGCAGATGCCATCGATAGAACATTTTTATCTGGTTCTCTTTGTAGGACATCGCTGTAGTCATTTTGTAGTTTAGTGTCCATGTTTTCTCCCATTCGATTAAATTGATCGTATACCCAAAATTCTGAGCCCAAGCTATCATGCAGCCTTTCACTTGTTCTTCACAGTTTTCTTGTGATAGCAAGTAATTATATAATTTAGAAATCATTTTTGTAGGGGGGCCGAAAAGAATTGTATCTATCACATTGTCATTTTTGAATCCAAATTGTTTTTTGTGTTGTTCGTATTTTAACTTAATTTGTAAATATGTTAACCAATCTATGTTTATTCCTTGATCGTTCAATTGTTGTTTTGATATGAGGGCATCTGATTTATCAAGTAATTGTTGGTATCTCAGAATTTTGGTGTGGGAAAAAAGGTTGGGAAAAATTAGTAATTCATTGGGAGAGGTCCATTTTGGTATTGAAATGTAACAGTTTTTCTTAATTGTAAACCAAATTGTTATTAAAGTTTTGCGTAAGTAGTGATTTTTAAAGTATTTGGGTATTTTGTGGTAGTCTGATGTTAAAAAAGCATGCCACCCAGCAAGAAGATCGACACCTTCTAAGGTTAGAAGTCTAGTGTTCTTAAGAGTGATCCAGTCTTTTATCATTGCTAGGATTGTGGATTGGTAGTAAATATAAAAATCCGGGAGTCCAAGTCCGCCCTTAGATCTATGATCTTGAAGGTTTTTCAGTTTTATTCTGGCCTTTTTCTTTGCCCAAATAAATTTCTTTATTTGCTTGTGCAAAGTGTTAAAGAAAGATTTTTTCAAATTTATTGGGGCAACTTGAAATAGATAGAGAAACCTTGGAAGAATGTTCAATTTTATAGCAAATATTTTCCCCATAAGGGATAGATTTAGTTTCGACCATCTATTGAGGTCTTGTTGAATTTCTTTAAGGAGTCGTTCGTAATTATCTTTTTTGATCGTGGCATAATTTGAGGTCATCCATATTCCTAAATATTTAATTTTTTTAGTGGTTTTAATTTTAATTAGTTCTTCCAGGGAAAGTATATCTTTTGATGTCATATTTTTGGTCAAAATTTGGGTTTTATTCCTATTAATTTGTAGGCCAGATATTTCACCAAATTTGTATATTTCGTCAAATAACACAGGTGCTGTTTGTATAGGATCTTGCAGTATAAATACAATGTCGTCCGCAAAAGCCTGTAGTTTGTAATGTTCTTTTTTAATCGTGATGCCCTGAATTTGTATATTGTTTCTTATAGTTTTCAGGAAAGTTTCTATGGCCAGAATAAAAATGAGAGGGGCCAAAGGGCATCCTTGGCGCACGCCTTTAGTTATAGAGATTGTATCTGTAATGTCATTATTGAAGAGAATTTTAGCCAATTGAGTAGTATAGATGGTTTTAATTAAGTTAAGAAATTTGGAGCCGAAATTCATGTGTTCAATTTGATTAATGATATAGTGCCATTGAAGGCTGTCAAAGGCTTTTTTTAGATCCATGAATATTAGTGCAATTGTTTTATCGTAGTTTTTATCGTAATATTCCATGGTATTCAATATCATTCTTGTATTTGTGGAAATGTTTCTTGCCGGTAAGAATCCGTTTTGGTCTGGATGAATGATTTTGTTTAGTATATTTTTTAGCCTGTCCGCAATTATCGATGTAAATATTTTATAGTCGGTATTGAGTAGTGCGATTGGTCTATAGTTCTCCAGAAGGTGTCTATTTTGGGTGTCCTTAGGGATAAGAGTGATGTAGGCTTCGGACCAGGACATAGGTAATTTTGCATGTAAGAGTGCGTTATTATAGATATTTAAAAGTATGGGTGCCATTGTTTCAATGTGGTATTTGTAAAATTCGGATGGAATTCCATCTGGCCCTGGGGTTTTATTGTTTTTTTGTTTGTTTATTGCTGTTTCGATATCTGAAATAGAGATTGACTTATTTAAAAGTGTTCTTTGGTCGTCTGTTATCATGGTTTTTTGTTCATTTGTGTGTAAGTATTTCAATAATAAATCGGCATCTGGATTAGAAGCTTTGTAAAGTTGACAGTAAAAATCTTGGAAAACTTGTTTTTTTATCAGAATTGGTCGTTTTTAGATGTCCGGAGGAGTCAACTAAGGCATCTATATTTCTATCTAATTTTTGGTGGGCTAATTTGAGTGATAGCCAGCGGCCTGGTTTGTTGGCGAATTCAAAGTATGATGGTTTTGCAGCCCTAATTTTTTGGCCGATGTGTTCTTGAGTTATTAAGTTTATTTCGTGTTTAATTGTTTTTGTTTCTAGTAAGATTGTATTATTTTTAGGATCATTATGAAGTGCTTTTTCGGCTTCTTGGAGAGATGTATTTAGTTTGTGGAGTTGAGCATGTTTTTCTTTATTTTTATTTGCAGTATAGGAGATGTAAATGCCACGTATATAGGCTTTAGTGGTGTCCCAGGCTGTTTCATTTGGTATCTTGCCATTGAAATTGATTTTAATAAACGGAGGGATATCATTTTGTATTTTCTGTTGAAATTGTTTTTGATTAATAATCGTTGGATACATTGCCCATCTGTGAGAAGCGTTGTAAGTAGTATCTGTTAATGTCAATAATAGGGGATTGTGGTCTGCCCAAGTTGCGTTAAGTATTTGAATGTCGATAGTTTGATTTATGATTTCTATATTGGACCAAGCCATGTCAATACGTGAACAGGTTCTGTGGGGAGGAGAAAAAAAGGTGTACTGTGTGGTTTCTGGGTAAAAATGTCTCCAAATATCTTTTAAGGCAAATTCATAAATTATTTGTTTGAAAGTTGAAGGAATAATATTGCGGGTACGATGTTTGGAATTGCCTTTGTAATCTTTGTCTATATCTACTATTGCGTTAAAGTCTCCAATTATTACAAAGTTAGTTAAGTCTAATTCTAATATTTTTTTATGGAGATTCTTAAAGTAAGTAGATTGCTTAGCGGATGGAGCATATATTGTTATGATATTTATTGTTTTCTTATTTTTTAATGCTATTTGAACAATTAGTAGTTGGCCATTATCGTTGGAGTGTATTAATTTGGGGGAGTAAATTTTTTTAACATATAGGACTATGCCTCTCTTTTTTTCAGCAGCGGAAGTACAAAAAAATTCAAAATTCGGAATAGCTAATAGGGTAATCTCTTCATTTTTAATGTGGGTTTCTTGTAAAGAAATAATGTCATAGTTGTTCTCAGATAGTTTGTGAAATATTTTTTGTCTCTTTTTATGTGAGTTCAGACCATTTATATTAGTTGAGAATAATGAAATGTTGGATTGTTTATTGTTGCGAAGTGGTTTCTTTAGTCTTTTCTCTTCTTGCTTCCGTCCTCGCCCGGGTAATTGGTCCTTGTCTGAGTGACTCTCCATTCTGATTTTGAGGTTCTTGGTCCCTGTCCTGAAGGTTGTCGTCAGAAGTGGTTTCTTCGGTTGGAAGTGAATCTCTAGTGTCAAATTCTTTCAGGGTGGTCTGGTCCGTTTTCAAAATACGGGCATAGAAATCTCTGGTATCCTTGGGGGAAGAGATTTTGTATTTTTTTGTCCAGGAGTGTAATTGACATGCCTTCTGGTATCAGCCACCTGAATTGTATGCCTTCTTTGTTTAGCTTAGTAGCTAGAGTTTGGTATGGTTTACGCTTCTCCCTAACCCGTCTTGGGATTTGGCGAAGAACTACAATGTCTCGGCCTTGGTGAGTGACTGGATTGTCTTTGGAGGCGTTATAGATCTCATCTCTCATTTTCCTTTTAAGGAAACGTACATGGACCTCCCTGGGAAGCCTATTTCGTCTAGCATATGAGGTGGAGAGTCGATACACCTCGTCCATTTGCGCTAGGATTTCTTCGGCGGGTTTGCCAGTAATTTTGGCTACTATGGTTGCTATGGTAGTGGGGAGGTCTTGTTGGTCAGTTTTAGTTATGTTTTGGAAGTGTAAAAAGAAGGCTGATTTTTCAAGCTCCAAATTTATGAGGGATTCTTCCAGGGATTTGTTAAGATGTTCTGCTCTAGCTTCTGAGAATTGAAATCTAGTGTCCATCCTATTAGTTAAATCTTCAATGGTGGTTATTTTTTCTATATTTTTCGTGACTGTTTCGTGGACGACTTCCATTCGGTCTTCTAGCTTGGACGTACGTTCTTCAAGGTGACCCGCATGGTCTTGAATTTTCCTAATGTCCTCTTTCATTTCCCCCATCGTTCCCTTTAAGGATTCAAAGTTAGTGTCTAGTGAGTCTTGCATCTTAATCATCATCTCAAATAAGGAGTTTAAAGTTATGGTTGGGGTCACCTGTGATGATTGCTGGAGAGATGTTTTGTCTGACGATTCTGGATTCTGTTGAGTTGAAGTTGGTGTTGCTGGTTGGTTAGAATTTTTCTTCCATGATTTCATTAAGGTCGGTTGGTTTGAAGTAGACATTTTTGTAGTAGACGGAAATTGTTATGACAGTTATATAAAGTGTATAAGTAGTAAGGTATGTATATGGTGTAATAAAACGATGTATATAATGTAATCAAAAGTAATTAATTTGGGGTAGTTCAGGTAGGGTTGAAAATTATAGTATATATAGTAAAGTTTTAAGAGTAAAGTTAATAGAATATTATTAAGGAAAAATCAAAATTTGTTAAAATTAAGAGGTGGAAAAGAAGGAAAATTTATATTAAAATTTCAAACAATCAGAGAGTTAATAGTTAATTTAGTATAACCCAAATAATGGTATCTTCTATAATAATTATTCAATATAAGAGAAAAACAATCAATCAATCGATCGATTAAGCCCTTTAAATCAGTTAAATCAGTTAAATCAATTAAATCAATTAAATCTTAGGACATTAAATTAGTGTCTATCACAGTTTATAGAATCAGTTAAATAAGTCTAAGTATTATTTGAAGTTAATTGGAGATAATTAATAATGAGATCTAGAATCTAAAGTTAATATAGAATAAACCTGTCAAATCACGATATAGTCTATCTAAACATATAGTCTATCTGAGTAATTCAATAATTAAAGTAAATGTTAGAATGTCTTATATGTTGCACAATTAGGTATATATGTTTTATCAATATATATAATATAATATTTGTATAATATGTTAAAGTGAAAGGGAACCAAGGGTCAGAATCAGAATCCGGAGTTCAAAACTAAACAGTACAATTCAGGAGTTCAATTCATTAATCTCAAAGATCAGTAAATGTTAGGGCAGTATTTCTATGGAATATCAAGTAAGGTGAGTAATATCGGTTTCCAATGATTTCAGTTCAGTTCTAGTAAGTCTTTAGTGGAGGGGTATAAAGCCAAGGAGATGGAATCAAACCTTAGTCTTGGTGAAATAGAGATTGCAGGTGTTACAAAGTTCCAAGATGAAGAAGAGAAAAAAAGTAAGGAAGTTGACAAGTTCTTCAGAGGTTTTAGATATACAGATGTCCAGAAATATCCAAGTACCCAATATCCAAATATCCAAATGTCCAGAAAAGTCCAAAAATGGGTGAGGAAAAATTAATCCACAAGTATAAAATTGGTGAAAAAATTAGTCCACAGGTAAGAGCAAAAAGAGCAAAAAGAGCAAAAGATATACATGTATATGTATATTTAAAAAAGTAAATTTTATTTATTTATTTATTTAATAAGGGTAAAAAGAAATAGGGGGGGAATTAGCAAAAAAGATAGAGAAAAAGATATAGTAAATAGGGAAAATGGGATTGGGGTCTTCCGGATGTTCTTTCAGTTCTCAACTACTTTACTTCTTTCCAGATAGTCAAGATGGTATCTCAGAGACAAATAAAAGTTGTGATTTTCCTGAGGGGTTTAAACTTTCTCCTACCTTCAAACACGTTACTTTGACCTTCTCCCTTGCGAGTTTCAAAGTTTCAAAATGAAGTCAATAAAGCTGGGGTGAGTTAGAATCACAAAAAGGCTGAGCGGAAATATCGTTCTACAAACCCTCAAGTAAATTCCACAAAGTCATCACCGTCATCAACGCCAGCTGTAGATGTAATCACAGATCGAAGTCGCCGCCTCCTGAAAAACTTCAGACTCAAAATGAGTCGGGATAACGATCTTCGCAAGGGGGAATTCCACACCTAAACCACAAGTTCCAAAAACCGTCCTTGATCCTTCTGCAGCAAGCAATAGCACCCCCAGAAAATATTTGTCGTTCCGCGGCTTCCAAAGTAAAGCAGAGCGCGGCGCTTCCGGATCAGCAAAGAAGGCTGATCTCTTCGGTCGATGATTTGGAGGATATCCTGCTCCTGGGGGGGGTCCGCCGAGCACCCCCGGGTGCGCAAGAACTTCCCCTCAAAGACCTTGGGCTCTACGGGTCCACGGTCGCCCGATAGGGCAATCGATCGACACAAAAAGCCAGATGTAACCCGGAGAACCGGGAAACACACAGCGACAGCACCGCACCACAACCGATAACTCATTTTAAAGTATTTATGGAGATGCACAATAGAGGGTCTGAACATTTCAGGAAGATTGATAAAGACAATGGAAAATTAGGCTCTCATTTAGTGCTGTTAATTTTTTAATATAGCAATTCGCTATTGTTTATGGAATGGATTAAAGTTATTTCCAGCCATCTTGCAGATGGGAAGTCTTTTTGGAATGACCTAATGACATTAGTGATGTCTTATTACAGTGATTCCTGTTTGAACAATCAGAGAATAGACTAATGCCTACATTATCAACATGGTTAGTCATGGATTTCCATGATATATGTCAGATCAGGAAGTACTGTTGAACTTACAAGTGAAACTTTTAAGTGAAAAATTGTCAGCTAAATAACCTTCAATATTTATATTTAATATCTGATTATTTAATAGCAGCATTTCAGAGGTTTCATACAGTAAGAAGTCACATTGATAGCTGCAACACTTAATATATGACAATAATTAGTATGTAGTATTTGCTAAACTCTGAAACCCACTAAAATTAAATTAAGGAATAATAGCATATCTAAATATATTTTATTGCTATATGAATAATCCATATGTTGTTCATGTGAAGTATTCTCAATGTTTTGGGCACCCCCCCCCCCATTTTTCGCTTGAGGAGCTTGAGACCGTGTGAAAGGGCCAAAACTATTTTGACTAGTATAAATTTCTACTGAACATCAACTATGCCTAACTTCTTGTTTTGATTAAGAAAACCCAAATCCCTTGAAGAGTCAGAACAATTCTGGGCCATTAATAGTATATTTCCTCCCCCTGAAGCATTACAAATTTAATGTACTAGCTAAGCATCTGAATTTGTAAGATAAATATGCCCATGTCACACCAACACTCCGCAATCTGCATTGGTTGCTGATCAGTTTCCGGTCACAATTCAAAGTGTTGGTTATGACCTATAAAGCCCTTCATGGCACCGGACCAGATTATCTCTAGGCCGCACAAATCCCAGCCACCAGTTAGGTCCCACAGAGTGGGCCTTCTCTGAGTCCCGTCAACTAAACAATGTCGTTTGGCGGGACCCAGGGGAAAAACATTCTCTGTGGCGGCCCCGACCCTCTGAAACTAACTCCCCCCAGAGATTAGAATTGCCCCCACCCTCCTCGCCTTTCGTAAGCTCCTTAAAACCCACCTCTGCCGTCAGGCATGGGGGAACTGAGACATTCTTTCCCCCTAGGCCTCTACAATTTATGCATGGTAGGTTTGTATGTATGTTTGGTTTTATAAATAAGGGTTTTTTAGTTGTTTTAGTATTGGATTGTTACATGCTGTTTTATCACTGTTGTTAGCCGCCCTGAGTCCACAGAGAGGGGCGCCATATAAATCCAATGAATGAATGAATGAATGAATGAATGAATAAACAAACAAACAAAAATAAAATAAAATAAAATAAAATAAAGTAAAGTAAAGTAAAGTAAAGTAAAGTAAAGTAAAGTAAAGTAATAATAAAATAAAATAAAATAAAATAAAATAAAATAAAATAAAATAAAATAAAATAAAATAAAATAAAATAAAATAAAATAAAATAAAATAAAATAAAATAAAATAAAATAAAATAAAATAAAATAAAATAAAATAAAATAAAATAAAATAAAATAAAATAAAATAAAATAAAATAAAATAAAATAAAATAAAATAAAATAAAATAAAATAAAATAAAATAAAATAAAATAAAATAAAATAAAATAAAATAAAATAAAATAAAATAAAATAAAATAAAATAAAATAAAATAAAATAAAATAAATAAAATAAAATAAAATAAAATAAACAAAGCAAAGCAAAGCAAAATAAAATAAAATAAAATAAAATAATAAAATAAAATAAAATAAATAATAAAATAAAATAAAATAATAAAATAAAATAAAGTAAAGTAAAGTAAATAAAATAAAATAAAATAAAATAGAATAAAATAAAATAAAATAAAATAAAATAAAATAAAATAAAATAAAATAAAATAATAAATAAATAAAAACTGTTAAGCATTTGGTGAGTAGCTTGTTTGACACATTAAAATGAGATCACAATGTTTGTTAGCCACTACAAGTTGGAGCAGATTTTTTTTTATAAAAAAAACAACAAACCAATCCAATGCCATATACGCCCAGAGTCTTCGGAGAGGGGCGACATACAAATCTAATAAATTATTATTATTATTATTATTATTATTATTATTATTATTATTATTAATAATAATATATAGTAGGTCAGGACAATTTTTATTGTAACAGCTGTAGTAACATAATGAAGTCTGAATGAGCTTCCTCTTTCTTCACTTATCTTTAGGTGAACTATGGAGAGGCTTATCTGCAGTTTCATGGAAGGGACTAAAGTCCCACTTATTTGATCATTGTCTTGATAGCAGCTCTTCCTACAGTTTTTCTTCCAGAGCTATTCCCTATGTAATCCACAACCATTCACATAAATTGCTGGTCCAGGAATATATTGTCATTGTTATGGGCAGTGATGGCAAATCTTGTTTTTCTTGCATGCTGAAAAAGCATCGGTGCACGCTATCACACATGCGCGAGTGCCCACATAGAATAGAATAGAATTATTTTATTGGCCAAGTGTGATTGAACAAACAAGTAATTTATCATGGTGCATTTGCTCTCAGTGTACTCAGTGTACATAAAAGAAAATATAGATTTGTGAAGAATCATGTGGTACAACTTGATGATTGTCATACGGGTCAAATAAGCAATGAAGAAACAATATACAAGCAACAGTCATACAGTCATAAGTGGGAGGAAATGGGAAACATTCATAATTGAGAAGGTAAAAAACAGCTTCCCACACTGCCTGGAGGCTCTTTGGAGGCCAGAAACTCCCTCTTTCCAGACTTCTGATGGGCCCAATAGGCTTGTGTTTTGCCCTCCCCAAGCTCCAAAGGCTTCCCCAGAGCTGGGGGAGGGTAAATATCCTCATCCCCCCATAGGCTCACTGGAAGCCAAAAAACACCTTCCATAGTGTGCGAGCCAAAAATCTGCTGACCAGCACACACATTCACATTGGAATTGAGCTAGGGCAACAGCTCAACTGCCAGCAAATATGGCTCTGCATACCACCTGTGGCATCCCTGCCATGGGTTCACCATCACTGCTATGGGGAGAACTTCCAAGAATTTTCCATGTTTAATTGTACTCTTTTTCTCCCTGAAAAGAAAGTTACTAATCAATAAAATGTTCCCTAAAAATAAATCAATACCACATTTTGTCTAAATAATAGTGGACTTTATAATTTATGTTATTTTTACATAATGTTTCACTTACAAGCCTAGGAAAACAACTATCACTCTTGTGCCACATATTCCATGTTTTACATTAACAGTCTATAATATTTATTTGGCTTCTCCCAAGGAACTTTAATTTGCCCTACTGAACTGAGATAACCAATTTGGTGTAGTGATTAAGGTGCCAGAGTAAAAAACCAGGAGACTGAGTTTTAGTCCCTCCTTAGGCAAAAAAACCCCAAAACAAAACAAAATCCCTCACTGGATTACTTTGGGCCAGTTTTTATATCTCAGTTCTGGAAAAAAGGCAGTGGCAAACCACGTCAGCAGAAAAACCTTCCAAAGAAAACTGCAGGGACAAATCCAGATAGTTGCCAGAAATAAAAAGAACCTGACTTGAAAGTACCCACAAAAAGATATGAATGGAAGAGATTATGCATATAAGAGGAATGAGATCGTTTTAACTCTTGAACAATATATTGGGCGGAGAAATGAAATGTTGGAAGAAAGATGGTTTAATGATGAAGCAGAACCAGCAAGCGCATGGGTCTGGTACAGCTTACCATATGGTATTGGGGGGACGAGGGTTATACCTTCTCTTGGGCTTTACATTTGAGCTTCCTTTTCCCCTTGCAAGAACATGTATTCTATTGGCTGTTGTCAGGCTCCCATGGGGTCATGTAGGGGTTATATAGGGGTCATAGCTGGCTGTATAGGCAAAGTACAAATCCTAGGTGTTTGCCTGAGCTATTTTTTGCAGAGTGATGCAATGTCCTTAGCAGATTCTGCAATGTAGTGAGCTCTGCTGCTAAATAGTAGTGGGTTAATCCTATTATGCCCTCAAGAATTATGACTTAATCCCATCATACTGGAGCTAAAGGTCCTTTGTTTTGTAGATAGCCTGACCCAATCTTTCTCAATGGGTGCAAAATATCTGCTGGAGGGGGGAGGGAGCACGGGCTCTGAGTTTCTGTCTCCCTTAAGATTTTTTAAATTTATCTTTTAGGGGAAATATTTTATCCTGCCTTTTTTGTAACATTCCTCAAAATATCTCATTTTTCTAAGAGGGTGGTGGGCTTCCCACTGAAGTAGGGAAGGTTAAGACTCATGAAAACAGATGTGAAGAACATGGGATTGGTTTTACAACTGCTCTTAGAATTCTTCTTAAGTTTATTGCTTAGTTGCTTGTCTCTATAGGCTTCCCTATCCTTTTTTTTAATAAAAAAAATAGCATTTAGTTATTTACAGTTCAAAAAATCCAAATTCTATGATGAGCCTTGTTTTTTTATTTCCTTGCATTAAACATTAACACCACTGTAAGTAGTTCAAGGAAAGACCAGAGACTTAAGTCAAGCCAGGCAAAAATTTTCAAGGGGATAGTTCCCGAGGGAACAAAAATAGAGAAGGTGTTGAGTTGTTTACAGCAAAAAACCCAAAAAAGACAATCTCATAGCATAAGAGTGTAACCTCCTTTTTAAAAGCTTTGGTTTGATAAGTGTTCAGGCAGTAACTGCTCTAATTTCAGTTTGTTATTTTTGTAGTTTTTATCTACTCTTCTGCTTTTCTACAGATTCTACAATTTCATTTTAGAAAATAACATACATTTATTAATCCTTTTTTTCTGAATACATGCTTGTGGCCGTACAAACATATCTGTGGTATGAAAAGCCTTGAGTAGGCTTCCTTTACTCAGAAAAGAATGATGAATTAACATTTTTAAAAGCAAAAAATATTTTTAAAAAACATTTGCACACTTACCACTTGTTCCACTTGATATTTATTTCTGGTCCAAAAATGAACAACCCAAATCTTGAAGATGATGCAAAATATCCAATTAATTTCCATTATGGAAGATTAATTTCTCCTATCTGACTAAACTTGCTGGGAGAATCTTCAGTAACTTAGATATGATGAAACCACTTAGACTGTCGGAGTCAAGGAAGACTCCAGGAATCCTTTGTTGAAGGTGAAAGAAGAGAATGCAGAAAATCATTTACAGTTTAGTTAAAACAAATGTGGGAAATCCACCCCTCTCTAGAAAAATGAAATATTTTGAGAAACATTTAAAAAGCAGACTATTATATTTCCTCAATGAAGATATGGAGAAACATGTTTTTAGAGGCAGAAAGCAACCCCAATCTTTTTTTAATAGTCCACAGGAGTTGCCAGCATTTAAGGAGATAAAGACTGTATTGAAAGATGAAGTCAACTATGTAGATGGCTCCATTTATAAGCAAAGCAAATACTTCCAGCATAAATTAATTCAAGACAGAATATCTTAAAACTCCCTGCAGCAAAGTTTGGCAGCTAACAAAACAGAATGGTAGGATTAGAACAAGCAGTGCCTCACCCAAGATCCAACACAGGACAAAACCCATTAACCAATAGGAATTGCCCAACACCCTTTTAGAAACCCAAACCCCATATTACACAAATCCCCAACTTCAAAGTTACAGAAAGTATAAAGATCCACCCACCTATTAAACCATTTGGTCAGCTGTCCCAGAAACTCATATGGTTGGTGGTTCTGCTTCATCAATAAATGAACCCACTTTCCAATCAGCCTTCAGCCTCTATTTTATTTCAGTTTCTTTCTCCAGGTTTGGAACTGAATCAGATGGATATTCTTTCCAACATAAACTGTAAGCAAACAAGCAATATCAGCCCAAATGGCAATAGGTAAAGTAGTCACCATAGTAACATGAAGTAGTAATAAACTATCTTCCAAGATTTGAGACCAGTGATGGCGAACATATAGCATGGGTGACACAGGTGGCACATGGAGCTATATCTGCTGGCACACGGGCCATTGCCCTATCTCAGCTCCAATGTGCATTTATGTGCTGGCCAGCTGATTTTTGGCTCACACAGAGGCTCTGGGAGGGCATTTCTGGCTTTGAGAGAGCCTCTGGGGGATGGGGGAGGACATCTTTACCTCCTCCTGGCTCCAGGGAAGCCTTTGGAGCCTGGGGAGGGCGAAACATGAGCCTACTGGGCCCACCAGAAGTTGGGAAACTGTTCATTTCTGGCCTCCAGAGGGCATCTTGGAGGGCAGGGAAAACTGTTTTTGCCCTCCCCAGGCAGTGAATTATGGGTGTGGGCACTCGCGCATGCACAATAGCGTGTGTACACGGTCTTTCGGCACCCGAGGGAAAAAAGGTTTGCTATCACTGCTCTAGACTTTAGAATTCACATGGTGATTAAAAGTCATAAAATAAATAGTTATCTGATACATAGGAGAAAGATTAAGACAGAGACCAAAAAAATAGTAAAATGTATAGGCAACAAAGAGACATATTGTCAGGACTATGCTTCCCCATTGCAATGTGTCACTGTAATAACTGGGCCATCAGAAATGCTGAGCAAGAAAAACAACAACATTGCCTTAAATTTGTGGTAATGGAAAAAATTGACAAATCCTATACTTATAGATGAAGAAAAATCAGACTGCTTATTTGAGGTATTAATAATGAAACTAAATATGCAATGTTTTGGATACATAATGCAAAGTCAAGGTTCAATAGGGGGAAAAAATGGATGTTTAGAAAAATTAAAGACAATAAAAAGAGGCCGACAGAAGATAAAGTATTTAGAAATTACCTCTAATGATATAAATATGAATGTACACAAACATAAGAAGTTACTGAAAGCCAATCCAAGCAAAATGATATCTGTCAGTCACAAAGAATTTGAAGTAACTGAATACTCAATAATCTTTTTGCTAACAGCATCATATCCACATTATTTGTTTACATAGTTGTTTCCCTTTGGATTAGGGCTTAAAAAAGGAAAAACCGAATTCCACAAATCTTTACTTCGCGAATGAAGTTGATTTTCAGTTTTTCTTTGATTCACAAACATAAAAGAAGGCATACTATTATAGAATGATCAATACAATGCCTTGCTAAAATCATTTACCTGCTCAGCAGATACAGGATACAATTGCTACCAGATTTTCCTAAAGAAAAATTGAAAGTCAAAGTGAGGTGCAATGGGTCTGTCATGCAAACTCACTGAGTGACTTTGAACCACTCATACTTTTACTCAGTCTAGAATTATTTAGGTCCTAATTGTGGGCAAAGGATTAAAAGAGGGACCTGGGAACTGCATATACAAAAATTCAGTGTCCCTAGATCTCTCTCCTGAGGAGGTAGTTTATAACAAAACACCTAAATTTAAGGGAAGTATTCTATTCTGGTTTAGGTCCAGGAAACTGCCTTTCAATCTTGTTCTGGTATCTTGAGATTCTCTGAGACTCTCTCTGATTTTCTTTTCTTTTTTTAAAAAAAATATTTTTTATTGTTTTTCTCAGACAAACATAACAAACACAACATATAACATTTAGTAGAGCTACAGTCGCTCCACTCAAAATAGAAGTCTTCATTATATAAAAAGAAGAAAGATCTTATTATTGTTTAACACGGTCTACAAAATATATAAAATATCTATTATAAGACGCTACATAAAAACACAGCTAAAAGTTTATAAGGATATATAGAGAAATTCTTAATTTGTAGATTAAATCAAATCAAACTAAAATAAAGAAGATAAGAGATAAAGAAATTACATTTATATTATAGATAATCACAATCTAATATGCTTTTACTATTAAATTCAAATTTTCAAAGTAATATAACAACAAGCTTATCTCTTTTTCTTTTTATCTCACCAAGTATATATCTTCTGCCAAATATCATAAAATTCTGAGTCTTCTTGATTATTGTTGATTTGCATCATCTTGGGATTTTAGCATAAAATATTTCATTGCATTCAATGTCTCCTGTATTGTTTGGAGGGTAGGTCGTGATTGGGCTTTCTCTTTCTCTTTTTCTTTGGCTAACATAGTTGCAGAGGTGCTTTGATGTACAGGAGATGGCTGAGGTGATATTTGGGGTGGTGTGGCAGAGGTTAAAGTTTGTTTTTTAATAGTCTTTGTGTATGTGGATGTACTCAACATCCTAGTTAGTTCTTAGGTAATACTCTTCTGTGGTATTTTCTAGTATTGATAATATAATTAATAATAATTTATACTATCTATCTATCTATCTATCTATCTATCTATCTATCTATCTATCTATCTATCTATCTATCTATCTAAAGGGAAAACTCCAATAAACTTCAATCCAATCAAGCTTTGCTACTTATATTTACTACTTATATTTGATAGAAAAAATACCCAAATTTCTAAGTACCACAGAAACAATAATATATCAAGAGTAATAAAAAAGAAAGATCTAAAAATATATTTATGTATTACCCCCTTTGCATCCACTTAGTCCACTTAGTATTCTTTATACTTTATTAATGCTAAAAATATATACTTGTTTCTTGTTCTAAAAACTTTTAGTCTATTTTAAATAACAATATATAGTATATAATTTCAACTCAATATATCAATATATCAAAGGAGAACTTATTTTAATATTCACTCTTACATAAAATAATTTTTCCAATTGACTAAATATTTTTTCCTCTCTTTTTCCTCCTTCCCCTTTTTCTCCCTAGGTATTGAATATATTAATATATATTTTATTTTATTTTTAAAAAATATTTTTATTGTTTTTCAAAAAGACAAACAAAGACAAACAACATTAAACATTTAAGGAGCTACCATTGCTCCGCTTGTTGTAGAGGTCTAACATACAAAAATATAAAAACCCTAACTGTTATCAGATCAATACAGAAATACCACACGTGTACATTACATTTTTATTAAATTTAACTCTATGTTTTTAATATTAAGCCTATTAATTAAATTTCTTTATTTATAAAATATTGTATACTTATTCAAAAAAGACAAAATATTAATAATGCAGAAAAAAATAACACTTCTAACTTTATTATGCTATAAACTATTTCACTCTATCTTATAATTCTTCAAATAGTTATATATTCTTATTTATTTAATTTTTAATACTATTTTTAAAATTCCACCAATCATATACTTTATCCCATATTTTATAAAATTCTGTTTCAGTTTGATTATTCAAACGTTTTGTCATCATATCTAATTCTGCACATTCTATAATTTTTAATGCTTAAACATCTTTTGGTATTGTCTTTTTTTTCCATTTCTGCGCAAATGCAATTCGCGACGCAACTAATATATGTATTATTAAATAATAAATTTCTTTTTTGTACTTTGTATTTGAAATGCCCAATAGAAAAAATTCATGAGGTTTTTTAATCTTCTCCATTGTTATTTCATTTATCCATTTCTCTACTTTGTTCCAAAATATTTTAATAGATATTTTAAAATAGAATTAATTGAAATAGATAATCTTATTTATCAATATATAATTTGCAATAACAAAATTACTAAATAGAAAGATAAAAACAGGAAAGAAAAAAGAAAATAGCTAGAAGCAAAAGAGAAGGAAAGAATTTTAATCCATACAGCAACTTATTAAAAGAAAGGCAGAAATTAATTATATTACTTTTCATATAAAATAATTTTCTTATACCTTGGCAGAATTTATTACCTACTGGAAATTTATTATTATTATTGTTTCTCTCTTTTTTTAAAAAAAGACACCACGCCAGGGAAGGGAAGGGAGGACCAGGAAGGGTTTAGCAATTCATTATTTCAATTAAATCTATTTTAAAATATCTATTAAAATATTTTGGAACAAAGTAGAGAAATGGATAAATGAAATAACAATGGAGAAGATTAAAAAACCTCCTGAATTTTTTCTATTGGGCATTTCAAATACAAAGTACAAAAAAGAAATTTATTATTTAATAATACATATATTAGTTGCGTCGCCAATTGCATTTGCGCAGAAATGGAAAGAAAAGACAATACCAAAAGATGTTTAAGCATTAAAAATTATAGAATGTGCAGAATTAGATATGATGACAAAACGTTTGAATAATCAAACTGAAACAGAATTTTATAAAATATGGGATAAAGTATATGATTGGTGGAATTTTAAAAATAGCATTAAAAATTAAATAAATAAGAATATATAACTATTTGAAGAATTATAAGATAGAGTGAAATAGTTTATAGCATAATAAAGTTAGAAGTGTTATTTTTTTCTGCATTATTAATATTTTGTCTTTTTTGAATAAGTATATAATATTTTATAAATAAAGAAATTTAATTAATAGGCTTAATATTAAAAACATAGAGTTAAATTTAATAAAAATGTAATGTACACATGTGGTATTTCTGTATTGATCTGATAACAGTTAGGGTTTTTATATTTTTGTATTAGTTAGACCTCTACAACAAGCGGAGCAATGGTAGCTCCTTAAATGTTTAATGTTGTTTGTCTTTGTTTGTCTTTTTGAAAAACAATAAAAATATTTTTTAAAAATAAAATAAAATATCTATTAATATATTCAATACCTAGGGAGAAAAAGGGGAAGGAGGAAAAAGAGAGGAAAAAATAGAGGAAAAACACCAATAATATACTTATAATTTTCAATCAGATGTAGAGGTCTTTTGTTGATTGAAATTCTAAAAATTATAGTTATTTTTAACAGTTCTTTTGTAATTCTTCTTCAAGTTCCGAGGTACAAAATAGTTCCAAGAGTCAAATTAATCCAAACTAATTTAGTTTAGTACTCCGATAATAATTCCAAGTCTAATTTGAACACAAAGCCAAAATCCAGTAATTTAATCCAAAAATATAAGAAGAATAATTTTAGTTCAGTTCCAAACGTAAACCTTGTAATAAATCCTCACAGACGACAAAGGAAAGGAGAAAAGAAAAAAGTTTCCTCTTTGCAGCGAGTTTAGCGAACAAGCCCGAGAATCCAGGAACAGCAAATCCAATTGAAATCACTCCAACAATACCAAAATCTTATTATTATAATTCACCAGTTGCCAAAAATCACATAAAGGAAAAACTCTCTTTCATTTTAATTCATTAAATTGTTAATTTATTTGTTGATTTATTCCGTTTTGAAAGTAAAGATCAAAAAAGAAAAAAAGTAATCCCTCCGCAGATGGAAAATAGTGCCTGGGATTTGACGTTATTCTGAACTTGCTGAAATTCGAATCTTTGTTAAATCTTTATTAAATCATATCTCCTAACATCCTCTTCCAAACTATGGTTTTATATCCAGTCTCAGTCTTAAAAAACTATTCAAATCCAATTTTATAAATTTAATTTGGTGTAAAAAGATAGGAAAAGTAGTTCCGGCCGTATATTCTTTTCCAGCCCCAGGAAATGAATTTTTTCCTTAAAACTTTCTTTTTTCGCCTTATTATTTTAAGAGTTCAATTTGATCAAATCTTCCAAGTTTATCATGTAGTAGTAAAATTATACCTTAAAATCTTTTTTTCTCTTTTGTATTCTCCTTCTGCTTTCGCTGCTCTTTTGAAATTTTGGGACTTCTGGTTTGGTCCGGGATCGCAGCGGAGGCTCCGGGGCAGGGCTCTGTCCCCGAGACTCCTTCTACCCCTCCAAATGTTGCGTTTTGCAGTTGGTTCGGGTCCGGATGGCCCATTCCTAGAACAGGGGGCTTCCCTGAACCCGAGGAACTATTGCTGAAGCTCCAGAGGCAAGGGATCGCCCCGCAGCTTTGGAGAAGGGAGAACCGATCTTCGAACTCCCAGGGGACTCGGCCATTGTGATCCGTCCTTACCAGTGGGAAGCAAGAAAATAATAATAATAAGAACCCTATTTGAGTTTTTAATATGGACTTCTTGTAAGATAGTAATTTGCGCTCTTTGTTTTTTAAGTTTGGAAAATATCTGTTTTCTTTTTCTTGGGTAATTCAATCCATTTACATTTGACATCTGAATACATTTCTATTTATAGTTTTTTTTGTTTCTCTGGGTTCTCGAAGTCTAGTGCTTAACACCAATTCTTGTTATGCTTGTGGTTGTTTTTTCTTAGCATCTTGTGTCTCCTCCCCACCCCTGGAGGTTTCCCCCTGTTCCTCTTCTCTTTCTCTAATTTCTCTATAGGATAGATCATGCCTAAACAGGCCGGATTGTTCATAAAAGGCTCTGGCTTCATCGACGGTCTGTAATTTTATTCTAGATCTTTGCCAATAGAAGGAAATGCCTTCTGGAATCAGCCAACGAAAGATTATTTTTTCTTTAATTAAGATTCTTGTTAAGAAGTAAAATTCCCTCTGACTTTCCTGTACTCTTCTTGGCACTTGTTTTAATATTATAATATCTTTGTCTTTGTAGTTTAAGTTTTCCTCTCTTGACCATTTTAAAATGTCATCTTTTATAGTCTTTCTAATGAATTTGATATGCACCTCTCTTGGTAAGTTGTGTTTTCTGGCATAGCTAGTTTGGACTCTGTAGATTTCATCAATTTCTTTTATTAATTCCTGTGGGTCCATCTGTAAGATCTCACCTATTATTTCCACTATTTTTGAACCCAAATTTTCATCCTTTTCTTCATTTACATTTTGGAACCTCAACCCATGTGAGGCTCATTGTAATTCTAAATTAGTAATGGCTTTGTCGAAGCCTCGGTTGATCCTCAAATTCGTCCATTCTCTGTTCTGTTTTCTCCATTTTATCTTCAACCTTTTTCATCCATTGTTCATTTTCTTTTAAGGTTTGTTGTATCACTTCAATTTTCCCATTCATTGCTTGTACACTTCCCTTCACATTCCCTAGCTCAACCTTCAGATCACCCATTTCTGCTTTTATATCTTCATAATGTTTTTAGCTTCTTCGTGGGCATCATCTCTGTTGGCATTCATTGAGATCTGAAGTAGGGCCAGGAGTCCTGGATAGTCTGCAAAGTTGGCTGCGTCAGAGTCTTTTCCTTTTCCTTTTCTTTCTCCTTGCCCAACATACTTGTTATTGTTCTTTGTGGTAGAGGAGATGGTGATGGTGAAGGAGACCCTTGTGGAGTAGCTGTTGGAGTTGTGGTCTGTTTCTTAGAGGTTTTTATAATAATGGATGCAGTGGACATTTTAAGTGTTTTTCTGGATCTTCTAAAACCTGTAAAATTTAACTGCTTACAAAATGGCATCAATTTAACCAACTTACAGAGTCAAAGAAAAGGAAGGAGAGAAAAGGAAAGGGAAATAAAAAAGGAAATAATAATAATAATAATAATAATAATAATAAAATAAAATAATAATAAAAAAGAAAAGGAAAAGGAAAAACAAACTAATCTTAATTGTTTAAGTTAATACATGTATTATTAAGTAGAATAAGAATACTTGATATATTTAAAAATAAAATACAATTCCAAATTATAATTAAAAAAAGAAAAAATTAAATTAAGAAATATTGATTGTCTAAAAGAAAAGAAGAGAAAAATAAAAGAATTAAAGGAGATAAAAGAATATATCAACAGTTAGCTTATATAAATGAAAAAATATTTCCAGATGAAAACAGCTTAATTTTCAATCTAAAGATATTGAACTATAATGTCTAAACATTAACAGTTAATGTAATTATTATTAATGAGAAGAAAAGGAGAAAAATATAATTAAAAAATAGAAAAGATAGATTTTCAAGGCAGCTCACTTTGACTTGTCTTCTAATTTATCTCTTTGAGATTTCTGTAAGTGAGTAACATGTAGATCTTCCTCAGGGTTCTTCTGTTTTGCCTATTCCACCACATAACACCACTCCTCAGGTATTAGCTAGTTTTCATTTGTTCCGTATGAGTATACTTCTCCAATTTTAACTCATATTTTGTCATTGTGACTACTCTGAGTATTTATTATTTTTGCAACTGTCATAAACATTCAATTGAACATAAGAATGGACAAGTTATCAGGAAGATTGGTGGCAATTAGAAAAATTACTGAGACGATCAAGAGGAGATGGGCTGGTAAGAAGATGCTGAAAAGAGCAGGTAGGCAGATTGCTAATATTGGCAATTGGCATGAGAAGACACTAGTAAGACAGGAAGGGAATTGGAAGATCCAGGTGGCAGCATAAGAAGGCATTAATAAGATGATGGATCCAATATGTCTAAGCCAGTTGTTACTAATTGATCATTCCTGTATCCCTTATTTCTCTGTATTCAATCCTGATTCCTTTGAGCAGGAATAGGATTTAGTGATTTAGATGATCCTTTTTAACAGTATTGCGTCAATAAAAATATGCCTCCTTGTTAAAAATGCACTGAGGAACTCAATGTCCACCTTCAAATACCTTACAACAAGAATCTTGTACAGCATACCCAGAACTCTCAAAATTATTAGAAACCAAGCTGCCACCACAATTTCTCTATGGCATCCAGCTGAGGACCTTTTCTAATTGTGTACTGATAGAATTAGAACCATGCAAATTTCTAAGAGTAGTTCTTCAAGTCCCTTCAGTGCAGCATTACAACTAGGCTTAAAAAAAGTAGAAGCTAGAGTATGAGAAGTCATCCTCAATTGTTTGCTAAAATTATTTTTTCTTTTCCCTTGGCTTTGCCGCACTAACTACGAGCTTCACATAGAAATAGGATGGGACAGCTAAAATCTCATCCATGAACTTTTCTCCAGGTCTCCTACTCAGCAGGGAGATTGAGTAGGCAAAGCATTTATTATTAAACAGCAATTAACAGCTATAGTATGTCAGTCAGACCTGGCCAGGGCCCTAAACTTTCTTTGCAGTAAATCCAACAGATATTTTGCCTTCTCCATGGCTTACCTAACTAAATTGAAAGTCATGAAACACGGAAGTGCCTTTACTCTGGTGCAATGTCATATCTTTCTCTCAAGTATGCTCAAAGGCTGATTGACTTCATACTTAGAGCAACAATGGCACTGAAGCTCTGGAACTAGAGAAATAACAGAGAATATTATAGTACAAGCTTCTTGCACTAGTCTTATCTTAACACTAAATATCCAGTACACTTTTATGTTACCCTGTTGTTTCAGATGCTACCCTTGCTATGGCATACCACATTACCATTTCTGTACAGTAGTGTTCAAAATTAGTTGGATGCTGACTTTGGCTTGTGCCTGAGACTCAATGTTATAAGTCTTCCCCATACTAACTTTCTATATTATTTATTTATTTATTTATTTATCTATTTATTTATTTATTTATTTATTTATTTATTTATTTATTTATTTACTCACTCACTCACTCACTCACTCACTCACTCACACACCCACCCACCCACCCACCCACCCACCCACCCACCCACTCACTCACTCACTCACTCACTCACTCACTCACTCACTTATTTATTTATTTATTTATTTATTTATTTATTTATTTATTTATTAGTATGCCGCCCCTCTCAGAAGACTCGGGGCAGCTCACAACAACAATAAAACAATTCAAGACAAATCTAACCATTTAAAAACATTAAAAAAACCCATTATTAAAGCAGACATACACACAAACATACCATACATGAATTGTATAGGCCCGGGAGAGATGTCTCAATTCCCCCATGCCTGATGGCAGAGGTGGGTTTTAAGGAGTTTACAAAAGGCAAAGAGGGTGGGGGCAGTTCTAATCTCAGGGGGGGAGCTGGTTCCAGAGTGTTGGGGCCGCCACAGAGAAGGCTCTTCCCCTAGGACCCTCCAAATGACATTGTTTAGTCAACGGGACCCGGAGAAGGCCAACTCTGTGGGACCTAATCGGTTGCTGGGATTCGTGCGGCATATTCCATTACACCACTTAAAACCTCCACCTTCCTTTTTAGATTCTTATTTTTTATATTTTATCACACATGGACACTGTCTCACCTTTTATAACTTTTAGGCTTTTATTTTTTCACATTATACACACACACACACACACATCTCCTCTCTCCTCCCTCCCTCCCTGTCTATTTGTCTGTCTTTCTGTCTGTCATCTATCTATCATCTACTGTACACCCACATCCCAATTAGAGGTGGTATTCAGTCAGTTCACACCTGTTCTGGAGAACCGGTAGTAGAAACGTTGAATAGTTTGGAGAACCAGTAAATACCACCTCTGATATTTACTGCACCTGTGAGCATCTATGAATCCTTCTCCTTCTGATTCTAATGACGATGATGATGATTCACTAATGGGGTAATTAGCTAATGGGCTTCCTCATATGATGCTGCTTCACTCCCAGAAGCTTCCCTTGACACAGACGCTTCACTGTCAGAAGCTGTCGGCATTAAAACTGGCCTCTGATAATGTGAGGATTCTCCCACGTCAACCTACACAGTTCTTGGAGCAGGAGCTGGCTCAGAGCCAACCACAACATTTTCTAGTTCTAAGTTATCATTCAAGTGCAGTTCTGAAGAATGGTATTAATTTTGCACTAGGCTGTTTCTGACAAAAAACAAAACAAAAAACAAAAAACCCCACTCTATACATTCTCAAGTAACTGTTTTTAATTTACCAAAAATATACCCCAACTGAAATTATCTAGAATGCTATTATATAGAATGCAAGATGACATTGTAAGTTCAGTTCATCTAAGATCCAAACCAACATGTCTCTCCATTTACAATGGCAGAATCACTCTCAAGAATTGGTGAACTCAAGGTTTTTCTAAAATGTAGCCATAAATTATCAAACTTGATTTAGATTATAGCGGGCTTTGCTTAACATTTAAAAACAGGAGAAGAGAATGATAAATTCTTCAAGTATCCCTGTAAAGTAATATCATTGCCTCCTTCCTTCCTTCCTTCCTTCCTTCCTTCCTTCCTTCCTTCCTTCCTTCCTTCCTTCCTTCCTTCCTTCTGTTCTGTCTAGGTGCCCCCAGACTTCAACACCAACTGAAAAAAGCAGCCAGACATGCTGGTAAAAAGCAAAGTCACTTTATATCTTTGAAAATAAACACAGAGAACAAAAACTGTTCTTACAAACTGGAATGCTATGAGGCTTCACAGAAGAGTCATGACGGCCAGACAATACAACAGGCTTCTTGCTAGCACACACACCACTGTAGAGAATAAAACCCACGCCTCCCCCAAGGTTTCAGCCTTCAAGGCCACAAGCCAGAATCAGAGACGCCAAGGATCGAAGCAAGGTCACAGGACTCCCAAAAGATAACTCTCCACAATACAGGAAGGGCGGGCCTGCCTTTTCAACCTTTCTGGGGATAACCACACCCAAACCCAGCTGTTTCCTATTAGGGATGGAAATACCTGGCTAATTGTCCCCTTCGTTGTGCTGCTCTTCTCTGCCTCATATCGATGATGGCTTGTGCATTCTCATCTAAGGACTCCAGGCTACTCGCTGGGGAGAGCTCCCCCCCCGGGGTCTCAGGCTGTTCTCCCTCTTCCTCGGCCTGACATGCCTCCTCCCTGTCTGCCTGGTCCTCCTCGTCCTCCTGTTCCTCCTCCTCCCCCTCTGAGCATGGAGCCGGCAGAGTTCCAGCCGTTCCCTGAGGAGCCTCAGATGGAATCACGACACCTTCCTTCCTTCCTTCCTTCCTTCCTTCCTTCCTTCCTTCCTTCCTTCCTTCCTTCCTTTCTTCCCTCCCTCCCTCCTTTCATAATACAGATTTTAAAAACATAATTCAAATAATGAAATGTAGGTTTAATGTGACATAAAATTCATAAAACTAAAATATATTAACTTTAATGGTTGTATATACTTGCTTAATGGGTTTATATGAATAATACACCAGAACATAGGAAGAGAAGATGAAGCAAACTCAGCATGAAATCCTCTTTAATATTCTTTCTAAGCTACTTGTTCATTCTCATTTCATATATTCAATGCAGATATACAAGGAAACATAAAGACCCAGAAAAATAGTAGCACCCTCCCTCCCCCACATACACACCATGGCACTCTGCAAATATATTTATCAATTGCTGAAGTAGATTTACATAAGTGAGGTGACACTTCCAATATCAGGAATATGTGTGCAATGTCTTTTGTTTACATCAATTGTATTACTTTCCAAAGGTCTGTTTATTTTTATTTATTTATTTGCAAAGATTCTTAGCTAATTCCCAGCAATGTATAAATCCCCAAATCCATAATTTAGTTTTAAAAAAATCATACTAAGCAAAATGAAAACCATGTTTATATACAATAAAACAACTATACACACTGGAAGTCAAACATTCTCAAAAAACAAAACAAAACACACAACAACCCACCAAAACAAAACAACAACAACAACAACCAGGAGCAGAGGAAGATTTCTTATCAAATTACAGTGATCCCTCAATTTTCGCGATCTCGTTCTTCGCGAAACGCTACATCGCAATTTTTCCACCCGATGACGTCACTCTCTTCCTTCCTTTCTCATCCTTCTTTCTCTCTCTCTTTCTCTATCTTGCTTCTTCCTCTCTCACACTCTCTTCCTCCCTCTCTCATCTCTTTCTTTCCTTCTCTCTCTTTCTCTATCTCTCCCCCTCTTGCTGGCGGGCGGCGGGCGGCGGGCGGGCGCATCAGCGAGGAGCTGGGGTTTCCCCTTTGCGTGGGCGGCGGGGAAACCCGGATCTTCGTCTGCTCGCTGCTGCTGCGGCCGCCCAGCAGCTGATCTGTTCGGCGGCAGCAGCGAGGAGCCGAATCGGGCTTTCCCCTTTGCGTGGGCGGCAGGGAAACCCGGATCTTCGTCTGCTCCCTGCTGCTGCGGCCGCCCAGCAGCTGATCTGCTCGGCGGCAGCAGCGAGGAGCCAAATTGGGCTTTCCCCTTTGCGTGGGCGGTGGGGAAACCCCGATCTTCGTCTGCTCGCTGCATACAGAAGCGAGGCACTTCCGGGAACCCTGGGCAGACGTCACTTCCTTTCCAACGTGGGGGGAAACCACCCCTTCCAAGAGGAAGGCTCGTTCGTCCTCTTTGTCGGGTCTGCGTTTTCCAGCGGAACTGCCAGCTGTATTCGCGGGGGTTGCACAATACCGAGCGGGGGTGGAACCGGGAAGGAGATGATGAGCTCTTTGTGTTTCCAGAAAAAGAAGGAGGGGGCGGCGGCGGAGAGAAGAGGAGTTGTGCAACTCAGGCTCCATTTAAGCCACATCACAAGATGCTGATTTTGCAGCCTCGTTTATATCCACTTTGCTGGGTGGCAAGAGCAGATCAGCTGCTGGGCGGCCGCAGCAGCAGCGAGCAGACGAAGATCGGTGTTTCCCCGCTGCCCACGCAAAGGGGAAAGCCCGATTCCGCTCCTCGCTGCTGCCGCCGAGCAGATCAGCTGCTGGGCGGCCGCAGCAGCAGCGAGCAGACGAAGATCGGGTTTCCCCGCCACCCAAGCAAACTCCACCATCTGCGCATGCGCAGCCATGGAAAAAGGGCGCGCATGTGCAGATGGTGTTTTTACTTCCGCAACCCTACATCGCGAAAAATCGATTATCGCGAGGGGTCTTGGAATGGAACCCTCGCGATAATCGAGAGATCACTGTATCCCTTTTGTTTCACTGGATGCTGCCAAACATTTTTTAAAGGTTTTTCTATATTCAACACACTCATACTCAACTTAAATGGTACTACTAGTGCTTTCTCTTACAGACACAGCATTTGCACATTTACTTAACAGTAAATCCCCCTAAATTCACTTGGGTGATGATGCATTTTGTAACTGTTCTTCTATACCTTCCCTGCTTTTTAAGTATTATTTTTCTGATTGTTCCATGTTTCTGGCAGTTGCTAGCCATCCCAAATCAAGCAGATCCGTTTGCTTGGAGGATATTCCAAGAATGTTTTTGGAAGCTCTTAGCTCATATATATATAAATTACGCTATCCATTCACAAGATCTTATGAGCCAGAAAGGAAGGGAAATAGAGACAGAATAAGCATTATGACTTGTCAAACTGTTTAAATTTCATTTTGTCCTGAGAGTGTTTCAGAGGTTTAAAAAATTGCAAGATAAGACAGGAATATCATTTTACTGTGTTAAAGACAACTATTAGTCATGTCCTGGGCAAATAAGGATTTATGACTCAGACATAATTCTTCCAAATATGCCGGCTGTTCATAAAAGGCAGAGATATATGACTCAAAAATAACATTGAGACAGGAATAATTTTACACTTCACTTTGCAACGTTGATTTGTCTCCAAAATATATGGCAAAAATCTCCATGCTTTATGAATAGGTTTCTGTCAAGACTGCAGATTTACAGCTCACACTTCTAAATCAAGTGAATCTCTTAAATAAGAGAGAGATCAGCATAGATAGGGAGGAAATGCATGTATAATACATGATCATTATTTCAAGTATGTGTGTACGCCTCATAGTTTGAGAAAGATGACGTGGCCTTTGGAAATTGCCTAAATTGTCCCTTTGTTGCCAGGTGCAAATACCAAGTGCAGACCATCAGAGAGTTCAGAGAGTTTTAAGTACAGATAGCAGGATTTCTGAGCCAGTTTGGTATAATGGTTAAGGCATCAAGCTAGAATGGGGGTGTCAAACTCAATTTTATTGAGGGCCACATCAGGGTTGTGTTTGACCTCAGGGGGCTGGGTGGGTATGGCCAAGGTGGGCATGACCAGCTCAGTATCACTCATGTTGGGGTACTTGTGGTGGCCCAAGTGCCTTGCCAGCGAAAACGGAGCTCCATTTTTGCTGGCACAGGGTTGCAGGAAGTCATCACAGCTGAAAACGGAGCTAGAGAGGGTCATATGTGGCTCTACTGAGCTCTGTTTTCACTGGTAGAGGCACAGCAGGCCAGTCCTTCGCTGTTTCTACGATGGCCCCATAGGCCCAATCTAAGTACCCTGTGGGCCAGATCTGGCCTGTGGGCCTTGAGTTTGACACTCCTGAGCTAGAAAATGAGAGACCATGAGTTCTGGTCCTATGTTAGGTGAAAAGGCAATTGGAAAGGAGGCAACGACACTTCTGAAAACCACACTTTTGAAAAACCTTGCCAATAAAATTTCAGGGATTATTAGCCTGGGAAGTTATCAGATATCAAAATAGACTTAAATGTAAAAAATAATGCATTTTGGATAAAGGAAGTGGACAACTTTTAAAAAAGAAGATGAAATGAAATAATTGTACTAGCAGCAGAAATGGTGGAGAAAGGGGCACGGAAACTGAAGGGCTGGTCTGCAAAAGATGAATATGAACTATATGGTTTTTCAGATTTTCAAATTGATGTAGCAGCCAGTGTAGTCAAATGGCATCTCCTTGGAAATAAACTGTTCAGAGCTGAACAGAAAAGAAACAGAAAAGGACAAAAAGTTCAGCTCATAACTGACAGGATGATTTTGGAAAAGTACAAGAGAAGGAAGACCAACTTGAATTGTTTGGATTGGTTACAAAGAGGCATTTGATTCCTTGCCACTTGATTGGATAATCAGGGAATCAAATGCCTTCTTGTACTCATTGATCTTGTATAATTAAGTGCCTAGAAATAACAAGTCAGGAGAAACGTCAGAAGCTTTCTGCAAAGATAGATGGAAGACATGGTTGCTGGTCAATGATGATAGATTGGGTGGGTTAATATCAAGAAAGGAACCTTCCAAGAAGAGCCTCTATCACTACTACTATTTGTCACTGCACTGATTCATATTTTAAAAAGTCAGGCTATTGATATCAAACATGTAAAACATCTGCCAGGCTATCTCACCTTATTTATATGGACAATCTGAAGGTATATAGAAAACATGATCTGAAATGACATTTCTGCTCAACCCAGTCCAAATTTATAGCCAAGGAGTGTGGACTGGGAAAATGTGCTGCTCTTATTAATGGGTGAAAATAGCAAAAACCGAAGGAATCCAGATGCCCTATGGAAATAACATTTGGATTGCAAATACCTTCAGGCATCCTTCAGGCTGGTAATATCAATCATAATCAGGTCAAGAAAAAGATGGATTGTGAATGCATCAAATGAGCGAAGAAGATCTTAAGGTCCAATCTTAATGGCAGAAAAATCATCAAGGCAATTAACACCTCAGCAGTTATTATATGTATTCCTAGAACAATGGTCCAGAGTCAAGAAAAATAGAAGCTCTGAATATGAAGACCAGAAACATAATGACAATGAATCAGGCATTTCCTCCACACAACAATGTTGACTTATTCTATAGTACATACCAAAGAAGTATATCAGGGAGCAAGCAATGTTGCAAATATACCAAACAGTTGAAGAAAGAGAAAAGACATTGGAAGAATATCTGAAAGACAGTGAACAAGATGCATTGAAGCTAGTATTTATTTATTTAAATAATAAATTCTTGCAGGATGGGGAGAAGCAGGAGCAATTGTGTGCATTTTCATTTTTTAAAAAATTATTCACTTATTCCATTTTGTTTTGATACCTTCTCATTTTCATTTTATATTTTTGTGGTTATTAGCCTGAAATTATAGTCATTAGGAATTTGTACTTGTAGACTTGTTTCACTGCAGAACATTATAGAAAAAAATCTCCAGACTTTACAATGTTGCCTAGTCACCTGTTCATTCCAGAAAATTATGCTGACATTAAAACTGTATTTATTTCAACTGTTTTTACATTGTTTTAGTTGACAAAAATCTAAATATTTGTAAGATTAAATCCTAGGTCCCTGTGGTGAATTTATGGCATGTGTGCCACAAGTAGCACGCAGAGCTATATCTTCAGGCACACGAGCCATTGCCTTAGCTCAGCTATAGCCAGTGATGGGCTCCTATGGGTGCGATCAAGTACGCAGTACCGGTAGCAAAATTTGGATTTTTTTCTTTTTTTTCCCTTTTGGGCTCCTAGTTTTTTTCCTATTGCAATAAATGAGGTTGAATGTGTATAATTTTAGAAGAGCTGTGCATGTGTGTGTGTATATACACTTTATATAGTAGATAATAAGGGATGGGATACTGCCTGGATGGGGGGGGGATGCAGTGGGGTAGCGAAAATGGAGCTCCACCCCATAGCACCAATTTGCACTGAAAATGTTGAAACAAAATGCATAAGCCATGCCCACAGTGTGGTAGTAAAAATTTTGGTAGCCCATCACTGGCTATAGCGCACATGCATGTGCCGGCCAGCTGATTTTCAGCTGGCCCTGTCCACACCATGCCTCCCCTACCAGGAGTCTCCATGCAGCCTATTTTGGATGTCAAGGAAGTACAGGGCTCGCACAGAGGCTCTGGGAGGGTGTTTTAGCCCTTCCCATGCTTCAAGAAAGCCTCTGGAGCTTGGGGAAGGTGAAAAATAGGCCTACTAGGCCAACCAGAATTTGGAAAACAGGTTGTTTCCAGTCTCCAGAGGCCTTCAGGGAGGGTCGGGGAGACCAATTTTGCCATTCCCAAGCTCCAAGAAAGCCTCTAGAGCCTGCGAAGGGTGAAAAATGGCCCTTCCAAAAGTCTGGAAATGAACTATTTCTGGCCTCCAGAGGCTTCGGGGAAGCCTGCTAGGCCCAAAATGGTGTGTGGGGAGGTTTTGCAGGCATGTGCAGGGAGTGGGGCACATGGGGTGCATTGAATTATGGGTACATGTCCATGCACTATTGCATGTGTGTGCACACTTTTGGCACCCAAGGGAAAAAAGGTTCACCATCACTGGCCTAGAAATTGAGCATTTCATTTCCCAAGAATTGGGACTCTGAGCAATTACACTGCTCTGAGTAGATGAAAATGGAGCAGATCTGGCATTGGCATACCTTAAGACCAATTTAGCATCAATAGGTTTCAGAGACATTTCTTTGTCCTGTTAAGTTTCCTGATCTACCTGAATTTACAGTATGGGGTTTTTTTCAGAGCTAATAAATAAGAAAGCAATCTGATGCAAAACCAAACCTCTACTGTCTTTAATTCCAAGACATTCTTTTTAAAAATGGGGATGAATGGGAATGAAAAATTTAAATTACTTACTAATAAGGTCATTGTGAAATTATTTTACCTCCCTAGGGCATATAGTTTCAGGTTAAGCAGAACAGAAATGTAAAGGTAAAAATATAGAATGAGTCATTATTTATGGCAGACACAAATGAAGGAATAATCAAGGACAATGAAGTTCTGGGAATCTAAGTAAGGAAAAATAAGTATTTCTTTTCCTTTATAAATAACTTGATCATGGCTTTTACCCACCCTCTTCATTTTCCTAGCAGATAATGGAGAAAGTCATTTAAACACTTTATCTATACAAGACACTAATATCCATTTCCGCTCATCAAAGACTGCTCCCAATGCCATGCTATAATAGCACTCTAACCTCAAAATGAAGTGGAAAACTTTTTGAAATGAATAAATAGGTCAGAATTTTCTCTTCAAATATTTTACCCTTTCTAATGCTGAACCATTTTTGAAGAGTTTTTCACATCTCTCACCAAATCCCCTTGGAAATAAGAGACACTCATATCTACTCACAAGTAATTCACGAATGGAATTAGAAATTTCATATCCTGAATTTTGTTCCCTTCTGTCCAGTAGGTTTTACATCTTTATCTGTGCTGAGTGCTGTCTATGTACTTTTCCATAAAAACACTTATTGCTTCTGGTTCATATTAATTTTACAAAGTTCAGGGCACAAACTGTTACACACTCTTATATCTCAAGCATAAAGTTCAGAAACTTGGGATTGGACAAATTCATACCCAATTATTGCTGTGAGGCACCTTCTATTTAAGAGACAGATGCTTGGCCATATTGCTTATCATCCTTTTTTAGAACCAAGGGAAGGACAACTTGAATTTTCATTTCATTTTGTCATGGAAAATTCAAAAGTATACAGAACAACCTTGAGAAGAAAAAAGCTATGTTTATTGCTAGGATATTTGGGTTTGCAAGGTCCTGAACAATGGGAAAACAAACATTATTATAGAAGTTGAGGCTACAAGATGGAAAATTGTAGAGATTAGATTTGCTGGCAGTTTTTGTTCCTTGAACTTGGGATTACTTCTGTTGTTAGGCAAACCTGCACTTTCAGGTTAGGGCTGCCCTTGAATTCTACTATGAGCTGGTGAGGAGGTTTCTATCCATTTGGTTTATATAAGACAGACTGGGAAGGGTAGGGTCAATTAGGGATAATAGGATCAGAAAGGAGCTGAGTTGGACACTTGTTATTTTAACAATTTAATTGTGTCCAGTTCTTGCCAACTTTATAGACAAGTGCTCTCCATCCAACCTTGTCAAGCACAGCTTCTTTCAATTGTTGGATGATCAACTTTGTATCAGCCAGGGGGGGAAAGAATGAGTCATCTATTTTATTCACTATATTCATTTTCTCCACCTCAGGATTAACATGTATAGTGTTATAGAAACTTATGATATATTGTTGTTTTTTAAAACAAATAATACTTTTGTCAACAAAATTCATTTTTAATTAAACAATGCATTTATTCATATCAGAAGATCAAGTCTAGGTTCTTTAATTAAATCCAGAACATAAAATGACCTAATCAAAGAGAGGGGCAATTGGTAAAGGTAGGTTCATGGTTTGATAGATATCCAGTGGATTGAGCACGTGTGGCTTTTCTCCTTTCTGCTCACCATTTTTCAGGGTGCGGGGGATAATTTGCCCATTCTTTTCAGTTCATTTAATAAAGCAAATTCTACAGATTAAAGCTCAAACTTCTTTGGTATGTTTGGCTGGTTTCAGTAATTGTTCAAGGCTGCAGAGAATTTGTCATCTATCCTGGTTCTTTATTTTCCAATAGTAAAGCATTGGCCTGTTTTAAAAGAGGTGTTTTTAAATAGCAGTCTTTTATGCTTTTTGTTTCTTGCAGAGATATTTGCATCTACTCCATTTTCAGATGAATGAAATGCCTCTAATCCATTGAGGTTATGTAATTGCATTTTTTAAAGAACTCATTTTGCACTCCCTTTTCATAATAATTATTAAAGTAGTTTCTTTTTCTCTAGACACATTCCTGCCTCTTATATAAATGTTGGCGACATAGACTTGCTGGAGCTGGCATTCAGGAAATTTGCAATGGTTTATCTTTATTTCCAAGGATATGCAAATCCTTTGTTTTCTTTTATATGGTCTATACAGGCAGTATCATCAAGATTGAGATACAGTGAATTCAGACAACTCTGCTGTGTGATTTTCAAGATCTTTAAAATGACCTGGGTTTTTCAATCTGTGACACTACCTTGTTTGTATCTGAAATTTCCTTTTATATATTATGCTAAAAGTTATCTTTCCAATTGGAATGTCCTACTTCACTTAGCAAATTCTGCATCTGTTTTAACACAAAAGCTTCCTGAATGAAGAGAGCAAGCTTTGCTATTATTATTTTTTAATATGATGTCTTACTTTACCAGCAGGAAAGAAAGCTGCTTATATTTAAATGTGGAAAAACACTATGATATTTTCTAACATGTTATCTGAACTGGTACAGTACCAAATTATAAGCATCAATTTGCCATCTCTATTTCCATTTTAAAACATGAATCGTCTCTAATTCTAGTTGCATTCTCTTTAGGGTGCAAATAATTCCACTCATTTTTGGATTAGCATGGAGTAAAAAGGAATACATTCAGTTACTTAACTGAACAGTTTTGTGTAAGCCACTCAGAAATAATATACACAAAAATCTTGCATATATAGTATGTCCAAGAGAGACAGCCCCAAAGAATCCACTAATTTCTGGTTGTGCATGCATATGCTTTCTATTACGTGCAGGAAATCAAATGTCCAGGCAGTGCAAAATGAATATAGGCTTATTGCGTGCTAATATTTTTTTTACAAAAATTTGAACTACTAATGTTCACAGCAAATTGGTGGTAGATAAAAGTCAATGGAATTCAAGGTGGGCTGAACTTAGATTGCTTGGGGATATGAAGGGACTTGAGACTGATGATGCATTTGACCCCTCCTTTGGGCTCAGCCTGGTCATCTTCTACATCACCCACCCCTCTACCTTAGTTTCCTTCTTCTTACATGGGTTTGTCAATGCTACCTTCCCTCTCCTGCATTGATTCTTTGAAGTCCAAGTTCTCATATGAACTTGACAAGGGTGGAAGGGAAGCAATTTCAAAAGAATGTGCTTTCCCCTCATCTGAAGGACCTGGTGAGCCAGATGATGGTTGCTGAAAAAAATCATTAGATTGTCCTTTCCTTCCCCTCTCAGGAGTTAATAATAATAATAATAATAATAATAATAATAATAATAATAATAATAACAACAACAACAACAACAACAACAACAACAACAACAACAATAATAATAATTTATTAGATTTGTATGCCGCCCCTCTCCGCAGACTCAGGATGGCTCAGAACAATAATAATAACAATGTGATAGTGTAGCAAATCTAATATTTAAAAGAAAGCATCTAAAAACCCATCATTTAAAAACCATACAACACAAGCACACCATACATAAAACTATATAAGCCTGGGGGAGATGTCTCAATTCCCCCATGCCAGGTGATATAGGTGGGTCTTAAGCAATTTATGAAAGACAAGAAGGGTGGGGGCAGTTCTGATCTCTGGGGGGGGAGTTGATTCCAGAGGGCCGGGGCTACCACAGAGAAGGCTCTTCCCCTGGGGCCCGGTAGATGACATTGTTTAGTCAACGGGACCCGGAGAAGGCCAACTCTGTGAGTCCTTACCGGCCTCTGGGATTCGTGCAGCAGAAGACGGTCCTAGTTGAAGGCTAGATGAGGTTGAAGACTAAATGAGGAAGGCCCATCTAGCAGTGGAGTTGATTAAAGTGCTGAGGCTGAAAGAAACTAGAGATCTGTTCTTCAGAAACTCCTCTGGTCAGGTGCTGACAAACACTTCGCATTGTACTATGAATATTCTCCTCTTCTCAGACTCTTTGGTGAGCCTCTGTAGTAGGCAGTTGAGAATCTTGTACTGTAGAGCATGATGTAGAGCATAGTGCCTATTAGCGGTAGGCCTTGGGTAGTTGGCAGTTGTGGCAGATTGTTGTGATTGCTACGGAGGCATTTGTTGAGTTAGGATTTGTATTTCCTGAAGTAACGGATGCACATTGGTCACTACATTCTTCACCTCATCTTCCATGCTGTCTTGGCACCTGCTGAGAATGTTACCTCTGGCTTGCCTGTTGTAGCTGCAGCTTTGGGATCTGAAACCAGGGCTTAGATATCTATATTTATCAATGTATTTATATTCCACTTTGTTATTTTTAGAAATAATTCAAGGCACTGAAGGTATTCAACATACCTTTCTGCTCCTACTTTCTCTACAACCACAGCCCAATGCATAATTTTGCATGTGCAAAACACGATGCGGACTGGTAGGAGGAGGTAAGAGGAACCGGCCCCTGACTCTTGGGCAAAGTGGGTGAGTCATTTCCTCCTTTCAGTGGTCCATGAAAGTACAATTATAGTATGTGTTCTGTCTGGGTCCCCCCAGACGCCAACACCAACTAAAAAGAGTATCCAGACACACTGGTAAAAAGCAAAGGCAGTTTATATATTTGAAAGCAAACACAGGTAACAAAAACTGTTCTTACAGACAGGAATGTTATGAAGCTTCACAGAGGTTTCACGATGGCCAGGCAATAAAACAGGATTCTTGCTGGCAAAAACAACACTGGAGGTAATAAAACCCACGCCTCCCCCAAGTCTTCAGCCTTCGAAGCCACAAGCCAGGATCAGAGACGCCAAGAATCGAAGCAAGGTCACAGGACTCCCAATAGATAACTCTCCACAATACAGTAAGGGCGGGCCTGCCTTTTCAACCCTGCTGAGGAGAACTACACCCAAACCCAGCTGTTACCAATTCAGGGATGGAAATACCTTGCTAATTGGCCCCTTCTTTGGGCTGCCAGTCTCTGTCTCATATCTATGATAGCCTGGGCGTCTTCATCTAATGAATCCAGGCTACTCGCTGGGGAGAGCCCCCCCCCGGGGGTCTCAGGCTGCTCTCCCTCCTCCTCTTCCTCTTCTGTCTGGTCCTCCCCCTCCTGTTCATCGTCCTCCCCCTCTGAGCATGGATCCGGCAGAGTTCCAGCCGTTCCCTGAGGAGCCTCAGGCTGAATCACAACAAGTATGTAGATGAAAAAAGATGACCAACCTTTTTACAGATCTATAGATATCTTACGGCTGGGTGTGACAAAGAATGGCTGGGAGGGGAGTGGTCAGACGAGGTAACCCTTGATATGAGTGACATTGAGTTGGCCACACCCACACAATCACATAATCATGAAGCCATTCCCATCCAGTCACATGACCATTAAGCCACTCCCACCCAGTCATATGACTGCTAAGCCATTCCCACCTGGTAACATGACAATATTAAGCCATGCCCACAAAATTAAGCCACACCGACAGAGCAGCAGTAAAAAAAATTGGAACCCCTCCCTGCTTTATAGCCCTCTCTAGGTTGTTTACAGAGTTAGCATACTGCCTCCAACAATCTGCACCCTCATTTTACTGACCTTGGAAGGATGGAAGACTGAGTGAACCTTGAGCCTGGTGAGATTCAAACTGCCAAATTGCAGGCAGCCGGCAATCAGCAGAAGTAGTCTGTAGTACTGCATTCTAACCACTGCACCACCATTGCTCTTAACCATTATAAAGTACCAGAAATCATTGTTATGGGGAATTGTACACATCAACAAAGAGAGTTATAACCAGCGGTGGGCTATGAGCCAGAACGCTAAATTGCGCTCGCCACGGTGGCTCATAAGTTCTTGCAGGACCAGCGTGATTTTGCTGCTTCACCTGTGGAGGAAGCAGGTATGCCCGTGTTTCGGTGAGGCTTTTTTGCTTCCACGCATGCTAAAACCCAGGCGCACCTGCGGCTCCCTGCGCGATTTTGCTTCCTCAAACTTATTCCAAATTAATGGACAACTTGATGACAAGCTACGTAAGGGAGGCAGAGCTAAAATGAAAATTGAGCAGCAGTTTCCCCACTGGGTTCCCTACAATGTTTTATTTGTTCTATCCATTTTTATGAATAAGCTACATAAAATTCTTAATGATATTTCCATTGTGATATTTCCATTCAAATTCAACAACTAAACTACTATGGCTTAAAAATAACTTAACTAAGATGCTATTGAAGAAAAAGAACTTGGATTTAGTAACTACCAAGCATATTAAAGACAGCGACTATATTGAAGATTTCAGAGGTCATTGGCAAAAGCGAACCTTTATATTTGTATCAATAAAGGGCTTAAAAGTTTATTTTGATAAGAATAGGCAATGAGCTAATGCAAATATAAGAGAAAATATTGAATGTTAGATCAAACTTCCTAAGTGTAAGAGCAGATCAACAGCAGATCCAATTAGCTAGATAGATGGTGTGTTGCTCTTCACAGGATGTGTTCAAGCAAAAGGCTAAGCAGCCATGTGTGAGGGATGCTTTAATTTAAATTAATGCACTGAGCAGGATTTGGTGGATACCTTCTAATACTCTGATTCTATGAAATAAGCTGAATTCTGGAGCAGCTTCAAAACTTCCAGACAAATCCACACTAAATGCACTACAGCTAATGCAATTTGAGAATTATGGTTAGCTCTGTTCTGTTATATGTAAGAACTGGGAAATAAAAATCAGTTTGTTTCCTAGATCCCTTAAAATCTTTTTTTTTTTTGGGTGGTGGTGGTGATGGTTAAAAAGTATCTTGCTTGCTTTGGTGGATAATACCTGTAGAGGTCAAAAGACAGACAGACAGCATACATTATGTAGGATCTCTCACCACTGCTGTGGTATTTTGAAAATATGGATATTGGTAATTTTGAAGTTTTTTCAAAGTTATAAGCAGTTGAGTTTCCTTATTTTAGACATGTAGCATACAGATTAGAATAATTAGCATACTTCATTTTTACAACATCCAAGGATAGAGAAAATACAAGTGATTTCAGATTTTAAAAATATATGGTTGTCGCACCATGAGTATGTTGCTTCTGTGTTGCAATCCATTATGCTTTGTTCATCATGACATTAGATGGCAGTGGTAAATGTTGGTCAAGATTCGAATCCATGTTAAAGGAACTCTTGTTGAGGGAATTAGGTAAGGGCCATATGCTGGAGATTTTCACTGCTTGAGCATGACATCCACAAAGAGGTTCGGAGCTAGAATTACCCTGGTCTGCAGAATGGCAGTCTCAAAGACAGGGTCCACAGTTGCACTGCTTTTTGGCAAGTCCCCTGGAGAGGGCAGGTTAGTTGTGGCCCTGGCCTTATGTAGGAGCGAGCAGAAAAGAACCAGAAGGAATAGGCCAGAGGAGACTGGAGTATCTGGGTCCAAACCTTCATCTTCTGACAGGGCCATATCAACTAGTCCCTCCTCCAACTGCTCTCCCTTTAGTTGGCCCTCCTCAATATCTTCCAGGGAACCCCAGGACCGTTGTTGGTAGGCATCCCTTCCCCCTTACTCCTGTCATGGGAATCGTTCCACCACTTGCTGGGGAAGGACAGGTACAGGTAAATTGGCTGGGCAGGCAAAGGAGGAGCCTGCCATGGCTCAGATACCTGCCTCAATGCCCTTCTTGATGGCAGCATTGATCCTATCCTGCACCTCCTTGTTTTCAAGAGGATCTATATTTGAGATGCTCAACCCCTGTCCAGTGATGGATTCTCTTTTGGAACCTTAAAGGCCCCACACATCTTCTTCACCTAGACACAGATCTAGGTTGTTGAGAGAGATAGAGTTGGGGGAGCTCCCAGAGGATTGTCTGCAGTCCTGATTCAGACTCACATTAATGCCCTGCACTCTTGTACTAGATCCCTGAGCAGATTGAAGCCCTTGGGATTTGCCATGCTTGGCTTTGACCTTTCCTTCAGCCTTGGCAGCATTAGGCCCCTTGTGTTACACTGTCTTGTGGGTTTGGGGCTTGGGGGGCCTGGGGTCGAGACCTTGAGGGGAGAACGGTCCCTGGCTGGAGAAGAAGAGGATGTAGGTTTGGGATTGCAGTCCCCTGCATCCTCCTGGGGGCAACACCTGTGGGTTTTGGCCGTGTCCTTCCCTTGTTTCTGGTTCCTGTCTGCCATTTGGAGTGACTAGTTATGGCATGTGAAGCAACTGAAGCCCTCAAAATGGTGGCAGATTGAGAGAAGCACCCAAAATGGCTGACAGCACTAGCAGAAGCAGCGCATGCAGCTGGCAAGTCCACAAAATGGTTTCTTGTCATGAGGGATGTCTAAGATGACTTGTGGCTAGGCTCTGGCAGGCACCAGTCATGGGAGTGAACGGCTTTGGCACCAGGCGCACTTGCTAGCTGATACTGGGGAGGCAAGATAAATGAAATCATCACTTGGAGGCCCCAACTGCTTGTTTTTGCTGTGTACACAGCTCCTATTCTGGCCAATCACTCATCAGCATCAGCTTGCGAGGTGAGTCACTCAGGTGATATTGTCACTGGGAGGTGCCTAATTTGAATGGTGATGGTATGAAGTGTTCACCTCAGCCCAAACAGCTTTAAGGCAGCTATGCTGCCATAGTTGTCTAAGGTAGGTATCACTTGGTAGCTGCTCTATTTGTGGGCATGCGCTAGCAGTGAAGGGAAACTTCCTCAGCTCTCAAAATGAGCCCCAGCTGGGTGATGGAAAGCTATCAGAATACCCACACTTCTTTATGATTTGATAAGTTGTAGTTGCCCCTCCCCCAGCCTCAGACAGCTGGAATTTGGGTATTCAAATGTCAAAGTATCAGGCCTTCAGCTGGAGACACGACCAGCAGCTGGGCTGACACCTGAGATGCCTTCGATCCAAGTGCAATGACAGCTGTCACTTAGGAAGCTCGACAAGGGAAAACTCACAGAATTGCAGCACCGGACTTACCCGGCAGCAGGCTTTGCTGGAGGGACCGGGAGACACCGGACCCTCATGGCGGCAGCCATCTTGAATCCCGAGCGAAGTCTCGTGAGATGAGACTTCGCTCGGGAGTTCGGGCCTGTCTGGCCCGGCTGCTGATTGGTCCGGGCGGGGCCTGCTTGCCCTATATAAGGGCGAGCAGGCCCGGGGCTCTTCCTTTTCGCCTGGACAGCAAGCCACGAGCAGACACCCGCCCGCCCTCCCTATTTTGCAGTGTGCTTAGGGGTCGCCATTAGGGGGCCGAATGGGAATTTTTTGCAGTTCTGCCTCTTAGCCGGGCTGTTTTTTCGCCCATTCCACACTGAGGAGATGGATGTGCGGTTAGGGGGTGCTTGCATTTATTAGGTTAATTGGCTTACCTTTGGTCATTTGGGTAGGCAGGTTAGGGGCGGAAAACTGGGGTGGTTTAGCAACCACGCGTTCTCCCTTGGGCATCTTTGGGGATGATTGACAGGTTCTCCGCAAGCTCATGGAGGGAGTGCCTGCCTGAGCAGCTGGGGGGAACCTGTCTTTGGGTCCTGCACCTTTAATTCCCGGATTCGGGGTAGCCGGTGGGACCCCCCTCATGCAAAGCATGGCAGGGTCGCAGGTGATGGACTGGTCCCTCACCTGGACTTGCATCGAGATACGCCCATGAGTTGCCCAGGAAGTTTTTTGTCATAACGTCATTTCCGCCCCGGAAGTATTTGTTTGACCCTGCAGGTCCATTTCCGGGTCATAGTTGATTATGCTAATTTATGCAAATTTAATGAATAAATTATGCAAATTTATGTTAATAAAAATGACCCAGTTTAAATCCAGCTCTTGTGTCTGTGTCGTTACTCCGTCTCTCCAGCAAATGAATTAACAGGTGATTTTCAAGCGTAGGAGAAGTCTTCCAAGATGTGAAGGCACATATCCTTGGCTAAGGACTGAGCTGAAAGAGGAGGTACTGAGAAGAGGGGCCATATTTATACCTTTTTCATTAATTGGCTGCAGGGTGGTGTCTTCCCATTCTTGGAAGCTAGTTCCACCTACTAAGGAAAAGATGCTTTTTCAGAGTTATAAGCAGTTTCCTTGTTTTAAACATGCAGTACATGAATTAGAATAATTTGCACACTGCATTTTTACAATATAAAAGGATAGCGTAAAGGCAAATAATGTCAAATTTTGAAATATATATGGTTGTCCCACCTTGAGAATGTTGCTGCTGTGTTGCAACATGATTTATTCACCATGACATTAATTGTTGTTTGTTTGGTAGTTGGGTAGGTTGACTAGTTGGTTGATTGGTTGGTTGATTGAATTTATATAGAGAATAGAATTCTTTATAGAATTCTTTATTGGCCAAGTGATTGGAAATATGCCACACACTTCCAGAAGAAAACATTTTCTGGCAGAGATAACTAGTAGCTCATATAGAACAAAATCTGAAGTAGCTACTTTTTACTAGCTGCCTTATTGATATGCTTTGCATTTCTTTGCTAACTACAAAGCTATCTCAATATACAGTTCACCCACTGTTCTCCATTATCTATATTTGTGGTTGAATGTCTTTATCTTTACTCCATTTTGCTGGCACTTAACCACCATTGTTATTATCACCAGATACAATAAAACCTCCCTAGAGCCGGATATATTTTACTGGATTCTTTGCAGGATGTTACATGACAGCTGGCATTACTTGAGCTGTCCAGCTTCTACAGTGTTTTTAATTTTTCAGTTATCATAAATCATTTACAACCACAAAGAATAAGTTATTCCATAGTGATTATAATCTTTCCAACTATATATACATGAATACGTTTCCATCGAATCACTAATTTTTTAAAAAAAACTTATCTTCACATTGAGTTAAGCTCATTATGTATTCCTTTATTAATGTGTATTTTTCACTTTACAGTAATGCTATATTTACAAAGTCTCTAATTTAGAAATTGCTAATGTTTCCTTGCTAGTCTTGCAACTCGCCAGATTGTTCAGTTTCTTTTCTACAGAGTTGTAAGAAGAATTTAGTTAACATCACAATAAAATTGAATGTTTTGACAAGAAGTACAATACAGAAACCCTAGAGCAGTGATGGGCAACCTTTTGAGCTTGGTGTGTCAAAATTTGCCAAAAAACTGAGCATAACTCGGGTGGTGTGTCACCTTGAGAAAAAAACATAATTTTGTGATATTTATAGCTTAAATAACAAATATGCATAATTATTTAACTTACCTACTTAGTGACTTGTTTGTTAATCTGTCAGTTGGTTTCTTTTGTTGGTCTTGCTGTTATTTAACTTGTGTGGGGTGCCATGAACTAAGATAAGTGAGGGGGAGGGGGAATTCTTCCAGTGATGGCGAACCTGTGGCAGTCCAGCTGGACTGCCACAGGTTCGCCATCACTGATTTAGTGACTTTTTTGTTGCTGAATTTCATTGGCTAAATCTTCAATTGAAGGTTGGTATTTTGTAGATAGGTAGATAAACAAACAAATAAATAAATATAAATATAAATAAATAATAAATCCCTTCTTTTTGATTAAAAGAAATTAATAATAAAACCAAACCAAACTCTATTACTATTAAAACTAAAACAACCAGCAAATTCAAAAACATAACTATTAATAAAAACAGGTGAGGGTTGGGGGGGGGGGTTCTCTGTTATTATTTAAGTGCTTTTACCATATGCTTTAAATCAAGAGTCACTTCTCTCTCTCTTTCTCTCTCTTTCCTGTCATTCTCTGCCTCAATCATTTTCTCATTTCTCTTTTTTTCTCCCCTTTATTCTATCATTTCTCTCTCTCTCTCTTCCTATCTTCTCTCTCACACTCTTTCTCTCTCTCTCCCTTCCTTTCTTTCCTTCTCTCTTCCTTCCACTTTTTTCTCTTTCTCTCTCTCTCTCGCCCTTCCTTTCTTTCTCTTCCTTCCACTTTTTTCTCTTTCTCTCTCTCTTTTCCTTCCTTCCCCTCTTCCCCTCCCTCTCTTTCTCCCTCTCTCCCTTTATAACACCGTTCTGGAAGACGAGCAGGGAGCAGAGGGGCGAGGGGTGCAGACCCTGAAATAGGCCTGCAACCCATCCCCTTGCTCCCAGCGGCCCCTGCGAGCCAACCACCGTTCGTGGTGGGCTCTGACGCTTGGCGCCGCGCCAATCAGCTGGGAGGCGGCGCCCTGCCCCCCCCCCCAGCTGAAACTGACATCCGGCCGGGGCGATTCTTATCCCGGCCGGACAGGCATGCTTGTGCTGCCAAAGGCAGTGTGTGGGCGAGCCTGCGCTCTGCGCAGGCGCGCCCAGCTGGGAGGCGGTGTTCTCACCCCTCCCAGCCATCGCAAATATCGTCGCCCGGCCTCTTAATTAAGGGGAGAGGAAAAATAATAATAAGAATTGCGGTTACAATTGCACTCCCTAAAGCTCCCTGTTTCTCCAGCGGCCGCGTGTCACCGAAAATGGCTACGCGTGTCAGTGCTGACACGCGTGTCATAGGTTCGCCATCACTGCCCTAGAGATACAACAACAGTATCACAGGAGGCCAGGAAATAAAAAAAAACTAGTTACATTGTTAAAGCTTCATACACAAATTCAAACTGATATATCGAAGTATGTATCTTTCACAAATCAAATTAAAAAACAACAACAACAGAATGCCAGGAGAGATTCACAAAATCATTTGAATTTTTTAATGTATTCCATATATTTTAAAATTATTCTAGTTTTTCATCTTATCTTTATTATTCAAAACTAATGTTTGGAAGTTTTGGAAGAAGTTCTTAAGTGCTTAGAATGTATACTCATTTTAGTTTATTTTAGAAAGTAAAATTATTAATGGTAGTAATGTTAATAAGGTATCACAAGTTAAATGTCTATTCTTGGAGAAATTCATTTCATGTATGCATGCATGTAGTATGTATGTATGTATGCATACATATATATGTCATGGGTTAGTGACCTTCAGGTGTTAAAATCACATTTTAAAAACATCAGTAGGCACAAAATCACTGCTGTTTATTTATTAATATCAAATTTAGAAATCATCTATCTCACTCACAGAGAGGAAGTTTGTTTTTACATAAGACTGGATGTGATCAATTACAAAACACAAATTGAACTATCTTACAGGATACTGTGTACTATCCTAAATAGGCTTGGGAGAAGGAAATTGTATTTTTGCAAATACACAGTATACTAGACTTTCCCATTTAATTTTTTTAATAAAGAAATCTTTAGAAAAACCAATGAGTCTGACAGCAGTCATACAGACACCCAGATACCAACCTGTACCACAATGTCTCTACCTAATATTTCTGGCTGACCTTTTCTAATGAAGAAAACTGTATTCTGGAAGTCTGTTAGGATTCAGCTATATTTGGATGATCATAGATGCATTTAAGTCAGGACATTGGAACACATAACTAGTTTCTCCTTTCTAAATTGCAATGGCATTAAGCCAGGGCTCTATGCCAATTTCCTATCAAAATTAGGAAATGATAGTTATCTCAACTGGCTTCACATTGATTTGATCCATTGATGCTGCCTCTTTTACACTGACCAATGTGGAAAATACCCCTAATTGATTGTGGTATTTTTAAGGGGTTTTCTTATACTATCCCTCTCCTTGCTAGCAAAACCCCAAACATTCATGCTACAAAGTTCACAAGCTACTGCTCTTATCTATCTTTACTCTTTTTTTTAAAAAAAAAATCAAATTTAGCAGTGCTATACTCATGACCTCACCTTATCAGAGTGCATTTGCTCCAGATCTGTTGTGCTCTTTATTAGCACCTTGGAATAAACCCATCCCAAATCGGTGCTTGCAGAAGCATGTGATCTAACTGAGATACAGAAACTGTTACTGTTTATTTGAAGGGGGCATGATAACAATCCACATGGAGAAAGCTTATCAGTTAAGTTGATAGAAAAGAGAAATTCTCCTGGGCTTTGACTCTAGAGCAGAATGCAAACTTCTACAATGGATGCTATTACAACTTTAGAAAGAAGAAAAAGAAAACTTGATTTCATTTAGTTTCCATTTAAAACAACTACCCAGAGCTACAGAAATAAAGTAGACTGAAAATGGGATCATTAAAAGCAAGGTCACAGCACAACCATGCTCAGCGTAACTTTTAAAGTTTTTTAGTTTGCTAATGTAAAATGGTCTATTTATTCCATGACTGATTATGCTAGGATTTTCCCCCTTTACTTATTTAGTTTTTAAAAATCCTGCAGCTGCAAAACTCTCCTTGCATGGGAAGAGGGAACTATATAAATAACTATAGACAACAAATAAAGAAACAAAAATAGCTTTTAAATCTGAGCATAAAAAACCCCCAACCAAATGTGATCTAGTAGGTGAAACTGAGGTCATGCTACTCAAAAAAGTGTAAATTCAGAATTTAAAGCCCTAAGGAGATGAATTAATACTGTGGACATATCAGACCCTCTGTTGTTGCTTCCTTATCTGAGTGAGCAGCTGGAGATGTATATTATATCAATATGTTTCAAAGATAAATAGTGGATTTTTTTTTTTTTTAGTTTTGAAAGAGGTTGAAAAGCTTGAAATGGAAATCTTGACTTACTGATATTTACTAAGAGTCAAAAATGTAGTTTTAAGGTGGCAGCAAAAAGAAATTTGAAGGAACGTTTTTTACCGGAGATCCCTCACTTTATGGAACTGTAACTCCCATGATGAAATGTTCTAGCCTCTTTCAAATCAAAACATTATGGCCCAGTGCAATATATGAACCAAACCACAGAACTGAGGTTGAGAGTAATAAAGCTGACTTGAGGTTGCCAAATGAGTTCAATGCAGAGATGAAATCTGAACTTCCTGCTTTACAATTAGCTCAGTTTTGGGGTAACTGTAGCAGCTGCTTCTAAGTTCCAGATAACATTTATTCCTTGAATCATATTTATGAACCTGACCGAACACTGCTAAGAGTTTTTATTAGGACTTACCTGGTGGCGATACATGTGGCAAAATATTCACATTATCACCTACTTCGGCAATGTACGCTATTTGGAACTACCCCTGAAAAGCATTCAGAAACTACAGCTGGTCCAGAATGCAGCTGCACATGCTGTTGTGGGTGCACCTAGGTACATCCACATCACACCAATTCTCCATGGACTGCACTGGCTCCCAATGGGTCTCCCTGCACAATTCAAGGTGTTGGTCATTACCTTTAAAGCTCTACATGGCTTACCGCCAGACTATCTTTGAGATTGCCTTCTACCACATAAGTCCCAGCAACTGATAAGAGCTCACAGAGTTGGTTTTCTCCAGGTCCCATCAGCTAAACAGTGTTGGCTGGCAAGCCCGCAGGGTAGAGCCTTCTCTGTGGCTGCTCTGACTCTTTGGAACCAGCTGCCTCCTGAGCTCTGGACTACCCCCACCCTACTGGCTTTCCAGAAATCTGTAAAGACCTGGCTTTTCCAGCAGACCTGGGGTCATTGATCTGATGGTATACCATCGGGATCTGGCCATTAATGATATGCATGATTTTTTAAACTGTTCTAATTGTTTTTAATTGTTGGTTTTTAATTGTTTTTAATTATTTTTAATGGGGATTTAATATTACATTGTGTGCTTTGTTTTTCGGTTGTGAGCCGCCCAGGATCCTTTGGGAGTTGGGTGACATACATCTGAATAAACAAACAAACAAACAAACAAACAAACAAACAAACAAACCTGTATTTATAAAAGTCCCTGCCATATTTTCCTCAGGAGCAGGGATGGGTTCTAACTTACCTCACGACCAGTTTGTTTCCTCTCTTGCTGTGTGGCTGTGAATGCTTTGTGCCTGTGGGCGCACATGTGCAATGCCGAAAATTCAACCTCTGCACATGCACAAAAACAAAAACCAGCAAAACAAAAAAACAAAAAAGCCCCCCTCAAAATAGATGGTGGTGGCCACAGACCAATACCAACAGAAATGGCTCTGTGATGTCACCACTTGTTTACTACCAGTTCAAAAGTGAAAGGAAGTTGTCAAGCAGAAAGCACCCATCTTGCAGATAAATATAGAAATTTATATGTGAAGCCATGCCTTAACAAACGTATTTCATTGGTATGAGACTTTTATTATTTGATGTTTTCAGTTTTGATATAGAATTTAACAGGGCTTCATGATGGAGCAATAATACCTTTCAATAATAATAAGTGAAACCCACACCTGGTGCAGCCTAGCTGGTGAATTTGGAAAGACCAAAGACCTAAAAACCCCCACAAAAACCCAGCTAAATCAACTAAATGACAAAGAATTGAACATTTATTTAAGGTTACCTTATTAAGAAAACGTTCAACTTAGCAAATCAGCCATCAATGTAATCTTTTGGAGGCATCTATTTCATTTTTCAGGCAACTACCGTATTTTTCGCTCCATAAGACGCAGTTTTTCTCCTCCCAAAGTAGGATGAAAAATCAGCCCCGTCTTATGGAGCGAAGATGCAGGCAGGGAGGGGGGGGGGAGGCTGCGAACTCGGAAGCGCCATCCCGCCGGCTGGCTGGCTAGCTGCTGCCTGGCCCCCTCCCTCCCGGAGGAGGGTCTCCCTCCGCACCACCAGCGGCGCTCCCCCCGCCAGCCAGCCAGCCAAGCCCCGCGCCCGCCGGAACTGGCTCCTCGCTCTCCCCCCGCCGCCTGCCGCGTTTGCAGGAGGTGGGGAGGGTCGGGTGGCCCGCCAAGGCCAGGAGGGATGCTGCTGCCCCCCTTCCCTCTCTCCGCCCGCCGCTGCGCCTCCTTGACGCCGAGAGGAAATGCCGGCAAAGGTTTTTCTCAGCGGAGGCCGTTGTCTGTTGCTCTCACTCACTCTCGTTCTCTCTCCGTTCTTCTCAGCGGTGCCGCGCGCATGCCCTGCCCGCCTCACCTTTGCCGAGAGCACTTTCGCCCCGGGCTCTCAGCAAGGGGGTTGTAGGAGAGGCGGGGCCGGCGGCAAAGGTGATATTCAATGTCGGGGGCGCACGGGCGGTTGCGCGCGCTCCCTATATCCCTGCTAGCCCACTCGGAATATTCAAAATAAGAAAAGCCTTTGCCGGCGAAGGTTTTTCTTATTTTGAATATTCCGAGTGGGCTAGCAGGGAGATAGGGAGCGCGTGCAACCGCCCGTGCGCCCCCAACATTGAATATCACCTTTGCCGCCGGCCCCGCCTCTCCTACAACCCCCTTGCTGAGAGCCCGGGACGAAAGTGCTCTCGGCAAAGGTGAGGCGGGCAGGGCGTGCGCGCGTCACCGCTGAGAAGAACGGAGAGAGAACAAGAGTGAGTGAGAGCAACAGACAGCAAGATAGAGAGAAAGTGAGAAAGAGAGAGTGAGAGAAAGGGGGGGGAGAAAGAGATAGCAAGAGAGAGAGAACAAGAGAGAGAAAGAGCGTGAGAAAGAAAACAAGAGAGAAAGAGTGAGAGAGAGAAAGCAAAAGAGACAGAAAGAAAACAAGAGAGAGAAAGTGAGAAGAAGAGAGAGAAAGAGGGGGAGAGAGAGAGAAAGAGAGAGGGGGAGAGAGAGAAAGAGAAAGAGAGGGAGAGGGAGAGGGAGAAAGAGAGGGGGAGAGGGGGGAGAGATAGCAAGAGAGGGAGAGAGAGAAAGAGAGAGGGAAAGGGGGGAGAGGGGGGAGAGAAAGAGAGAGGGAGAGGGGGGGAGAGATAGCAAGAGAGGGAGAGAGAGAGAAAGAGAGAGGGAAAGGGGGAGAGAGGGGGGAGAGAAAGATAGAGGGAGGGAGAGAGAGGAGATAAAGGAAGAGGAGAGAGAGAAAGGAAGAGAAAGAAAGAAAGAGGGATAGAAAGAGAGAGAGAGTGAGAGATGCTCAGTGAGCCTTTCTTTGAAGTTGCCTTTCTTTCTTTCTTTCTCTCTTTCTTTCTTTTTCTCTCTTGCTCTCTTGCTCTTTCATTCTTTTTTCTTTCTCTTTCTTTCTTTCTCTTGCTTTCTCTCCTTCCTTCCCTCCTTCCATTTCTTTCATTCCCCCTCTCTATTTTTATTTCTCTTTCATTTTCTTTCTTTCTTTCTTTCTTGCTTTCTTTCTTGCTCTTTTTCTTTCTCTCTTTCTTGCTTTCTTTCTTGCTCTTTTTCTTTCTCTCTTTTACCTTCCCTTCCTCTATTTCTTCTTTTCTTTCTCCTTCCTACCTTCTTCCCTCCCTCCCTCCCTTCAGTCCTTCCTCTCTTACTCCCCCCTTTCATAGGTTTCCTTGCTTCCTTCCTCTGTTCCTGTCCCTTCCCCCTTTCTTTCTTTCTTTCCTTCCTTCCTTCCTTTCCTCCCTCCATTTCTTGCTTTCCTTTTCCTTCCTCCCTTCTTTCCTTCCTCACTCCCTTCTTTCACTCCTTCCTCTCTTCCTCTCCCCTTTTTGGCTCAAAATATTTTTTTTCTATTTTCCTCCTCTAAAATCTAGGTGCGTCTTATCAGCAGGTGCGTCTTATAGAGCAAAAAATACGGTATATATCTTCTCACTTAGATATAAAGCACGCAGCATGGTTTACTTCACTTGGCCCTTATGCAAATGTTCCACCTTTGAATGACACTTGAAAGGAATCTACTTCACACGTTGCAATAAACAATAACTTCTCTTTTAAAAGTCAAGCGGCTCAAGTGGCTCATGTGCTTTGTTGCTAACATTGTAAAAAATCAGTACAGCCTAAGTAACATTGTAAAAATTGTTTGCAGGCAAAACTATCTATAAATTGGGGGGGAAAAACAAAAAAAAAGGGGGCCAACAGGCTTTTATGAACAAAATAAACCAATAAGCATTATTTTTTTATTTCAATTTTCATTTCATTGTGTGCAGAAATGTTCAACCTAGTTTCCAAGGGAAAGGAGTTTTCAAATTGACCAAATATAAGCACTTAAAATAAAGAATTTTCGATGCGAGTCACACAGACTAGTAAACAGTACAAGTGTATAGTGGGTGTATAGTGGTTTTGAACAGAGCAGCAGGGTTAATAGGTAAAAAGCTACTGACACTTGAATTTTGTATCATTGGAGATCCCTACTTTGATGACCAATAGGTACATAGATTATTTTGGCCATACCATCTTTCTTCTTCTTATTGAGAATGACCAAATCAAACAAAACAACTCTTTTATTCAGTTGTATTGTCACCATGGGATTAAATACAATAGCAACAAATCTGGTAAGTTTTTTTTTAATTCCTTCAAAATCGCAATGATATCTACATTGCGTTTTAAAATATGATGTGGCCCCTACTCAGCTCTTGTGTCCCAAATCATTAAAATATGTACTGCTTATTTTGCAGCCCAGACAGTATATACCTATTCCTAAAGAACATGAATGAATTTTTAAAAAGGCAAACTTTTACAGAAATTGTAATGGTTTATTGAGTTTCACCCTTCATCACCAGAATGTGATCTTCTGTCATACTCAATAAGTGTTCAATAAGTGGGTTAAGTCAAGAAGAATTTGGAAAAACTGGACAAATAGGTGAGACAGTGAAGCATCTCTGAATGTTAAATTTATGCATATGTACAATAGATAAATAAAAGATTCCCAGAGTGCTTTCTAATCCAGCTCACTTCAAACAACAAACATCCAATTTTTTATCTATTTTTTTCCCAGGAACTTCCTTTTTCCCTTATGCTGTATACATTTTAATAAGGTTGAATTCATCTCAGATTCCCCAAGCCCTTGAAAACACTGATAACACAAGAGGAGGGAGCATATATTATTATTTTCCACTGTACAAAGAAAGAAATAGATGAACAAAGAACAATGTAAGGTATCAGAAGTCTCCCTAGAGCCATTCATTTTGGCATTTCCATTTTAATTTCCACAGTTATGATCAACTGTTGCGGAGTTTCAGAGATAGTTTCTGAACTTTGAGATGGGAATTTAGAACAAAGTGAATATCAAACTTGCTTTGATCCATTCTGCATGGTCAATATTTTAGGGATATGTTAGAACAAAGCAGCTGGAAAGAACATGGAAAGAGCCAGAAGTAATCCATTGATGCTGGACCTGTTTAAAACTTGCCTAAATGCTACAATTCTTTTCACCTACTAGAGCACAGGTGTCAAACTCACATTTTCACAGCAGCATCATGTGGTGTATCAAGACTTTTCTCCCTTTGTTAAACTGGGTGTGGGCATGGGCAGTGCATGGCACATTCAGCCTGTGGGGTGGGAGTTTGACAGCCTTGTTCTAGAGTATGCTCTTGCTCATCCTGTCACTAATTATCTAAGCATTAACTGAAGTATCACAGCAGGAGCACTTTCATGTGTTATTTACCACAAGCCTTATTTCGGAGAATCATTTCTGCCCTAGAAAAATGGTGAAAAAATAAATTAAAAAGGGGAGAAAGGTCATGCAGATGAAGTATTGGTTGCTCCTTTATTAAAATCTCAGAGACATTTACAGAATTCAATTCAATTCAATTTATTAGACTTGTATGCCGCCCCTCTCCGAGGACCCGGAGCGGGCCACAACTCCTAATCTACTAACGCCTTTTGCTCTTCCATTTTGTCATGCTTATTATCATAGAAATAAGAAAATGATGTTTCTGTGATGTGTCTGCAAGAAAAATAAGTGTAGGGATACCAGATCTGCCCTATGACAAAACAGAAAATTACTAGATAGGAACAAAGTTCGGCTCTATAGAAAGTACGATGATGATATTTTTTTTAAAAGGACTGCTGAGTTAAAGAAAGAGAAACCCTCACTTTGTGATTATCTAACTACAAATTTCTGATGAAGAAAAAATATTTTCATTATGTCGTATCACTCATGTCAGCTATGCTTCTGCTATCACCTGTACGTCAGAGATTTTAATAGATATATGGGACTCAGTAGGCTAAAAAAAATTTCCAGAGAGAAGAACAATTTAGCAAAATTCTCATAAATGGCTTATAACAGAGGTGGCTGAGGCATATATAAGGATATTCTATTTTTCACTGCATAATCCTCTCTAGGTGACTACATCAGAAGTGCTAGCACTTCAATAAAGGTTAAGTGAAAAATGTCATGAGAAAATTCCTCCACATTTATTTCTTATTTCTTTTCTTTGGGAACTAAAGATATCTGGAGATACAGCAAACGAAATTAAATTCATATACTGCAAAAAAAAAAATCTAAGTGATTGAAAGTTATTTTTGATTTTGCAACAGGTTTGTGAAATATTCTTTGATGCATTTAAAATATTTTCCCCTTTAAATCAACTGAACTTCTGTTGCAGTGAACTTATTTTATTTCTAAATCAAGCTTGTTCAAAACACTCTGCTTATGTGCAGTAGTTTTGAAAAATGAATCGCTTATTAAGAATAAAACATACACCAATGGTTCTTTTTCTGCTAGATTAATTTTCTTCCAAAGGCCAGATATACAAGGCAATGGATTCTTTCACTCTCATTAGTAACTGCTTTTGGAGATATACTTTTAGCAAATATGGATCACATGATAATTTTTCTTATCTGATCTATTAAAAGTCAGGAATCCTCCCTTTCCACCACTATCTAGACACTTCAAAAGTGTTCCTTTAGTCAATTAGATATTATGTTTCTTGACTGCCACAACTTATTGAGAGGCAGTCAACCAACATAAAGTCTTCACTGCAGTGATCAGACCAGGGGCTTCATGAAGCTGCTAATCACCGTATAACAAGATACTTTAAATGAAAGGGAAAGGTGACTTGCTTAACATTCCATGACAACCGTACTCACTGTTAAACAGTTCTGCAATTGGGCTAAAGATAGGCTGCTAGATTGTGAAATGTAATAGACTGATTTTCCACAGCCATAATTTGAAATGCAGGAGAATTTGAATTAAGTTTGAGAGGCTAGGATAGATCTATTTTGGCCTTGTTCTGCCCTCATCAGCTAGCCATACCCTCACTGGGATTTGAACTAGCACCATAGAACATACAGAATATAGTGTGTCGGCTATGAATAAATTAATTAACTGCCTGGGAAATGGCCTTGGGTTGGGCCAAGAGGCAAAAGGAAGCATTAAGCTCCTCCCATAATTGGATAAATCAGGGTGATTCGACAGAAAACACACACACACACACACAAACACACACACATACATACACTGTTCAAAAAAATAAAGGGAACACTCAAATAACACATCCTAGATCTGAATGAATGAAATATTCTCATTGAATACTTTGTTCTGTACAAGGTTGAATGTGCACAACATGTGAAATTGACTGTCAATCAGTGTTGCTTCCTAAGTGGAGAGTTTGATTTCACAAGTTTGATTTACTTGGAGTTATATTGTGTTGTTTAAGTGTTCCCTTTATTTTTTTGATCTCTCTCTCTCTCTGTGTATGTGTGTGTATATAAACAGTGTGAGTGTGTGTGTGTATATATGCAGTGATTGAAAGTACTTCCTATTCTCTGCCAGTATTCTCATAGTTTCTGTTGTGTCCCAGCGATTGGTGGGACATTCTCGATTGGCTGTTTCGTTGGTGAGATTCTCTGACCCTGGTATTGGCTCCTGTGTTCTGCCAGTGGCTCTGTATATAAAGCTATCTGCTCACAGCCATTGCTCGGTTTTCTTATTGCTGTTATAGTGTTCCTTCAATTGCTGTTAATAAACTTACCTGTTCTTCATTGCCTAGCTCGCTCTCCTGGATTTAACAGTTTCACTTTGCTTTGCAAAACCTTTCCTGATAAATGTCAAGATGCTACAGAGCAAATCATGCCAAGTCATGCATGAGAATAATAAACCTATAGAGAAGGGAAGAGGAGGGGAAAGGAGGGGAGAGAAGAGGAGAATAGTAATTTTGATAGCATAGGCATTAATTTTAGCTCTAAACTAGGAATACCAAAATTTTTCAGTTCATCAATCACTTCATGAACTTTTGGATCATTCATTGATCCCCAAACATTTATTATGAGAAAACATTTTTTTAAAAAATACTACTTTAATTAATGTACAATGAATAATAATATTAATATTATTAATAGTAACAACAACTGGATAGTGAACATTGGGGTATCTGGAGAGTGAAGAATAGAAGAGAAAGAATTGGGGGGGGGGGGAAATCACAAAATACTAAGATCTGCAAGTGAAATTGAGAGCAAAAATAATACCAATAGCAGTAATTGCCTTGGGTACAATTCCAGAACATCTGGAACACCACTTGAACACCATCAGCATTGATAAAATTACCATCAGTCAATCGTGAAAGGTAGCTTTCCTTGGAACAGCTTGTATAATGGCACCTTTAATGCTATAAAACAACATCTGCCTATCTTATGTCCTTAGTATGTGGACAAAAATGCAAAATACAGTCTAAATGCTGTGCAACAAACCCTAATAACTTACTAAGGTGTTAAATCATTATTTTTATTAAATAATTAAATTTAATCATCATTATTATTAAATCAATAGTTATTACTAATTATCATTATATAAAATCAATATATTTAAATCTAATTAATTGTTATTAATTAATAACTTAACTTGCCTGGGCAACGTTCAAATGTGATAAGTAAATTATACATTCAAAGGGGGAGAAAATTGTTAAGAAGATAATTAAAATGTAGAAACCTTATCAAAGCTATCAATACCTGGGCCGTACTGTGATATAAAATGCTGTCATTTGTCAGAAATGGTGTAGGCCAGGGTCTCTTGCTTGGGCAGTGGGTTGGACTAGACGACCAACAAGGTCCCTTCTAACTCTGTTAATCTGTAATTATAATACAGTAAAATAAACTGGACCAAAAACAAGGAAACTATTTACTAAGTTAAGGAAGACTATTCACTATGCATTACATCCCTTGTAGTTATATTGATATATAAATCCTGTCCCACAGAAACAAATTATAAAAGAAAAAAAACCCCATATATTTGGTAATTATTGAAAAGACTGCCAAGAACAAGTATTGATGCATGTTAAAAATTAGAACTTACTAAATATAATGGGAAAAATTAATATTGTAACCATGTAACAATAATAGAACCAAGGAAAATCATTACATGGTATATTTCTACAAAAGACTGATGGAAAGCGAATAAGAATAAAACCTGACAATAGTATACATCTGGAACATTAAAAGAAAAAAATAAAGGATTGATTTTGGTAGTAAAAGACCAGGCTATCTAGACTAATGCAATCAAGACCAAAATGAAAAATCATCAAATGATTCAAAGTGCAGATAGTGCAATAGGCAGAAGAAACAATTGGATATATACTAGCTCATGAAAGAAGACTGCAGAAACAGGTTGTAAGTAATTATAACACAACTTCTATAATGATTTCCTGCAACATTTGTAAAAAATATTATGTACCATAATGAAAAATTTGTGGGAATGTATAATTGAAAAAAAGAGAGTTGAAAATGGGCAAGTTAAAATATTGTGGGATTTCTGTATACAAACGGATAATTGGCTCATAACACACCAAATATAACTGTGATTGAAAAGAAGAAAGTGTGGATAATTGATGTGATATTACCAGGAGGCAGTGTTAGTCCAAGGAGGCAGTAGAATAGAAAATAAAGAACTGGAGAAGACCGCAAAGTATCAAGATTGGAAAACTGAAATTGAAAGTTTATGGTATAAACCAGCCACAAGGTCCCAATGTTGCCACACTGTGCTATATCCCCCCCCCAAAGAAATCTTGGACAGTACAGTACTTAGAAAATCTGGACATTGAAAAAAATTCCATCTGTCAACTGCAAAAAGCCATACTGTTGGATCCACACATACACTATGCCCAAGTCTTCGGAGAGGGGCAGCATACAAATTTAATAAATAAATCTAATAAATAAATACATTAGGATTTCCTAGGTTCTTGGGAAGAACTTGATGTGTATAAAGACCAACACCAAGTAAAAACAACTGGCAGTTGGGAGTTCACATTGTGGTGAACACAGGATGATTATGTTCTAATCTCAGGGGGGAGCTGGTTCCAGAGGGTCGGGGCTGCCACAGAGAAGGCTCTTCCCCTGGGACCCACCAAACGACATTGTTTAGTCAACAGGACCCGGAGAAGGCCAACTCTGTGGGACCTAATCGGTCGCTGGGATTCGTGCGGCAGAAGGCGGTCCAGGAGATATTCTGGTCCGATGCCATGAAGGGCTTTATAGGTCATAACCAACATTTTGAATTGTGACCGGAAATTGATCGGCAACCAATGCAGACTGCGGAGTGTTGGTGTAACATGGGCATACCTTGGGAAGCCCATGATTGCTCTCGCAGCTGCATTCTGCACAATCTGAAGTTTTTGAACAATTTCAAAGGTAGCCCCATGTAGAGAGCATTACAGTAGTCAAATCTTGAGGTGATGAGAGCATGAGTGACTGTGAGCAGTGAGTCCCGATCCAGGTAGGGCCTCAACTGGTGCACCAGGCAAACCTGGGCAAACGTCCCCCTCACCACAGCTGAAAGATGGTTCTGTAATGTGAGCTGTGGATTGAGGAGGATGCCCAAGTTGCGTACCCTCTCTGAGGGGGTCAATAATTCCCCCCCAGGGTTATGGATGGACAGATGGAATTGTCCTTGGGAGGCAGAACCCACAGCCACTCCGTCTTATCCGAGTTGAGTTTGAGTCTGTTGACACCCATCCAGACCCCAACAGCCTCCAGGCACCGGCACATCACTTCCACTGCTTCGTTGACTGGACATGGGGTGGAGATGTACAACTGGGTATCATCGACATACTGATGATATCTCACTCCATGCCTCTGGATGATCTCACCCAGCGGTTTCATGTAGATATTGACTGACCCCTGAGGCACCCCACAAGGGAGTAACCTTGAAGTCGACCTCTGACCCCCCACTAACACCGACTGCGACCGACCGGAGAGGTAGGAGGAGAACCACTGAAGAACAGTGCCTCCCACTCCCAACTCCTCCAGCTGGCATACAAGGATACCATGGTTGATGGTATCGAAAGCTGCTGAGAGGTCAAGAAGCACCAGGACAGAGGATAAAACCCTATCCCGGGCCTGCCAGAGATCATCCATCAACGTGACCAAAACAGTTTCCGTGCTGTAGCCAGGCCAGAATCCTGACTGCTGAGGGCCTAGATAATCGGCTTCTTCCAAGGACCGTTGGAGTTGGAGCGCCACCACCTTCTCAACAACCTTCACCATAAAGGGAAGGTTGGAGACTGGTCGATAGTTGTTAAGAATAGCTGGGTCCAGGGAAGGCTTCTTGAGGAGGGGACGCACAAGTGCCTCCTTGTAAGGATCCGGAAAGGACCCCATCCCCAAAGAAGTGTTGACAATCTCCTGGACCCAGCTCTGCATCACCTCTCGGCTGGCGGAGACCAGCCAGGAGGGACACGGATCCAGTAAGCAGATGGCGGAACTCACAGCTCTAATGGCCTTGTCCACTTCATCAGGTGTCACCAGATCAAACTCTTCCCAGACAGGTGGACAAGTACGGGCCCCAGTCAGTTGACTCTGTTATCCAATTGGAGTCAAGGTCTGCCCGGATCCGGGCGATTTTATCAGCGAAAAACATGTTAAAATCCTCAGCACTACTCTGTAAGGGCTCCCCAACTCCCCCCTGGTTAAGAAGGGAGCGGGTCACCCTAAACAGAGCGGCCGGGTGGGATTCCGCTGATGCAATCAAGGAGGCATGATACGCGCATCTTGCCACCTTGAGCGCCACTTTGCAAGTCTTAATAAAAGTTCTTACAAGTGTTCCATCAGATTCAGACTTACTCTTCCTCCATCACTTCTCTAGACGTCTCTTCTGGCGTTTCAACTCCTGGAGCTCCACGTTGAACCATGGAGCTCTATGGGGTCTAGTGCCATGGAGATGTCGCAACGGCGCAATCCGGTCAAGAGCCTCCGCTGCAGCCTTGTTCCAGGCCTCAGCAAGAGATTCCACTGAACTGTGGATGAGTGCATCTGGAATAACCCCAAGTGCCTTCTGAAAGCCCTCTGGATCCATCAGGCGTCTGGAGCGGAACAACTTAATCTGTTCCGCCTCCCTGCGGGGAAGGGTTGGAGCCAGGAAATCAAGCCGTAGTAGAAAATGGTCTGACCATGACAAAGGCAACACTTCTAAGCTCCTTAGTCTCAGACCATTACTCAATTGCTCTGAGAGGAATACCATGTCGGGTGCATGTCCCCCCTGGTGAGTCAGACCCTGTATTACTTGAGTCAGGTCCATGGCTGTCATGGTGGCCATGAACTCCTGTGCCAGTCCAGAGGTTTCACTGAGTGATGGCAGGTTAAAGTTCCCCAAGACAATAAGTCTGGGGAACCCTACCACCAACCCGTCTACCTCCTCGAGTAGCACAGGCAGGGCTTTTGACACAGAGCTGGGAGGCAGGCACGTGAGCAACAAGCCCACCTTAACCCCTAAGTCTAACTTCACCAAGAGGGACTCGCAACCCGTAATCTCTGGAGCAAGCTCATGGTCACATGATTTACATTCCAATGCTTGACAATTGGCTCACAATTATGACATTTGCAGTGTCCCAGGGTCATGTGATCCCCTTTTCTAACCTTCTTACAAGCAAAATCAATGGGGAAGCCAAATTCAATTAATGACCACTCATTTTTCCAAAGACATTGTCTTCTAGAAGCTCATACAATTTTATTTCATCTTTTAGTTAACTGTGACCTGAGTAAGTCATTGAAAAATATCTATCCGAAGAGAACTGGACCTACCTTTCAATCCTTAAGAAGTCCTGGGTCAAAAGGAATCATGGGACTCTACAATATATAACAGATCCTGAGAAGTTAGGATACTTTGGATTGTTCTTTTAAACCTTTTGCTCAGAATTTATTTAAGCAGCCTCTTTTTTATCAGCCTAGGTATTGTTTTTCAACTTTATTTTAATTTATAAGGAAATGTTCATTCTCATAGTTTGGGAAGATTGTTTAATTCCCCTCCTAGCCTTACAGCCATTGCCCCACTCATCCCCATCAGAACTGCATTAGTGCAAACTAAAATTATTGAAATGGATGTGGATTATTAATTAAAGAGAGGGAAAAAAGAAGTGCATGAAAGCATCTATTATAAAAAAATAAGCAATTTTTGCACTGACAGGCTTTCAAATTCATTGTTTCAGGATTCATTAGTAAGATATGAAAGTACTGTATTTTCTTTTTGTTTCCTTAACATTTAAAAAGAGCACACAATAACCAGAGAATAAAATGCAGAGAGCAAATTAGCAGATGCTGATGGTGGAATGTTACAGAGACTTGTCTGGCAGAAATAACTAATTGATCAGAGTAAATAAGCACATACATATAATATTGCACTGGGTGAATAACATATTTTCTACCAGTATAGATATTTATGGAACATCTTATTTGAGTCACAGAGCATGAGCAGAAGAGATGTTATAGAAGGCATGACAGATTGTATCTTCAACTTTTCTTCTTCTATAGTCTGCACTGTTACAAAGTTCTATTTCTCGCTCCCACCTTCAACTTCATGTACCATAGCATTTGTATGTGCTTAGCATATACAATTTGTGGGTGTCTCCTATTTTAGTAACCCAAAGTTTGGGATCTTGAGAAGCATTCCAATTTGTTTCTCAGGAGTCTTAGTTTGCCTCAAATGAGTGGGAAATGATGGCAGTTGAAATGATAAACAAAATGATCATAGTTGATACTTTTCACACTGCTTATAATTTGCAAGTACTCTTGGGCAAGTTTCTTCTAAATCTATTGGTAGCTGCCAGGGATACTTTAAAAAACATGGGAACAGCTGTCAAAAAGAGGAATGATTTCAAAGTGGGAGAGATAATTAAACAAATGAATTTGACAATTTCTATGATGGTGTGTCTGTGGGGTTGTTTTCACTGTATTGGAGCATAATATTTAATAAAAATAGAATTACCTATCAGGTTTATATATCACAATAAAATCTTTATGACGATTAATTTTATGAATTGTGTTAACGTTTTCTTGTAGTTTTCTATATTTATACTCAAAGCATTTATGTACTACCCTTCATTCTAGCAGTTTATAACAATGTAACAAGGTACAACGTAAAATATTCAGACTAAATTGTTGCATGTAGAATACACGCAAATGTAATGGAAATGTAGGAATACAATCCATTAAGTAGAGTTGCAAACCTCAGAAATATGAGGCAATGTTATGTACATTTGTAGGGTAAAGGAAAATAGAGTAAGCTGTTCTGGGCTGTTACTTACTGTTAAATTGTGGTAGTCATACAATTATTGCTTCCATAGCAGTCACATGTATTCACATGTCAATGTAAAAAAGCTATACAAGTGCTTTTCTATCTCATGTAATAAGATGTAGCACCTATGTATTATATTCCAAGTTTTATTCCTGGCTTATGCAAGAAGACTCCTGGATAACTACTGTCAATCATTTGCAGATAAGGTGAGGAGCACCTCCATAAGGCTGTTATTCCAAACAATTTGTAAGTCCAATCTTTCACAAATTAGTTCCTGCTCTTTCCTACACTGTCACCATTCTTGCAATGTGGTGAACTCTTCATGCCATTGCTCCTCCCGATGACTTAAAGACTAAAATCAAAACGGTGGTCAGGCTTAATTCTCAGGAGAGGATTAAGTATCTAAAAGCCAGGAGGTGAAAATCTGTCTTTCTCCAAACCTTTATGCTTCAGTGATGCCCAATGATGAAGGCAAGATGATCACGCAGGGACAGAGTTGATCTATAAATGGTCTAAACACAGTGTGTAGAGAAACCAGGACATATATGGAACATCAGGACTGCATGTATAAAGACTTAGTGGTATGGTTTTAATTTTTACTTGTATTGCTTTTGTGCGAACTGGTTATGTGCATACTGCTTCTGCTTCAGCATTTGACCTTTTCACGTATTCTTCTTTCCCCTTGATAATGCTCACTTGTGTGCCTATGGGCCTTTTAATGCATTGTAACCTGATTCCTATTGTGCAGGGTACTAGCATATTGATCAGTACAGTTCCTCAGGCAAAGAGCTATCTCTAACTATTATTGTTCATCAGTAGCCAATTCTATCACCATAGGTGTGTGTTGGAACTGGGTCATGTGGCACCAAACATCCTTCTTACCATGCAGAAGAAGAACATGATGGTGATTACTTTTGATTCCCACTTTTTGCTGTTTCTCTTGCATCAATGGAGCAAACATTCTTTTGCCTGCAACGAGGTTACATACTTAAGTCACTGGAAAAATATTTTCACAAGCTGTGAGATTCTGAGCCATTTTCGGTGGAAATAAGAAAATGAATTATTGGGTAAGGAAAATATCTCTATTTGGCTTTTCATCTACCAGATGTATAAGCAGCATACTTTATTGATTTACCAAGAAGCTCTGTTCTGCATCTATACCTCTAAGTCTATCTTGGCTATCACTACCACTAGCTATTAAAGTCAGATCTTATTAAGATAGCAGAGCCATCACAGTCTGCCAGTTTATTTATGGCTAATAATGATCCCTTAATGCTCTTTATGCTGTTACTGAGATATTTTTTATTGGGATATAATAAACCAAATTTGCACTTCGGAGCTATGGTTGTAGATATCTTTCTCAAGCAAGATTTTGTCTTGTTCTTCATCAGATGGACAACTTTTTTCCTCGTAACTTCTTTGTTTATTAAATTATCTTGAAGAGGTTTCACCCTCATCCTTGGGTACTAAGCTGCATTAATGGGTTGAATAATAAAAGGTCATCAGGAGAGAGGGGGGGGAGAGATCACTTGTAATACTTGTAGATTATATTTCAGAAATTATCTTTATTCTCTTTTATGCTCTTAAAACAAATTTGGTAGCTTAATGTTAGCTTCCTCGGAAGAAATACCGGCATATGCTTTTTCTCAAACTAATTCTGTGACTGGAGTTCTAATGTAACAGAATGGTGCTATCTAAAGGAAAAGAAAATACAGCATGGTTTGGAGAAATATTGTCATGACATATAGGAACAAATATTCCAATGAAAACCAAAGATGCCCATGGCCATGTTTTTGATATTCCCCTCCTAGTTCTTAGTTTGTTTTAAACAAAAGGAAGTGGCAGTTATAGTTAACTACTTGGATGTAGTATTAATAGAAGAAACAGTATTGTGTCTATAATGTTAAAAATGCAAATTGCCATATAGGTAGTCTTCACTTACTGACTGCCTCATTTAGTGAACCTTAAAATTTATGGTGAAAAAAAAATAACATGTAAATATTTCAAAATTGGTAGGGAATGGGAGCAGGTCTAGGACTTTTCATCTCCGACTCTTCAGTCTCCTTGGGTGTTTCTCCTTAAGCAATTATCCCCCAACTTATCACCTTAGGTGCCATTTGCACTGGGAAATAAGTCATTGGCATCTGCACCACACACCCTTCAACACAGCCGTTTCGCAGAAAGAGGATCCATCCTGGTATTCTGCTCACCCTGACAGCCCACAACCAATCAACTCGAAGGGGCTACTTTTCCCCATCACCAAAACAAATCCATTGAGAGGAAAGAGGAAGTGATATCCTAGTGGTGTGTGTATGCAGGGGTGGGCTACTGCCCGGACGAAGGGGAATGCAGTGGGGTAGCAAAAATGGACCTCCACCCTAGAGCACCCAATTTGCACTGAAAGATGTTGAAAGAAAATGCATGTCATGCCCACAGTGTGGTAGTAAATTTTTTGGTAGCCCTTCACTGTGTGTATGTGAGGAACATTTAGTTTACTTGGAATTAAGTCTCACTAAATCCAATGCTAGAATTGAAATAATCACCTAGTATTGGTTTACTGAGAAATGGTTTACTCAGAAATGAGAATTCTTTAGAGGAAAATTAATATTGTTCCATTCCAAATGGGAGCATAGACTTTACTTCAAATTTTTCTTGTAGGTCTAAAAATAAAATATACTCATATTGTGCCCCTCAATATACTCATATTGAGCCCCTCTCCGTGGACTCTCCCCAAGTCCACCGAGAGGGGTGGCATAAAAATCCAATAAATAAATTGAACCAGAGTATAGGTATTACATGATCTAGACTCTGCTTTACTCAGATTCTGGATTGGGCAGAGAGCTAGATTCTTGTTCAAACCAATTGAAGTCATCTCTGCTTCAAACTTTCTATCTGAATGGCTGGCTTTGTTCTGCCAGTATATTTTGTCCACATGGTTTCATTCTATGGTTTTATTTATATTCTATTCCATAAATTATTTTGTGTATTCCATACATTTCAAGCACAATGGCTGGGATGGTGATGATTTTTATAGAGTACAGTTTGTTTCCTATGTGCAATATTCGCTCAATTGCTTTGAAAATACATACTGAACTTCAGAGAAAATAAGTAGTCATGCTTTTCATTATAATTCTAATGATGCTTTTTCTGAAATGGAATAGAAAGGATGCAATGACTTGTGCTGCTTATGAATATCTTTAACACAGTGTGACAGATGCCTTTAGAAATAATTGCCAAAGACAATGTGATTTTTTTTGGGGGGTGGAATCCCTCCCTCCTCCCCTCATTGCATCTTTTGGATATACAACCCCATTTAGGAGTTTGAGTATATACCATGATGCAATCATTGTAATCATTATCTATACTATATTAAACAGTATTAGCATTCAGGGAAGAGCTACCTCTGACAACTCAAGCTTTTAACATCCAGTATAATACAAGCATTAATTATCAAAACTAAAGCAATGGTATGGTTCTAGTTATCTGAAAAATAAAAGCACTAAATGTCACATGTTCCTTTTCTAGATGTAAGTTTTAGAGTTGGGGACACTTTTAATTTTCCAGGAAAGAAATTTGCTTGGTTCCCATTTCAGTAAATCCCTGCTTTGTTCAGACTTTCTAAACCAATGTGCAAACTATTCTGAAATAATACATTTTAAAGCCTATATTCTTATACATAAAAATAGTATGTGAAAAGTTGATTAATACAGTAACTTTACAAATTCAAATACCGTGTTTCCCCGATAGTAAGACCCCCCCCCCGATTGTAAGACATATGGGAGGTTTCAGGGGGGTCGGCTAATATAAGCCATACCCCGAAAGTAAGACATATGTCTTACTTTCGGGGAAACATGGGGGGTACTACACAGGTGCTAAATTGTAGACTCACAAACTAATGTTTAAGATAAAGTAATTTCTGGAATATTTTTTCATTTAAATCAAAGCTAGTTGATCTGGATATTGATCAAAGTTGCAAAACTTCAATCAATTTGCAGAACTGAAAAGTCATAATATTATGAAAATGAATTTATTCATTTCAACAGAAATGAACTGTTCAGGACACTATCCTTTATACTTTGAATGTATCGAGAATTGTTTTTTGAGAATTGTAAAATGGCTAAATATTTAAAGACATGTCTTTTATATCTACCGTGTTTCCCCGATAGTAAGGCAGTGTCTTACTTTCTTTTTACCCCCAAAAGCCCCCCTATGTCTTTCTTTCGGGGTATGTCTTATATTGGAAAAAAATTGAAAGGGTCGCGTTCCCGAAGGCTCAAAGTTGACTCAGCCTTCCATCCTTAACGAGGGTAAGTCAGAAAAGCACAGGGTCTGCAATGTTTGGGGTCCATCAGCTGATGAAAGGCACCGAAAAAAAAGGAGGAAAGGAGCTAAAAAGAAGCAGCAGGATTGAAAGACCCGCATAATTTCCGAGCCGAGATAAATGAATGATGAAACCTGGACTGCCGGGCGGCCCGCCTGGAACGGCAGCAATGCCGCCGGGCCGATTGCCGAGCGGGGACGGGGCGCGGGAGGAGGCAGCCAGCGCTGCACCAGACCCCTCAGGCTGCTCCGCCCCGGATGGGGCTCCTCCCGAGCCCCCGTGCGCCCCTCCGGAGGAGCCCCATCCCGGGCGGAGCAGCCTGAGGGGTCCGGTGCAGCGCTGCCTCCTCCCGCGCCCCGTCCTCGCTCAGCAAGAGAGGCACGAAACCGCTGCTTATGCCGGGTGGCCCGCCTGGAACGCCAGCAATGCCGCTGGGCCGATTGCCAAGCAGGGACGGGGTGCGGGAGGAGGCAGCGCTGCACCAGACCCCTCAGGCCGCTCCGCCCGGGATGGGGCTCCTCCGGAGGGGCGCACGAGGGCTCGGGAGGAGCCCCATCCCGGGTGGAGCAGTCTGAGGGGTCCTCTCTCGCTCGGCAAGAGAGGCACGAAACCGCTGCTTATGCCAGGCAGCCCGCCTGGAACGCCAGCAATGCCACTGGGCTGATTGCCGAGTGGGGACGGGGCGCCAGAGGAGGCAGCGCTGCACCGGACCCCTCAGGCTGCTCCGCCCGGGATGGGGCTCCTCCCGAGCCCCCGTGCGCCCCTCCGGAGGAGCCCCATCCCGGGCGGAGCGGCCTGAGGGGTCTGGTGCAGCGCTGCCTCCTCCCGCGCCCCGTCCCCGCTCGGCAATCGGCCCGGCGGCATTGCTGGCGTTCCAGGCGGGCCGCCCGGCAGTCCAGGTTTCATCATTCATTTATCTCGGCTCGGAAATTATGCGGGTCTTTCAATCCTGCTGCTTCTTTTTAGCTCCTTTCCTCCTTTTTTTTCGGTGCCTTTCATCAGCTGATGGACCCCAAACATTGCAGACCCTGTGCTTTTCTGACTTACCCTCGTTAAGGATGGAAGGCTGAGTCAACTTTGAGCCTTCGGGAACGCGACCCTTTCAATTTTTTTCCAATATAAGACATACCCCGAAAGAAAGACATAGGGGGGCTTTTGGGGGTAAAAAGAAAGTAAGACACTGCCTTACTATCGGGGAAACATGGTAGATATAAAAGACATGTCTTTAAATATTTAGCCATTTTACAATTCTCAAAAAACAATTCTCGATACATTCAAAGTATAAAGGATAGTGTCCTGAACAGTTCATTTCTGTTGAAATGAATAAATTCATTTTCATAATATTATGACTTTTCAGTTCTGCAAATTGATTGAAGTTTTGCAACTTTGATCAATATCCAGATCAACTAGCTTTGATTTAAATGAAAAAATATTCCAGAAATTACTTTATCTTAAACATTAGTTTGTGAGTCTACAATTTAGCACCTGTGTAGTAGGTATACCATATTCAATGAATCCTGACTGTTTCAAGGTTGACTTAGCTTTCCATCCTTCTGGGACTGGTAAAATTAGGATTCAGATTGTTGGGAGCAATATGCTGACATTGTAAACCACTCAGAGAGTGCTGGAAAATACTGGAATGATTTATAAGTAGTGTTGGGTGAACTGAACTTGGAAAATTAGGGTTCGTGCTGAACTTTGCAATGTTCGGCATGCCGAACCCAAACCCAAACTTTTTAAAAAGTTAGGGTAAAGTTCAAGTTCGGGTTCAGCGTTCACTCGAACACCGCAAAACCCTGCCGCCTGGGAGGAGAGTGGGGAATCCTATGAAGGGATTCTGGGGGCGGGGCTTTGATGTCATGGAGACTTCTTTCTCCCCATTTCAGCTGGCCAGGAAGTAGTCTCCGTGACGTCAAAGCCCCGCCCGCGGAATCCCATCATGGGATTCCCCACCTACTTTTGCTTGCGGCGCCGCTGCGGCATCCTTTTCTGTAAAAATAAAAGGAAGGAAAAGGAGGTGGAAAAGGACGTTGCAGTGGCTTGCTGCTGCTCGGGTTTGGGTTTGGGTTTGGGTTTGGGTTTGGGCTTGGGCTTGGGTTTGGGTTTGGGTTCGGGTTCAGGTTCGGCGAACTCAACCGAACTTCACGAGTCTACGGAGAGGGGCAGCATACAAATCTAATAAATAAATAAATAAGTAAGTAAGTAAGTAAATAAGTAAGTAAAGTTGGGGTGAGTTCGCCGAACCCGAACGTCGTTGGGTTTGCCCAATACTATTTATAAGTTTAAGTGCTAGAGCTATGTGATCACTCCTGGTGATCACAGAAAAGGAAGTACAAGATCTATTTCACAGACAGAAGCTTGGAATAGCACCAGGTCCAGAGAAGATAACTCCTTCTTGCTTAAAAGTCTGTGCTGACCTATTTGCACCCATCTTCACTCCAATCTTCAACAAATCACTACAGATGTGTGCTATGTTCCTTCTTGCTTTAAGTGCAGTTACAAGCAAGATTTGAAAAGGATAGTAAAGCAGAAGGCATTAATTTGGGAAAAATTAAAATTAATTTGGAAAAAAACAAAATTAGATGAAATATTAATAGGAACAGATGAAAAATTGATAAAAAGATTGTATAAAATTATAAGCTCTCAATTGAATTAGAATTTGAACAAGTGAAAGAGACAATGATAAAATGGATGAGACATATAGGACATACAATGGATATGAAAATGTGGCAGCAACTATGGAAAAGGAATTATAAAATGATGATGGCAACAGCATTTACGGAAAATATGTACAAGATATTTTATAGATGGCATATGTCTCCAGAGAGACTATCCAAAATGTTTAAGAATAAATCAATGATGTGTTGGAAATGCAACCATACACCTGGCTCTTTTTTACATATGTAGTGGATTTGCACGGAAGCCAAAAAAATACTGTCCAGAGGTCCAAATATGGATTGAGAAGATACTGAAATGAAGTATTGACTTAAAAATCTGAAATATTCTTATTAGGTATATTGCCAGAAAAAATTCATAAAGAAGAAATATACTTCATTGTTCACATAGTGACTGCCACTAGAATTGTTGACTAGAATACCAACAGAAAGAGAGGTACTAAGGAAGATTATGGATTATGCGAAAATGAATAGATTTACAATGAAAATTAAAAATCAAGAAGCCTCGAAGTTTTATAAAATTTGGAGGAAATTTTATGAATGGGTTAAAAAAATGGATAAAATAGTTAATGTAAACTTAATATAAACAAGATAAAGAAATGAGAAATATAACTGAGATAACCTGGATGACAAAAAGAGAAAAGGAACCAGCATTAGATAAATATATAACATATATCTAAAATTGAACTGGAATAGGTTGGAAATCAAATTTAAGATTCAAGAATATGACTTTTAGAATTGAAAAGTGAAGAAAAATTGCTTAGTCTGTTGTTTAATAAATTAAAATTAGCTACTGAAATTATGTCTTAGTTTTCTCTTAGATGGACTGAATTATTTGAAATTTGAAATGTGATTTAGGATGCTTTATTATTTTTTATGTAAGAAATTTCACAAATATATTGTTGTTCATTGAAAGTATATGTGTTGTTATGTATATATGTTTTTAAGGTGGAGAAAAATAAAAAAAAACTTTTACCAGAAAAAAAAGGGAAAGTAGTATACCACAAAATTCTATATCAAGTATCATCTTTATCTTGGTTCATATAAAGATCACGAAGGTATTCTTAGAAAATAAAACTAGGAAAATGCTGCAATCAAATGCTCAGTTTAGAAGTGGACCTGCCATTGCTCCCCAATAGAGAAAGAAATCTGAAAAAGTTAAAAAAAATGGGCTAGAAGAAATGATGAGGGGAATTTGGAAAATGACTTGTGTGATGACTGCTTATGCCCTCACGATATCTGCCCAATATTCCAAATGCACCCTGAACCTTCAAAAGTAAGGCATTTCTGAACTATGTTTCAAGGAATATAAATCCTTCCATTTCACCAACATCCAGCAGAGCTGAAGATGCTTATTAGATATGAAGCAAAATGTCTTCAAACAAAAAACAAAAACCAGTTACCTCTTGAAAAAAAGACCTTTGGGTCTGAACTGTTTATATTAGCCTAGTACTGCAATTATTTAGGCTGGACAGGAGTTAAAACATTTGAATAGCAAAAAGTTCTCCATCCGAAATAGTATTTCATTTAGTTCCAGATGAATTGACACAATTGCTTTCCAGCATTCTGATCCCATAGGAAGAAGCACACAGGGAGGTCTGACTATCCAGCTTTTAAAAGAGGCGTTCAAAGGCAATTACAAAAAAGGTGCTTGTAAATGATATGTTTCACACACTGTGTAATAACCTTATGCCACTGAGAATAACAAAGGGCTTTCTTATAAACCATGTTCATTCCTAGTTATTTCCAAGTCCACTGGATGCAATTAAAACCTAAAAGGATATGATGCAGTAGATTATCTGTAAAATGAGCTACCGTTTCATGTATGTATTCCTAGTTGGACCTTAACTTTTAACATGGACCTTCTTGTATTGTACACCTGCTAAGATGAAAAGCTGCAGGGCACTGCTGTCTCTATATAGGAATTTGAGTGAGAAGACAATCAAGATCAGATTTGGGTGGGAGAGGGGAATCCTGTATGCAGGATGAATCTTTCCTGAAATAGTTTTCTTTTATCCTTGAATAAAAAGCTTTTTTATACAGCATAGCATAGCATAGCATAGAATAGAATAGAATAGAATAGAATAGAATTCTTTATTGGCCAAGTGTGATTGGACACACAAGGAATTTAGCAATAGCATTTAGACTTATACAATGTTCCCTCGCTTTTCGTGGGGGATGCGTTCCGAGACCGCCCGCGAAAGTCGAATTTCCGCGAAGTAGAGATGCGGAAGTAAATACACTATTTTTGGCTGTGAACAGTATCACAAGTCTTCCCTTAACACTTTAAACCCCTAAAGTGCCATTTCCCATTCCCTTAGCAACCATTCAGATTATTACTCACCATGTTTATTTATTAAAGTTTATTTTTAAAAATATGGCGATGACATATGACGTCATCGGGTGGGAAAAACCATGGTATAGGGAAAAAACCCGCAAAGTATTTTTTAATTAATATTTTTGAAAAACCGTGGTATAGACTTTCCGCGAAGTTCGAACCCGCGAAAATCGAGGGAACACTGTATACCTCTTCATAGTGCTTTTTCAGCCCTCTCTAAGCAGTTTACAGAATTAGCACATTGTCCCCAACAATCTGGGTCCTTATTTTACCCACCTCAGAAGGATGGAAGGCTGAGTTAACCTTGTCTTTGGTGCATATGCTCTCAGTGCACATAAAATAAAATATACATTTGTCAAGAATCATGAGGTACAACATTTAATGATTGTCATAGGTGTCAAATAGGAAACAATCTTAAGGATACAAGCAACAAGTTACAGTCATACAATCATAAGTGGGAGGAGATGGGTGATAGGAATGATGAGAAAAAACTAGTAGTAATAGTAGTACAGAGTTAGTAAATAGTTTGACAGTGTTGAGGGAATTATTAAGCAGAGTGATGGTGTTTGGAAAAAAAACTGTTCTTGTGTCTGGTTGTCTTAGAGAGCAGTGTTCTGTAGCAACATTTTTTAGAGTAGGAGTTGAAACAGTTTATGTCCAGGATGTGAGGGGTCAGTAAATATTTTCACCACCCTCTTTTAGTCTCGTGCAGTACATTGGTCCTCAATGGAAGGCAGGTTGGCAGCAATTTTTTTTTCTGCAATTCTGATTATCCTCTGAAGTCTGTGTCAGTCTTGTTGGGTTGCAGAACCAAACCAGACAGTTATAGAGGTACAGATGACAGACTGGAATGTATTGCTTATAACGTATAGGCTGTTGCTCAAGGCCACCTCAAAATGCCAATGCCATCTTTCAATCAGGAGGAAAGTAAATTAACACAAACTGTGATTGCCACATAGCATACCTGTGAGCATTTTCCCATGCTACTTGTCATCTTGGATGTTCTTACAGATGTCAGCATATTGGTTTTTGTCTCTCTTTGAAAACTCTCCAAATTTCATATACGGCAGAAAAGAATAAAGAGAAAAAGAAACAATTTCAACAATTAGAGGCAGAATTAAAAGATTTAGAAGTAATATCAGAAAGCAATCAAGATGATAATACAGTTAAAAGGAAGATGGACTTAATATAACATAAAATAAATTTGATAGAACAAGAACAAATAGCTGAAAAAATAAAATGCGCCAAACAGGAATATTTTGAACATGCAAATAAACCAGGACGTTGGTTAGCATATAACCAGCGACCAGTTTCTTCTGTTTCTATATATTGGGAGGTCTTCTTTTTACATCCAACTTCTACAACTTTTAAATTGTGTTCCATAGTTCTTCTGGTTCTCCGTGAGATTCAGGGTTTCAATTCCCAGTTGTTCTCTTTGAAAATAGTGGGCATATATTCAAGATTGTACTGTGAATGCAGTTGATTTCTTCTCCCACTTTAGCTTGAATTTGAATTTGCACATAAGCAATTCACAATGTGTTCTGAGTCAGCCCTGCCCATGTCTTTGCTGTTATAACTGAATTTTATCTACTCTTTCCTCCAATAATCCAAATTGATTTTTGTTTTTGCCACCTGGTGATTTCCGGGTATATAGGCATTATTTTGATTGTTGGAAGCAATGAAGAAATCATTAGATTGTCAGAAAGTGATATTACACTTCTGCTTCATTTCTATTTCTTAGGCTACAAAGTCCAACTATCTTTTCTTTCTCACTGCTTGAATTTTTTTCCCAACTTCCAGCTTCAAACTATACCCAATATGTGAATTTCAGGTTGAACTTGACAACAAAACCCATTGATTTTCTTTTCTTCTGTACCAGTGATTGGAGCATAAACTTGAATAATTGTCCTATTAAGATTATTCTTGAAGTCAAACTGAAATTATTCACTCATTAGCTGCATTGTACCAAGTACTCCATTTTCTAAATCATTTTATTATTATTATTATTATTATTGGGGAATTTCTTTGTAGGAAACAATGCCATTCCTTCCTTGTTTTTGTCCTGAGTAGACAATAGTATCAAAAGTATCAAATTCCAAATTATTTCAATTGAATGATGCCTAAGATATTGATGCCAGGATTGATTCATAATTGTTCATAATTCCTTCATTCCATTAAGCTCACATAATTTTACATGTCATTCAGGAAAAGAAGCCTGGAGAAATCAGTATAATTAGGTAGGCAGGTGATTCTGCAGTCTTCTTGGAACCAGCCTACATCCTTCATTTTCTTCTTGATTGGGATCTGAGCTGAAAGAAACCATCTGTGAACAAATGTAGACAATCTGTTTGAAAGATTTCAGTTGGCTTGTTTCTCTCTTTACACACTATACCAATTTTCCTGCCACATGGTTTTGGAAAGGAAAAGAAATGTCATGAGGAAAACGGAATAAAGCCTGGTTCACAAAACTTGCTTAATAAGATTAATAGGATAAATAGCAAGTTTTGTGTACCCGCTACTTACTGTTGGAGCAAAAGAAACATAATTCCAACCAAAATTGTACTAGATGCTTAAAAGTCAAATCACCCTTCTTGTCAGCAGGAATGTTGTGCATGTTGTGCTCTAGGCCAAGGGTGTCAAAGTCACGTTGTCATGGTAGTGTCACATGATAAATAGTGACTTTCCTCCCTTCACTAAACTGAGTGTGAGTGTGGACAGTGCGTGACGCATATGGCATGCAGGCCAAAAATTTGACTGCCCTGCTATAGGCAACCCTAATAGATCTTCAATAAAAAGAAGCAGAAGGGGTGTGGTCAACATCTCAGCACATGGGTGTCTCCCATGTTCCCAAGGAAACTCCAAATCCCAGCTGTTTGGAGACCAGGGACCAGATTGAAACCAGGTCAGATCTACCCTGGAGGGGCAGTGAAGAAGAGAGGCAGCAGTTGGTGGTTGGGGGCAGGGGCCTGCAACCAACCAGAGAGCTGGCAATAGCCTCATGGCCAGCATCTGTAGAAGATGACTCTGTCACCATTATCTGGGATGGCCACAATTGAAATAAGAATTGGAAGTCTCGGTTTGAGTACTTTATAATTGCAAACGCATACACCAAGCTGTCTGGGGACAGGAAGTAGTCTTACTTTCTCGGTGTCTGTAGGACCGAGATGTTTGAAACAGCTTGAGCCCTCTTCACCCCTGCCTCAGTACATAACATCTCATGGAGGGACTTATTGGCTTGATTGCAAGATCATTTCACTCCCACACCCCACTGTTGTGCCCACCGGTACATGTTCTTCCATCGTAACCACACAGAGGGCAAGACAATTAATGAGTACATTGATGCCTTCCATTGGGCGGCACTCTACTGTGAATTTATCAATCTAGAAACTATTTGCTTGACCGCCTTGCATTCAGTATCCAGGACTGCCATCTAAAGAGACGCTTAACAGCAATCCATGGACTGACATTTCCAATAGCCCTTGTAGAGGTGAGAGCTGCCAAAATGTCCTCCCAGTCTTTGGCACAAATGGGTGGGAATGCATTGTAGCTCTCTGTAGCGCAATCCAATGGCATCAGCTTGCTCCCTGAGCAGCTAGAGAAGGACCTCCAGTTGGAAGAGGAGGTCTGCCACCTTGCCGAGACAGGGGGTTGTGTCACCCCAAAAGAATGCTCAGCTCCAATGCCACAGCCTCAGCCACAGCTGAAAACCCCATGTTTTGGCTGAGGGGGAGACCACTTCAGGGATTTCTGCTCTTTTCATGAGGCAATATGCAGGAGGTGCAATCGCCGAGGTCACCTAGCCAGGATGTGCCACGCCAAAAGAAGAACTGCCACCCCGCCATTCCATGAACCACCCACCACTCCCAACAAGATGGCCACCAAGTGCCAAAGCCAGCTGACGACGAGATTGCTTTGCTGTCTATGAGGAACCACCCAGTGTAATCGTCAGAACAGACTAAATCCGACTTCTAAGATAACAATTGTGGTTAATGTTGGGGGATTTGCCTGCCCAATGGAGGTGGATACAGGCTCTGCCATATCCCTAATGTCTTGGTCCGCCTTGAAAAGGGTGTTCCCCAGAATGACCAAGAAGCAATCAGACATTTGCCTCATACTACTTAGGGATTACCAGGGAACACAAATTCCAGTAATTGGTAAGGGATCTTTTCCTGTGTGCTACAAAGGATTCTCCAGTTTCCTGCCTTTGATGGTCCTTTAACGCTGTTGCTCACCTATACACTTGTACTGTCTCTGTGACTCGCACCGAAAATTCTTTATTTTAAGTGCTTATATTTGGTCCCTTGGAAACTAGGTTGAACATATATACACACAATGAAATAAAAATTGAAATAAAAAATAATGCTTATTGGTTTATTTTGCTCATAAAAGCCTGCCCTGCCCCCTTTTTTGTGAATTTTTTTTTCAATTTATAGATAGTTTTACCTGCAAACAACGTGCAATTTTACTAAATTTGGTGTGGGATTACTACACTTTGTGACTTTTTTTGCCTAGCAAAAAACTAAGCTGCCCACCCCCAAAAAACTTCTCATAAAAAGAACCCCTGAAATGATGAAAAGTCATGAAATTTCAAGTTTCAGAAATGCAGGGAATTTTTTTTTACAGGATCTCAAACTTCGATTTCATGTTGCACAGACTTGAACAGAACAGCAGGGTTAACCAGTCTTTTGGAGCTAGACTGGTTTGCTGCCCTTGGATTCTCTATTGGGGGCATTAATTTGGTGGGGAAATTTTTATCTATTGGATTTACAAAATAGGATTGTTAAAGTTTTGAAGAATCTCGGGAGAAAGGCAAAGAAATAATGAAAAGAAATCAAGTTGTATGACATTATTTGAATTGACTTAAAGATTAAGATTGTTATTAGAAAAATAAAAGAATATAAACTAACTTTACCAGAAATTTCACTCAGATGGATATCAAATGGTTGAAGCACTGGGATGGCACATTTGTAGTTAAGAAGTAACAATTAAATGGAGGCTTCTTAACTCATCATAACGTCTCTGGTACCTCTCCCTCCATCATTGCAGCAGTTTCCCAATTACTTTCCTCACACCTTCATGCTTAAGCTCTTTTGGAAGAAGATTACAGGTGAACAGTCAAGCTGAGAAGGATAATGAACCCTTTCACTGGCTGTAATTTCTCTCCTGAAAATTGTTCATCCTCATGCTGTTTGCAGCTGGGTGATGACCACCCAGATTTTTAGCTTTATGTCTGTTTTTAATTTTCCTGATCAATGCAGTTTTTACATCCAAGTTTTAGACTCTTTAGAACAGGGTAGGCAAAGTTGGCTCTTCAATGACATGTGGACTTCAACTTCCAGAATTCCTGAGCTAGCATGATTGGCTCAGGAATTCTGGGAGTTGAAGTCCACAAGTCATAGAAGAGCCAACTTTGCCTACTCCTGCCCTAGAAATTTAGGTGCTGAATGAGCAGCATTGCAGCAGTAGTGCAAGGGATAAATAAATTTGTTTGACAATGTAAGGATTAAATTGAGAATGAATAGACTTGCAACAATCGGGACAACCATTAGACCAGCAATTTTCAACCTTTTTTGAGCCGCGGCACATTTTTTACATTTATGAAACCCTGGGGCACATTGGGGGGGGGGGAGCTAAAAAAAGTTTGGACAAAAAAATTCTCTCTCTCTCTCTCTCCCACCCTTTTGCTTTATTTCTCTCTCCCCCCTCTTTCTCTCCCTTCCTTCCTCTTTCTTTCTCTCTCTCCATCCCTCTTTTGCTTTCTTTCTCTCTTTCTTTCTCTCTCTCTTGCTTTCTTTCTCTCTCTGAGCTTTGCGGCACACCTGATCATGTCTCGCGGCACACTGGTTGAAAAACACTGCATTAGACAGTAGGAGAGAGTTTTGAATTTCTTTGATGCTATTATGTGTTCATCTTGATTTTTACAGCACATATTTGGTAGCTATAGTTCAACTGCTATTATGTGCCAGTTCATTTAGACAACTGTGGTCTTTCCCTCTTCAAATACTAAGTTTATATCGTGAGGAGTATAAGCCAACTATCTGGATTACATCTAGTTGAGAAAAGCTATGCTGTACTAATGTGTTTACATGGTGAAATACTGAGAACAGTTGCAGCAAAATACTTTGCAACCTGGAGAAAGATTTGTATGGTATGAAATACTGATTTAACTGGCAGTCTACCATGTGTTTTTTTTTTTCATTTCTTTTTTTTACACCTGTAGATTCAGCTGAAAAATAATACCTCAAACTCTTTAGACAACATTGAAATTATATATTAGCATTTGATTTTTCTTCTCTTCTTCTAACAAGAAGATATATATTCCCCTTCGAAGTTGTTCATATAAATCTTGGCAAAGGTCTCCCACTGTAGTTCTTAATCTCTACTTGTTAAATTCTAAAATCTTTTAAAAAGAGAGAAATACCAAGAAAAAGAGAACCACCATTTAATATGTTGACCAGTAATATCATTATTTTTGGTTATTGTTTCTCAAACAATCTTGAGAACTTTTACACCCTGAAATATATGTGTTTTTCATGTCCATGTGACAGACTTAAGCAGTAGATTCCAGGATTCAAATTATAGACAATTTGAACCATATATATATATATATATTCCATTTTCCTATTTCTCCCTATAAATTTGGACAGATGAGCCACTCATCATTATCTTTCATTGTCAATGTTAGATGTATGTCTTCTGATAAGGACACTTGAGGAGGAATAAATGTTTCTCTCAATCAGTATTTTAGCAGCAACAAAACCAAGTAGAATTTTGAAGCAGCAGTTCAAAATCTTGCTCAGTAAAAATATTTTGATGGCTTCCAAATGTAACAAGCCTGTGCTATCATATTTTGAAATATGTAAAGTAATATGTATTATCATGTAAAATAGTTTGGGTGGTGAAAGACATTGTAAGGCTTTTAATTCCATATTCTAAATGTATTCAACTGTAAATCAGGTTCACTAAAATTGATTTTAGTGGAAATTTGAAAGGTGCCTTTTAATGAACTCTCATTCTTGAGCTATCATGAATATCAGCATTAGACATCACCCTGAATATGTATAATCCTGAATAATATTGTGTTTAATTACGTTAGCAATAGAAGAGAATTCACCAGTACTTTAATAATAAATTAAAGCACAGTTTAAGAAAATGACAACCAATTTAAATCCTGCCAATTGTTCTGAAATCTTAATATGTTCAAGAAATAGTTAGGGAGATGAACCAAAATCTAAATAGTAGAAAATGACCACAGATGAAATGTGTTCACTAAGTCAAGTAAAAACCTATTCTAACATTATTTTCATGTTGTTTTATTATTCTCAAAAGAACATTACTTATTATATGGTGCCTTAGTAGACAAATACTTTCTACAAATTCTGGCATAATACTTTTCCTAAAAAGATGCCCCACTTATCTCTTATTCTTATCAAAAACTGGAGTGTAAAAATGATGGCCAATAAAAAGTACTACTTCCAATAAGATGACCAATTTTGAGTTTTAAAATTCAGAATATAGCAATATAACTTAGACTTATATACCACTCCGTAGTGCTGTTGGTTTTGATCCCTAATTAACATATGAATCAGAGGATAAGATTATCCATTTAGGTTTGGATTTCATATGTGTCCTTTGCTCCATTCACACATCCTTCTGAATGCAGATGGAACATGCTTGTTAACAATTTTTAAGAACATATCCTAAGAAATCTTGCCCTTAGATGAGATCATTTAGCATTATGTTTAACTGATCCAATGTTGAAGGATGTTTTCCATCTTCTCTTGACATAAGCCTTACAGCATGCATGATTCTTAATGCTATCATAGCAACCATAGGAACAAGATGATCAGAGGCTGAGGGTTCTCTTGGCCACTTTTGGCTGCGGGATTTATCCTCTCTCAGCCCCATTCCTTTCTGGCAATTTTCAACAGAGTTGAATCTAAAGAGAAAGGGGAAATCTTTGGACATACTATAATGACACAATTTCAGTTGTGTCATTGATTTCATCAAAACATTCATCTTTTATAGACTTTGCACATAAACCTGAAATAATGTGTTTGTTCTCTTCTGCAAAGTGACCAACATTACAGCTTTTGATGATTGTACTGGCACTGAGAATGGTTGAAAGGTTAAGATGTAATGTCAAGGCTGGAGAAGAGGCAGGGAGTCCATCTTCCAGTGATTCATTGCCTGTATATTTGGAGGAAAGTCACAGAGGTGTTTTAGAAGTGGATGGTTTTCTGAACTCTAAAGGATGCAATCAAAGGCTTTTATTCCTGCTGGCTTCAAGAGCATAGGTACACCAAAAAGGAGAAAAAGGACAAACACACACACACACACACACACATCTCACACACATAAAACAAACAAACAAACAAACACGTATGTATGTATGTATGTATGTATGTATGTATGTATGTATGTATATTTAAAGAGAGTATCCTGGTCAACCAGTGACCATAGTTCCCTCTAAGCTGAGCAGTGAGCAATTGCTCACTTAAAAATCATCATCAACTCAGAGTTTTCCAAACCTGCCCAGAAGCCGAGAGGGAAAGAGTGAGAGGGAAGGAGAGAGAGAGGAAGAGAGAGAAACAGATAGAAAAAAGAGAGGAAGGAAAAGAGAAACAAAAAGAATGGGAGTAAGGAAGAGAGAAAGAAAATCAAAATCTAGTTTGAAACTAGCTCAACTATTTAAGTGGCATTTTGATATTGATAGAGTTGCCCTATTATGAGCTCACTGTTATAGACACACAGTACACTATTTTATTTTGAAATTCTCTGAGGCAAAACAGGGTGGGTTTTTTGTTTGTTTGTTTGTTTGTTTGTTTGTTTGTTTATTATTTCTGTGCCTCCCAGTCCCAAAGGGACTGCCGCTCAGACACTAAACTTTTCCGCCCACCCCAAAAAAAAATTAGAGGGAACACTGCCAGTGACAATTTAATAATTTGTTTTTATGCTGCTCAAACTACAATAACATGCTGAGCTAGTTCACTTCTCAGCTTACTAAATTTTTGACTCATGCAAGCAGCTTTTTTATTCTTCCTTTACAATTTGAAACAACAGGGAAGCTTGTACGTAGCTTCTAATTTTAAGAACTGTACTCACTGACTTTGGGACAAATTAGGAGACATATCTCCTTTCTACCATTGTCAGTGATGATCTTCCAGATCAGGGATGTCAAACCCAAGGCCTGCAGGCCAAATCCGGCCTATGAGATGCTTAGAACTGGCTCATGGGGCCACCCTGTAAACAGTGAAAGACTGGCCCTCAGTGCTTCTGACAGGGAAAACAGAGCTCAAGAGAGTGGTGCATGTCCCCCCATGCTCCATTTGTGATTGCAAAAGCCTGCAGCTCCATTTCTGCTGGCAAAGAGCTACAGAAGGCTGGGTAGGTATGCCCCAAGTGCTCTGCCAGCGAAAATGGGCTCCTGAGCTCCATTTTCAGCTGTAATGGGCTTCTGCAACCCTTTATCCATACTCTCTCTCTCTCTCTCTCTGTGTATACACATACACATACACATACACACACACACACACACACACACATATATACATACATATACATATACATATACACACACACACACACACAGAGGGATGGGCTACTACCCAGAATGGCAGGAACGCCATTCTGTTAGAGAAAATGGAGGAAATGCACGTGCAAACGGTGCGATTCTGGTAAAAATTACCGGGGGTTTTGCTTCTGCGCATGCACAGAAACAAAGAAATCTGCAATTTTTGCCTAAATCTCTCTACGGCAAGGACGTACGCACTGCGGTGCTTAGAGTGGCAGTTGGGGCCAGCAACAACAGCAGCCTGCCCAAGCTCCAGCTGCTATCTGCTCTCCTCCAGCACAGGCATCCCTCAATGCATGCAGGAGAGCACACAGCAGGTTGGAGCTCGGGGCCGCCCAGCTGCTCCCCACAGCATGGCCTATCAACCTTCATGAGATTGAGGGCAAGGTAAGGGCCGGAGCACTAGGGGGCAGTGGGGGTGACATGGCAAGGGCGGGATGCTGGGGGTGGGGTGGCAGGGGTGGCACGTGGGGTGGCATGGTGGGGCGGTGCAGTGGGGGCTCATGGGGGAGGTGCAGGGGTGAGCAAACAGAGATGTCTCTTGCAGTAGCACCAGGGGACGACGTGGTGGCATGGCGGGGACTCGCAGGCACTTGCAGCATGGTGGAAGGCTGAGTTGATGGAGCTGCTGCTTATAACAGAGCTGACAGGCCCCTAGTGGCAGCAGCAGGGGCTTGCGGTGCGCTGGTGGAGTGAGCTGACAGAACAGCTGCTTGTGAGCAGGCGCTGCATCAGCTCCCCCCTCACCGCACCATGTGCCCCCTCCACTGCCACTACCAACCTGTCAGCTCTGTGGTGAGCAGCAGCTACATTGGCTCATTCCTCCACTGTGCCACAAGCCCCTGGCACTGCCCCCCCTGGCACCATGATGAGCAGTCTTTACCTTGTTTTGCCGGTCATGTCAGAGCGACTTGCAGCTCTTCTATCCATTTTCTGGGTCTTTTTGCTTCCACGCATGCGCAGAAGCAAAACCCCGGAAATTGCACATGTGTTTTCTCATGAGGCTCAGTTTCTGCACATGCACAGAAGCCGAAACTTGTGGTGGGCCATGCATGCTCCCAGCCCTTTCTGGTAGGGCTGGGAATGGTAGCCTGCTACTGCATATACATATACGTGTGTGTGTGTGTGTGTGTGACATATTTTTGCTGATAATGAAAAGGAAGGGAGACTACTATATATCTATTTTATGCTTATTTGCCTCCATCAGGTAGCCACATCCTTACTGGGATTTGAACCTGAGGCCTCTGCCTTGTCGGGCAGAGGCTTTAGCCTTTAGGCTACAGGCTCATTTGCTGTATCAGCTTGTATCAGGGAAGGGTTGTGTTTGATTTTTTTGTTGAGTCACCCTGGTATATTGAAGGAACATCACAGTTCCTTTTTTGCCTCTTGGCCCCAGTAGGGGCCATATTCCAAGGGAGATAAGTTTTTTATAGCCAACAACTATAATCTATAAATATAAAATATTTTTGCTGGTAATGAAAAGGAAGGGAAACCACTATAGATCTATTTCGGGCTTATTTTCCTTCATCAGGTAGCCACACCCTTACTGGGATTTCAAATTCAAATGAGATATATCTCACAGACAGTGCTCCCTGGTGGATTTGGGGGAAAGTGCCAGGATTATAGAAAGAGTGGTAAAGAGGAGCATATGGAAGGGGGAAGGGAGAGGCCAAGGATGAAGGGCATGGTAATAGGGGGAAGAAAGGCCCATCCAAATGGCTCCCTGTCCGACAAACTATTTGATGTCTGGGCAACACCAGGTTATCAGCTAGTATGTTTGATAAATCCAGTTGAGTGTCAGAGAAATAGTGGGAAATTTCCTGAAATGTCATTTCCCCTTCCCAACATATTTTGCATGAACCAATGACACTATTCAAATATAATGTTAGAACAAGGGTTGATTTGTTTGTTTGTGTGTGGGGGGGTGCGTTTGGTAAAAAGATCTAGATCTAGTAATTTAGGAGGTAATCTTCAAACCTGTGAAGGTACCATATGTGGATGATTAAAAATATCCACATAATTTAAGCTACAGATTGCATGCATTTTAACTGCCATTGTCATCAAAAATACACTAAAAGCAAAACTTTGGTTAAGAATTAAGAATATATAAAAAGTGCATTGCAATATTTTTGTCCTTTTCACATAAATTCTACAGTCAGCAAAAGAAGGAAATTAAGTGTTAGGATTCAGGGTCTCATTACTAAAAGCTTTTCATCTTTGTTACACCATATGTGATTTCTTTACTAAGTCTCAAAATTTCATATTTAACATTTTTCCCTCGCAAAAGTAGCAGGTGGTGCAAGACATGATTTATGCATATATCACAAAATAAATAGGTAAGCCCCACCAAAATAAAGATATTTGGCATAGTTAAATTGTCTTGCATTACATTTGTATTTATTTTTCTGGGATTATGTACAAAAAGCACAAAACCTTATTTACAGAATGCCAGATGTTGTTTAATTCACAATCTATAAACCTTAGGCCATTTTTTTCAGAGAACAGTTTATAATAATATATATGCTTAATTTTAATTGAAACTTAAAAGGTCTACCCCAAGAACCCCTTTTCAATATCAATTTTAGAATAGAGTCATTAATAATAAATATTCCAAACATCAAAATGAACAGAAATGAATAATGGAAACAATACAATGAAACTTTGGGAAAGGTGGCTTACTGTAGCAATTTAACTAAAAAGCTATTCACATTTCCTTGAGGAAGATGCTTGTACATCTCATAGTTTGGGAAAGCTGTTCTAGTCTGTATTTATGCCAGGCTCTGAAAAAAACCCACCTTAGCGGAGAAGTCATATAATGCATTTCAGATCCTGATTTACAAAGCAAACCAACTTTTTTTATATCTCCATTATAATGAGACTGTATACAATCTCTTCACTGTTCCACAGTACCTGCATCATTTGTTTGTTCCAACTCAAAGGAGTGCCTTCATGTTGGCATATCTGGATGCTCTCCTCTCAATAGTACTGTCAAACAGATGTAGTGATATTGCTCAGTAAGAGTCTTTAGGTATATTCAGAGACTCTGAAACTGAAACAGTACTTCTGAATCTACCAGCCCCTGAAGAATTAGTACAAATCTTCTAGATTCTCTTACACAACAGAGAAGTTCGTACAAATCATCTAGATTTCTCTTACACAACAACCATGTGCTACCTTCTACCTTCAGATCAGGAAGTCTAGAATTGTAGAAACAATTACACAATACAGCAATCAGAATTAGATATTTATGCACCCGATTGCTCGGCCAGGAATATTTGGCTTAGGCATGAATATATTTTAATTAGGAATTGGCATTGTGCATTTTTTAATTATTTAAAAATTCTATAGTGCATTTCATCTATGATCTATTGATTTTAATAAACTAAAGTATTCTATATACCATGGTTTAAAACCTTTCTCCTCAAATAATGTCCTACACACTCTGCCAACCTAGATTTTTGGAATCAGCTCTGGATGTGTTAAGATGATACATTGTTACTTTTAAAAAAATTATGATGGAAAATTATAATCCCTACATTAGATGCACAGAGGTCCCCACAGGACAGGATACAAAAATCATCACATTCATACTTCATTACTAATATCTGTATTTAACATGACTTTTCTTCCCAATTGTTTGTATGTAATGGGCTTCCCCCTCTGGGTGTCTTCCAGATGTGTTGGGATTATAGTGTTCAATTTATCAGGCAATGCAGTTGTTACAGTCCCTACACATCTGGTGGGTACTGGGTTGGGGAAAACTAGTGAGTCAAAAGATCAATGTAAACTACAACATAATCTTTAAAAGCAATATAATTAGAAGGAAATTAGAGGGAAATTTTATACTCAAATTCCAAAGTGGTTATCTCCAATGGAAACCCTGATCTATCCTAATTTACTAAATTTAGACTAAATACATATAAACAATTGCTGCACAATCATAATAAAGTAAAAACAAGAGAAAATTTGGCATTTATTGGCATACATGTTGACTGGTGGCCTTACTTTCAGATACAAAACAAATATAAATCAGACTTAGCTCAATTTGGTTTTCAGAAAAACTACCAGGCATTGGATAAAATTTTATTAGGCTCTGACAAGAAAGTGATTTCAAAATTGTACAATTGCCTACTAAATTACAAAATGGAGGATGAAAGCATCAAGGAGGTAATGATAACATGGGCCCAGAATATTGGACACATGATTGACTTAGACAATTGGAAAGAGTATGGGATTGGAACATCAAGCTAACGATATCTGCGACATACAAAGAGATTATTTATAAAATGTTTTATTGTTGGCATCTCTCTCCGACAAGGTTAGCAAAATCTCCCCTGGAAATGTAAAACAGAACTGGGCACAGACTATCACATGTGATGGAAGTGCCCAGTAGCCAGGAAGCAAACATGGCTAACCGAAATCACATTAGTTAAATTAGACTTAAACCCCGAAATGTTTCTCCTAGGCATCATGGAACAAAGCATAAACAAAAAAAATCAATATTTGATGATACACATGATGATGGCGGCAAGAATTTCATATGTGCAACTATGGAAAAAAGAAACAGCCTCCACTAACATAATAGTCATAAACAAGATATTAGAATCGGCAGAGTTGAATAGGCTAACTAAGAAACAGATTTCTACAAAATCTTGGAAAAACTGTACGATAGGTTGAACAAGAAAAATAAAATAAAATAAGATTAATAGTAAAGAGGTAATCTAAATGAAAATTTATAGACAATGGTAATATATTGGATAAAAGATTGAGCAAAAAGAAATGAAGGAAGGATTAGAATTGATAATCACCATGATTTGGGGGATATATTACTATTATTATTATTATTATTATTATTATTATTATTATTATTATTATTATTATTATTACTACGATGAATGAGATTAAATTTTTGGAGAACAAAAAGAAAATGTTACGTATAACTGCATAAGTTAGACCTTGAGTATTGATGTACAGTATAAAAAGAAGCTATGATAGAACTGTGAACTTCTCTTCTCACGATAACTTTTTCTCTTTCTGGTTTAAGTATGCAGAGTTGTAAAATTATGTATATATACCATATTTTTGTGGGTTTTTTTCTTTTTGTTGTTTTGTTTTCTTTTTCTTTTTGTATACGTCGTAAGCATCAGTTTTTTAAAAAAAACTTTCAGTAAAAATATTTTTTCAAAAAAAGAAAAGCAACCTAAAAATAAAAATACAAAGGTCTTTTAAAAAGGGAAATGTCACTTTAAAATCGCCAGCGTATAAATCTGTTGACTACATCACATCACATCACATCACATCACATCTCTCTCTCTCTCTCTCTCTCTCTCTCTCTCTCTCTCTCTCTCTCTAGCTACCTTTTATAAGTGATCTGGCCACTGTTTATGTCTCCCTCCCGCCTCTCCTACTGGATTTACTTGAAATCCTTTAGATAAATTTCAATTTAAGCAAAATTCAAAATAAATGTGGTCATGTGGAATCATAGTTCCCTCTGAGAATAGGAATGATGGCAGGGCCGCCATCAGGAATTTTGGGGCCCCATACAGCCTAAGTGTCTGCCCCCCCCGGCCATTTTAAAACTACTGCCCCCCAAATCCCATCCATGCCACCATGGCCACACACCCTGGGCAAGCCCTCCCCCGGCCCTCTGAGGTCAAACACAGCCCTGATGTGGCCCTCAATGAAATTGAGTTTGACACCACTGGCCTAGAGGCTAAATCCTATGAACAAGGGCTAAGAGAACGTGTATGTTTAGCTCAATAAATAGAAAACTGAGGGGGAATATAATAGTTTCCCAATCCTTAAAGGGCTGCCACAGAGCAGATGGCATCTATTTATTCTCCATGCCACCTGAAGGTAGTACAAGAAGCAATGGGCGGAACCTCACCAAGAAGAAATGCAATCTGGAAATAAGGAAAAACTTGGGACTGGGCGGCATAGAAATAAATAAATAAATAAATAAATAAATAAATAAATAAATAAATAAATAAATAAATAAATAAATAAATAAATAAATAAATAAATAAATAAATAAATAAATAAATAAATAAATAAATAAATAAATAAATAAATAAATAAATAAATAAATAAATAAATAAATAAATAAATAAATAAATCCCTTCTTTTTTATTAAAAGAAATTAATAATTTAAAAAAACCAAAATCCATTACTATTAAAACTAAAACAACCAGCAAAACTATTAATAAAAACAGGTGAGGGCTGGGTTTTTTCTCAGTTATTATTTAAGTGGTTTTACCATATGCTTTAAATCAAGAGTCACTTCTCTCTCTGTTTCTCTCTCTTTTCTGTCATTCTCTGCCTCAATCATTTTCTCATTTCTCTTTTTTCTCCCCTTTTTTCTATCATTTCTCTCTCTCTTCCTTCCACTCTTCTCTCTCTCTCTTTCTTCCTCTCTTTCACTCTCTTCCTTCCTCTCTCATCTCTTTCTTTCTTTCCTTCTCTCTCTCTCTTTCTCTATCTTGCTTTCTTCCTCTCTCACACTCTCTTCCTTCCTCTCTCATCTCTCTCTTTCTTTCTTTCTTTCTCTCTCTCTTTCTCTATCTTGCTTTCTTCCTCTCTTTCACTCCCTTCCTCTCTCATCTCTTTCTTTCTTTCCTTCTCTCTCTCTTTCTCTATCTTGCTTTCTTCCTCTCTTCCTTCCTCTCTCATCTCTCTCTTTCTTTCTCTCTCTTTCTCTATCTTGCTTTCTTCCTCTCTCTCACTCTTCCTTCCTCTCTCATCTCTCTCTCTCTTTCTTTCTCTCTCTTTCTCTATCTCCCCCTCTTTCTCTCTCTCTCTCTTTCTCACTTTCCCTCTCTTGTTTTCTTTCTCTCTCTCTCTTGCTTTCTCTCTCACACTCTTTCTCTCTTGTTTTCTTTCTCTCACTCTTTCTCTCTCTCGTTCTCTCTCTCTTGCTATCTCTCTATCTTGTTCTGTCACTCTCACTCTCTCTCGTTCTCCAGAGGCTGGCGAAAGTGATTTTCAATGTCGGGCGCGCGGGCCGATGCACGCTCTCCCCATCCCCCTGCTGCCAGCCTGCCTGGAACATTCAAAGTAAGAAAAACCTTCGCTCTTACTTTGAATGTTCTGGGCGGGCTGGCAGGGAGATGGGGAGAGCGCGCGTCGCCCCGCATGCCCGACATTGAAAATCACCTTCGCTGGCTGGTGGCCCCCGCCTCTCTTGCAGCTGAGAAGAAAGAGAGGCGGATCGGGCGGGTGGGCGGGGGGCAGTGGCGAGTAGCCAGGGGGGCACGAGAAGACTAGAGGCGTGGGGGGGTGGGGGCGGCTGCGGCTTTGTGCGCGCCCTTGGAAAAGGGTGTGCGGGGGGGCTTTTGGGGGGCGCTGGCGCACGCGTGCGCAGCCTACAACTTGCGCTTGTGTTAAATTTTGTTTCTTTCCTAAGCAGCCTTCTGTGTAAAAAAATCCATTTGGGAACAAGGCTTGGGCGGCCGGGCGCTTGCCTCATCCGGGACCGGGCCGGCATGAGTCCCTGATGAGGCGAGCGCCTGGCTGCCCAAGCCTCGTTCCCAAATGGATTTTTTTACACAGAAGGCTGCTTAGGAAAGAAACAAAATTTAACACAAGCACAACTAACGTTTGCAATCGGCTTTTTTTTTTTAGCGACTGGGATGATTGGCTTGTAAAAAGAATTGGGGTGCAAAAGCAAACTGCTCGTGCCGGCCCGGGCCCAGATGAGGCGAGCGCCCGGCCGTCCAAGCCTCGTTCCCCAACGCTGCGTCGCCGCCACCCCGAAGGGGCTCCTACCTTCGCCGCATGCTTTATTCCAAGACCAGGAGGACCATGCTGCCAAAGGCTCCGTCAGGGCTTCCAGTCCTACTTCGCGAGGGCCAGAGGGCACACCTTTTTCATTGGTGAGGCAGGCGGCCGGCAAGAGAGGGCCGGTACTGCACATGTATGAGGAGCTGGGCACAAATTACTGCACAAATCACTGGGCACAAATTACTGCAGGCGCCAGGAGACCGGCCGGCAAAACCGCCCCCGCTCATTTTTCAATTTGGCTGGGCCCCTGACGCCACTCCCAGTAGTACCGGCCTATCGGCGGCCCTGAATGATGGTATTAAGGAATAGTTTAATACTACCCAGATATATAGTTATCCATAACAGGGTAATGGGACTACTTAGAGCTTGGGGTGTTAGATATACTCTGCTCAAAAAAATAAAGGGAACACTTAAATAACACAATATAACTCCAAGTAAATCAAACTTCTGTGAAATCAAACTGTCCAATTAGGAAGAAACACTGATTGACAATCAATTTCACATGCCGTTGTGCACATTCTACTTTGTACAGAACAAAGTATTCGATGAGAATATTTCATTCATTCAGATTTAGGATGCATTATTTGAGTGTTCCCTTTATTTTTTTTGAGCAGTATATTATCACCAAGAAATATGAATTACTGAATAAAACTAGCCTGTTCACATAGTTAAAAACTGAGATTCTCTCAACCTTTTGCTATTTTTTTAAGAGATATATTTTCACCTAATATCCCAGAGCTGTGTCTAAGAAACCTTTCCTGACATTTTGGAGTTAATACCGTAGCACCAAATGGAATGAATATATTGATTCTACGTGTACAAGCAAATTTTTCTTGCAAGAAGAAATTTGCAAAATTGCAATTGGGTGCCATAGGCAAGTCCTCAAAAAGTGTCTGACCTTTACATTTCTGATTAGGTTTGTGAATAACAATGGCATACTAATATAAGTTCCTTATTTAAATGCAGATACTTTCTTTCCCTTCACAAAAGTAAGCCTCCAGTAATAAAGCAACAGGACACATTCTTGCCCATGAATCATACCACAGTACCTGTTTCTGTATAGTAGGAAAATCAGATGTCATGGTAGGCTGAGCGCTCTGACTTTTTAGAATTGCAAGATGAATCCACATTTCTCTCTTAGCGTAGTAGTTACAATCACAAAGCATCTACTCTAAATTTGTGGTATATAACATATATCCACATCTTCCCCAATTATATTCAGTTATAGTAGGATCCTGTATTTCTTATTCTGTCAAAGTTTAAAGCACTACATTTACAAGCTGTTCGTTTAATCAAATATATGGCTTTTTATTGATCTACAGAAAATCATTGACTCACAACAGCAATTGGTACTTAACTGGAACTTCCATTGCTAAACTGTGTTTGGCAAGTTATGCCTGACTTTACAACAATTTTGCCTCAATCATTTTAAGCAAATACAGTTCCCTCCATTTCATGCTAGTTGCCAAGCTCCCGAATTTTGATCACATGACGTGGGGAATGCTACAATAGATTTGAGTGTGCGGACTGCTGCAAGTCTCTTTTTTCAGTGCTGTTGTGACTTCAAATACAGTAGTCATTAAAAAGTCATGATTCAATTTTCTCTACAAAACAATCCAGTACAACAGAAAAGATGGCTACTCTGGATTGCCTTCTCTGTTTTTGTTATGCTGAGGCAATGCTGAGGCACTATTAATTTGTTGTAAAACATGAGATAGTTAATTCACAGATTTTTACCTCTGGAAGATAAAGAGACTGTGCTATTGAACTGCAGACTTGGGTAGTATAAACCAGGCAAATATTATACTTTTTGCATCTCATGACACAAATGATCTTGCTAATAAAATGGTTTTTTCATACTTCTCTAATTGAATTCATTTCATTTTTTTTTAAAAATAGTAATAATAATTTTGAGAAATATGTGATATTAGGAATTTTGTACTGAGTTAACGTCATTTCTCTAGCTTAATAGTTCTGACTTGGCTTCAGGCCATCAGCAGTTAATATAACTGTAAGCTAATTAGCTTATGCCCTATGTTTATTTGTTGGGCATTTTGACTCTTTGTCTCTTGCCTAACATTGTGCCTTATGGGCAAAAAGGTGAGATACAAATTGAATAAATAATAAACAGAAATATATAAAAGGGCAGTTCATGTATCTCATTGAGATCTGGTTTTATTTCTTTATTTGTTATAGCATACTTATAATAAGATATTAAAAAATTAATTCAATGCATCTCTCACCATTCTTTTATGGTGTATTATGTTTGCACTTTTAAGTAAGTGCTGATTCTTTGTATTTGCCCAGGCCCCAGACAAATCCCTGAAACTTTTTGGGAAGATTTTAGAAGTAGCTTATCATCTGTTCTTCCATAGGGTTGAGAGAGAGTGACTGGCCTAAGCCAGGGGTGGGTTAGAACTTACCTAGCTGCTGATTCACTTCCTCCCACACCGCGTGACTGTGCCTCGTGGGTGCATGTACACAGTGACAAAAAACCCCAAAATTGTTTTTAGAAGCCGAAAAGAAAGGAGTGATGCATGCATCGTGCTGGAAAACCAGCTCCTGTGCATGCTCAAAAGAGAAAAAAAACCAGAAAAAATTCAAAAAATTAAAATGAAAAAAATCTGATTTTTTAAAAAGATGGTGGCACCCACAGACCAGCACCAACCAAACTGGTTCTGTGACGTCATCATGACATCACCAGTGGTTTGTTACCAGTTTGGGTGAATCAGTCTGAACTGGGAGGAACCCACCTCTGGTCTAAGCTCATTAAAGTATATTTATGCTTAAAGTGGGATCAAAACTCACAGTCTCTGGGTTTATAGCCTGATCCCATAACCAAGTCCACCAAATGGACTCCAAATGTAAAACTCTTTTTTAAAGCGTTTTACTAGCGTTTTACTAGCATTTTACTCCCCTTGCTTCTTAATACTACTTTCAACATTAGGATTCCAAAGGTCACTCACTCAGGTGTCCTATAATCCAAATCACAATATAGTGATTCCATCAGTGTAACCCACCAAATGTTGAAAGGCTGAAAGCAATTAAGATAACCCTAATCAGTGATCTCATAAGAGTTCAGCATCACCTGAGTAACTCCAATTACATTTGAATTGTACACAGCCATTTTGCTTTCTTAGAAAACCTTCTCATTCTACTTCAGCTCTTCTCATTATGTTTGTATTAATGGTTCCTGGCACATTGTTAGTAGTGTGTTGGTGTGAATTGAGTGAGCAGATGTTCATCTCAATAATTTCTTAGATCCATTGACTAATCCTTCACTTCTCTTGGTGTATATTTGGAATTGAATATTCATGGAGTTTAGGACTTATCTATTGGTTGTTCTTTCTTTTGAATATAGAAGGTGTTCTGCCGGGCTCTCTGGTAGGAGCCTCCCGAAAATTCAAGGGTACAAATTTCAGACACACACACATTTGAAAATTTAAAACAATGTTATTAACACAAAATTCAAAATAAACTAAACACTCTTTTTGTATTGCAAAGAGCACTCGTCCCAAAACAACCAGGTAGTCTGTACAATTTCCCTTAAGCAGTCATTAAGTACTTAGCTAGCAGCTGTGAAGAAACTTTACACCCCTTCTTCTTCCAACGAAGTGACACACACACACACACACACACACATTGCTCTTCTTTGGTTTCAAAGGCGTGAAAAATCAACAAACGAAGTCCAGAAAACAGCAACACACAATTCCCGAAGAACTGTGATCAGATACACTTCCACAACGGCTAAACCCACACGCTGCTATGGCCTCTCTTATCTCCTGTAATATGTCCTTACTTGGTCTCTTCTACGCATAATGCTGCACTTGCGTGGGTCCAAGACGTCTTCATCCAAATCAATGGAAGATAATGGAGATTGACTGCCTGGGCTGTGTGCCAAGCCCCCCTCTTCCAAGTCATTCCCACCTTCTTCTTCGTCCGAGGAAACTAAACTTTGAACTGACTCTGTCGGCAATAATACAGGCCTATGAAATGTTGAAGTTTCCCCTGCATACACCTCCACATTCCCTGGGGCAGGAGCTGGGCCAGAGCCAACCACAACAGAAGGTAAATCTGAATGCCAAAATGACTATTGCTAAGAGTGGCATAAAAAGATGCCATTTTAGGTAGAGAACCATGGCATATAAAAGGCTGATCTTATATATTTCTCACCAAAAATCACATAGCTTAATACTTTTTTCCCCCACTATAATTCTTCAATATATGAACATATACTTCATAACATTTGTAAACTGTAGAAAGTGAAATATACCTAAGCCTTAATGCACTTTCATATCTTTCATGAAATATCTAGCAACATTTAATAGAAATAGAAATACTATTGCACAGAGATATTCTCAAACTAAAAAAACCCCAAAAACTGTCTGGATTCTCTTTTTTCCCCCTTACATGCAGGAATAAAGGGGAAGTATAATTTCACTTCCTGAAAGGTATTTTTATAACATCTATTAAGCATTGTGCTTTGGCTTTTGAGTTATTACTGTATTACTTTTGAAAAATATTAAAGCCATTTCACAGGGCATGTGGATTTTCTTCAGCTGAAACAGGTTCATAGCTTCCTTATTAGAATATGCATGTAAATACATTAATATCAGATTTACCCATAGTAAATAAAATAATTAAAGATGCTGTCATTGGAGACTCAGATTTGCGGCGCAGGCGGAGTAATAGTCGGACACAAGGTGTGGGTATAATGGGGTCACTTTTATTCAACCAACTCAACTTAACTTCTTTAACCAATTAACTTATTTAAACAATTAACCCCACGTGACCTGCAGGGTGCATAAATCAAATGGGGGCGGAATTAACTATTAAGCCAATTCAACAGAGCAACACTCGGGCGAAAGCTCCTTAAACTGGGTGCGGGTCCTGGTAAACTTGCACCTACCCCCTGCACCATTACCATGCCCCACGTGGCGTGTGGGATGGCTCGCTACTGGTCTATGTTAATCACCAGCAAGCGAGCCACAGGAGCGACCCCCTCCCCGAACCCAAGCCGGTCGAGCCCTGTAATCCGAGAAGGAGCTCGCCCCTCACCTCAGTAGAGGTGCCCCTAAAGGAGATCACCAGTTGCTGTTTACTTCATTTTCCGCCCCCTATCGGCCACCCCTCCCCCAGTGACCCTGGGGGGGGCGCTAGTTGGTGGGGCCACCCCCTAACCACACTCCCACACACAGAGTGGAGTAGGCGAAAAAACAATCGCAGCTCGGCCAATTCTGCTGCGACTGCAAAAAATTCCTACTCGGCCCCCAGAGGGCGACCCATCATATGCACCCTGTAACAGAGGGAGGGTGGGCGGGTGACTCACGGCGATCCGGGCGAGTCTGCTGCGCCACGAGGCAGCCCACCTTATATAGGGCTGCCTGGCTCGCCCGGCCAATCGGTGCTCACGCACCCGCTGACGTCATTATGGCACCCCACACCACGTGGGTGCCGCGGCTCCGCCCCAACATGGCCACCTCCTTTGCCCGCTGATCGCCGCAAACCCCATCCGCCGGTAAGTCGGCAGTGGGAATTGCGGCGCAGGCGGAGTAATAGTCGGACACAAGGTGTGGGTATAATGGGGTCACTTTTATTCAACCAACTCAACTTAACTTCTTTAACCAATTAACTTATTTAAACAATTAACCCCACGTGACCTGCAGGGTGCATAAATCAAATGGGGGCGGAATTAACTTTTAAGCCAATTCAACAGAGCAACACTCGGGCGAAAGCTCCTTAAACTGGGTGCGGGTCCTGGTAAACTTGCACCTACCCCCTGCACCATTACCACGCCCCACGTGGCGTGTGGGATGGCTCGCTACTGGTCTATGTTAATCACCAGCAAGCGAGCCACAGGAGCGACCCCCTCCCCGAACCCAAGCCGGTCGAGCCCTGTAATCCGAGAAGGAGCTCGCCCCTCACCTCAGTAGAGGTGCCCCTAAAGGAGATCACCAGTTGCTGTTTACTTCATTTTCCGCCCCCTATCGGCCACAGCAGGGGGTGAAATTTTAATTTATTCCCCCTGCTCCCCCCCTGCACATAGATGTGCAGGCACCTCTGCAGGTCCGCTATAAATTTGTCGTTCCCTTTGTCGGTCAAGTGTACCCCGTCCTGTCTATACAAGTCTATTAGAGATGCCCTGATCTCTGGATGGTCTATCACTCCACCCCCAGCCTGAACTACCCACTTCTTAACCGCTCTGTTAACTCTCTTCCTGGCCCCATCCACCGCCTTAGGGATTCTAGCATGCCGCCAACACCTCCTTGGCAGGATGTTGGACCACCACACGCACGTGTCTGGCCACCGCTCCCAGATCACCTGCAAACCCTCCCAAATGTGCCACAGCAGATCGACACCTGTCATCGATCCCAGATCGTTACCACCAACGTGCAAAACCAAACAGCCCGGCACCCCCTGCACCTTCCCGCTGTTGAATAACAGGGGAAGAACCTCATGCCACCGTAGGCCTCGACGGCCCAGCCACTGAACAATCACTCGATGATCCATCTCCAACTGCGTGCCGGGCGTCGTCTCGCGGGCCCTCCTCTCGGCCCAGTACACCATGCTGTGGCCACATATCAGGATTCTGTGTCGCTTGCCCTGTATTTGGTCTAGAGGAAGGGAGGAAACAAAACAGCATCAGAAGTGGCGGCACCGACTGCACCCCTCCCCGCCCCACTCACCTAAGGGCGGATGTACGTCTGGAAGGCCGCGGATCTCCAGCGGCCCACAGTCTTTATGTCCAGCCTGCTGAAACCTTCGTCCGCTGCCAGCGAAGCTGCACCTATCCTAAAGGAGTGAGTCCCGTAACGTCTGGGATCCAAGCCCAGCCTGGAAAGTGCCTTGGACGTTACCGCCCAAAATTGGTACCTGGTAAGAGGTTCGCCGGACACATGACAAAAAAGAAAGCCCGGCTCTTCGCCCCTATGGGCCCAATATGCCGCCAAAGCCGCCACCGGGCACACCCTCTGGTTGTTAGCCCGGGAAAGTCTGACCGTCACGCCTCGACCCCTTTGGTCGGTCTTGGACCGTCTAAGCCTCAAGGACACCGAGCCCCTCCGTGATTTGATATCCCTTGTGGTAAATGCCTGACCGGAGCTATCGGCTCTGGAAGCTGCAAGAACTTCGCTGACCTGAAAAGCCCCGAAAAACAAAGTCACCGCAGCCGCGTGGTACAGTGCTGCCTCATACTCAGAGCGGCAGAGCCGGCCCCACAGCTCATAAAGCCCCAACAGGTGGGCAAGCTTTAGGGGACGCCTGCTGTCACCCTGGACCTGGCCTTTCTCCCTGATCCAACCCTCCAGTGTCTTCCTAATCCTGAAATCCCCTGTGGTGTCAGCAAAGCCCCTCGACTTGGCTATGAAGGCCAAGCCAGCAAGCTTGCCCCTAATCGTCCGGGCCGACAACCCCCGGTGCCTGTGAAGTGCACAGAATTCGAGCAGGTGCTCCACCGGGGCAGGCCAAAGCTGCTCGTATCTCCTATCATGACGAAAAGCCCAAAATTCCCTACCTGCCCGCTGGTATGACCTCCTGGTGCTTGTGGCTATGGACAAGTCCATAGCCTTGCTTACGTCGGCCCTCCAATCAGCCACAGGTGCTGTGGGGCTGCTTCCGGGTGCTCCTCGGCCTGTGGGGCAAGCAGCCGGAACCTAGCCAACTGCCCCCTAGATAATGCATCCGCCACCCCGTTTCTAACCCCTGGAACGTGGTGGGCCCGGAAAAGCATGTTATTGGCCAGGCATCTCGTTACCATATGCCTGACCAAACCCATCACCCGTTCATTCCTAGAGGAGAGTGTGTTCACTACGTGTACTACCGCCATGTTGTCACACCAAAAGTGGACCGTCCTCCCGGCAAAGCTGGTGGACCACAGCTCAATGGCCACGACAATCGGGAATAACTCCAAAAACGTCAAATCCCTGCAAATAGCCTTGCCGTGCCACTCCTGCGGCCAGTCCGCCCTAAACCATTTGTCCTGCCATACCACACCAAAACCGGTCGTGCCCGCCGCATCGGACTTCACCTGAAAGTCCGCTTTCAGCAGCATATCCTGTCTCCACAACGACACCCCGTTGTACATGTCCAGAAATCTTTGCCACACTCTGAGGTCCTCCCTAACGCTCCTCGACAACCTTATCCTGTGGTGCAGTTTCGTCAAGCCAACCGTCGCCCGGTACAGTCTAAACATAAAAGCCCTACCCGGCGCTATCACTCGACACGCAAAATTTAACAGGCCAGCCAGCTCCTGAACCTGCCTAAGAGTCACTTTCTTGGCGGCTCGGGCAACCCTCACCGCATCCTTGAGTCTCGTCAGTTTATCATCGGGTAGCCTGCACGTCTGCGCAACGGAGTCCACCTCGATGCCTAGAAATGTCAGTCTGGTCGAAGGCCCCTCAGTTTTTTCATGAGCCAAAGGAATGCCTAAATCCAAGCATAAATCTTGAAAACCTGTCATCCCCCGCTGACAGTCGTCGGAACCCGCCGGTCCGGCGAAAAGAAAGTCATCCAAATAGTGCACCACCGACTCAAACCCCGTACCTTTAACATGTGCCCACTCCAAAAATGAACTAAACTTCTCGAACAGGGAGCAGGACACAGAACAATCCATCGGCAGGGCCCTATCAACAAAAAACCCGCCATCGAACTGAAAACCCAACAGGTTGAAATCCTCCGGGTGAATAGGCAAAAGCCGAAAGGCCGATTTGATATCACATTTTCCCATCAGCGCCCCTACTCCGCACGCCCGGACCATCGCGACGGCCATCTCGAATGGTGTGTAGCGTACCGAGCATAGCTCCTCGGGGATGTGATCGTTTACCGACTCACCCGGAGGGAAAGACAGGTGATGGATGAGCCTGAACTCCCCCGCGGCTCGCTTGGGCACCACCCCGAGTGGGGACACCTGCAGTAAGGGCAGGGGGGGCCCCGAAAAGGGGCCCAACACCCGGCCCTCGCGCACCTCCCTCATAATTTTGTCCCGCACTACGTGCCCCATACCTGCCACCGACCTCAAATTATCCGCCAGACATGCCTTCCGAGGCCCCCTGTAGGGGATCCTGAAGCCCTCGGAAAAACCTGCGATCAGAAAATCCGCACCTTTCTTGGGTCGATAGCCGGTGAGCCATTCCTTCAATCTGTCCAACCTAACGGGGGTTGGGCCCCTTACTTTGAGCTCCTCCTGGCTGGGGTTTGGCTGGGGCCCCAGCGTCTTTGGTGCCGGCCCCTCCCCTTCCCCTGTAACAGGCGGAGGTCGGGTGCCGGCCATTGCACAAGGCGAAAACGGCAATATGACCTTGAACGGGCCCCCCTGGCGCCGTACTCGTAACAGTACGGCGGGCCCCGAAAGGGCGAACCCGCTCCACTACGCTGGCCAGAGGCCGGGGTCCCCGTACCCACCACCGGGCGGGGAAGAGTAGCCTCCTTGCCGCGCGTCAGAAGTAAATGGCCAGTGGGAGTCCGCCCGCTGGCTGGGGTCGCCACTTGCTGCGTGGCCTGAAGCCACAAATCATTATGCCTCATATCCCAAGGCCAATGCCTATTGTGGGCGGCGAACCTACGAAAGGTCTCATCATATTGCTTCCAAGCCTCGCCCCCAAACTCCTGATAAGCCTTCAGGATCATGTTCATGTACAAGATGAGCTCATGGGTCTTATGGACGTCATCTTCCACAACCACAGAGTGGTAGGCCAAAAAAGCATAAGCCCACGCCAGTATCCCTTTATCCATTTTGGTATCTTTTGGGTCATCCGACCCCTTCTTGCCCTCCTTATCCCTATCCTTTTTAGACTTTTCCGGTAGTAAAATATGAAAAATGTCAACATAAGCGCCGCGCCAAATCTTACGCTTGAGGGCCTGTGACATGTGCATACTGAGCGGAGTGTCCGGAAGGCCAGGTGCGAAAGGGTTATCGCTGTCGCTAACAGAGGTGCTGGTGGACCCAGAGGTGGTCGACCCTGAGCTATCCTTCGAGGTATCCCTCTTCCTCTTGTGCCTCCTGGCCAACTCCCTTCTACGCCCCCTCCTCCAAACCTGAGCTGCCGTGCGCGAGCGCCAGGTCCTGTGAGCCCTACGTGTCGTGCGTTTAGCCGCCTGTAGCCTGCCACGCGGCCCCCTTGGGAGGGACCACCGGTGCCTAGGCACAGGGCACTCACCCCAGTGAGAGGAGTCATCGTCTGCATCCTCGGAGCCGGACACCGTCCTTCTGGCCTTCCTCCTTTTGCTCTTCTTTTTTGCACGCCGATCTCCACGTGCTCTCTGTGGGCTCTCCGCCGACTCCGATGAGCTCCTAGACCCCTCCGCGCTGGTAACGCACGTGGCTCGGCCCCGCCGGGACCTGCCTCGCTTCTTTGGCCTCCCATCAAGTTTCTCAAGCAAGGAAGACAGTAGATGTGAGGAAACCGAAAGTGAATCCCCCACCTCCTGCTCCCTCCTGGCAGGCCTTGTGGCAGGGGCCTCTGCCTCAGACAGACCTGTTTCAGATCCGCTGGGGGCACCTACCTCCGCCCCAGTAGCCTCACCTAACCCCCACAGTGCATCCACAGGGAGGGCCCGGCCCTGGCGGCGGCCTCTCGCCCCTGATGAGGCTCCCCTTTGGCCCGTTGCACGCCCCCCCCTGGGGCTGCCCTCATCAACCGGCCTCCTGGCCGGCCTTGCCCCCGGGGCCTCGCTCCACGCTCGCTTGGGGGCCCGCTTCCTACCGGTGCGGCGGGGCTCGATGGGGGGGGTGCCTATCCCTCCGGCCTGCCCCCCCGCAGCTCGCCGCCGGGCCCCCGAACGGCTTCTCCCTCCCCCCACCATGTACTGCGATCAAATGCGCCTCCAAACCCTGGGCGGGGGTGTCGCCGAAGCGAACTGAGCCTCCAGCCGCTGCTCGCGGCTCTTCGGGCCTCCAAAAGTGCACCGCCGCGTGTCCCTCGTCGCTCGTCTGCTTCGCCGGCCTTCGGGCCTCTTGCGCAATAGCCCGAGCCGGCAGCAGCAGCAACCTTGACTCACGGCGATCCGGGCAAGTCTGCTGCGCCACGAGGCAGCCCACCTTATATAGGGCTGCCTGGCTCGCCCGGCCAATCGGTGCTCACGCACCCGCTGACGTCATTACGGCACCCCACACCACGTGGGTGCCACGGCTCCGCCCCAACATGGCCGCCTCCTTTGCCCGCCGATCGCCGCAAACCCCATCCGCCGGTAAGTCGGCAGTGGGAATTGTCAGGGTAGAAAAATAGAACTAAGAGAATTGATGTGTAGCTTGGTTTTGGATTCCCTTCCAAAAAAAGGTGCTTTAAAAGAACCTATAAGGGGCATAAATAAAGCATGCCTGCAAATACATAAAGTGTCATGATTTTTATCCCTTCAATTAAATAAAACAATAAAAATAAGCTGATGTATCATGTGATTCTGAAAAAGATACATAACTTCTTTAAAAAAAATTCAAAGAGGTGCTAAATTCCTGCTCTGAAGCATTTGATATACTTCTTCTAAATCATTTCCAGAATAATAATAATAATAATAATAATAATAATAATAATAATAATAATAATAATTTATTAGATTTGTATGCCGCCCCTCTCCAAAGACTCGGGGCGGCTCACAACAATAATAAAAAAAATGTTACAGTGGAACAAATCTAATATTAAAAGAGAAAAAGACATATAAAACCCTATCATTTAAAATCAAACAACACATATATACCAAACATAAAATATAAAGCCTGGGGAAGGTGTCTCAATTCCCCCATGCCTGGCGATATAGGTGAGTCTTGAGTAATTTAGGAAAGACAAGGAGGGTGGGGGCAGTTCTAATCTCTGGGGGGAGTTGATTCCACAGGGCTGGGGCCGCCACAGAGAAGGCTCTTCCCCTGGGGCCCACCAAATGACATTGTTTAGTCGCCGGGACTCGGAGAAGGCCAACTCTGTGGGACCTTATCGGTCGCTGGGATTCGTGCGGCAGAAGGCAATCCCGGAGATATTCTGGCCCGATGCCATGTAGGGCTTTAAAGGTCACAACCAACACTTTGAATTGTGACCGGAAACTGATCGGCAGCCAATGCAGGCCACGGAGTGTTGTAGAAACGTGGGAGTTGATATACACTGATACACCCTTTCTCAAGGGGTGGAGCTAACCTCCAAGTATGGGACATAGCAAAGAGGTCACCACTCATCTGGGAGGAATACATACATCTTCTTGAGACCATTCTGACTATACTACCTATTGTAACACCCTTCATCTGAACACCAATTCCTTGGAAGCGAAAAATATCCATTTTGTAGTGTCTAAAAAAGGGAGTTGGAGATGCCCAGGTGGCTGGTTTACAAATTTCATCAATGGGAGCTCTGGTTGACTGCACTGTGGTTGGAATGGGCTGTTATGCTGGTGGGCTGGGGAAGCCCCCTCTTCTGAAAGGCTATGGTAATAACTTTCCTGATCCAACTGCCCACTATGTAGGAGGAAGCCTTGCATCCTACGGAGGCCGGTTGGAACAATATGAACAGGGCTCCTGATTTAAGGATTGTCACCATTCTTAGGACGTATGTTTCCAATGCCCTTTTCACATCTAAGGAGTTCCAAGTGGCCCGTTGCTCCGAAGAGGGTTCCTTGTAGAACATTCATTCATTCATTCATTCATTCATTCATTCATTCATTCATTCATTCATTCACTCACTCATTCACTCACTCACTCACTCACTCATTTATTTATTTATTTATTAGATTTGTATGCCGCACCTCTCCATAGACTTGGGGCGGCTCACAGCAACAATAAAACAATGTATGACAAATCTAATAATTTTAAAAAAACATTAAAAACCCCATTATTAAAGCAAACATACACACAAACAAACATACCATACATAAATTGTATAGGCCCAGGGGTGATGTCTCAATTTCCCCATGCCTGACATCAGAGGTGGGTTTTAAGGAATTTACAAAAAACAAGGAGGGTGGAGTCAGTTCTAATATCCGGGGGGAGCTGGTTCCAGAGGGTCGGGGCTGCCACAGAGAAGGCTCTTCCCCTGGGTCCCACCAAATGACATTGTTTAGTCGACGGGACCCAGCGAAGGCCAACTTTGTGGGACCTAATCGGTTGCTGGGATTCGTGTGGCAGAAGGCAATCCTGGAGATATTCTGGGCCGATGCCATGTAGGGCTTTAAAGGTCACAACCAACACTTTGAATTGTGACCGGAAACTGATCGGCAGCCAATGCAGGCCACGGAGTGTTGTAGAAACGTGGGCGAATCTGGGAAGTCTCATGATGGCTCTCACAGTTGCATTCTGCAGGATCTGAAGTTTCTGAACACTTTTCAAAGATAGCCCCATGTAGAGAGCATTGCAGTAATCGAACCTCGAGGTGATGAGGGCATGAGCGACTGTGAGCAATGATTCCCTGTCCAAATAGGGCCACAACTGGTGCACCAGGCGAACCTGGAATGCTCCACACCTCTGCAACAGATCATAATTTTTAGAGACTACAACTATCGCCCTCAAGTAGATACTAAGAGCTTAGCATTTTAGAGCTGTAAAATTATTTGATTTGGCTTCTTGCTAGGGGCAAAGGTAAAAAGCCATGCCATTACTGTTTTTTACTAGTGGCACTTTTTATAGTTTTCCTGGCTGCTCATATCTGTGCAAAATTTAGATTTATGACTGGAACTTAAATGAAAATAAATAAATGACTCACCCCAATTGTGACATTTTACCTGTAAATCTCTGTCAGGCTGTCTCATTGACAAAGTGAGCATGTCTATCCTTCAGATCTCACAACAAAATACGAAACAAAATGGATAGTTTAAGTAATAGACAGAGACTGCCTTCTGTGAGATATTGATTGCCATATAGTGAAGTAAAGTTGTGTTCCAAAGGCTATCATTCTGCCGTGTTCACAACAATATCTGTTACTGTCCTATATGAAAAGCAGACATCTCTAAAATGATGAAACATACTTTCAAAAATAACTAAGCATCTGAGTTCAAGTATATTGCCTTTCAAATTCTCCATTTAATGATCAATAAATTAATACTAAGGAAATCACTGGAACTTAATAATACAAGTAGTCCTTGATTACCAACTGTCTCAGTCAATGACCATTTGTAGGTACCACCAAGTTAAAACAAAACCAAACACCCCATCTCTTTGTGATCAGTCCTCATATTTAGGATGGTCACAGTCTCTTGCAGCCACATAATCACCATTCACATACAAGCAGAATTAATAAAGAAGATGGAAGGAACCTCACAAATTATGGTCATATTACTGCAAGGATTCATGTAATGATGGAGAGGGACATGAATGCTTTCCAGTCACACAATTTTATGCTTAGCGACTGGAGGTTAGCAATGAAGTTGCTGGTCCCAATTGTGGTTGCTAAGCAAGAAGCCCCAAGTCTTTGGAGAGGGGCGGCATACAAATCTAATAAATAATAATAATGATGATGATGATGATGATGATAATAATAATAATAATTATTATTATTATTTATATTTATTATTATTATTTATATTTATTATTATTATTATTATTATTATTATTATTATTATTATTATTATTATTATTATTATTATTATTATTAACTACCTGTAGTAGTGGGTTCTAAAAGCCTTTGCTACCAGTTTGCACGTGCATTCACAACATTTCTGCACATGCGCAGAAGCATCCTGAGTGAGTGGATGGAGCCTACTGCCAGAACTGGGTCAAACCAGGAGCAACCCACAGTGGACTACATATATATATCATTAAAAATAGGTATTTGGGATGAGGAATTAGAATGTGACCATTTATTTGTAATCTACTTACACTATTTAATATGTTTACCTCTGACTAGGAATGCCTTGAGGCCTTTTTTCCAGTCCTGGAAACAATAGCACAATGGGCTTGTATAGAGAATACAGCATCCTGATGGGATGAATGTAAATTTTATTATGTTTGTTACTGATAACATGTCAGAATTCAAACCTTTATTTGTAAACAGGCTGCAAAGAATAAGGAAACTATTTTTAGAATTTTTAGAAAAATCTAAAAACCTGTCCAAGAAATATTGCACTACGGAACTATGGATGGTTAAAGCTGAAATGTATGATTTAAATTCTCTCATATTCAATCATGTTTATGGAGCCAAATCTAGGACCTCAATAAATGGTAACCAAGTACAATATTTACAATAGAGCAACTATTTTGCATGCAGTAAATTCAGCAAATAAAATTTAGATTTAAACCCAGGCAGCGCCTCCTAGTAGAAATATGAAAATTCATATCTGAGTATTATGCCATACAAATTGTATATTATATTGCCATCCTTTGTGATTTCATTGTCTCTGATATTAGCGTACAGTGAATTGATATAGATTGGAACTTCCTCACCTGAGGAGGGAGAACTCTTCTCATTTCTATCAGTCTCTCTCTCCTTCTCTCCCTCCCTCCCTCCCTCTCTCTTTCTCTCTCTCTCAGTGTGTGTGTGTCTGTGTGAGAGAGAGACAGAAATAGAGACACAGATAGAAAACCCCAAACCCCATAGAAGTCACTAAATATTTTTTTTAAAAAACAACATCATTGAAAATTGATTCCCTCCCCCCCAAAAAATGTGTTTCCCTATAATTGATAGACTTTTTTCTTAAAAATAGGACTGCAGAAAAAGTTTAAGCTGACTGTTCTCATTAGTAATGGTCTGTATCAGACCACATGTTCTAATCTGTTAAATAAAACTAGAAGGGGAGTTGATATACACTGATACACCCTTTCTCAAGGGGTGGAGCTAACCTCCAAGTATGGGACATAGCAAAGAGGTCACCACTCATCTGGGAGGAATACATACATCTTCTTGAGACCATTCTGACTATACTACCTATTGTAACACCCTTCATCTGAACACCAATTCCTTGGAAGCGAAAAACATCCATTTTGTAGTGTCTAAAAAAGGGAGTTGGAGATGCCCAGGTGGCTGGTTTACAAATTTCATCAATGGGAGCTCTGGTTGATTGCACTGTGGTTGGAATGGGCTGTTATGCTGGTGGGCTGGGGAAGCCCCCTCTTCTGAAAGGCTATGGTAATAACTTTCCTGATCCAACTGCCCACTATGTAGGAGGAAGCCTTGCATCCTACGGAGGCCGGTTGGAACAATATGAACAGGGCTCCTGATTTAAGGATTGTCACCATTCTTAGGACGCATGTTTCCAATGCCCTTTTCACATCTAAGGAGTTCCAAGTGGCCCGTTGCTCCGAAGAGGGTTCCTTGTAGAACATTCATTCATTCATTCATTCATTCATTCATTCATTCATTCATTCATTCATTCACTTACTCACTCACTCACTCACTCACTCACTCACTCACTCACTTATTTATTTATTTATTTATTTATTTATTTATTTATTTATTTATTAGATTTGTATGCCGCCCCTCTCCATAGACTTGGGGCGGCTCACAGCAACAATAAAACAATGTATGACAAATCTAATAATTTTAAAAAAAACATTAAAAACCCCATTATTAAAGCAAACATACACACAAACAAACATACCATACATAAATTGTATAGGCCCAGGGGTGATGTCTCAATTTCCCCATGCCTGACATCAGAGGTGGGTTTTAAGGAGTTTACGAAAAACAAGGAGGGTGGAGTCAGTTCTAATATCCGGGGGGAGCTGGTTCCAGAGGGTCGGGGCTGCCACAGAGAAGGCTCTTCCCCTGGGTCCCATCAAATGACATTGTTTAGTCGACGGGACCCAGCGAAGGCCAACTTTGTGGGACCTAATCGGTTCCTGGGATTCGTGTGGCAGAAGGCAATCCTGGAGATATTCTGGCCCGATGCCATGGAGGGCTTTATAGGTCATAACCAACACTTTGAATTGTGACCGGAAACTGATTGGCAACCAATGCAGACTGCGGAGTGTTGGTGTAACATGGGCATACCTAGGGAAGCCCATGATTGCTCTCGCAGCTGCATTCTGTACGATCTGAAGTTTCTGAACACTTTTCAAAGGTAGCCCCATGTAGAGAGCATTACAGTAGTCGAACCTCGAGGTGAAAAGGGCATGAGTGACTGTGAGCAATGAGTCCCGGTCCAGATAGGGCCGCAACTGGTGCACCAGGCGAACCTGGGAAAATGTCCCCCTCGCCACAGCTGAAAGATGGTTCTCTAATGTGAGCTGTGAATCGAGGAGGACACCCAAGTTGCGGACCATCACTGAGTGGGTCAATAATTCCCCCCCAGGCTACACTTCTGAGCTCCTTAGTCTCAGACCATTACTCAATTGCCCAGAGCGGAATACCATGTCGGGTGTGTGCCCCCCTTTGTGACTCAGACCTTGTACTACTTGAGTCAGGTCCATGGCTATCATGGTGGCCATGAACTCCTGTGCTAACCCAGAGGTTTTGCTGCGTGATGGCAGGTTAAAATCCCCCAAGACAATAAGTCTGGGGAACCTTACCACCAGCCTGGCTATCTCCTCGAGCAGCACAGGCAGGGCTGTAGACACGCAGCTGGGAGGCAGGTACATGAGCAACAAGCCCACCTGAACCCCTAAGTCCAACTTCACTAGGAGGGACTCACAACCCGTAATCTCTGGAGCAATGAGTCTACGCAGGCAAAGGCTCTCCCTGGCTATAATAGCCACTCCTCCCCCCCTTCCTTGAGCTTGAGGCTGATGCCATATCTAAAACCCGGCTGGGCAAATTTCAAAGAGAGGGACTCCTCCCTCTGGACCCAGCCAGGTTTCAGTCACACATGCCAGGTCGGCCTCCTCATCCAGGATCAAATCCCGGATGAGGAGAGATTTATTTACCACTGACCTGGCATTGAGTAGCAGCAGCCTGAGTCCAGGGCCAGAGTTACACTCATCACCAGTACCCTGGGTTGAGCCGTAACAAGGGATCATTATTAAGCAGCGATCTCTCGTTCCCCTGGAATGGCTAGTTCTGTGGCTCCCGCCATATCTGCCTCTCCCCAGCAACACTGGAATATTCCGACCCTCTGCCACCCCAGAGATTGCTGCCTCCTCCCCTCCCACCTCTCTCTCGTCAGGTGGGCCAAGTAAATCATTTGTACCATACCCATTTACCCCATCCATACCATAATCCCACCCACCCCACCCATCCCCTTCATACCACTCATTTATTCCATACATATTATTAAACCCACCCCAATTATCCATCAATTTAAGAAACCCCCCAATAATTTAATTAAAAGAAGTTTAAAAATAAAATATTAATACTAATATTAATATTAAAAATCTAAAAGTTAATTATTAAAAAGGTTAAGAAAATAGGAATTAGATTAAAGTTCATTAATCAACAAGTCAGAGGTATGTAGCACCAGTTCTCAAAGGTGAACTCAAAAAAATGTTCAGTGTTCAGTTTGGCACAGTTCAAAAGGGAATTGCAAAGTCCTAGATATATAATAATAATTTAATAATAATAATTTATTAGATTTGTATGCCGCCCCTCTCCGAAGACTCGGGGTGGCTCACAACAACGATAAAAACAATATTATACTCGCACAAATCTAATATTAAAAAAACTAAAAACCCTATCATAATTAAAAAATATATAAATTCTGTCCTCCATGGTTAGAATTATCTCTTGTGCTCTGTGGAACAGAGAGTTGACCTTCATGGTGACGGTCGGGTCTAAACACAAGACCACCGGTATGGAAGATGCAAAGGATAAAGCTGCTAGCTCTGAGAGTCTGCAGGTCGATGTGATTGCCACCAAGAAGGCTGTCACCTTCTGTCAATTCGAACAGCTCCTTCGAGAGGGAATCTATGAGTAGTTCTAGGTCCCCTGTTGGGGGTGTATGCACAACCGGGGGCATAGCTTAGAACTGTTCTTCATTATTCTCTTAACAATTGTGATAGAAGGCTTTTTGGGGAGGGGGGATTGAATTAGATATGATAAATATCAAGATCAAGCCATATGTATGTATGTATGCATGCATGAATGTATGTTTGTATATGTGTATGCTTGTGTATATGTGTGTGTGTGTGTGTGCATATGTATATGTATATGTGTGTGCATGTGCACGTGCATGTGTGTATGCATGCATGCATGCATGAAAGCAAGCAAGCATGCAAGAATATATATATAACCCTTTCTTATATATTTTTTGAACCCTGAAATAAGTGCTTGGTCTTATTGCCATGCACTCAAAAGTCCGATTAAGCTTATTATCAGGGGATGTCTTAGTTTAGGAAAACAGGGTGTGTCTCCCCCCCCACACACACATACATCTTATCTGTATCCTCAAGTTCTATTCTGTATTGGCCTCCTGAATTTTTTGCTCAAATTTCAATGACAAATCAATACATGATGGTTTTAATTATTTTGAAAGCAAAGGGGGGGGGGAATTAAGCCTTTGCTATGCTTATTAAATTGCCAAACATACCCATTGTTCTGAGCACAGTTTCAGTAGTTTTCCAAGACTCTCAAAAATCCACTCCTTGAAATAATAGTCTCTTTATTTATGTTCATACCAGCTTAGATACATAAAACTTTAGCAAGTAAAAAACAAAGCAACAAGACTGAAGCAATTTCTCTCAGTTTGAAACTCAACTGTTCTGGGAAGCGTTCCAACATTCCATTCTTAACTGTCTCGGAGATAACAGGGACTATAAATCATAACTTTTAGTTCATCAGCTTACCAGGATTCATAATAAATTCAACAGTGCGGATGATGACTCATTTCAAAAAGCACAGCATAGGGCTTTTACTCTTTTGTTTCAGGAACACCATGAAATCTGCACCATTCTCCATAGAGAGGAGGAGTCACCAGTCAGGATGGGTTGTACTCGCTCGTCAGAGACGTTGCCGAGTCAGATGAATATAAAAGTACCAGAACCGCCCATAGGCCCCAGTTTTTCTGACTCGCTTCCACAGAGCATAACGTGGCTAGCACAACCATCCTAACTATTGACTATTCTTTCTCCTCAGTTCCCTTTAAGTATTGGGGTTTTTGGCTAGATTAAATTCCCTTATTCTTGGGGTGCTTGAGGGCAGCAGTTTGGGCTTAATAACCTCTTGGTTATGCCACCCCCCCACTGCTGGATGGAGTAGGGCCTTGGGTCCTCATCACCCCCAGAACCACCTACCCTCCTTCAGCCATTAGGGCTGCCACGGTAGCTCCTTTGCCGCTATCATCCTCAAATTAGGCAACTGGACGAGCAAGGCCCTCCAGGCACGTCTTAGCCCTGGTGCTGGTTACAGCTGACTGGTGGTTCTTTGCCTTCACAGTTAAACTGCGACACAGCTTTTCCTGGCAGCACGCCAACCTTTCCGAAGTGATCGGCTTGATAAGAAGCCGACTGCCGAAAGCGCCTTTTCTCGGACAGTTTCTTTGAAGCTCAGCAGTGTTTTTTTTCTCCCCCTTTTAATGCTGGAAGACAGTTGGTTTACTGTTAAATGTTTGCAGCCGCTTGCCTTCGGTGCCTAGCAGCCCCGCCCCTCTCGGCTCTGAGGCAATTCTCCTGACTGTTTTGGCGCCAAGGATTCTAATGATCGGCTCAGCACTAAAAAGCCTCGCTCCTCAATCGCAGCTGCCTACTCCAATGTTTGATAGCTTAACAGACCTATTTGAAGTTTCTGTTTTGCTCAGCAGTAATGAAGGAGGAAGGGGGACTGACTGACTGTCTCCTTCTTTGGAGCAAGTATCCATTGCAACCCGGATTAACTAATTTACCTTGGATGCTCCAGATTTCAAATGCATCAGACTGCCAGCTCGCAAAATTAGATAATTAGGTTTATTTTCAAACCTCTAACATCAAGAGGAGGAAATCATTGGGCAATTTATTTTCAGTCCATTTTAGCTTGCTAGTGGCTCCAGCCCTAAGGGAAACTTAGCTTTGACCCATCCCCTAGGATACATCAGACTTTTATCTCCTTTTGTTTTCCCCTATTTCTGCCTTTCTTTCACTATGGCTGACCCCATTCCCCCTTCAGCTCCAAAGGCTGGAGGCAAAAGAACCAAAGAATCCAACAAACCACAACAAGAGGACCCTGACTCTATTTCCATCATTTTTTACTCTAGAGATGGTTCAACCTCCTCGTCTAGAGTTGAGAAGCGCAGGGACTGGGCCTTACAGAAGATACATGAGAGAGCGGCCACATCCCTTTCTCCCACTCCAGGTGCTCCACCTGACTCAGGCCAAACTCCTCGCATGGCCACTAAGGATCCCTCTCTGCTGGCGGCCAGCATTTGGGACCCAGCAGGTATGCCTAACCAAAACCTAAACCAAGAAATTTCTAGACAACCTGTCCTGCTGTCGCCCACTGTAGTGATTGTATCACCAGCCTTACCTGCCTGCCCACCAGTCAGCATTCAGCTGTTAAATCTACCTGCAATGGATCCTGTTCCTCCCATTCCCACTAACTTTGACCCCTCTGCCTTCCAGAAATGGATCAAGGCTATAGTCCAACATAGCATCACCTCCAACTTTCACACCTTGGCAGCTGCAGTGCCCACCAGAGCATCTCAGGCTTCCATAGCTGCTCCTCTTCCTCAAACCATCTTTGATCCCAGGGCACTTCAAGATCACTGGTCAGACTCCTCTGACCAGGACTCAGATGTGCCAGATGAAGACCATGCTGAAGAGGCCCCTATGGGTCTCTCAGATGACAAGGGAGCAGCTCCTAATCAAACAATTTCTGCAGCCCTGTTCTGGCTGACCTGTTTTCAACCATCTTACTGAAGGCCCGGATGGCCGCAGGACTCACAGCCCCACCTGCACAGGCCAGCCCTCAGCCTCTCAGGTGGAAACCCTTTTTCAATCCTTCACCAAGGAACAAGATGTAGTTTTGTCTCCCCCTCTATTTTTGGACACAGTCACAAAACAGTGCTTATATCCCGCAGTGTGTCCTGCCCCTTCCAGCCTGGAGAAGAAATTCTTTAACATGACATTAGAGCTCATGGCCTTTCTTGAACCACCCGTGGTGGACACATCTATCCTAGCCCTTCACTCCTCAGAGAATCTCCCAGGAGAGGCAGACAAGTTCCTTAAGGCAGAGGATCGGAAGATTGACCAGGTTCTGCAGAAGAACCATCAATTTGCTGTGTGGGTGATAAAGGGAGCCTCTACTTCTTCCTTCTTTGCTAGAACCATGCTCATCTATATTAGACAGCTGCAAGAGCACCTCCCGGCCTCTGACACCACAGCTCAACAAACCTTAAACAAGCTATTTGCCACATGTCAACTGTTTTCAGATACTACTCTGTACACATCTAAATTTGCGGCGAAAACAATGGCCTCTTCCATGGTAGCCAGACGGATGACTTGGCTAAAGAAGTGGGCCGTCGATATTAAGCACAAGTGGCATTTTGCCCCTGCAGAATACAAAGGAAAATCCCTATTTGGTGATGTCCTCGACCGTTTCCTTATTGACTGGAAGGACAAAAAGGAAGATTCTCCCCTCAACCCAGAAGAAAGCTGCACAGCGACCATCCCCTTATTTTCGTCAGCCATTTCATCAATCGAACCAGTCTTTCTCTTACTACAAGGGAGCCAATCAGTTGGGCTACAAGTCTTGCACCAATCAGGACAAGAGCTCAAGAGGCAGAGGGTCCAAGCGTCCCTTTCGTGGTTCCACCGGAAACCGCCATGGCCGAAGGGGTAGGTGGTAACCTCCTAATCTCTCCTCTGACCCCATTGGGGGACACCTTGCCAGATTTGCCTCCATTTGGGCCAAGACCTCTTCAGACCTATGGGTCCTTGACACAATCAGGTCTAGTTTACATCTGGAATTTCTCTCCACCCATCCTTCCTTTTTAATTTCTTGTTCTGTTCCCAGAGACCCAGCAAAAAAGACTCTGGTGGAACAGGCCATCCAGAACCTGCTGGATATCTGGGCTATTCAGCCTGTCCCTACCAAATTTCATGGACAGGGCTTCTACTCAATTTTATTCATAGTCTCAAAATCCTCAGGGGGATGGAGAGCAATTCTAGATCTCAAATGTCTCAACCTTTTCCTTAAATACCATAAATTCAAGATGCACACAACTAAAACTATTCTGGCCTGCATTAGGAAGGGTGACTTCATGTCATCCTTAGACCTAACAGAAGCATATCTCTATATTCCCATAGCCCAGGAGCATCAGAGGTTCCTCCATTTCTGCTGTGCAGGGAGGCATTACCAATACAGGGCCTTACCATTCAGCCTATCCTCAGCCCCTTGTGTATTCACAAAGGTGCTTTCAGTCTTGGTAGCCCATCTTAGATCTATCCCTATCTGGGTACAATTCTACTTGGATGATGTCCTCATATTAGCCCAATCCTTGCCCCAAGCTCAGGCTCATTTGAGGACCATGGCTGACATCCTATCGGCCCACGGCTTTTTGATTAACTTCCAGAAAAGCCAACTGGTCCCCTCTACATCAATTCTTCATCTAGGAACCGTTATCAACTCTACCAAACACTTCTCCAAATCGCATCAATAGCATTAGAGAATTGGCCTCCCAAATTCAGGATTATCCTTTTCCACCCCTCTCTTCCCTTTCTCCCCTGTTAGGGAAGATGGTATTTAGCTTTTCCATAGTGCCTTGGGCCACACTCATTCCTGGGACCTTCAGTGGTGTCTTCTTCCCTTTCAAAAGTCAACCCAGGCCCACTTGGCAAGATGGATCCATCTTCTTCCACAGGTCTGTCGATCCCTAATGTGGTGGAAATCTGTCACAATCAAGCAGGGAATACTCTACTGAGCCTCCCCAACCATAACCATCACCACTGATGCCAGTTTGCCGGGCTGGGCCCCCCACTGCGACGACCAACAGGCACAAGGCCTATGGAATCCGAGCCTGGTTTCCTGTTCCATCAACTGGCTAGAATTGCGCACAGTGTTTTTAGCCCTCAAAAGCTTCAACTCCCTCATGTCTGGCCAGGATGTTCTTATCTGGACTGACAATATGGCCACAAAGGCACACATCAACCGCCAAGGGGGCACCCGATCCAAGACGCTCATGGTGGAGGCCAAGAAAATCAGCCTCTGGATGGAGAGCCATCTGTCCTCCCTCTGCTCAGAACACATCTCGGGCTCAGACAATGTCCAGGCAGATGCCCTCAGCAGGGCAACGGTGAACCAAGCAGAATGGAAACTGGACACGAACATCTTCAGGCAGATCTCCAACATATTTGGCAGACCACAAGTGGACCTATTTGCCTCCCCTCACAACAATCAACTACCATGATTCTTCTCCCACTTCCCCTCCTGGGGGGGCAGAGAACCACAATGCCCTCCACTGCCTCTGGCTGAGGGGTCTGTTGTATGCGTTCCCTCCGCTACCAGTTCTACCCTACTTGATTCACAAGATCTTGGAGGAGCAAGCAGAGGTCATCCTGATAGCTCCATTCTTGCCCTGGCAACTCTGGTTTGCAGACTTAAAAATCTTGTCGGCAGTGGAACCTTGGCAGTTACCGGTCTCACCACATCTGCTAACCCAGGGACCTCTACTCCATCTGGACCCGGGCTGGTGCCGCTTGACCACTTGGCTTTTGAACGGAGCATCCTGAGGAATCAAAACTATGACAATGATGTAATTGATTACATCCACCAAGCTCGAAGAGCTTCAACTGAACGTATATACTCCTCAACATGGCGGACTTTCTGTACCTGGTGCAATTCTCAGGACCTCTCCCCAATCCACATTCTACTTTCCAGAGTCCTCAGATTTTTGAAACAGGGCCTAGACAAGGGTCTTTCCATGAATACTATCCGGCATCAAACTGCAGCACTCTCTTCAGTCATTGCTTGTGATCACTGGACATCCTTGGCCCATATCCCTTTGGTGTCCATATTCCTCAGGGACATCACTAACATTCACCCTCCTACCATCCACCGCTTCCCTACATGGGACCTCCCTGAGATGCTTCATTCCTTGACAGAGCCCCTCTATGAGCCCTTACGAGAATCATCTCTTCGATAAGAGAGAATCATCTCTTTGTTATTACTCTAGAACTTCATATGGCATCTGTTGCAGATTATTCTAGAGTTTAGCAAAGATGTAATGTCGTCTCCAGTTACATGGCTCATGTTTTCACTGTATAAAGTTTTAGAATGCTAAATACAATAAAAAATAAATAATTGGATGATTGAAGTGGGCTTACTGGGTATCATTTCATAATGCGGCACTGGTGCATTAATACAGCGGCACAATTAGACATTCCAAGTAAATGCTTGCATTTGAAAATTAATAACAATAGTTTATTAAGTGACATAGTATACTTCCAATGATTTCCAAAAATCCCACTTTTGTGTAAAAATAAAAGATAATAATTTATAGTAAGTAGTCTAGAACCATGATTAATCTATGGTGTTTGAGATATAGTGTCACTTTTTATTGTATGTTTACATTATTGATCATTGATTATGTGCCAGAAAAAATAGTAGCAACTCTTAGTAACCTCACCCATAAATCTTTTTCAGGAGGAAAGTATGATTATGCCACGACATAATATTTACTTTAAAAGAAACATATAAAAACACATTATATATAAAACACATATATACCCCATGAATCATTCATGGATTCTCTGAGAATCAGAACAGATGTTTTAATTAAGAAAGACTATGTGATAAACTGCAGCATACTTTAATTCCATCAGTGAATTGGCAGTGATTGAAAGGAAATATAAATATTTATCTGTGCATCACTTGTTTCACTATATTTTTTATTAATGCAAGTGGAAGCCAGAGAATGAGAGAGAGAGAGATGGGGTCAAAGTTATATTTGGTTGCCTTCCCAAGAAAATTTTCCTTCTGCTGCATATAAAATATATCTTCAGTTCATCATACAACCATCCCAAATGTCTGGTTTATTATATACTTAATTCTTTAGTCAACAAATGTTCAGATAGCTGACTGTTGTACTGGGAGAAGAAAAATGCCAAACCGTAAAATAGTCAATTATTTTCCATATATCAAAAAAATAACATCTCTGTTTAATTTATTATTGAATAAAATACATGCTTGAGGACAAAATATAAATTGCACAGTGTAATTTGGTAAAAACAACAGGTTTCTCTTAATGCTTATATTTGTTTGTGGGAGATCATGAATAATTGGTTACTTTTTATTTATTTATACTTTTTGTATGTTGGGACCAAAGGGTCTATTGGAAAGGGTGTCGGTTTTTGTTTTTTTGTTTTTGCTTTAGTGGCATGACTGTACAATATTTACACAAAATGAGTTGACTCTAAATTTAACACAATTCTCCATCCTGCAGAAAGAACATTTGGGGGGGGGGGGAATCTCACATGTTTCAATTGCTATTTTTTTTAAGCAAGTGCCGGATGCTGTAAACATTTAAAATTATTTTTGGGGAAAACTTTTTCTTTCATATAGACATAGTAAATAAGGAAACTGTAAATTCCATTCATATCAATATTTTCCAGACAGCTACATAAGTATGATTTAGGAATCATCCACACACTCCTATTTATCAATAACATCCCAACACTTATTTTATGCACTTATTGTATAGAATATTATATTGTATTTATACCACCCCAACATATATTGCATACAGGGGCTTTTCCTGCAATTGGCGATATTGACATTACAAAAATGCAAATCCACTGTGGTCTTTGAATCGTAGCAAGGAAAGAGATGGATTATATTACTGTTTACAGTCTAAAATCAGTTTGAGCTTGATGGATGCAAATATTATATTATCAGAAGCATATTGGAAAAAGAGACAGTACCCTATGTCCTGGAAATTCCACATGTCTGAATTGTGTATGAGCCAGACAAGTCATTATGTGGAAAATACCTTAACTGTATCTTCTCCCAGTTATAACATCCTCTGTGCATACATTCTGTCATTGAAGGAATGCATAAAGGAACCTGCAGTCATATTTTCTATATTAATGTATATCAAAACATAATGCAATTTCAAATACCAGATTCGTACCCAAGGTGCCTTATTGCTTGTCTAAAGAAAAATTCACTGGCATTGTAAACATCCTGAAAGCCAGATGATTTATGCAGTATATTTGTGTAAATAGCACACAGACACACAAACATGACATATAAATTCATGGTGCAATATTCTTTGATCGCACTGGACTGTAGTTACTATTTATTGATTATCTGTTTCTCTTGTCACAAGACCATAGTTCCATGGTACAGAACACCACAAAATTTGTGAGATGCAGACCCAGCTTCAATTCAATAGAATCTATGTTTTAAAATCATGGAGAGATACTATCAGCTATAAAGAATACCGAGTTAGCAAGATCATTTATTTATAAGCATATACGGCATAAGGTAGCTTGCTACGAATGATGTCTGACTGGAACTCCAGAGAGCGAACTACTGACTGTAGACAATCCTGCAGTAGTTTAATAAATGTCTACATTAGGATACAGCCATTCTTATGCACATGTGTTGTCTTTTTGGCAATTCTTCCCTTTACCCTTGAAATCCTTGTTCCTCGTGCTAACCAATACAACACTCTGCATGATCTCCAAGTTAATCATATTCATCCTATGCTTCTTCTGTACACCTTCATTTTCAGCAACTGTGAACACTTCAAAATAGTGTTCACAGTATATGCTCAATGCATATTATTCCCAAATCAACCTTGCATTGTAACTGTTAGTAGTTTATTTCTTCTGTAAATATTCTTTTAGAAGCATTTCAGTTAAGAAAGTGAACCTGCCTCATTATGTACTAGTAGTGTAAGGTTTATAGATATACACTGCATAACTCATAATTTATGATGGTGTATACATGCTTTTATCAAATTAATTATAATTATTGCAAAATAGCTGGTATAAATGCATAATATGTCACAGGGCATTAAAGCATTAAAATATAAAATCATTCCTTAGAAACTTGATAGGTTGGAGTTGACGGTTAAAATGCAGGGATTTCAGTTGAGGAAAATAAAAAATAAAAAGAATTTAGAACTATTGCATGAAAATGAGGCAGAGGAAAAAATGTGAGATGTCATGAAAGGTTAGGATTATAAGAAATTATTTATCCATAATTCTCTGTTTTGATTTCTAAACATACTTATCTGTCTGTTAAAACCATTCATTTTATAGAGGAAGCAAGAGTTGGTTTATTAACACCATAACAGTCTGATATATCTACTACAGTATTAATTAGAGTTGAAATAAATTGCAATTTTCCAAGTTTCTGCTCTAATAGAAAATAGTTAGAGAAAATTACATTAGTCATAATAGTTCAAGTAGAAAAAATAAGTGGTTAAATTATAATGCTAGAGCTATATTTTAAAAATCTAGGCTAAGTCTGCTTCCCAGCTGAGCTCTTTTCAGCATGAGAAACAGGATAATGTAACCTAATTCAGAGCAAGATTCATGATTTGACAATCCTATAAACAAAATAATTTCTGACTTTCATTGGCAACCTTAAACCAAGCTATATTATACCAAACTGATGTTACTTCATAAACATGGTGATCCCAGTGGTTATCAAAAAAATCTTGGATGGCACTTAGAAAATATGTGCATTAATAAAGTTTCCATCTGTCAATTGCAAAAGCCAATAGTGCTTGGATCGTTGCATATAATACACTGACACATTACAATATCCTAGATTTCTGGAAAGAATTTGATGCATATGCTTACGATGCACATAAAGGTCAACACCCTCTGAAGAACCAGCAGCCATGATTTCACATTGTTGCCAATGAATAATAACTGTTTACTTTTCCAAATGCTTTGACAAAATGGTTCAACATTCAGATTTTCTCTGAATATATCCCAGTGGTGCACTATATTTACTTGAAGCATAATAACCAGGGATGGGCTGCTGCCAAGACCGGGGGGGGGGGAGAGACGCAATGGGGTAGCAAAAATGGAGCTCCACCCAAGAGCACCCAATTTGCACTGAAAGCTGTTGAAAGAAAATGAAGGACGTCCTGCATAAGCCATGCCCACAGTGTGGTAATAAAAATTTTGGTAGCCCTTCACTGATAATAACCTCCTCACAACTAACACACACTTCTAAAATGCCTTCATGGGACTATATCACCCCTGAGCAAAGAACTGCTTCCTCGGTTTAACTTCATGTAATTCAAGAAACGGAATGCGAGATTGTGCTATTGAAAATTATTAGACTACAAACCTGGTCAGCAATTTCTTTCCTCCAGAAACACAATACCACCTTCAAAAAATAGATAACAATTACCATATTAAATACTGACAGATAAGAACATTATTGCAGAGACGACAGAAGCTATGTATGATCAGTTAGCTTTTCGTTATTATAAGCTAATCCTCAATTTACAATCATTTATTTGGCAACTGTTCAAAGTCCCTGCATTTACAACAGTTGCAGGATCCCTATGGTCACATGATCAAATTTTGGTTGCTTGGAAACCCTGGCAAAAAAAGAAAATTATTGAATCAGATGTAATTCATTACTGATCCAAATTAGGGTTATAAATTGAGACTTATCTGTATACTTTTTTCTGCTTGTATATGTTCTGTATAATGAGGCAAGATCTTAAGTATACATTCTAGGATAGTTTTTCTCAAAGTCTGGGAATATAACTCTCTGGGGGCTATGTGAAGTCAAATAAATACATATTTTAAAATTTCTCACTTGTGATTTTTAATTGTAAATATTTGTAGGTGTAGCCAACTAATCAGAAATCTTTGCCATTTTTATGAATATGAAGGGGTAGTGAGATGAAAAGGTTTGGGAACCACTGTTCTGGATATTTAGTGGTGCTAAATCTATTTAATAATTCCATGATGAAACATATTAGCAGAAATCAAGGCTAATCTGCACATTCCTTCTCAAGCTCATGATGATTTAGCAATCAAATATAAACACATTTACACATGTATTTATTTCAGAACATTTACTCATATTGGTATTTATCTTGGAAGAAATTGTTTTTATTTTTTCATTCTATTAATTTGTGATACATAAAACAAGCAGGTTCTGTTAAGATTGTTAGTGTGTGGATCTAAATTTTTCCTGTGGTACTTCGTGATATGAACCCCTCATGATACGAACCCCTCGTGATATGAACCCGGGGTTCGGAAATTTTTTGCCTCTGCTTACAAACTTTTTTTGGCTTACGAACACACTGCAAATCGCAAAATGGCGCTCCGCTGGGCGCCGCAACCCAGCTGTCACCTTTTAAAACAGCTGGGGGGCTTCTCAGCATTCTCTCGAGAATGCCGTGACACCACAGCTCCGCACATGGAATTTCCTATTGGGATTCCCCACCTCCTTTCCAGCCTCCAGATCGGCCGAAAACGCCACCGCCGATTGCAAAAACGGTGATCCGCCGAGTGGCGGCGCCTGGCTGTAACCTTCTGAAACAGCCAGGTGCTTCTCGGCAGCCTCCGGAACCCGAACCTGAACTTCCGGGTTCGGCATTCGGGAGAATGCCGAGAAGCCCCCCGGCTGTTTTAAAAGGTGACAGCCAGGCAGCAATGCCCAGCGGAGCACCATTTTGCAATTTTTTTTCTTTTTGCACACATTAATCGCTTTTACATTGTTTCCTATGGGAAACAATGTTTCGTCTTATGAACTTTTCGCCTTACGAACCTACTTCCGGAACCAATTAAGTTCGTAAGACGAGGTATTACTGTATCTTATTAGTTGGCATACATGTCAAATACAATGTATTTCATGGATGTGTTCACACAATATACTTAATGAGATTAAGATTTCCCAAGTGCTTCTTGCTAAATTTTAGTATTGCTAATCTTGATTAGATTATTTGTAGTTTAGCATACTATGCCAACCCAATCCAATTTGGTTAGAATGGTCATAGCACTTTCAACTGTATAAAGTCTTAAAATAATAAGCAGAAAATGGTTAAGTCAATAACCCGTGTGCTGTGTAGATATGCTGCAGTGGTGTCTAGGTAAAAGGTGGTTTGGGGTTTTTTTTGGTGTGTTTTAATAACCGTAATCAAATATTTTAAAGAAAGAAAAAAAATCTAAATCTGTTCATTATTTGTATCCTCATTTCATCCAGATGTCCTCATTTAGGACAGGAGAATAGGCTATTTACTTTAATTAGCTAAATTATGCTTTTAACATCAAAGTCATATTATTGACTAAAGCAATACTATTTTATTCATCTATAACTTCAGATGGTGGATTCAAGTTCAACAATATGAGTTTTTTATATTTTCTATGGCCTGTTTTATATTTTTATAGCCAATAGTAGAGGTTCAACCTTTGCCACCTGATCAACTTTAGCTTCCATTGAGATTCACTGTATATTCTGAATATATTTATGGAGCTCCCTTAAGTTTACGTGAAAAAATAAAACACTATCCATATGGAAAACTATTGTAGAATTGCTTTGATAAATCCAACAAATTAACTATAATAACTATGATATGTAGACCACATCTAACAAGCTGCCTAACATAAATTTGGAATTCATTTATTCATATTTATACAATACAACTACCGATCAGGGATACAAAACCTGAAGTCCAGAGTTGCATACAAGTTCTTCAAATTATAAAGTTTAATGTGACAAAATGAAAATATACTATATTTTTTGGAGTATAAAGAGCACCTTTTTCCCCCTAAAAGAGGCTGGAAATTTGAGTGTGTCTTATACTCCGAATGTAGCTTTTACTAAGCTTTTTTTTTCCAGCTGTAACAAGGTGTTAATGAGTGAAGCAATCTTCTGTGCTTTGCTAGCTAAGCGATCTTCTTTTTGCTGGTTTTGTCACAGCTGCTCTCTCCAACAATCAGCTGGGCTTCTGGGTTTTAGAAACCTTTTTTCAACCCTAATGCCAGTGAAGTGATCTTCCCTGCTTTGCTAGCAAGTGATCTTCCACCTTTTTTCCAGACCTATAGAGGTGCTAATGAGTGAAGTGATCTTCCTTGCTTTGCTAGCAAAGTGATTTTTCCTTTGCCTGCTTTTCCATCATTTCTCTCTCTCCCGGGGATAAAAAGCAAGCACAGATACTCAAAACCAGCAAACTAAAGTGTTGAAGCTGACCAGCCTAAGGACTAGGTTAGGTTTAGGTTAGGTTAGGTTTATTGGATTTATATGCCGCCCCTCTCCGCAAACTCGGGGCGATACTCACAACAATAATAAAAACAGCACAGTACATAAATACCAAATCCAATGCCCACCCATCTAGTTACAATTTAAATTAATAATCTCATAAAACAGTATATATATAAAAAAACAGGCACACAGTCAATCAATCAACAAAACAACATGGGCAAGGGGGAGGTGTTTTAGTTCCCCCATGCCTGACGGCAAAGGTGGGTCTTAAGAAGTTTACGAAAGGCAGGGAGGGTGGGGGCAATCCTAATCTCAGGGGGGAGCTGGTTCCAGAGGGTCGGGGCCCCCACAGAGAAGGCTCTTCCCCCGGGTCCCGCCAGACGACATTGTTTAGTCGACGGGACCCGGAGAAGGCCAACTCTGTGGGACCTAACCGCTGGGATTCGTGCGGCAGGAGGCGGTCCCGAAGATATTCTGGTCCGGTGCCATGAAGGGCTTTATAGGTCATAACCAACACTTTGAATTGTGACCAGAAACTGATCGGCAACCAGTGCAGACTGCGGAGTGTTGGAGTGATATGGGCATACTTGGAGAAGCCCATAATTGTTCTCGCAGCTGCATTCTGCACGATCTGAAGTTTCCGAAAACTTTTCAAAGGTAGCCCCATGTAGAGAGCGTTACAGTAGTCGAGCCTTGAGGTGATGAGGGCATGAGTGACTGTGAGTAATGACTCCCGGTCCAAATAGGGCCGCAACTGGCGCACCAGGCGAACCTGGGCAAACGCCCCCCTCGCCACAGCTGAAAGGTGTTTTTCTAATGTGAGCTGTGGATCGAGGAGGATGCCCAAGTTGCGGACCCTCTCTGAGGGGGTCAATAATTCCCCCCCAGGGTAATGGACGGACAGATAGAATTGTCCTTGGGAGGCAAAACCCACAGCCACTCCGTCTTGTCTGGGTTGAGTTTGAGTTTGTTGACACCCATCCAGGCCCCAACAACCTCCAGGCACCGGCACATCACTTCCACTGCTTCGTTGACTGGACATGGGGTGGAGATGTACAACTGGGTATCATCGGCATATTGATGATACCTCACCCCATGCCCTTGGATGATCTCACCCAGCGGTTTCATGTAGATATTAAAATAGCAGGGGGGAGAGGACCGACCCCTGAGGCACCCCACAAGGGAGAAACCTCAGGGTCGACCTCTGACCCCCCACTAACACCGACTGCGACCGACCGGAGAGGTAGGAGGAGAACCACTGAAGAACAGTGCCTCCCACTCCCAACCCCTCCAGCCGGCGCAGAAGGATACCATGGTCGATGGTATTGAAAGCCGCTGAGAGGTCAAGGAGCACCAGGACAGAGGACAGGCCCCTGTCCCGGGCCCGCCAGAGATCATCCATCAACGCGACCAAAGCAGTTTCCGTGCTGTAGCCGGGCCTGAATCCAGACTGTTGAGGACCTAGATAATCGGCTTCATCCAAGGACTGCTGGAGTTGAAGTGCCACCACCTTCTCAACAACCTTCCCCATGAAGGGAAGGTTGGAGACTGGACGGTAGTTATTAAGCACGGCTGGGTCCAGGGAAGGCTTCTTGAGAAGGGGGCGCACAACCACCTCCTTATAAAGGGGTGGAAAGGACCCCCTCCCCAAGGAGGCGTTGACAATCTCCTGGACCCAGCTCCGTGTCACCCCTCGACTGGCCGAAACCAGCCAAGAGGGACATGGATCCAGTAAACAGGTGGCAGAACTCACAACTCCAATGGCCTTGTCCACTTCATCAGGTGTCACCAAGTCAAACTCCTCCCAGACAGATGGACAAAGACGTTTAGCCCCAGTCACCTCAACTGACTCATTGTCAGTCGACTCTGTTTCACAATTGGAGTTGAGGTCCGCTCGGATCCAGGCGATTTTATCAGCGAAAAATGTGTTAAAATCCTCGGCACTACTCTGCAAGGGCTCCCCAACTCCCCCCTGATTAAGAAGGGAGCGGGTTACCCTAAACAGAGCGGCCGGGCGGGATTCCGCTGATGCAATCAAGGCGGCATGATACGCGCATCTTGCCACCTTGAGCGCCACTTTGTAAGTCTTAATATGAGCTCTTACAAGTGTTCGATCGGATTCGGACTTACTCTTCCTCCATCGCTTCTCCAGACGTCTCTTCTGGCGCTTCAACACCCGGAGCTCCTCGTTGAACCATGGAGCTCTACGGGGTCTAGTGCCACGGAGAGGTCGCAATGGCGCAATCTGGTCAAGAGCCTCCCCTGCAGCCTTGTTCCAGGCCTCAGCAAGAGACTCTGCCGAACTGTGGACAAGTGTATCTGGAATAACCCCAAGCGCCATCTGGAAGCCTTCTGGATCCATCAGGTGTCTGGGGCGGAACCTCCTAATTGGTTCCGCCTCCCTGCGGGGAAGGATTGGAGCCAGGAAGTTAAGCCGCAGTAGGAAATGATCTGACCACGACAAAGGCAACACTTCTAAGCCCCTTAATCTCAGATCATTACTCAGTTGCTCAGAGAGGAATATCATATCGGGTGCGTGCCCACCCTCGTGAGTCGGACCCTGAACTACTTGAGTCAGGTCCATGGCTGTCATGGTGGCCATGAACTCCTGTGCCAGTCCAGAGGAACCGCCGAGCGACGGCAGATTGAAGTCCCCTAGGACGATAAGTCCGGGGAACTCCACCGCCAACCCGGCCACCTCCTCGAGCAGCACAGGCAGGGCTGTTGACACACAGCTGGGAGGCAGGTATGTGAGTAACAAGTCCACCTGAACCCCTAAGTCCAACTTCACCAGAAGGGACTTGCAACCCGCAACCTCTGGAGCAATGAGCCTACGCAGGCAAAGACTCTCCCTGGCTATAATAGCCACTCCTCCTCCCCTTCCCTGGGGTCGAGGTTGGTGCCATACCCGAAACCCAGCTGGACAGATTTCCGAGAGAGGAACTCCTCCCTCCGGGCCCAGCCAGGTTTCGGTCACACAAGCCAGGTCGGCCTCCTCATCCAGGATCAAATCCCGGATGAGGAGAGCTTTATTTACCACCGACCTGGCATTGAGCAGCAGCAACTTGAGCCCAGGGCCAGAATTACACTCGTCACCAGTATCTTGGGTTGAGCTCAAGGAGCCGGAAGAAGGGATCGCTACTAAGCAGCGATCTCTCCTTCCCCTGGAATGGCTAGCTCCAAGGCTCCCACCATATCTGGCTCTCCCCAGCAAGACTGGAATATTTTGACCCTCCGCCACCCCAGAGATAGGTGTCCCCTCCCCTCCTGCCTCTCCAATGTCAGGTTTGCCAAGGGTATCATTTAAATCATAACCATTCAATTCATACATACTGTAATCCCACCCACCAAACCCATTCCATTCACTATCCCCCTCCCACCCTCCCCCATTCCCATAAAAATCCATTGCTAAAAATCCTAATAATTAATTTTAAAAAAAGATTACTTAAAAACACTACTAGCATCAATAATTCATCCCTAAAATCAGTTAATTAAAAACAGTAAATATAAAAACATATAACAAATAGACAGGTATAGTATAGAAGTAATTTGCTAATAGTTCTTAAAAAGGGGAAGTAGCAAAAATACAGGGCAAAAGGCAGCAGCAAGAGGGCACCAGATTCCAAGTTGGTTTGGCTGATTAGTTCTCAAAGTTGTAAAAGTTCTGAAAGCCTCGGATATCAGTATCTGGGTCTCAATGTCTAAATACAGTTTGGTTTTTCTAGGACTGGTCAAGATCGGTGACCAGTACTGTAAAAATTCTGTCTCTTTGCCTCGATTGAGAATGTCCCAAGTTCTTCCTCTCTGGGAGCTCCAGTTTCCATCAGGTGCCCTGGGCAATCTCCAGTAGTCCTCAGTCCCACTTGATAACATCTCTATCTCCATCGCCCCTTCGTAGCTCCACGTTCTTAAAGCTTCTGCTGGGCGCCCCCCCCCCCCAAGACAGCAACCACTCCCACTGGCCACCGCCCCAAGTGCCTCGGTGTTTTCCGGTGTTTCAGGCAGTCTTTTGGCTTTGGAGCTGACACAGGCAGGCTCCCTCCAGCACGTTCTTAAAGCTTATGCTGGGCGCCCCCCCCCAAGACAGCAGCCACTCCCACTGGCCACCGCCCCAAGTGCCTCGGTGTTTCCAGGCGTTTCAGGCAGTCTTTTGGCTTTGCAGCTGACTAGCCAGATGAATACCTGGTAGGCAAATTATTTTTTCTCTATTTTCTTCCCCCAAAACTAAGGTGTGTCTTATACTCCGGTTAGTCTTATACAGTACTCCAAAAAATAAGATAATAAAGACACATGGATTAATCAGATAAATGATACTTAATTAATTCATCTAATTTTCATACATTTAATTTCAACTGAATACAGCTGATCACAACTCCTTTCTTGAAATCTAGCCCCTCATATATCATTCAAAGCAGTAGTGGGTTCTAAAACCCTTTGCTATTGGTTTGCGCATATACTTGCATGTGTGATGCATGTGCAAAAATATCCCAGGACAGTGGTTAGAGCCTCCTGTTGCTGCCGCTGCCAGTTTGCCAAACTGGGCTGAACCAGAAGCATTCCACTGCTGATTCAAAGCCTATTCCTGGCCCTGAAACATCCTGCATTGTTCCCAGTAGGGGTAAAATCCCTCCATTTATTTGCCCATATTTGATTTTAGAAATTAATAGTAGACATGTTACATTCTCTAATTTAAACTAGATTATTATAATGGCTTTGTTTACTAGGCATTACCAGAACTAACAGAAAACATAGTCTGTGAGGATGCTAATAATTTTGGTAATACTCATCCAATCACCCACTTAGTTCCAAAGTTGCTTTGGGTAAGAGAATCACATTTAGTCCAGTTTAATTCTGGATTGGTTTGATTGTTGGTTTGATTTCACATCACAAATGAAGTGAAATCAGAGAAGTCCACACATATGTCTTTTCTTCTTGAAAGACTGTCATCTTCATTCCAGAAAAAGGCAAAGATATAAGCACCAATTCTCTCAACATAGCGGGTTGTCTCTCTCTCTCTCTCTCTCTCTCTCTCTCTCTCTCTCTCTCTCTCTCTCTCTTTAATGTGGGAAAAGTTGGCAGCAACATTCGGAAAGTTAAAACGTGGCAAACATGGCAAAACTGTTTTTCGCTCATACTCTTGGCGACACTGCAATGAATGTTGGCAGGTTTTGCAGTTCTAAACAGCAATCTGCATATCATGAAAGATGCATTTAGTACTGAGGCTAGATGAAACAATAGAATGGTTGTTACAATCTTCTTACCAGGTATGTCTCGGGGAAAAGAAGAGTGATGAGATCAATGCACTTTTAAATGTTTTCTGTAGCTTTCCACCTTTCCTTTTTTTATATACATTGCAATATTTTAATAGAAGGTCCCCAAACAAGCAGCTGGTGGCAGACATGACTAGCTTCATCTGACAAAATGTCTTTCAAATAATGTCAGCTTTATATTGAGTATTTCAAGAAAAAGTTGACATTTAATTCAAGCAGTTACCCTACAGTTGTGTTCTTTCATCTGCCTCCCCCCTTCCTCTGCATATAAAAGGTATACATCAATTTATTAATTATTTCTGCTACATCCATTACTGCGTGTATCCAATTTGTGCAAATGCATTTTCTATACATTTGCACAAAATGCATAGAATTACAGCTGAATCCTAGCAGAACTAGACACACTAGATTATTTTATTAATGGAAAAGAGACATCTAACTTTGAGAGGTCCTCGATGCTCTCTGAGCTTCCTTGTTATCTTGAAAATGTTTTGTTACCCTAACTAGGTAACATAATCAATGCCAGTTGATTAACACTGATGGTATTATCTAGTTAGGGTAATGAAACATGTGCAAGAAAACAAGTAAGCTCAGAGAGCACCAAGGACCTCTCATTTCAATCCTGAACTACAAATATTCTCCTTCATTGGTACATCTAATTTTGTATAGATGGTACATTGATACATCTAACTTTGTATACAGGTCCAATTTCCTTTATTTTATAAAAGAATAAGATTCTAGCTGCCCTTACTACAAATACATATAATAATGTTCATTAGAAGTACTACTGTTTTTTATTTTCAACTTAATTATACTAAATCTTTATTTATTTATTTTTCTCCTCCATACATAAAATAGTTACATCACCATAAACAAAGCATAATAAAAAATCACCAAAATACCTTGCTATGCTAAATCTTTCATTGATAAAAGAGTTTTCTAATGGAGTAGCTTTTCAATATTTTTTTTTTCAGCACATATATAATTATAGACAAAGTATAAACATGATTGTGAATACATAAGATCTATATGAGTACATGAGATTGTTATAAATACATGGGGACATTAGGACAGGATTGGTAAACATGCTCGTGTGCTTATGCATGCCCCTTATAGACCTCTTAGGAATGGGCTGAGGTCAACAGTCAACAGTTTAAGGTTAAAGTTTTGGAGTTTGGGGGAAGAAATTATAGAGTCAGATAAAGTATTCCAGACATTGATCACTCTGTTGTTGAAGTCATAGTTTTTGCAATCATGTTTGGAGTGGTTTATGTTACGTTTATCTATTGTGTGCTTGTGTATTGTTGTGGTTGAAACTGAAGTACAGTGATCCCTCGATTATCGCGAGAGTTCCATTCCAAGACCCCTCGCGATAATCGATTTTTCGCGATATAGTGGTGCGGAAGTAAAAACACCATCTGCGCATGCGCGCCCTTTTTTTCCCATGGCCGCGCATGTGCAGATGGTGTTTTTACTTCCGCACCTGGGAAGACCCAGGGAAGGTTCCTTCCGCTGCCCAGCAGCTGATCTGCTTGGCAGCGCCGCAGCAGCGAGGAGCCGAAGATCGGGGTTTCCCCTTTGCGTGGGTGGCGGGGAAGACCCAGGGAAGGTTCCTTCGGCCGCCCAGCAGCTGATCTGGTCGGCAGCGCCGCAGCAGCGAGGCGCCGAAGATCCGGGTTTACCCGCCGCCCACGCAAAGGGGAAACCTGGATCTTCGGCTCCCCGCTGCTGTGGCGCTGCCGAGCAGATCAGCTGCTGGGCGGCCGAAGGAACCTTCCCTGGGTCTTCCCCGCCGCCCACGCGCCGCTCGAGAGCAAGAGGGGGAGAGATAGAGAAAGAGAGAGAAGGAAAGAAAGAGATGAGAGAGGGAGGAAGAGAGTGTGAGAGATGAAGAAGCAAGATAGAGAAAGAGAGAGAGAAAGAAAGATGAGAAAGGAAGAGAGTGACGTCATCGGGTGGGAAAATATTTTTAATTAATATTTTTTGAAAAATCGCGATATAGCGTTTCGCGAAGATCAAGATCGCGAAAATCGAGGGATCACTGTAGTCACTGACAGGTAGGACATTGTAGCAGATAATTTTGTATGCTACACAGGTCAGCTCGAAGGTGGCTTAGTTCTAAATTTTCTAGCACCAAAATTTCAAGTCTGGTGGCATGAGGAGTGGAGATTCTTCTTGTGAAATATTCCTGGTCACTATCTGTTCTGCCTGACAGGGCTCAGGCAGTAATTAAAGGTCCAGGAAAGAAGGTCAGACACACACGAGCATTGCTAAACAGCAAACTTGTATTAAACATAAAAGAAAAGACAAAACAAAACTGTCCTTATTTTTCAGGAGTAAAACACAGTTCGAGGCAAAAATTCAGATAGGTACAAAGTTCATGAAAAAGCAAACAAATACAAAGTTCACGTAGCAGGAATGTTTCCGGAGTTCTCCGAATTTTTGAGGCACAATAGCAGCAGCTATTCACAGGTTTTCCAACTCCCACTTGCCTGACAAAGCTGGGTTGAATCCAAAAGCACAGAGCAGAGGCTTCAAAGCAGGGAACAGCAACCACACAAACCACACAGATAAACATCCACAGTTTGCCTCTGCCTCTGTTCCCTTTTGTAACTGTAGCCCTCAGTATGGGAACCACACCCAGCTCTCATTCCGTGGACCACACCCAAACACAGGTGACACCAGCATCACCGTTGATAATCCCTTTATTGAGCTCTACGTTGCATTGCTCTATGGCTACGTATATTGATTATCTGTTTGGCATCTGAATCCAGAGAAGAGAGGCTATCCGATGGGCTGCCTGCCAAGTCCCCTGGGCTATCTGCCAGTTCCTTTGGGCTGTCTGCCAACTCCTCTGAACAATCTGCCACATCCTCTGGGCTGTCTGCCACATTTTCCTGGCTGTCAGCCATGCTTTCGCAATCACTCTGTGATGCATCTCTCACAGACGTGGGGGCAGCAGCCGGCCCAAGCCCAAACACAACACTATCCTATGACTAATTAACTAATTGGATAATTGGCAGATATCTGTGGGTTATTTTATTTGATTTTATTGTATAAGATTTATATTTTCTTTAAAGAAACTTTTTATGGCTTACCTCAAATAAATCTAAATCATAAAAATCAATTGTTAACAAGTAATGTCAAAGAAGCTTAACAGAGAATTTTTTAAAAATAACCCTATGCTTCAATTATTCAGTCTCAAAGAGTTTACTGTAATAACCATGGTATTCCCTCAAAATACTAATAAAATAGGAAATGTTAGAGTCACTAAGGGAACAATTTCTTTGAGGGTAATGAGGAATGCTATTGAAAGGCTTATTTGTGGATTTGTTTCCCCAAATTCCTGAAAAAGAGGATTTTTAACATTCCTTCCCAGATAATCTCATAGGTTGAGAAGATTTTACTGAAGGAGAAGTTTCCCATGATACACCAGACTACAGTAATAGGACTTTATAGTAAGCCTTAAATTGTACTCAAAACACTTGTATAATCAATACAACTGCAACATTAATGTTATGTTGCTGCAAGCGTTCTCATCAGTCAACATGTGGGCCTCTATATTTTGTACTTAATCCAATGTTCAAGTAGCCTGCAAAGACAATCCTAAGGAAACTGTGTTATTGAGAATCATGGAGTTACCATGGTTAGAGTGTAGCATTGCAGGAAATTCTGCCAATTGCCAGCAGTTTGATTCTTACCACCTCAAGATTGACTCAGCCTTCCATTCTTCTGATGTGAGTAAAACAATGAACTTGGTAAATGACTTAGTCATGGCTGTAAACCACTAGGAAGTGGTATATAAATCTTAGTGCTGTTGCTACTCTAATCTAGATGCAATTGGGGTATAAATCACCATTGGTACAATCTCCTATTTTAACAGCTTTGCAACTAAAATATGAGTCAAAGATAGGGAAAATGTATTCCATTTGCTGTCCTGAAAGGGCAACAGAATTTAGGATAATTCCAAGTTTTAGATCTGTTCCTTTGGAGGTGGTACAGCTGTACCTAGAATTAGCATGGAGACTGTCAAGCATCTTGACTATTTTCTCTGTGAACAGCAGCTCTGTCTACTGGGATTTAGTTTTAGCTTGTTTAGTCCCATTGATGTCTTTAGTGCTTTCAAACAAAATGATCATCTCCTGCCTGTTCTCACACATATGGGGGGGAAAGCACTGGGGACAAAGCAAAATAATGTATAACCGGTGAGAGACTGTGTAAAACCATTGGAAGAAGCATTTGGTTTATCTGAGAAAATGTAACACAGTGCAGATGGAGAAGAAAACATTTGAGAGAGTTCCACCTTAATTAACTCACTATAAGTAAAGCTAGGAATGTGCTCTCATAGTTTTCAGAGTTTGTTTTGGTCTTAGGTTAGCATTAGATACCTTCATGAAATTTATCTGGGTTTGTTTCCTTGTCAAACAAATAGAACTTAATTTCATTTGGAATATCCAAAGTTTTGAATGGTCCTCATTCATACAGTTTTTTAGCAGCACTTACTCAAGAGCAACTGGAAATACTATACAGGAATGCCCCACATCCCAAACTGATCCAGGGTTTTATTGCGGTGGTTAGTGTCAAAATTTGCTAATATATCTACTCAAAACGGGAAAGCAATATTCAAAATATCTACAGAGCTTATTCCAAAGAGTGGTCTTTGCAGTTTGAATCTCATACCCTGATCTTCATTCGAAATGAAAAGATCTGAGATAATCTGATTCATCCAGGATCTTTTGTAGCTATTGTCCGATGATCTTCTTCAGAACTTTTCCTAAAAATGAAAACCTGTTCACATCAAGAAATTTATGGACAAATTATGGGATTGAGAAATGTGCTCTGTAGATGGGGGAATACAATTTAGAGATGTATCAAGCAGTGCTCAAATTGAACCATTCCAAACAGTGAAGTAGTCCACAGATAATTGAATTCAAGAATCCTTGCTACTTACTGAGAGTCTACAACTCACAATATTCCCAGGGATTTGGAAACTTTTAGATTAGGACAATGTGGCATCTATATCTGCACAAATATGAGCAATTTTATCAGCAAAAGGTCTCAGAAATGTTACAACTGCCTGAATGAAGCTCTTTTGCCTACTGGGTTACCCTGAATAATGCTGCTGGTTGACATTTTACTAAAACAAGGGGGGCAAAAAATGCTGGCAATTAGCAATCTCATCACTACCTGGACTTGTACTTGAATTCAGTTGCATTCATTCTTCACCTTCCATCATTGTCACTTTATGCAAATGCTTTAGCTGCTTAATGTCCATTGGGTATATTGGTAGGAAAGAGGCCTCATGGGACTTGAGTGCTCACATTACTTTTTTTCTCTAGAGATTTAATAGAAGGCATGTCTAGAAACAGTAGAATTCTGAGAATTAGCAAAATTATTGCCTGATAGTTCCGCCCAGAATTCATTTAACTTCAATTGGGAAAGGAGATTATCTTTTTTGCTGGGCTTATATTTTTTATATTGATTTTAATTTCTGTTTTGCATTTTACACATTATTTGTCAGGTAACTAAAGATCATATAAATAGAAAAGTCAAATGGAATTAATTAATTAATTGATTGATTGATTAATGGTTGATTTCCTCATTCTCATGATCTCCTAAGAACTGGACTGGATAATCTTTAAAAAATGGTTGACTGTAGCAGAGTCACCTAACACCTAATATTCACCTACGCATGTGTACATAACTTCGGTAATAATCACATGTAATCATAAATGCATATTATACTTCATATCTGTTTAGACATGTGCACCTTATTCCTGCCTTATAGGGCTGGCAGAAAAAGCAGAGAGGAAATAGTAGAACTGTATTTGGATATTTCTTTCCATTTTAAAATCTAATGTACAGGAAGACCCCAACTGGATCAGAATTGGAAAACCAATAGATTTTGTTGTCCTCTTTAAAGTAAGAACATTTTCCTACTGACATTTCACATACACAAACAGGCTACTATTTGATCAGTTTTCTATACAGGTGAACCTCAAAAAATTAGAATATCATGCAAATGTTCATTTATTTCAATAATACAACTTAAAAGGTGAAATGTAATACAGTGGTAACTCTACTTAAGAACGTAATCCATTCCATGACCATATTCTTAAGTAGAAAAGTTTGTAAGTTGAAGCAATTTTTCTCATAGGAATCAATGTAAAAGCAAATAATGTGTGGAAACCCCTTAGGAAAGAAATAAAAGCTCGGAATTTGGGTGGGAGGAGGAGGAGAAAGAAGAGGAGGAGGACAGTTGCTGCCAAAGGAAGAAGGTGAGGTGAGGGGAATAAAAAAAATCCAAAACTTTAAGGCTTAAAAAAAAAGAGGGACTCTGAGGCAGCGAGGAGGAGCACACGCCCCCCATATACCTGGCGCAAGGCTGCTTCCTATAACCTTTGCCAGAGAGAGAAACCCAGGCAGGTGAGCAGGTGGAACCTCCTGCTCCTTTGATTGAAAGGCGGCTGCTGCTGCTACTGTTGTATCCTGAAATGGCTACCTTGTAATTCCTGTAAATAGTTGTTCCGTCTTCCAGCGCTGTCTGAGCCGAAGCAGGAAGTCGCTCCTGATTGGCTCAGACGCGGCTGGCTCTTGCTTTGGCGGGAGCCGCAAATGTATAAAAGAAGCGGCTTTTCCAAGCAGAGCCAGTCGGTACTCGCTGAATTGTCACTTGCCTTGCTGAGCTGTCACTTGTTCTCTGAGCTGAATAAAAAGTACCGATTTGCTTGAACCCTGTCTCTGGGTCTACTTCACTGGCGACGAACGGATGGAAGAAACATCGCGTGCAACATGAGCAAAGTCCAGATCGGCCAGGCTCCGGAGCTCTTCGACCCTGAGAAAACATCCTGGGACGAATACATGGCTACCTTCGAGATCTTCCTCGAGGCAGCAGGGATACAGGACGCCGAAGCCGATCGCAGACGGGCTATTTTTCTGAATTACTGCGGCCCAGAAATCCGTGGCCTCGCCCAGACTCTCACCGACCCGCAGCCAGCAAGAACCGTCGCATGGGACGTCCTACAAGACAAGTTAGCGAGCCATTTCAAACCGACCAAACCAGCCATGGTTTTTCGGCATCAGTTCTCTATGATGGCTCAGAAGGAAACAAAATCTATCAACCAGTTTACAACGCGACTTCGGACGGTGCTTGCACAATGCAAGTTTAAAGACCCGGAAGCTCGCCTCACCGATGCCTTGGTTTTTGGCATGAGAAGCGCCACGGTGAGGAACAAACTCCTCACCGAAGATGAGCCGACTCTACAAACCGTAATTAAACTAGCGCAAACCGCAGAAGCCGCCGACGCAGCAGCTAGAGAATTAAAAGAACACGGAAGGCGAGAACTCATCGCCAAGATTGACTCCGCGTCTCCCCGCGCCGTGGAATCAGACGACCCCAGCCAACCAGCTCACAACGGGGACAACTGCTTCCTGGTACAAGACCAGCCGAGACACCACAGAGCTACTCACCCAGCCCCCTACGCGGGCTGCCGGGGAAACCACCAGTGCCATCGATGCCCTTTCCGAGACGCCACATGCCGCCGCTGCAACCGTCGAGGCCACATCGCCATCGCATGCAGAGCAACGGCACCAGAGGAGACATTCGCCACACCGCAATACCAACGACCACAAAACCAGACCCCCCAACCACGAGAAAATAGACCGTTCCGCTATTCGGGTCAAAAGAACTACTCAACCGCTAACCGCGACTACTATAGAGGTAACACTCAATTTTCCGTGAATAACACGGCAACAAAAAAAGGGGCCAAAATTGTTATCTCACTGTTACTAAATAACCAACCATGCTCGATGGAGCTTGATACTGGGTCTAGATATACCATTATGCCTTGGGAGAAGTTTAAACTGTATATGCCTAATATGTCTAAATCTGATCTAAAACAAACCTCTTTAGTAATCAGAGATTTTCAAGGGGGGGTAATCTCGGTCCTGGGCACAGCAAATGTACCTATTGTATTCAAGAATGTCAAATGTACCCTACCCATGCTTATTGTAATGGGGGCTAAGCACTCTCTCTTGGGGTTGGCTTGGATGGAACCTTTGGGGATTGAAATTTCGGGTGTGTGTAATGTAAACTGTGATAATATGCCTAACTTTGTGCAAGAGTTCCCCGAAGTGTTCAGCCCCACCTTAGGATCGTATAAGGGGCCCCCTATATCATTTTCTATTGACCCCAAGGTCCCACCAGTCAGGCTAAAACCTCGCAGAGTTCCCCTTCCGCTTCTCCCCAAACTAGACCTGCAGCTTGATAAACTTATAAGCCAAGGTATTTTGGTCCCTGTGGAACAAGGGCCATGGGAAACGCCCATAGTTACGCCTCTGAAGCCAGATGGTTCCTTAAGGGTTTGCGCTGACTATAAATCTACCCTAAATAAGGCCCTCCAACATCACCCCTACCCCATCCCGGTGGTGCAACAACTCCTACACTCCCTGGGGGAAGGGAAAAGATTTGCAAAGATCGACCTCGCGCAAGCTTACCAGCAGCTTCCGGTCGATGAACAAACAGCAAACGCACAAACAATTGTAACGCACAGGGGGGCTTTCAAATGCACGAGGTTACAGTTTGGGGTGAGCATAGCCCCAGGGATATTCCAGAGCATTATGGAACGCCTATTGTCAGGGGTAAATGGGGCCATTCCATATTTTGATGACATCTTAATTGCAGGGGAAAACCAGGAACAAGTAAACAAAAGAATAAGGGAAGTACTTAAGAGGTTACAGGATAAAGGGTTAAGAATCAAGCCTGACAAATGTGTCTGGGGAACCAACAGTATAGAATTCCTAGGATATAAAGTAGACAAGGAAGGTATCCACCCCACAACAGAGAAGCTGAGAGCCATTAGGGAAGCCCCAGAGCCACGAGATAAGAATGAGCTGCAGGCATTTTTAGGCCTCCTTAATTTTTATTCCGTTTTTTTAAAGCAGAAGGCAACAGTAGCAGAGCCTCTACATCGTTTACTCCAGAAGGAAACCCGCTGGACCTGGGGGGAAACTGAACGTGAAGCTTTTTTCCAAATAAAGCAATTGCTAACTTCTAAAAGTGTGGTAGTCCAATATAGTGCTTCACTACCCATTAGGCTCACGTGCGACGCTTCACCGTACGGCATAGGAGGAGTCCTAGCTCACGTTCTGCCTAATAAGACAGAGGCCCCAATAGCATTTTTCTCAAGAACCATGACCAGCACAGAGAGGAATTATAGCCAGTTAGACAAAGAGGCTCTAGCTTTAGTGGCAGGGGTAAAGAAATTTCACAATTACATTTTTGGAAGAAGTTTTGAATTAGTCACTGACCACAAGCCTTTACTAGGTCTGCTAGCCCCCAACAAGCCCACTCCGCCTTTTATGTCTCCAAGACTGATCAGATGGGCTCTTTTCCTCTCAGGGTACCAGTATGATCTCACCCACAAGGGGGGAAAGGAAATCAATCACGCAGACGGCCTCAGCAGGTGCCCCATAACAGACTTAGTGGAGGACCCTGCTCCTTCCACAGATGTACTAATGATAGAACTCGAGGATAACCCACTAACCACGGCCAAAGAGGTAGCTGCACACACGCAGCAAGATCAAATCCTTAAACAAGTGGTAAACTGTGTACTTAAGGCATGGCAAAATGATTCTGTGAAACCTGAATTGTGTGACTTCAAAACCAAAAGACTTGAGTTATCTTATGTAAAAGGTTGTCTGCTGTGGGGAGATAGAGTGATCATCCCCAAAAGCCTAAGGGAAAAGGTACTCAAAATGTTACATGTGGGCCATCCTGGGATTGTCAGGATGAAGAGCCTAGCAAGAGGGCATTTATGGTGGCCAGGTCTGGATGCTGATATTGAGAGCTGGGTTTCGAAGTGTGAACCATGCCAAGAGTCACGGCCTAATCCCCCCAAAACAACTCCGGCTGAGTGGGAGCAGCCTGCTGGTCCTTGGTCAAGAATCCACATTGACTTTGCTGGTCCAGTGGGGTCCCAGTATTTCTTAATAGTGGTTGATGCGTTCTCCAAATGGGTGGAAATAATAGCAATGAACAACATAACCACAAGTGCCACCATCAAGGTATTGAGTAGACTGTTTGCCTCCCATGGTTGCCCAGATATCTTAGTGTCTGACAATGGGCCACAGCTAACAGCCAGACAATTCGAATTGTTCCTAGATGGCCTAGGGGTCAGGCATGCCCTCATCTCGCCTTACTCGCCTTGGGCTAATGGGTTGGCAGAACGTTACGTTCGTGTGGCAAAGGAGGCATTGCGCAGGTCAGGCCCTGGGGATGTACAACAAAACCTGGACCAATTCTTACTCACCCAACACATCACCCCTAACTCGCACACACATGTAAGCCCTGCAGAGTTATTAATGGGAAGGAAATTAAGGTCACCACTAGATAGGTTGAACCCAAGGTTCTGTATTAATAATAATCAAATGTGTGTAAAACCTGAAAGAGAAATGTATTTGGGACAAAATGTATATGTAAAAAGTTTTGATGGAAATGTAAACTGGATGAAAGGAATTGTTGTTAAGCAAAATGCACCAAAGACTTATATTGTAAAACTAGAGGATGGTCGTTTGTGGAAACGACACATAGACCACATTCGGAAGCGAACAGAAAATCAATTGCCACAAACCGCTGACATGGACTCTCCCCCTTCAACAGACTTTAACACACTGCCCGAGTTAAGAAACACACAAAGAGACTTATCGGGCCAGGGGGAGCCATCCAGCGACGCCGAGCCATCCTCATCCTCCGAAGCCTTCGTTGGGCCCGCCAGGCCAAGTCCGCTGCGCCGGGAGAACAGCGGCGAGCCATCCTCCACAGTCGGTGTCGAAGGAGAAATTGAACTGCGCAGGTCAGAGCGAGCTTCACGGAGGCCCCACCGATTGGACGACTTTGTCACATGGCTTTCGTGATGGATGTGTCCAACTATGAGGGGAGGGGTGTTGTATCCTGAAATGGCTACCTTGTAATTCCTGTAAATAGTTGTTCCGTCTTCCAGCGCTGTCTGAGCCGAAGCAGGAAGTCGCTCCTGATTGGCTCAGACGCGGCTGGCTCTTGCTTTGGCGGGAGCGCAAATGTATAAAAGAAGCGGCTTTTCCAAGCAGAGCCAGTCGGTACTCGCTGAATTGTCACTTGCCTTGCTGAGCTGTCACTTGTTCTCTGAGCTGAATAAAAAGTACCGATTTGCTTGAACCCTGTCTCTGGGTCTACTTCAGCTACCTACTTCCTCTTCCTTCCCATGCTGAAGGACTCCCCTCTCCTCTCGCTCACTTGCTTTGTAGCCAGTGCCTTCCTTCACTGTGGTGACTCATTGGTTTAGCTGAAGCTGAGTTGATTCAGCCAAGGTAAAGTGCCCCCCTTTTGCCCTTCCACGCCCAGATGCTCTGGGAGGCAACCTCATGCCGGGTGTATGGGAGGCAGCGCGAGGAGTCACCACAGCAAAGTGGTTTATTCCTTCTCCAAGTGCCCAGAGAAAGGAAACTGCTTTGTTCGCTCTGGACTGCCAAAGCCTCCTTAAGCGCTCTTCTGGCAGCCCAGAAAAGCCCGAGATTGCCAGGATTAAAGGGGGAATGGCAGGAAACTGGACGGGCCTTCATGCCACTCTCCAATTTCCTGGAAATTTTTTCCGGGCTCGGGATCTTAAGTAGAAAATGGTTCTTAAGAAGAGGCAAAAAAATCTTGAACACCTGGTTCTTATCTAGAAAAGTTCTTAAGTACAAACCTTCTTAAGTAGAGGTACCACTGTTTATGAGAGAGATTCATTACATGCAGGGAAAGATAGTTCAAGCTGTGATTTGTCATAATTGTGATGATTATGAGGCACAGCTCATGAAAACCCCAAATCCACCATCTCAGAAAATTAAAATATTACATGTGATCAATTAAAAAAAGATTGTACATAGAACAATATTGGAACTCTGAAAAGTATAAGCATGCATATGTATTCGGTACGTGGATTGGGCCTCTTGCAGCAATTACTACCTCAATGCGGTGTGGCATTAAAGCTATCAGTCTGTGGCATTGCTGAAGTGTTATGGAAGACCAGGATGCTTCAGTTCTTCTTCATTATTTGGTCTCATGTCTCTCATTTTTCACATGGCAATGCACCATAGAATTTCTATAGTTTGGGGGCTTTGGGTGTGGGCAGGTACCAAGTCCTGCTGGAAAAATTGAAGTCAGCATCCCTATGAAGCTCATCTGTGGAAGGAAGCATGAAGTGCTCAAAAATCTTCTGGTAGATGACTGCATTGACCCTGGACTTAATGAAGCACAATGGACCAACACCAGTAGGTGTCATGGCTCCCCAAATCAACACATACTGTGGAAACTTTTGCATCTCATTTGGAAACCAAGGACCCAGAGTATGCAGGAAGAATGGAGAGGTACACACAGCAAGATGCTTGAAGTCCAGTGTTGAGTTTCCAGTCTGTATTGATTTGGGGTGTGGGATTCCATATTCTAAATTTTACTTCACCTGTAGAATCTTTTAAGACAATTCACCCCAGCTGACTTTCCCTGGTTGACTCACTGCAACTAACTCACTGCAGGATAATTTGCTGCAGCCAGAATTCACTGTAGGACAATTCACTATTGGATAATTCAAGAGAGAACAAGTTAATTACAGTGGGCCTTGTGTTGCTTTAGATTTGAATGTTCTTAAGTTAGAAGTCCTTAAAGCCAGAGTGAACCAGAGAATGGAGTGCACAATTCACTTGTTTCTCTCTTGAGTTGTCCCGCATTGAATTGTCACCTAGTGTGCCAGCAGCGAGTTGTCCCATTCTGTTTTCTATAATAAAGAAATGTAATGATTTTGCATTGTTATATTCTTCCTTGTATTAACTTATTAACCACTTTTTGAACCCTTTAGAACTGCAGTAGAATAGAAATATTGGATATGAATATAGCATATAAACCAATAATTAGGAAAAATAAACCTTCCAGATTGTTGTTGTTATTGTTTTGCAATAAATGTAGCATTTTATGTAGCATTATGAAAAATTAAAATTTCCTGATTAGATTAGAGACATCTACAAAACAAATGAAAGTCCACAGCCAGGGTTGTCCATGGGAATCAGCGTAATATAACAACATTATGGCATCATCCCAAAGCAGTGGATCTTGTATGCTGTGATGCTGTTTTTGTCATTCTGATTAAAGTAGTGAGAGTCTGCAGATGCTGTTATCTACAGCCAAATCATCTTGTCTGTATTATTACATTGAGTATATAATACCTCACTGACTCTCAACAGAGCATTGTAAAATGAAAAAAAACCCTACCCAATTAAAATGGAAAAAGTATCTGTAAATTGTGAAAAACATGATAGCAGGATATCATTTTAATAAATCAGGAAAGTGGATATGCAGTTAATCAGCAATAAAGTCCATAGTAAATGATGCTATGATATTGAGAGAGAAAAGAAATAGAAAAAAAGCTAGTTTATTGAAATTGTTTAGAAAAATTCAAAGCAACATCTCAAAAGTGTTTTTGTTTTGTAATTTTGTGTTTTTGTTTTGTAATTAGGAAAATCTTTAATGATCTAACCAGAACAGGGCAAATCACACAAATTGATAAATAAATATGAAGTCATAGTGATGCAGTGATTGGAAGGCAGTACTGCCTGCTTACTCTGCCCAAGCCAGGAGTTCAATCCTAACTGGCTTAAGAGTTGCAGCCACCATGATAACTTGGGAACTGTAAGTGATAAATCAAGATCTAAAACTGTAAGTGAATTCCTAGACGCAGGGTTCTGTGACAAATCAGCTACTAACAGATATATTTAGATAACCTTTATTTACAAACTGTTAAAACAAATGAAGTTACCTAAGGTAAAGATAGAGGCAAAAGACTGAGCAAATCCTTTGCTGGAGAGACGGAGTAACGACACGGACACCAGAGCTGGATTTAAAATTGGGTCATTTTTATTAACATAAATTTGCATAATTTATTCAAATACTTTGCATAAATTAGCATAAACAACTATGACCCGGAACTGGACCTGCAGGGTCAAACAAATACTTCCGGGGCGGAAATGACGTTATGCCAGTAAACATTCCTGGGCAACACATGGGCGTATCTCGATGCAAGGTCCAGGTGAGGGCCAGGCCGTCACCTGTGACCTTTTCTGCCATGCTGTGCATGAGGGGGGTCCCACCGGCTAACCCGAATCGGGGAATTAAAGGTGCAGGACCCAAAGACAGGTTCCCCCCAGCTGCTCAGGCAGAAACTCCCTCCATGAGCTTGCAGAGAACCTGTCAATCATCCCCAAAGATGCCCAAGGGAGAACGCGCGGTTGCTAAACCACCCAATTTTCCGCCCCTAACCTGCCTACCCAAATGACCAAAGGTAAGCCAATTAACCTAATTAATGCAAGCACCCCCTAACCGCACAGCCATCACCCCAGTGTGGAATGGGCGAAAAAACAGCTCAGCTAAAAGGCAGAACTGCAAAAAATTCCCATTCGGCCCCCTAAGGGCGACCCCTAAGCACACTGTAAAATAGTGGAGGGCGGGCGGGTGTCTGCTCTGAAGCTTGGTCCGGGCGAAAAGGAAGAGCCCCGGGCCTGCTCGCCCTTATATAGGGCAAGCAGGCCCCGCCCGGACCAATCAGGGGCCTGGCCAATCAGGCCCCGATCTCCCGAGCGAAGTCTCGCATCGCGAGACTTCGCCCGGGATCCAAAATGGCGGCCGCCATGAGGGACCGTGTCTCCCGGTCCCTCCAGCAAAGCCTGCCTGCCGGGTAAGTCCGGCGCTGTCATTGCTGGAGAGACGGAGTAACGACACGGACACCAGAGCTGGATTTAAAATTGGGTCATTTTTATTAACATAAATTTGCATAATTTATTCAAATACTTTGCATAAATTAGCATAAACAACTATGACCCGGAACTGGACCTGCAGGGTCAAACAAATACTTCCGGGGCGGAAATGACGTTATGCCAGTAAACATTCCTGGGCAACACATGGGCGTATCTCGATGCAAGGTCCAGGTGAGGGCCAGGCCGTCACCTGTGACCTTTTCTGCCATGCTGTGCATGAGGGGGGTCCCACCGGCTAACCCGAATCGGGGAATTAAAGGTGCAGGACCCAAAGACAGGTTCCCCCCAGCTGCTCAGGCAGAAACTCCCTCCATGAGCTTGCAGAGAACCTGTCAATCATCCCCAAAGATGCCCAAGGGAGAACGCGCGGTTGCTAAACCACCCAATTTTCCGCCCCTAACCTGCCACAGGAGCGGGGGTCAGATCTCTATCTTGGCCCCCCGACTCCCCCCTCTAGCTGCGCCAGCTCACGCAGAGACCGCTGCAGGTCCTGTAAGAAGATGGCGTTCCCCTGGTCAGACAGGTGAACGCCATCATTACGGTAGAGCCATGGCTTATCTATTGATATAAGGGGATGAGGTATTACCACTCCACCCATTTCTCTAACCGTTTTCCCCATAGCCCTATTCACTCGTCTCCTAGCCCGGTGAATGGCCCTAAGGGAAGAGGCATCCCTCCACACAATCCTAGGTAATATGTCTGACCACACCACCTGCGTGGCGGGCCAGACCTCACGAAGCCTTCGCAGGTCTTCGCGTGCCTGGATGAGCAGCGCCAGGCCTCCCAGCATGCACAGGTCATTGCCACCTAAGTGCAATACCAGCCACCTGGGTGCGGCCACAAGACGCTGCCCACTCAGACCCCTTTGGGCGCGACTCCAGGAGCCGCCCCCCATATTACCGGGCGCAGCGCCATGCTGACCGCCCAGCAACGCCGGTAGGAGACCCTCCCACCGCATACCTCTCCGGCCCATCCAGGTAACGTTGACCCACCGCCCCAGGGACAGGTGGGTCCCGATGGCGCTCCTGGCTGCCGCGCGGCCGGCCCAGAAAATCATGCTGTGGCCACACAGCAGCGCCGTCGGTTTCGTGTTAGCCTGGGGACCTGCAAGAGGACACAGACACAGAGAGGTTACCTAGCCTAAGCCCTGCCTGGGATCCTCAGCGGGCCTAACATACCCCAAATATGCCGCTGACCGCCAGCGGCCGATCTCCCGAATCCGATGGGCCGGGAAACCAGAAAGTGCCGCACTAGTGGCGGCGCCGATACGGAACGAATGCGTTCCATAACCGGCGGGATCCATGCCCACCTGGGCCATCGCCCTAGATACTAAAGCCCAGAATTGGAAACGGGTCAGAGGGGTACCGTCACAATGCCTAAACAGGTACCCCTGACCTGACCCCCTCATACCACAATAAAGCCGTAGGGCGGCCACCGGACACACCGACTGGTCGGTGGCCGCACTAAGTTGTAAGGCAACCCCTCTGTGCAGCTGATCCGTTTTAGACCTTCTCACTACAAGGGACACCCCCCCTTGCCTAAAGGTCAGATCAGCGAACTGGAAGGCCCGGAGCGAAGTGTCAGCCTGAGACGAAGCCATGGCCTCGCTGACCCGAAGGGCCCCAAAGAACATGACACAAGCCGCTGCCCTGAAAAGACGGGCCTCGTACAATGAGGAACACAGACTGCCAAAAACCACGTTGATTGATGACAGCTGCTCCACCGTCAGGGGCTGACGAGTGTCACCTGGGGCCCCCGCTTGCTCCCTAAGCCAGCCTTCCAGCATCTTCCGGATGCGAAAGTCACCCGAAAGATCTGCAAACCCCCCCGCCTTGGACAGAAAGGCGAGGCCGGCTAACCGGGACCGGATCGTCCTAACTGACAGGCCACGCTGCCTAAGTTGGACGCAAAACTCGGCCAAATGCTCTACAGGGACAGGCCAACAAAGCTGGTACCCCCTGCCCTGCCTGAACTCCCCAAACTCCTTACCTGCACGCTGGTATGCCCTGAGGGTGCCGGGCGCTACAGACAGGGAGATTGCCCGGGATGCCTCGCTTCTCCACCACTCTGAATCCCTCCCAGACTCCAGAGGTGGCTGGGGAACGCTTCTGGCAGTTCTCGGGCCCACGGGGCCAGGGTCCGAAACCTGGACAACTGACCACGGGACAATGCATCAGCAACCCCGTTATCTAACCCGGGGACATGCTTAGCCAAAAACAATGCGTTTAGAGACAAGGACCTGTGCACAAAATGGCGGACAAGCCGCATGACCCTGTCGCTCTTTGAGGACAGGGCATTCACTACATGGACAACCGCTAGGTTGTCACACCAAAAGTGCACAGTCTTGTCCCTAAACTGCTCCCCCCAGAGCTCTAAGGCCACTATTAAGGGGAAGAGCTCCAGGAACGTAAGGTCCTTAACCAACGAGGTGGCACTCCATTCCGGAGGCCATGCCGACCAGCACCACTGGTCACCTAACACTACCCCGAAACCACAAGTCCCCGCGGCGTCAGAGCAGAGCTGCAACTCAGCTTCCAACAGAAGCTCGTGCCTCCAGAAAGACAACCCGTTAAATCTGTCCAAAAAATCCCGCCACACGCCGAGGTCAGCCCTGACCCCGGCGCAAAGGCGGGTACGATGATGGGGCAAACGGAGCCCCTTCATCGCATCATACAACCTCCTGGAAAAGGCCCTTCCAGGAACAACTACCCGACAGGCAAAATTAAGAATGCCTGCCAGCTCCTGAAGCTGCCGTAGGGTCACCTTCCGGCAGCCCAGAACCTCATCAAGCTTCCGCTTAATCTTCACCAACTTCTCTAGGGGCAATCTGGAAGATTGCTCCTCTGAGTCCAATTCAATACCCAGAAAGGTAATCCTGGTGGCGGGGCCTTCGGTCTTCTCAGAGGCTAAAGGCACCCCTAAGTGAGCACAAAGGGCTTCGAAGTCCCGCATCAAAGCAAAACATTGCTCAGAATGCGCAGGCCCCGCCAGAAGGAAATCGTCAAGGTAGTGAACGACCGTACCCAGGCCACTTTGCCTCCTGAGCGCCCACTCCAAGAAGGTGCTAAAACTCTCGAAAAGAGAGCACGAGACAGAGCACCCCATGGGCAAAGCTCTGTCCACGTAATAGCCCCCCTCGAAATGGAAGCCCAACAGCTCAAAGTCGTCTGGGTGTATGGGGAGGAGCCGGAATGCCGACTTAATGTCGCATTTACCCATAAGGGCTCCCACCCCACACTTCCTAACCATGGTCACGGCTGCATCAAAGGATGCATACCGGACCGAACACAACTCGTCAGGAATGAAATCATTCACTGACTCCCCTTTTGGAAAAGACAAATGGTGAATCAACCTAAATTCACCACTCGCCTTTTTGGGGACCACACCTAAGGGAGACACCCGAAGATTCGGGAAGGGTGGCTCCGCAAAGGGCCCCAGGACCCTGCCTTCGGCAACCTCCTTCCCAATCTTCTCCCTAACAATGTCTTCATGACCAACAACCGACCTAAGGTTGTCAGACATGAAGGCCTTCCTAACACCCTGATAAGGGATCCTAAATCCCTCTGCGAAACCTAGCAAGAGAGCGGCCGCTCTCGAGCGAGGGTGGTAGTCGCCCAACCAACCCTCAAGCACCCCTAAATTAATTGGGCTGGGCCCCTTTTCCCCCAGCAGGTGGGGGAGGCTTTGGGGGACCCGAGCCTTTCTTTTCACTCCCCTTCTTGGGGCGGGGGCACACGGCTGCGGAATGGTTTCCCCCACAACCTCCGCAGGCGTGACGAAACCTACAAATGGGGCGAAAACACGCCCCCTTTGCAGCGAACTCGTGACAAATTAAAGAGACACCCTTACTAACGGCACCCGCCACTGCCTTTGCCGGCGCGGGCGTCGCAGGCTCCTCCTCCATAAAATGACCGCTATCGGTCCTGTCACAGCCCTCCTTCCCCGACATATGAGTGGCCTGGAACCACAGGTCCGGAACCACCATATTCCAAGGTAAGTAGGGTTCATGAGCAATGCGCATACGGAAGCCCTTGTCATAGTGCCTCCATATGGTCCCCCCATACTCGAAATGGGCCCTCGCTATCAGGTCGATGTACTTCAACAAGGCAGCGGCCCTCTCCGGCTGCCTCTGAATGACCACCGACGCAAAGGTCAGAAATGCATACAGCCACGAGCTGAAGCATTTCGTGACCTTTGTCTTTTTCACTTTCTCCCCAGGGACAATCTCCTTATCCTGTTTAGGGACTTCCCTGTTCAGGAGGGAGAACAAATCAACGTATTCCCCCCGCCAGATTGCCTCTTTAACTGAGGGGTGCAGATGGTACCCTAAAGGTGTGGCGGGCAACCCACAAGGGATGGCCCCAGGCTTGATGCTGGCGAACGGGTCCCACACGGTGGTGGCCCCCGAGCCCAGCACCCCAAGCCCCGGCGGGTACATGAATGGGACCGGTGGCATAATGGCCGGTGGAGGAGGAACCCAGCCCCCCACCCCCGCCCCAGGCGGGACAGGCACCCCCAGCGCCCCCACTGGCAGAGCCGGCGGGGACCAAACCTGACCGCAGGTGCCTGCAGCAGCCCCCGTGAAACTGTTGCCACCCCCCATAGCTGGCGGGATGAACCCGGGACCCTGTATGGGCAGGAGCGGGGATGTGCCTGTATGTGGTGCAACCTCACCTGCCCCGTAAGGGGTAGAAGACATCCACGGTGGGCCCATCCTAGATGGGCCCGGGAAGGATGGCCAATGCCCCGTCTGGGCCATCTGTCCAGCGTGGCCCGTCTGACCGATGCTGCCCGCCTGTCCGGTGCCCGCCATCTGTGCTTCTTGGGCCACTTGCCCTGCTGGGGCCGACTCCTCTTCGGGGTCTGCGCCCCATGCTGCGGTGGCAGCCGAGGAAAGCCCCTCCGGGCCTGCCCCCGACCGCCACCTCTCCAACTCGTCGAGCCGCTCCAGTACCCTGGCCCAGGAGAGAGAAGGGGACACCGCGGGTTGAGGGACTGTGGGTGCAAACCCAACCACCCCTCCCACCGGGATCCCCCCCGGGGGCCCCTCAGCCGCCGCCCGAGCCCGGGCAGACGGCCTGGCAGCCCTCCTAGGCCGCACCACAGGTTGGGCCGGGAGAGCCTTAGCTGGCCGCTTCTTAGGGGCCATTACAGACAATTAAATCTATTTTTTACCAAAGGGGAAAGTAGAGAAAACCCAACAATTAACCCTGGCCTGCGTTGGCAAAAGCCTGCCTGGAGCCGCAGGCCTCCGCAGGAAAAACCCCTACAGGAGGCTAATCCCACCTCCCCCTGGGCACAAGGCCCGACCCCAGGCCTTTATCCCAGGCCTCGAACCAAAAAAGGGGAAGGAGAGTATCTTTTTTGTGCCCAGAAGGCAGCACCCCCCACCACCCCCAAAGGGCAATGAGGCTCCAAACCGGAGCGGAGTCCAGCCGATGCTGGCTCCGCTATACGCAAGATGAGGCTCTTCGCAAGACCGCAGGCCACAAAATGGCGCCTCGCACGAGGTCGCCACTCAAAATGGCCGCCGGAGCAGACAACCGAACGTCTGCTCTGAAGCTTGGTCCGGGCGAAAAGGAAGAGCCCCGGGCCTGCTCGCCCTTATATAGGGCAAGCAGGCCCCGCCCGGACCAATCAGGGGCCTGGCCAATCAGGCCCCGATCTCCCGAGCGAAGTCTCGCATCGCGAGACTTCGCCCGGGATCCAAAATGGCGGCCGCCATGAGGGACCGTGTCTCCCGGTCCCTCCAGCAAAGCCTGCCTGCCGGGTAAGTCCGGCGCTGTCATTCTCATCACACACCTATCAACCAACATCCAGATAAGCAAGAATCACCATCAGATAAATAAGGACAATAAAAGAAAAAGCAGTACACCACCCCAAAAGCAATCACTGAAGAAACAATATTCTGACTATGACTGGTAGGACAAGTTATGAAAACGCAAGTACACTAATGATGTTATTTAAGCCTGGTAATGAAAACCAGCAGAAGAAAGAACAAGCTCAGAAAAATATAAGAACACCAAAAAAGCAAACTCCTACCCTTTAGCATTGGAAAAATGGCTGGGGAAGGCTCATTCAATAGTATTGAATGATTTTTTTCTACAATCATGCATAAAATGAGATAATTGCTGGACACAGATCTATAGAATATAGTAGCTTAAAAAGAAAAAACTTAGAAGGTAAATATATACTGTATAGTGGTTATATTTATTCTCATTTGAGGAGAAAATAACAGCAGAAAAGTCTCTCTGCACACAGTTATGATATTGTCTATGAAAACACACTACCTCCTATTTTCTTTCCTTCATGTAAAGGAAAAAAATGTGGATTTTGTTAGAAAAATCATTTAAAATAATGTGAGAGCAGACAAATTCAAGGCAATGCAACAGATGGAGAGTAGTGTAACATCTTGTGTTAATTTATTTTTAACATACATAGTGAGCTTTTATGATATAATTGAATGAAAGAGTCAGTAGGGTGTACACACACACACACACACACACACACACACACCACCCTTCTTACAAACCTGCTATGTTTATTTTTCTTTGAAACTTCTCTTAGGTGTCCCTAAGGATTGAAAAAAATACATCTAAGGAGTCTCATCTTAAAACAGGTTGTAACAACAGGTCACCAAATGACCGTTTCCCACACTGTAGCCCCCTTTCAAAAGTGTGAAATAGCCAAAAGTAAACTATCAAAAAGCAATGATATTTCAAGCATTAGTATCTTCTAGAAGTCCCCTATGAATTCAGATTTCTACAGGTATTTATAAAAGTGCATAAAGAAGAGCAGGGAATAGGGAATAAAACACAGGCCTGTTTTAAGTGCAATGCAGTGAAGACATGTACTTCTAGACAGAATTACCACCCATAACTTTCCTGACTTAAATAGGGACATTTTATTCTTGTAAACAATGTTTATATAGGCACTAGTAGGTTGATACCTGTGCTTCACTATGAAACTGAATTCCTTAGCATGGAGTAGAATGTATAATCTCCCTGCCTGCAGGCCAGATGAGTCACATGTTGGCCACACACATTGACATTTGGAACAGAGTTCCTTTCAGGTGGGGAGGGGGAGTAGCATGTCTAACTCCTTAGCATCAGAGCATGTTAATAATAATATTAAAAATAACTAATGATCTAATGGTCATTTAAAAATAATCCTTTCTGAGTGAGCACCTAGAAGCTAAAAGGAACATATGTGCGAATTTTCAGGTTTGTAGGCTTTGCGGTTCTGGAGATTTTGTTCTTCTGCGGTTCTGGAGATGCCTGACTGATATTTCACTTTCACTTTTTTATAGAGAGAGCTACCCACCAATAAATACATACTTCCTAGCCTCTTGTTAAAGAAAAAGTAAACTGTTCAAATATTTGAGATTCAACTTCCTAGATGTATTGGTTGTCTATTAAAAAGTGATTTTATTGTCCCTTCTTTGCCTATTTATCACCTATAAAAGAGTATCTTTGAAAGTTCAGTTTGAGCAGAAACTATGCCACATCAAGGTGTTCTATCTCCTTTTTTGTTTGTGGAAAATGTAGCAGCCTTTAAAATTAAAAGAAACAGATTTTGGAGGGAAATACTAAAAATGTTTTTAATTTATATGATGCACATTTCAATTTTAAAGATGCATATATAATTTTCATGCATATATAACTTTGTTTTCCTTCAGTTGAGATAAGATGCACAGATGCTTGAAATAAATAGCATATACCTCTATCTCTATCATCTCTGTCTCTATCTATCTATCTATCTATCTATCTATCTATCTATCTATCTATCTATCTATCTATCTATCTATCTATCTATCCACAATATAATTACATTATTTCTAACAACAAACTGCATTTACCACAAACATCTCTTTAAAATTATCTTCTGTTCTTTACAAAAAGGAATTGTTACCTGGCACTATACAAGTTCACCATCAATTAGTTAGATACTTCATCATAAAAAAATAAACTTAAGAAAAAAATTAAGAAACACTTATTTTGATTTCCCCCCCTGAGCATCAAGTGAGTTATGCAAGGACAAAAAGGTTGCCAGAACTAAAACATGTCCCCACCCTATCCTGTCCCCACTATAGGGAATTAATCATAACCTCTTCAGAATAACTTCTGATGACAGGTAACTTATCACTACATGTTTCAGTTTCTTTTCTCCTTTACAGTCTGGCTGATCTGGCATCCTCTTCACTGTAGAGGTATTTTCCTTTTGTTGAGATAATAGAGCAGTTCAGTCACACCATCTCTGAGAATTCCTGACTGAACATTTGCTGCTTTCCAAACATTGGCGCTCACCATATGGTTATGGCAGTGCAAGTTTAGGAGACTGTAAAACATGATTTCCCCCCTCCTTGCCTATATTTTCTTCATTTATTTTGTGAAACACATTAAAGCTTTATAAGAGCCAAAATTCATTTAATATTAACAAAGTCATCCCCAAAATTGTAAAATTGTTTTCTGCAGTTAAATTGAAATGCAGTTTAGAGCTTTTGGGGGGGGGGGAGGCCAAAAAAAATCACCCACTCAAAATTTGCTGCAGGGTATTGAACAACCAAAGAAACATTTGCAAAATATTTAATTCCACCTATCTATCTATCTATCTATCTATCTATCTATCTATCTATCTATCTATCTATCTATCTATCAATCATCTGTTGTGGTTAGCTCTGGCCCAGCTCCTGCCCCAAGCAATGTGGAGGTAGATGTGGGGGAGACATCCACATGCCGCAGGCCTGTTTTGCTCCCAGTAGAATCTGCTGACGAAGTCTCCTCTGACAAAGGAAGCGTGAGTGACAGGGAAGAGGGGAGTTTGGCAGACAGCCCAGGAGGAGATCAGTCATCTGTATCATCCCTGGATTCTGAACAAGAATTAATGACACATCCACGTAGAGTGATGCATAGGAGACAACAACTGAAGGATTATTACAAGAGAAAATGAGGCCACCTGTGGTTGGGTGGGGCTGCTGTAATTAGTGCTACAGATAAAAAGTGCAGCCTGGTGTTTTAGCCTCATGGCAGTTTATCTGATTCATTGTTTCATCAAGATCGTGGTTTTTGCTCTTCAGGATTGTGTGTGTGGACTCTCTGGACTTTAGAATTGGACTCAATTTCCCAGTTATTGGATGAGCAATTGGACTGCATTTAACCTGTGCCTTGTGTGTACCAGAAAATCCCTTTGACATTTAAAAAGGGAGCGGTTTCTGTTTTTCTGTTTATAAAAACTTTTGGTGTTTTTTTTTATCGTGTGGTGTGTGCCTTCCTGGACTAATTACCCTGTAATTATGGGCAGTTGAGACACGCTGGCAGAACTCTATCTATCTATCTATCTATCTATCTATCTATCTATCTATCTATCTATCTATCTATCTATCTAATCTACTGTACCTACGATCTATCATCTAGCTATACTAAGAGGTAAAGCAGAGTGACAGCAGGTGCCATTTTTAAAAATTTCATAATGAGGAAAAAAAATCCATTTTGAGGAATTCAAAATGATGACGTTATTGACATTAAAAAATAGGAAGATGGTTTGGTGTAAACTTAAGATGTACTAATACAAGAGTTAAGTAAAATTAGGGGGGGAACTACTGACCCCCTCAGAGAGGGTCCGCAACTTGGGCATCCTCCTCAATCCACAGCTAACATTAGAGAATCATCCTTCAGCTGTGGCGAGGGGGGCGTTTGCCCAGGTTTGCCTGGTGCACCAGTTGCAGCCCTACCTGGACCCAGACACTGCTCACAGTCACTCATGCCCTCATCACCTCGAGGTTTGACTACTGTAATGCTCATTACATGGGGCTACCTTTGAAGAGTGTTCGGAAACTTCAGATCATGCAGAATGTAGCTGCGAGAGCAATCATGGGCTTTCCCAGATATGCCCATGTCACATCAACACTCCACAGGCTGCATTGGTTGCCGATCAGTTTCCGGTCACAATTCAAAGTGTTGGTTATGACCTATAAAGCCCTTCATGGCACCGGACCAGAATATCTCTGGGACCGCCTTCTGCCGCACGAATCCCAGCGACCGATCAAATCAAAACTGAAGATCTTAGCACCTTAGCTTGGAACAGGAACATTCATGATATAAATTTAGTATAGCAAAATTCATCACTGATATTCTAATTATAGAACTGCTTTTCTCTAGCATAGAAGAAACTAGAGGTATAATTTAGAGGCATTAAAATTACATAATATTATTCTGTCTTCTGCTTTATAACATTTTCTATAAATTTTAGGAATATCTGTTCTACCATATTTTCAAGATCAGCAATGTTGTACTTTCAGTTTATTGTATATGACTCATATTCATTCTAATTAGTTCAGGGATATCAACAGAAGGATATGCATTCTCTAAATAGCAAGAAAATTCAAGCTAGAGACCGGGAGACTGTGAATTCTAGTGCCATTTTCAGCCTGAAAGTAGGTTGGGTGATTTTGGGCAAGTCACGCTCTATAAACTGAAAAGATCAGGCTCAGGTGACAAGCCAGTCAATCAATTCCTGTAACAACCAATGGATGAACACTCAATCGATTCCCTCCTTGCCGCCCACTCAGGGGCAGATTCCTCTTACTTGCTGTACTGGTGTGCTGTGCATGGGGAGACTCACAGGCTTGCACATGCATTCCCATCATAATTTTGCTTCCGCGCATGCGCAGGAAGCAAAAACGCATCGAAATCTCACAAGTGGACACATGCACGTGTGAGATTTTGGTGATTGTTTTGCTTCCATGCATGCATGGGAGCAAAAAATCACTGAAATCTTGCACATGCGAGCATCCCCTCACAAGATTTTCCTTCTGCACATGTGCAGGAAGCAAAAAAAAAAAACCAAAAATTAAAGAAAAAAATGGGGGTCCTATAGGATGGCACAAGAGCAGTCAGGCACAAATTGCACAATCTGGTGGCTGCTACTGGTGCACAGTTGCCTACTGCACCGATGGCAACCCAACTCTGCCCCCGCCCAAAGTAGATCCTGCTCTTGCAAAAGAACACTAGGAAGAAAAAAGTATGCAGTCTCCAAATCTAGGTACATATATTCAATAATCTTCCTTAGCTCCTACAGTTAATCAGTTAATACTATTCATTAAAAAAGTTGAAAAAACATAAAATCTTGCAACAGTTTGGTTAGAAGAGAGGTTATTCTGGTAATTAATACTAAAAGTTTTGATGGAGAGACCAGAGGGACATTTTAACAACTAGAGAAAGAATACAGTAAGCTTACCAACCCAGAGATATTTATCAAGAAAAAGTGATGCAGCCAATACAGAATAAAAAGTTACAAGTATCTAATATATACATACATGTCAATTACCTAGAATCATTCATTCATCCAGTAAGAAGATCAAAAGAAAAAAATAGTCTTGATGCTAATTTTATCCAAACAATATTCCAACACCTTTGCCATTACGCATACTGTTTAAAGCATCTTAAAGTTGCTGAGACTAGAAGACTAGAACAGTCTTCTAGTGCAAAATGCAGATCACACTCCCAGGGTAAACTTCATTTTCAAATCTAATTACTGCTGTGTACATGTAATGTCTTTCCCTATCTTCACATTTTTAGTTTTTGTAGGATTTTGATTGGAAAAAAATATTAATGCTCTTTGATTTTAATACTGGGATTGGTCCCACAGTGAAGTCTGATGAAAGCAGAATGCTCTAATTCACTCCCAGTGGAATTTATAGCAGAATATGTTTATAACCCTTGCTATTAGGTTGCAATGCAAGTGTCTGGGCAAATTCTAATTAGTACTAGCAGATATTCTAGTTCTAAATCATTCATTTCAAAAGCCATCATCAAAATTTGAATGTAATCTGGAAAATGACTTGGGAGTCACTCTTCTTATTCAGAAAGAAACTCATGTACTCTTTTGCTAACAAATGTATAACATACTCTGGTCCAATAATAGTGTTTGAGGAACTTAAAAGAAGACCTACTGTATTTTGAAAACTTGTGACAATCCAGCTGTGATGTAATTACAGTATAATATCTAAATCATTTTGATTAAACTGACTAAAGGCAATGTTAGCCAAAAACAACTGTTGGGCTGTAGTTTAGATTCATTCCAAACTAGGAACCAGTATTCTGAGAGGAAAGACAAACTTGTTCAACATCCACTAATCTCACTTCCAAGGTTAGTTTCATTTATCATACCACCAGTAATTTCTGCTCTGCATAGATTTGCATTACACTTGGAACATTCTTTAAGGAACAGTGCTATTTAGTAAGGGGATCATTAACTCCACTTTTATTTCTACCTTAAAGGCCCTGCATTGAATTAAATAATGTTATGATGCTTTGAATTAGATAATTTTAAAAGACCATGGCATTTGGCATTGTCTTCCTAGAGTAACATTATTCTATATAAGTTGTATAGACATTCTTTTTTCTTTTTTCTCATTTCCTATTTTGGCTTTATTATGATTCACATTAAAAAGAAAACTATAATTCTCTAAGTGTTAAACAATTAGGTCAAAGAAAACAAATTAAAACTGAGGCTATAACATTCAGAAGAGGAGCATTAAGTTAATATATCAAGTGATCAAGTTCATCTTTTTTAATCTACACAGCAGTTTAAGGGTACTGCAAAGTTTCTGCATTTTTATTTTGTGCCTTGTTTAATTTAATGTGAAGAACACACTGGGCTAACTCATTTTTAAAAATCCGATTTTAGTGGCAATGATTGAAGTTAATGGAAGGTGGAGCAAATTACTTTAAGGGAGATTAGGGATCATAAGAGAAGCTATAAAGTTTTCCCATTAACTTTGTTTCCATGGCACAGTGTATTACAATCTTCTCTCTCTCTCTCACTCTCTCTCTCTCTCTGTCCCCTCCCTCCCTCCCCCTCTCTTCCCCCCTCTCTCCTTCCTCTGCGTTATGCATGTAAGTATATATATAGAGAGGCAGAATTTTCATAAATTTCAACAAATCTGATAAATACATATTTTTAAAAATGGTTTAAGAGAGAGTGACTGGCCCAAGGTCACCCAGCTAGCTTCATGCTTAAAGCAAGGCTGGAATTCAGTCTCCTGGCATCAAGCTTGAAGCCTTAATGACTACATCAAACTGGCTCTCATCCGATCTAATAAAATTATTACGTGATATGTAATAAATACACCACTAAAAATAATAGCACATGAACATTTTTCACAGAATGATTATAAGTAAAACCATACAGGACACCCCAAATCAAATTAACACATGTACATGTACATGTTTATTCAGAAGTCCAACTAAATTCAATAGGAATCATTACTTATATTTAGTATTTATAGAATTAAAGATGTTCATCCAACATTATGATCTTCTCAAAACCATAATCTCTGCCTGATTATGGAATAGAAAGGACAATAGACTTGCTGTAGTTAACTGTATCTATGATAGGCAGTAAGATAACGAATGCTATACCAGACATCACTCCCAGTTTGCTGATGCAGGAAGTAAAGTGGTAAAAGACAGTTGGGCAATTTCTTTCCTGTCTTCCTATGATTTCAGACATTATTTCTAAACTATGAAAGAAGGTGGCTATTGAAGAAACATTTGCAGGTTACAAAAGAAGAAAAATCCCAAGCAGAAGCTACAATAGTATATAGATCCCAAAGCGCTCACACTAGGTTTTACTATATTTTATTATGGTTGGATTATATTGAGTGATTCTATATTATCCTGCCATGTTAGAGACTTCTCTTAAAATGAAAAAAGTGTCCCACTTGTAATATTTCTAAATGTTGTTCATAATGGAGAAAGAACAAGACAAAGGACAAAATAAAATAGAGGTTGTCCTCGACATACAACAATTCATTTAATGACTGTTCAAAGTTAGAACGACACTGAAAAAAAGTGATTTGTGACCATTTTCTCACACTTATGACCTTCACAGCTTACCCATGATCACATGAACATACTTCAGACACTTGGCAACTGATTCATATTTTTGATGTTTGCAGGCAATCCTCTTTCGTGATCTTCTGAAAGCAAAGTCAATTGGGTAGAGATTCACTTTACAGTTATGTCACTGTCTAAATAACTACAGTGATTCCCTTAACAACTGTGGCAAGAAAGATAGTAAAATGGGGTAGTAAAACTCACTCAACAAATGTCTCACATAGTAACAGATATTTTTGGCTCAATTGTGGTTTTAAGACAAAGATTACCTGTACCACATTATACAAAATACGTTTATTCTAGTCTTTAATCTGAGTATCAAGTATAGTTTGTCTTAAAATATGCCAGCAGTTGTCCATTTTGCTCCAGGTAAGTGCAATATTATATATAGATTGCTCAGGGGAGAGTTTCACTTACTTTCACCATTGGTTCAAGTCACGCACATCCCCTTGTGCAATTTTGCTTCTGCGCATGCTCAGTAGCAGGAGTCAGCCTGAAACACAACTGAGGAGTTGATCAGCTGTGCTTCAGGTGAAGAAATAAAAGTCAGTATTAACCTGGGGGTGGGTGGGAGAGCCCTTTTTTCAAGCAGCAGCAGAAGGGAAGAGGGAAAACTTTGCTAAAAATTGCACAAAAAAGATGGTGCTGCCCACGGACTGGCACTGACTGTGATGTCAGCAGTGAGTTGCTAATGGTTAGCGCAATCAAGTCTGAAATGGGAAAAACCCACCCCTGGGATTGCTACTGTTGTATGCTATTTCCTCAACTGTTTATTTTTCCTAAACTGCTTTCCTCTTGATGTTTAATCTGCGGAGAGGGGTGGCATACAAATCTAATTAAAATAATAATAATAATAATAATAATAATAATAATAATAATAATAATAATAATAATGGACAGTTGGCAGAACAAAGCATTGCATGGCCAGTTCTTGGAGAAGATTGAAGGCAAAGTGGATAAGGAAAAGACCTGGTCATGGCTTACAAGTGGAACACTCAAAAAGGAGACAGAAGGACTAATACTGGCGGCACAAGAACAGGCCATTAGAACAAATGCTATCAAAGCCAGAATTGAAAAATCAACAGATGATTTAAGTGCAGACTCTGTAAAGAAACAGATGAAACAATCGATCACATACTCAGCTGCTGCAAAAAGATCGCACAGACTGACTACAAGCATAGACATGATGCTGTGGTACAGATGATCCACTGGAACCTGTGCCGAAACTACCATTTACCAGTGGCAAAGAACTGGTGGGATCATAAGCCCAAAAAAGTGGTTGAAAATGAGCAAGCAAAACTACTGTGGGACTTCCGACTTCAGACTGACTGAATTCTGAAGCATAACACACCAGACATTGTGATCGTGGAGAAAAAGAAAGTATGGATCATCGACATCGCAATCCCAGGAGACAGCAGAATTGAGAAGAAGCAGCTAGAGAAATTAGTGAAATACGAAGATCTAAAAATCGAGCTGCAACGACTCTGGCATAAGCCCGTGAAAGTGGTCCCAGTGGTACTTGGCACGCTGGGCGCAGTGCCAAAGGATCTCAGCGGACATTTGAAAACCATCAGAATTGACAAAATCTCCATCTGTCAATTGCAAAAGGCCGCTTTACTGGGATCGGCAAACATAATTCGCCGCTACATCACACAGTCCTAGGTGCTTGGGAAACGCCCAACTGGTGATGAAATACGAAATCCATCATAGTGATCTCGTTTGCTGTGTTGTACTGACATAATAATAATAATAATAATAATAATAATAATAATAATAATAATAATAATAAAATAATAATAATAATAATAATAATAATAATAATAATAATAATAATAATAATAATAATAATAAAAGTGAGAATAAATTTGTTGGTGTATACTATGGGAATGAATTTATTTGTTCAGTATGCAAAGATTGAACCAACACAGAGGAGCTAGAATTGTTGTTGGCAAATGTTAGATTTGATTGATCCTAGTGTAGCGATGAACTCACAAATTAGATACTGTTCTAATGGGACAATTGTAGCATTCTTTTCTCATTTGGAAGTCTCAGTAGAAGAGGCTCTCTTTCTCTTTCTTTCTCTCCCCATGCACACATCCACAGATGGAGGAAAGAAACCAACAAAAAAGAATGGATTATTATTATTATGGCATCAGACTCTGTTAGAAAGAGTAAGGTTCAAGTCCCTAAGTAGCTCTGAAGCTTATTTGGTAATGCTAAATTCAGTTCTTTGATACCATTCAGATTTTTCCTACATTTGTAATACCCATATTTTGAGTGTGCCAATAAAACCTTGTCCTTATTGTCACTGTTAAAAATGAGCTTCTATTGCAGACATTTGCAAATGATATGAATATATTGGCAAGACATTGAAGAATTGTGCATACAACTGTTCACATGTCGGCTTCCATGGAAACCATAACCTATAAAATATGGAAGGTAATAATCATGTTTTCTTTGATGACTATGGATTAAAATTAGCTCTATTGCATAGAGATGAGAGATTTACATAGACAGAAATCTCAAATGTAATGTTTCTCTTCTTGAAAACACTTCAGAATGAAAAATTGCTAATGATATTCCATTATGTTGACTTCCACCCAGCCCTTCTCCTAGAAAATAAATAATATGATAGCTTTAAACTTGGAAGGCCTAAATAGTTCAGACCCCAGAACTTAGGATAAACCTCTTTAGCCCAGATACTCTAGCACTCAGATGGGACTCTATTTCAGACCTCAGTTCTGAATGTCCAAGTGCAAAATGAACAACCCACTAAGCTGTTCATTTTAGGATTTTCTCTTTAGGGGGTTGCAAAAGATATGCTTTAGAATAAATTCCACAGCATTTATTTAAGGCAGCTTCTATAACTGAGCATTCCCATACCTTAATTTTCTTGGATAGTACTGAGATGTTGTTGAGAATGTTCTTTTAATTAATTTAATTTAATTTAATTAATTTGACTTCTATGCCATCCAATCCCAATGGGACTCATGGTGGCTTACAACAGTAAATAGTACATGCAATAAACAAAATCAAATATTAGTAAAATAACAGTAAAACCCATAATAGATTCTAATGAACTATCCAATCAGATCCACATACATACAGAATCAGTTACAGATCAGACATGATGTTATATTCACAGTCCCATGGCTTGCTGGCAAAGCCAGGACTTCAAGCCTTTTGGAAGGACAGAAGGGTGGGAGCAGTATGTATATCGGAGGAGAAGGCTCTCCACTGTGGGCCTGTCAGCCAGAATTGTTTAGTCAACAGGACCAGGAGGAGGCCAATTCCTTGTGATCTAATTGGACTCTGGGAGGTATATGGCAGGAGACAGTCTCGTAAATAGATTGATCCTAAGCCATGTAGGACTTTATAGGTAATAACCAACACCTTGAATTGTGACTTGAGTCCAATTGGCAGTCAGTGCAGTGCATGGAGCATTGGTGTTATATGGGTGTATCTAGGATCACCCATAACAGCTCATGCAGCTGCATTCTGGACTATCTGTAGTCTCTGAACATTCTTCAAGGATAGCCCCATATAGAGTGTGTTGCAATAATCTAGACGGGAGATGACGAGGGCCTGAGTGACTGTACACAGAATCTCCTGGTCCAAATAGAGCCTCAACTGTTATACCAGGTGAACCCGGGCAAAGGTCCTCCTGGCCACAGCTGAGAGATGGTAGTTAAGACTCAGCTGTGGATCGAGGAGAACACCCAAGTTACTTTTGACAAAAATGTTGGTTGGTTGATTAACTCATCCATTGATTACATTGATATTCTGCCTTTTTTCAGGAAGTCAGTGTAGTCTATAAGGCTTTCAGTTGCATCTTCATTATAATCATGTAAGTAGGCCAGGCTGAGAGGTAATATTTTCCTGATAATAACTTTCTGTGGGGGCAGGGACCTGAGACTGGGGCTAAATTAATACCTCATCACTTAATTTAGTTAGATCCTTTTACCAGGACACAGCACTGTCTTACTGTATGGTTTTAATATTTTCTGAATGTTTCACTTATTGTACTGTTTCTTTTAGATGTGTTTACATTCTTTTGTAGCAATTTAACAACTTAACGTATCTCAAAACATACTGTATTAATAAATCATTATCAGTCTTGCTTAAGATTGTCAGCTGTGTTCTCTTATTTATTTCATTTTGTTGCAAAAACAATTCCGTTGACTTTGATATATGAAACATTCATTGATTATAATATCAATAGCATATAGTGCTTCAAAAACCCCTCTAAATAGTTTATGGAGTCAGCATATTGGCCCCTGTAACAGTGGTGGGATTCAGCAGGTTCTGATCAGTTCTGGAGAACCAGTAATAGAAATTTTGAATAGTTCAGAGAATTGGTAAATGCTACCTCTGACTGGCCCTGCCCCCATCTATTCTCTGCCTCCTGAGTCATAGCTGATCAGGAGGAAATAGGGATTTTACAGTATCCTTCCCCTGGAGTGGGGTGGGAATGGAGATTTTACAGGTGGTATAGTGATTAAAGTAAAGCACTGCAGGCTACTTTCCTTAACTGCTAGCTGTAGTTCAGCAGTTCAAATCTTGCCACCAGCTCAAGGTTGACTCAGCCTTTCATCCTTCCGAGGTGGGTAAAATGAGGACCCAGATTGTTGGGAGCAATATGCTTATTCTGTAAACCACTTAGAGAAAGCTGCAAGAAGCACTATGAAGTGGTATATAAGTATAAATGCTGTTGCTATTGCCACACTGACAAAGCCACATCCACCAAGCCGCACCCACAGAATCTGTAGTAAAAAACATTTGAACCCCACCACTGCTCTGTAACTTCTCCTGATGTTTGACAAACCTATAATGTACCAATTCCATTTTAAAGATGTTCCATCTAAATCCTAAGTGTCTTGTGTTTTTAGGGGGAAAAAAGATCAATGTTTCTCCCCAGCCAGGAACAAACTTACTCATGGCCAAAATGAACCAATTAAAGCACTATCCCCCAAAACTAGGACACAGACAAACTGCCACCTTGTTATATTCAGAAAACATAGTGCCTTTGTCGCAAACACTAATTGGAGTCAAACGAGCCCTGAATGCTTTGACCAATGTTTTGAGGAAGCTCTCCAAATCATGGCAAAACCAAAATCCCACTTTTTGCAAAGAGATCTCTAAACAGCAGGATAAACAGCCAGAATATTGAACAAGTTAAATTCTTCAAATGTTTGGATATGATTTTGATGGGCAAACCCCAAAACAAAACCCAAAGGCTGCAATCATATCCTTCTATTTTGCCAGAAGAGCAGCAATGAAGCTATTTTCAGCAATGGCACCTGCACAATTGCTCTGTGGTGCACAGCCAAGACCCTATTCAAGGTTCTGATTGTCACCTTTAAAGCCCTTCATGGCTTGTCACCAAGTTATACAAGAGACTGTCTTTTCCGGTCACATCTACCTGATGTATCAGAGTGGGAAGGAAGGGAATGTTGCAGGTCCCATCCCCTAGGGCAGGGGTAGGCAAAGTTGGCTCTTCTATGACTTGTGGACAAAGTTGGCTCTTCTATGACTTGTGGACTTCAACTCCCAGAATTTCTGAGCCAATCATGGACCCAGAAGAAGGGCTATCTTCATGGTACTTCCCACTCTCTGGAACATTATCCACCCCGAGATTAGAATGGCCCCCACCCTATTATATTTTATTATATTAATTTGTTATATGACTCTTATTTTATTAGCTTTATTGTTTTTATATGAGGTCTTATATTCTGTAAGATGCCCTGAGTCACCATAGGTGAATAGGCAGCAGTATAAATTTAAAACAAACAAATAAACAAACAAACAAATAAACGAACAAATAAACAGTTCTCCTTTTTATCTCTCTCAAAAGAGTTCAGTCCAACTGTCTGAGGTAAGGTGACCAATCATCCCGCTTTCTGCAGGACAGTCACACTTTTTCCTAATCTGTCCTGCATCCCGTGCTTTTTCAGAAATGTCCCAATTTTCTTCCTCCCTCCCTCCCTCCCACCTCTGTCTCCCTTCCTCCTGTATGGTGACTTCCGGTGTAGTTCCTGTGTCTCCCAGTACTTCCTGTGTCTCCCAGGTTGTACTTCCTGTGTCTCTCTCAGCATAGGCCTTGGGCTGAGCCATGCTCGCAGGACACTGCCGGTAAATTGTGAAGAGGTGAGGGCATCCCCTGGAGAGAAATGGAGAGAGGATGAGAGAGAAAAATAAATAAAGAGAACTTCCCCCCCCCCGGGTCAATGGTGTCCCGCTTCAGCAACTTAAAAATCTGGCCACTTTAGTCTGAGGCCATATTGCAAGTAGGTCCCTGTGTTCCTAATGTAGTTTCAAGGAGGGAAAGTGGGTTATTCAAAGTTAAAACAGTGCATGGATGTGCATTATAATACACTGGCTGAAATAACTGTACTTCCCCACAGATTTGAGCCTTCTTCATATGGAGGATAACTATAAATCAACATGAATTACAATTATTTCATCTAAACTGTAACATTTCAGCCTCTCTAAGGAAGAGTTCCTAATGATGGGCATTTAGCGCATTTAGACAATCTATTAAGGATTAGGAAGTCCAACAGGAACTTCCTGCTTTATTTACAGAATAATGTTTTCATGAGCAGACTTTCCTTCACAAACTAATGAGATATCTATAACATATATTGTAACTATGTTTAAATTTGGGAGGGCATTAATTCTAGCTTGCTGTAATACTTTGTCCACAGAAATTCTGTAGAGCCAATGTAAAAAAGTCCTGTATGAGCTGAAATTGTGCTCCTGTGGACAAGGGTCCATTCAAATCATTCATTTCCTATTGTATTGCATCTTTTATAAATGCTCACACACTCATTTTATAACACCTTACCTGACAAAATATCCTTGGAATTCCAATCCTTTTTATGTACAGTTACTTCTATTGGATCAGTATGATATAATTTCTTTGAACGTAACTAAGTTTTACTGTCTGTAAAACCAGACCCTGATTATCCACTGATGATTTCACCATTGATGGTAGTACATCAGTATGTCCTGTTCTCTCCTGTTCTGTTTTATTTTATTTCAATGTTTAACTTTTACTCTGGTCTATGGTCATAATAAAGATTGATTGATTGATTGATTGATTGATTGATTGATTGATTGGGGAGAGGAATCATGCTTCCTTCTACAGTTGACAGTAATTGACGTTTATTTATCTAGTATACCTAACATTTTATATGCTCCTCTGTAACTCTTTGAAATGGTCGATTGATTTATAGAAAAATAAATGTTGCAAGAAATGGCTTACAACAATTTTTTGACCACACAAAAGTGGAACAAAACTGAAATTTTGAGGCTTCCCAAATGGCAATACCCTGAATTATCTAAATTTCTCAGTATAGAATTTTTTGTTTTTAGTTATGGTTAAGATTTTGAACGCATGTTGTTCGATTCGTAGTGTGACAACGAGAAGCATCAGGTTCTGTATTTCATTGCTGAAATCTAATAACTGTCTAGATTTTGAATTCTGGTTAAAGTAGCCTTAGTCACCAGCCAGGTTCAGCTGATATCCTAATTAATTATTAATTCTGCCCAAAGTCACTTATTGGTAGGGATAGCTGTAGAAACCAAAAAATAACTCTCCCCCAGTCTGGCTGCAAAGGCACCATTTTAGTTTGTTGCGTAAATCCTTAGCCTAAACTGTAGAATGCTACCCAGAATTAACTTTGTTTTGATAATGGTGCAAACTTAACTTTTCCTCCATTGTAAAACAATAATTTTTGCTTTATTTTATCAGATGCTAAATAAAAGGTTCAGTATACTTAATGAAAATGGAGGGGGGTTTTCCCCCTTGAAACAATACTACAATGTTTATTGGTTTGTTTCAGTTCAAGACTAAATCCATAGATAGTTATTAAGTTCTGAAGATAATGTGTTTAAGGGTTAACTTACTGGAATAACTTTGTTATTCATCAATTGTTATGTGCTTTTCAGTTGGCTGGAGAATTCTGGGATTTGAAATCCACAAGTCTTAAATTTGCCAAGTTTGGGGACCCCTGCTCTAGAGAAGTATCTGTGCTCTCACTCCTATTCATCACTCCTTCACTTCTTAAATGTTTCTTAGGATAAGCCCACCTGATGCTGACAATTCTTCTTATAAGGAAACATCAAATTTTCGATTTATTGTGGACTTGCTGAAGTATTATTATCAGTTAGAACTATTCTGCTGGACTTCTGAATGGTTTGCAGCATTCTATCCATTAATCACTAAATGTCAGCAGAGTTATTTATATCTGTGTGAAACCATATTTTTCTTTTTTTATTCTACTTGCCTAACTGGTGTGTCCTTTAAGCTGACATGGATATTTATTTGCTAATTAAATTCATACTTATTTGGAAAATAAATTATGCTAGATTTCTTAAACCATTTATCTATTTGGCAGATTTCTGAAAGCAGGATCCTCTATTTCTTTTAGCACAGTAGCAGTGAAAAGACCAGAGAGGCACATATTCAAACATGTCTTTATGAGTTAAAAATCCTAAGAAATTCCCTGAACTCCCCCAAATTCCATTTCCTTTCCTGCAGAATTTACTATGTGCCTTGCCCTTCCATAAGCCACCAGATTACTCTTAAAATTTCACCTGAAGATATGTGGGGTTTTTTTCTGGGAAAAAGTGTAGTCTTACTAAAAATCCTCATACATCCATATGATACTATGTCTCTGTTGTGGTTAGCTCTGGCCCAGCTCCTGCCCCAAGGAATGTGGAGGTGGATGTGGGGAAAACATCCACATGCCACAGGCCTGTTTTGCTCCCGACAGTGAGTGACAGGGAAGAGGAGAGTTTGGCAGACAGCCCAGGAGGAGATCAATCTTCCTTATCATCCCTGGATTCTGAACAAGAACTTTTGACAGACCCATGCATGCGTAGAGTGATACATAGGAGAAAACAACTGAAGGATTATTACAGGAGATAAGTGAGGCCACCTGTGGTTGGGTGGGGCTGCTGTAATTAGTGCTACAGATAAAAAGAGCAGTGTGCTGATTTAGCCTTGTGGAAGTTTATCTGATTCATAGTTCGTCAAGATCGTAGTTTTGCTGTTTCCCTGTTCAAGACTGTGTGTGGACTTTCTGAACTTTGGAATTTGGACTCAATTGAACTGGGTGAGAAATTGGATTGCATTTAACCTGTGCCTTGTGTGTACCAAAAAATCCCTTTGACATTTAAAAAGGGAGTTTTTTCTGCTTTTCTGTTGATAAAGACTTTTGGTTTTCCTTCTATCGTGTGGTGTGTGTCTTTCTGGACTAATTACCCAGTAATTACGGGCGGTTGGGACACGCCGGCAGAACAGTCTCTAAGGCACTATGTAATTGTGCAATTTAATCTGGATTGGGTGAAGTATTATTTTACTCTTTGCTTGGTAGATCTTCCATACTTTCTATATGTGGAGAACATCTATTTTGTCCAAGGCAAGATTTTCAGAAAGGTTGCACTTTTAGAAAGACTGTACTTCTGAAAGTACAGAAAGACATTATTGGCTCGGGAGAATGTAATAAGTTTGATGAAGTGTTTTAAAGTCCTTCTCCTCCTCCTTCTTCCTGGCCTACCCCCACAAGTGTAGGGTCTGCTTTTGAACACCACTTTGCACAGTCAGCTACATCTCTAGGGTGTGCAGGCCCACAGCTTTAAAGTGCTGCCATAGAAATCAGGAGACTGTGAGTTCTAGTACCACTTTAGGCATGAAAGCCGCTATCACATTTTCTCTGCTCAACTCAACTCACAGAGTTGTTGCTAAGGGGGAAATAGTAGGAAGAAGGAGTGTTAAAATATGTTTACTGCCTTAAGATATTTAAAAATTAATAAAAGTGGGATAAAAATCTAATAAATAAATAATCAAGTAACAGGAAGGTTATAAACACCATCTGGAATTCCAGTCATTGTGCAATAAACCACCCCCTTAATCAAAAGGAAGAATTCTACCCTGTTGCAATAATTCCTAACTCATGCTCAGTCTTTGCTAATTAATGCAAGAATTGGAATGGATAGGGAAAGATAGATTTACACAAGAGTATAGAGGAAAACTTTAGAATAAGTGAAAATTTAAAGGGGCTAAATTACAAACCCCCACACATTTTTGCCACCTGGTATTCTAATGATGAATTTTAAACATAACATTCATTATTGGCGAAATAATTACGAACTGAAGATCTATGCTGAACTAACCCAAGTTAATAATCTATAGACACAATTGTTGTTGAATGTTCTATTTATTGCTGCTTTACACTCTGTATACTTTTAATAGTTATTTTCCAACAAATAACTTACATGAACTTTTAGGATCTCCTATCACTAAGGTGATGGAAATAAAAGATAGGCTTTCTATCATTCCAGTGAAAGCTGGGTGTTTCTAGAAGATGTTATATAAGCCACTAGTAAAATAACTGCCTAAGTCACTTAATATCTAAAATTTGAATGAGTTAATTTGTTAATGTATTGGTTTATACGATATAGGATAGGACTTGATTCAATCATTACAGAAAATAGAAAAAAATACACTTCCTTAGCTGGTCAGTAATTGAATGAAATAATTTTAGTTGAATTATTCTAAGGTATGTTCTTTGACTCAGCGGATCCATAGTTGACCTCAACTATGGATCCACTGAGTCAAAGAACATACCTTATACCAGGAGTGTTAAAGATCATCAAGGCAGCATCATGTGATGTATTGGGACTCCCCCCCCCTTTGCTAAAATGGGTGTGGGTATGGCCAGTGCATGATGCATCCAGCCAATAGGCTGGTATTTTGACAGCCCTGCCTTATATCATATATTATATCTTGGACAACCTACAGGCACAGTCAGGTACGCAGAACTGGTAGAAAAATTTTGATCAGGTGTGCAGTACCGGTAGAAAAAAATTCCTTTTTTCCCCTTTTTTTCCTCTTCTGGGCTCTGGGTATGTTTTTCCTATTGCAGTAAATGAGGTTGAATGTGTATAATTTTAGAAGAGCTGTGCTTGCGCACGTGTGTGTGTGTACATACACATACAGTTTATATAGTAGATAATGTATATTTTTGTGTGCCTGTGTGTAATATGTATGTACACATATGGCATATATATGTAGAATTAAATAGCATATTTTGGATGTTCAGTAATAGTAAATAGATAGGGAAATTGTATCTCTTTGAGGCAAGGAGAAGCCAGGCACCCTAACCCAAACCCTTGATGTGAGTGACATCAAGTTGGCCACCTTTAAGCCAGTCACATGACCTTTAAGCCACCCCTGGTCATATGATCGTGAAGCCACTCCCACCTGGTCACATGGCTGGCAAGCAATACCCACAAAATAAGCCACACCCACAGTGTGGTAGTAAATTTTTTTGCAGCCTTTCACTGATCTATTAACAGAATGCATTTAGATTACTTTTAAGCATGATTGTTTAAAAATGCTTTCTAGTCTGCAAACTTTAATTTAACCCTGCTGTTGTGTTCACATTTACTATATACTTGTATTGTTTTGGGTGTAACAAAACGTAACAATCAGCGTGTAGCAAAAATTAAACAAATGAACCCCCCCATACACACACTCATAGTAAGAACCTCTCAAATGGGGAAAAGTCAATTTATCACAAGTTTCAGATCCGCATGACAAATGATCTATAGGGTCTCAAATTTCATTTCAGGTTATATAAACCCGAGCATAGGAGCAGGGTTAACACCCATGTTTATGAGAGGAGGATTAGAAGTTTGTTTTGTTGGTGATCTGTAACTCTTTGCAGATATGATGCTGCTCAATGTTCATCGTGATAAATTCCTCAAACAAGCAAAGTATCATACCCAAGAGCCAAATTACATGGAGTATTACAATTATATTTTATACTTCATTTTTTACTTCAAGGAAACACAAAAGGAAAGCTACTTAATATTCCTTGGCATCTAGTTGTATTTAAAAAAATCAAAACTATTTCTCACCATTCCAGGTTACATGACACACTGAACTGTTCATTTTCTGCTTTTCAAACATTCAATACATTATGAGTTATTATTCCTAATCATTTTGCAACATGTTTGCTATTCAAAACAATTTGTCAATTTATTTCTCTCCACAAATATTTCCTTGTGAGACAGAGCAACAATAGTGTTATTTCAGAAAAGACAGAAATTGTGACAGGAGTTTAAAGCAGAGTCTTTCTTGTGCCAGATGAGTGATCTAGTCCCATGATGGCATGTGTATGCCACATGTACCACAGGTGGTACACAGAGACCTCTCTGTGAGCATTCAAGCCATCACCAAACTCAGCTCCACTGCACATGTGCGAGCATGCGTCCCACTGGCTAGCCAATTTTCAGGTGTCTGCTACAGATGTGCAGAGGGTGGGCCACATGCAGGAGATGTGTGTGCATGTATGGGGTGGAGGGATCATACACGCATGCAGGGGAGAGGGGGTGCCCCCCTCGGTCCATTTTTGGTTCCTAGAAGCTGCAGGGAGACTTCTATGCCCAAAACAGGGCAGAAGAGTCACACATACATGTACAGGGGATTGCACACACATAGGGCAGCATGAGGGTATGTGATGCACAGGGTGTTATGCACATATTGTATTATGAGTGACAGCATGTGTGTACACACACTGCCATGCAACAAGAAACAGGTTAGCCATCATTGATATAGTCTGGGGTTTTTTTTCAGTTATTCTTTAATCCTCAGTCATTAGCTCATGTGGAAACAACAGTCTTTATAGAAAACTGTTGTGATGCCAAAATGTCAACATGTAGATAGTAGTGCCAACATGCCAATGCTTCAAATATACACGAGTAGGTAAGTTGCAACATTTATCTGATGCCAACCTCATTCACACTTCATTTCTTTCCTTGCACCCATTCATAGTTGCTCATATATTCATATTGAAAGGACCTTCTCAATGGATGCAGCTGCTGCCATTCCTTAGGTTTTAAGGGTCATGGGTCATACAGTAATTGTTAGTGATGAGGAATTCACATGGAAGAAATTGGATTTGGAAGCAGTTTGGAGATTCCCCAACCCCCATCTGCTATACTTTTCATCTGTTTTCCTGTGCAGAATGGTGTGTGGGGGGGAAGTACTTTCAGTCCTTAGTGCTTTTGAATAGTGGAAGTGCTAAAGGTAAGGCCAAGATCAGTCTGGTTTTTTTTTTCCAAATATTTTAAGACTTTAAATCAGGAGTAGTTTCCATGTACCTTCACCAGCAGTTCTCATCATGACATTTTGCACGAGCGTCCTCATGCAGTTCAGCATCCATTTAGCATACTCTGTAGCTGGAATCAGCCCCAAAAACAGCTGTTGAGCTGATCAGCTGTGCTACAACTGAAGGAATAAAGGTCAGTATAGACAGGGGTGGGATGGGGGGACCCTTTCACAAGCAGCAGAAAAGGGAAATACTTCAAAACAGCAAAAAAGTTCGCTTTAAAAAAAAAAGATGGCAGCACCCATAAACCAACACTGGCCAATCCAGTTCAGTGACCTCACTAGCGGGTCACTATTGGTTTGGGTGATGCAGACCAAACCAGGAGAAATCCACCCTTGCTTTAAATGTGTTTTAATAAGTTTTTAAATATATATATTCTGCTATTCATTATTCTGCAATTTACAATCTTCTAAAACCTCAAAAAATGCTTCAGTTTTTGGCTGAATCCACTCTGGGACAAAAAAGTTACTTTTCTCTGGGAATGAGATGAAATGTTTCTATATTTGATATAAAAATAAAATAAAATGAATGTTGGCAAGTCACATGGCAGTTTCACTTCTTCATCTTCTGTGAGTTTAGAAAGGCTGGAAGAGGAGCAGGAAAACACTGTTGTTCATGATCAAACTATTTGATCACATAGCAATAAAATTATTATTTCTTCCTGGCTAGCCAGAATAATTCCTAACATCAGCTTTCTGGTGTTCTTTAATTGCTAGAGCTGAGATTACACATAGATCCTTCTTTGTTCAAAGCAGGACCTCCAATATATTTTTTAAATACCTTGGTGGCCTTCCCTCCCACACCTTTATACAGTCACATGATTATGAAACAGAGCTCTGGACTTTGGATCAGACTGATCCATTATTAGAAACAAAAGTTGCTTCTTAAATTGCATCTCCTCTCGCTCTTAGAACAAGAACACTGAGTGTAATTTATCTGAGTTAGAAATTATCTATCTTTTTATGAACAATAATATCAAAGCTTCAAGGCTACAACTCTAATATTAACTAATATACTGTACAGAAGAAATTTACAGTGGGAAATAAATCTGGGTCCAATTGAGTCATAATTCTAAAAACTTTTCAAATAAAAATGGCTAGATCTAGTTAATCTTGCTTCAACTCTGAATAATATTTTAAGCCAAAATTCTCCTGGATGCCTTTTTACAATCATAAGATTTTTTAAAATATTGCATTGATTATTATGGCTCCCTCTAAAGAGGGATCTTGTGTCAGAATGGCAAAATTGTACTTATTTTAAGGGATGCTGATCTTAACGTCTCATTTAAAAATTTTCAAATGTTACCCAGATCCGATAATTTAATCCCTACCACATTTTTTGTTTTTTTGTTTTAAAAATTCTTAAATGTTCAACACATTTGAATTAACACAAGATTTTTTTTAAGTCAAAATATTAATATTTGCACATTATTATCTTCCCCAAACCTGAATTAGGAAAAAAACAGAATCAGCTATGCTTCAGGTGAAGAAATAAAGGTCAGTATTAACCCAGGGACAGATGGGAGAGTTCTTTTTCAAGCAGAGGAAGAGAAGAAGCCATCCAAACATGGAAAAATTCACAAAAAATCCCCCCAAAAGATGGCAGCGCCCACAGACCAGCACCGACTGAACTGGATCCATGACGCCATTGTCACGTTACCAGCAGGTCGCTAACAGTTCAGGTGATCTTTTCTGAACCGGGAGGAACCCACCCCTGGTACATAAGTAGAAAACCTAAAGACACATAAAATTTGACTTTAACGAATTGTTTCACTACTAAAAATTGATTCCATACTTTCTTTCTTATGTATCTGTGCAGCCAGTCTTTTATACAGGCTGACAAGACAGCAATACCTATATTGGGAAGCCAAAGACTGAGGCTGACATTCTGAATCTATGCACTGACATACCAAAGCCACAGGTGTTGAGGTTAGAGTGGTTACATAGTAACTTAACTCTGAAAACTGCCTTGTCCTCTTGGGATCTCCCATATGTGAGGAGGTACTCAGAGTCTGCAAAGAAGTAAAAGTGGGAGCATGTGCTGTTTGACATAGTGCCATCTTATGGTACTAAAAGCATAACTCAGAAAAGGTATCTAGTGGAAAGATTGGTTAATCTGAAAATGGAAGGACAGAGCAAATATCAGTGATTTTCCATGTGTACAAAAAAACCTGTGTAACCTCTGTATAATGTTGACAATCAATGGAATGGTATATAAGTGCTAAATGTTATTGTTCAATTTCTGTGCCCCCTCCCCCAGATCTCAGGCAAAGACTCTGGGCATTATAATCTGCATGAATTTTGCCTACATTTAACCTGTCAAATGGAAGTAATAAACAGTAACTTAATTAGATATGTTGGTCTAATTAATACTTGTTATTGTTATTTCTCTTTTTTCCTTTGAGCAATAGCTCAAACATTTCTAAACACAACACTTGCCTTTAAAATACACACACACACACACACACACACACACACATATACATACATACATACATACATACATACATACATACATATATATATATATATATATATATATATATATATATATATATATGTCACATGTTTAAGCTGAATTTGAAAATTAAGGGAGACTAGGATAGATCTATTTCGGCCTTATTTTGGCCTCATCAGCTAGCCATACCCACTGGGACTTGAACCTGCAACCTTTGCCTTGTAAGGCAGAGAATTATCCTCTAGGCTACAGTATCCAATCCCTTCAGCTCTGTACCAGGGAAGGGTTACATTTTTGTGTCGAATCACCCTGGTGTATTGAAGGAACATCAAATATATATTTGTAGGAGGTGAGCAGGCTGAGCACTAGGGAAGGGACAAACACATAATCAGTCTCTAGTTCCTTAATGCCCACAAGAGATTTAAGTCTAGCCCACCTTGATTTCCATTGACTCCTGTCTACCATCAATTTGCTTTGACCATTAGTAGTTCAGGTTCTTGAAGAGAGCAAAAGCTTGCAATAACCATTATATTCATTAGAACTGCCTGGTCTTCTCATATTCCTGTGCTTAATAATACTAATAAATTTATGAAAAATGGTCTTTAATAGGGGATTTGAATGGATTGTTATATCCACTAATGTAATCTAGCAGATCCCTTGTATGGATTGCCTCTGTGATTATACAGGACAGATGGGGTGGAAGGTAACCACAGATTGTTTTTTTTTTTTCCAACTTTTTTTATTATTTTTCATAAAATAGACGTACAGACATACAAACATTAAACATAGAATGGGGATGTATTTCCCCGCTTCTTTTGAAAGTATACATTCAAATAGAAAAAAGAATACATAATCAAACATTTGTTAAATGTTAATAAGTCTAGTAAAAAATTTTCAAATCTTAAATGCAATATTAGTACAGTATAAGTAAAAATGCTTAATATATTGTTTATGTGTAATATATTCATCTAGTCAAACGTTTAAACAAATCTCAGTTACTAAACATACATAAAACAAAATTTTTAATATATTGCTTGTGAGTAAACTATTATATCAAAATCATCAACAAATACATTTAATATTGTTATTACCTAAATAAAAACAGATCTATCTCTTATTTTTTCTTATCTAACCATTTATATATGTTATTCCATGTTTCATAAAATTTTGTATCTTCTTGATCGTTTAATCGTCTTGTCATCATATCCATTTCGGCGCAATCTAATATTTTAGCTATAACTTCTTCTTTCTTGGGGATTTCCTCCCCCTTCCAGTTTTGCGCATATATTATTCTAGCCGCAGTTAATATGTGTATGATTAAATAAAGAGTTTCCTTCTTATAAGTCTGATTGGTAATTCCTAATAAGTAAAATTCCGGGGTGTTATCTATATCATGCTTTAATATTTCTTTTAATATCTTCTCAATCATCTTCCAATAAATTTTAGCTTTACCACATGTCCACCATTGATGGTAATAAGTTCCTATATCTTTCTTGCATTTCCAACACAGTGGGGATGTTTTAGGAAACATTTTTGCTATCCTGTTTGGTGGGAGGTGCCATCTATAAAACATTTTAATTTGATTTTCTTTTAATGAAACTGACTTGGTCATTTTCCAGTTATTAATCCAGACTTTTTCCCAAGTATCTATATCTATTTCCTTACCTATATTTCTGCACCATCTTATCATAGTATCTTTTAAAGTCAGCTCTATATTTTTGTGAGCGATAAGAAATTTATATACTTTCCCTATCATTTTTACTGAATTGGTGATAATTAAATGACTTAACAAATTCTTACTTTTATTAAAAGTGTAGAGAGTTGTATCCTTCTGGTATCTGGATCGAATCTGAGCATAATGCCACCAATCTATTATTATCCCTTCCTCTTGTAGTTTATTCCTAGGCTTTAGCTTCATCTGATCATTTAATAGTTCTTTATATCTATAAAATATTTTCGTGTCTTTTATAGACTTTGGATGTGTTATTGCTTCTAGGGGGGCTATCCATTCTGGAACATTGAAGAAGTGATTTTTCTTTATGTCCTTCCAAACCTCTAGTAAATACTTCCTTAATGTGTGTCTTTTAAAGTATGAGTGATTTTTTTCCTTGTCATACCATATAAATGCATGCCAACCCAACATAAGATCATGTCCTTCTAAATTTAATATTCTTTTATTCTCTAAAGTTATCCAATCTTTAATCCATGTTAAGGCGGCGGCCTGGTAATATAATTTCCAGTTTGGAAGACCAAATCCTCCTCTTTCTTTAATGTCTTCCAAACAATTTATTTTTATCCTTGCTTTTTTCCCTTGCCATATAAATTTTTTAACTAAATTTGTCAAAGTTTTAAAAAAAGTTCCCCCTGGATTTATTGGAATTACCTGAAAGAGAAATAAAACCTTAGGCAGAATATTCATCTTGATTGTGGCAATTCTTCCTAAAAAGGATATTTTCAGGTTATTCCATGTTTCTAAATCTTTTTTAATTTCTGATAATAATTTTATGTAGTTATCATTTTTTAATGTTATTGTTTTCGCTGTTAAATTTATTCCTAAATATTTTACTTTCTTTGCAGTTTTTATTCCAGAAATATTTTCTAATTTGGTTTCTTGTATTTTATTCATATTTTTAGTTAAGAAAGAAGTTTTACTCTTATTTATCTTTAAACCTGCTACCTTTCCGTATTGTTCAATAGTTTGCAATAAAGAAGGAACAGTTGTTATCGGTTCTTCAATTATAACCACAGATTGAAAGAACAGAAGCAAGTTGTCAAATAAGGAGACTAAAATTCATTGGTAGCCTCGTATTGCAATGAACAAGGAGACACATTGAATTTTGTAGCTACTCAGATTTGAAGTCAGTCAACAAGAATATTTATTTACCACCAGCTAAATCAGGTTCTTAGGAGCTAAGGGCTAGGCAGCACAAGACAACAACAGCCAATTGCCATCCAACAACATACCAACCAATCAATATGAAGACACCACATAAATACAACTCATAGCATAGCCAAAAGCTCCCTGAAGATGGGCTCTAGTATGAATCCAAAAGCTGGGAAGGGTAAATGTTTGGTCCAGTGACCAACCCAGATTCATTTGTCACAACAATTTGATAGAATCTCTGAGAAAATATTAAATCCACTCAAGGCAAAATATCTAATGTTCTCTTTAAGTTGATGGACAATTTAGTGTTGACTGATATATGGAGACAGGAAAAAAGAAAAGGAAAGGAAAAAAGAAACAGGAAAAAAGGGAAAAAAACATTTATGAGAGAAAACCTATTTTCCCCCCTGAAAAGCATCAATCTGTTTCAAAAATAGATATGATTTGGATTGAAAACAACCTGGCTACTAAGGTTTCTAAAGCAAAGATATTACCAATGTTATTTATTTCATAAACCTGTAAATTTTATAAGAAAAAAATCTACCATAATTATTTTATAGAAGATTGAATAAAATGTTGCTACAGAAAGAAGAATAGTGAAGATCTGTGGAAAGAAATATTTTTTAAAAAATAACTTAGAAGAAAACACTGATTTAAGAATGGGTTGAAATGTAAGTAAACCTTTTATTACAGATAATGTTATACAACACAATCGTGAAAAGAATAGTAAAAGAATACAGACAGTTTTGAAAAAATAAAAATAAAAGAAGATTTAAAGAAATATCCACAAAAGTTACATATTTCTCAACAAATTAAGCTTTTGCAGTGACAATTATCTGTATTAACAGTAAGAGAAATGGAAATAAAAATGAATTATGTAAAGCAAAAAAAATGAGTTTGCAAATAAAACAGGGAAGTGATTAGCATATAAATTACAAAAAAGAAAAAAGGCAAGGTTATTGAAATTACAAGAGGAAGATACTATATTAATGGATAATGCAGCCATATAAAAGCATTTCATCAATATTACTCCAATTTGTATAAAGGAAGTGACATCTCTCTAGAGAAAATAGATGAATATCTAAAGAAACAAAATTGATTGAGAATTACAGAGGAACAGAGACAAATTATGAATGAACATATAACAATAAGAGAAGTTTCTGAAGCTATTAAAAAAAGATTGTACTAGGAAAGGCGCCTGGATCAGATGGATTATCAAGTTCTTATTATAAATGATTGGAAGATGAACTGTTGCAATCTTTACAAAATAAGATGAACTCTATCCTACAGGGAGAAAAGATGCCAGAGGACTGACACAAGTATACTAATAAAATACTTGTGTCAATTTGATTGTAACTTTCATTTGGGTGAAACAGTGCATCATAGGGCAACATGTTTTGAATCAACAGTCTTCAATTTGACTTTCTTACAAAATCCAGGACCCATGATTCCATTGGGATTGAAATTTTGCAGGTGAGGCCAGTGAAATGCCGTTGTGATCACATGATCAATCTTTCCAACTTTCCTATCAGCTTCCTGCCAGGGAACTCAAAGGGGATGCCATCAAAATGTTCTAAGTCACTCCTGCTCCCACTTTTGTTTTACCTGCCCATGCTCATATCTCAGTTTAGGTAAATAAATATTTCTGAAAGAATAAACCCAATGGGTCTAATACAATACCTAAAGAGAGACAAGATTTAACTTTAACAAAAAAAACCCTCTAAACTGATATCATTTTAATAATGACCAACAACTTGTTCACAATAATTCTAGCTGATTGTTTGAAAATAATATAGTTAGCCTTTATTCATGTGGATCAATAAAAAATGTTAAAAGGATAATGTTAGAAATATGTTGGAAGTTTTGGAATATTTGAAGCAACATCATGAAAAATAAGCAATGCTGACTTCCCTAGATGTAGAGAAGGCCTTTGACTAATTGAACTGGACTTACTTGTTCAAAGTTTTAGAATATATAATTTTTTGGGATATAACATTGTGAGTTGAGCATTAATAATAATAATAATAATAATAATAATAATAATAATAATAATAATAATAATAATAATAATAATATTTTTATGTCACCCCTCTTACATGCAACAGAAAGAACAAAACATTTTTTAATGGAATTCTAACAAACTGCTCTGAGTTTGGAACAAAAAAGGAACAAAACAGGGGTGCCCAACTCTCCTCTCTTATTTAATTTAGTTCTTGAAATATTGAATAGAAATATAAGACAAGATGAAAAGGTTGTGGAAATAATTATTTAAAAACCTATAAGTTAGGGGCTATTGGAGATGACTTGGTATTGGTGCTTGATGATTCTTTAAAGAAAATAAAATATCATCCATTAAATATTAATAGGCGATTTGGTGCATTAGCAGCTTCCAAATTTAATAAACAAAAGACAAAGTTATTCACCAAAATGTGAAAATGGAAAATCAAACAGAATTGATCAATAATACAGGTTATAAGATAGGTAGGTAAAATAACTATGTACCATTATGGTACATATGAAAGATTTATGTTTCATGTTAAGATGGGTAACATGTTAATGTTAGAACTCATGTTAATGTTAGAACTCCCCCTTGCTTCGAAGAAAAATTGTGATAAAAATGGTTATCTTGTGTAGGATGATGTTTTTGTCTCAGCCAACAGATGCTCTGTTTAAAAGAGTGGCAAAAGGATATGTCGAAATTTGTGTGGCAGGGGAAAATATAAGTTAAATATACGATGTTATAATATGCAAAAGAAAGAGAAAGTTTGGGATTACCTGATTTGACATTGTATTTACAATTTGCTCTTTGGTTTGGATGAAAGTGTGTGCGTTGCTGAAAAATAGAAGGTTTTTGGAATTAGAAAAGTACAACCTGAGATTTGGGTGGCATGAATATTTGCATACAGTAAATATTTTAACTATAAATATTGAGAATATTACAAATCTAGGTTGCATCCCAAAACACTTTTGTGGATCTCAGGCCAAAAATAATTTTATAGAGAAGAAATAATAGGCAAACAGAAATGAGATACTATTATTTTGTCAAGGGGAAAGTAAAATAAAATCAAAATATGAACTGATGTCAGAGGGAGCTAGTTGTCAATGGCTCTCTTATTTACAATTATACACAATACGTTTTTCGTAAACATGATGCAGATGTTTAGGGTGTCTGAAAATTTTATATTTCATAGCCTACCACTCCTGTTGCACCATGTTAGGGTAAGTATAGGATTTATTTTAATCTTCTCAAAACAATGTTTTAATGCTATTTAAAATACATTTCAACGTGCATTTGTACATGTATTCAAAATATACTCTGAATTATAATTTTAATATGAAGGTGCTATGTTCTTAAAAATTAAAAGTGAGCATTTTTGTGATTTCATGAGAATCACATCTAGTGAAGATATGTATGTATGTAATAATGTTGATTGCATTTCAATATCCTTTATTATATCACTGACATTCTTTAAACTAAGGATGTCTATTCATAACTAAATGAGAAGCTGGGAAGTTTTCACTCCAGTCCAACAAGGAAGCGAAGCAGGGAAATTCTGATTGGCTCCTTCCCAAAAGAGCTCCCTATTTAAACCCCTGCCAAAAGCAGGTGGGGGCTGATGTTTACTCACTATAACCAAACAAGATCTGAATCCTCACTGCCAGATTAAAGGTACACAAACCCTCTGGAATCAACTCCCCCCAGAGATTAGGACTGCCCCCACCCTCCTGGCCTTTCACAAACTCCTAAAAACCCACCTCTTCTGCCAGGCATGGGGAAATTGATTCTCCTTGGCTGTCTTGTTTTATATATGGTTTGTTTGGGATGTATTTTATATCAAGGGTTTTAATTGTTTTGTTTTTAATCATTGGATTTGTATTGTATACTGTTGTTGTGAGCAGCTCCAAGTCTTCGGAGAGGGGCGGCATACAAATCTAAATCAAAATAATAATAATAATAATAATAATAATAATAATAATAATAATAATAATAATAAAGTTCTAATCCAAATTCATCTTTAATTCCTTAAAACAGAGGTGTCAAATTGGATTTCATTGAGGCCCACATCAGAGTTGTGTTTGATATAGCAGGGCAGAGGGGTGTGGCCAGCTCAATTTCACTAGTGTCAGGGGCACCTGTGGTAGCTTGAGTGCTCTGCCAGCAAAAAAGGCCCCCAAGCCTTGTTTCCAGTTGTGATGGCTTCCTGCATCCTTCTGCCAGCGAAAACAGAGCTCTAGAGAGCCATGTTCACCATCCCCCAAGCTCCATTTTTTGCTGGCAGAGGCACTGAAGGCTGGTCCGTTGCTCTTTTAAGGGTGGCCCCATGGGCCAGAGCTAAGCAGCCCATTGGCTGAATCCAGCCTGCAGGCTTGAGTTTGACACCCCTGCCTTAAACATTTTAAAATTAAATTCTTATTCAGATGTTTGCCATTTATTTTATATTCTTTAAGTTTTTTAAATTGCTAGTTAAAATTTCTTCTATTTTCGCATGAACATTTACTTCCCAGGTAATTTTTGAAACTTGTTGTTTGGAAGACCTGTTTCAATTGTATAATAATTGCAATTCCAAACATGATTAGAAAATAAGAAGGTTGAACTCAGTTTTCTTAAGACTCCATAGCAATTAAGAAATTGATGACTTCCCTCATCTCCAAACACTTCAACTCATGGGATTATCCTATCATGCAACCATCTCATGAGGGTCAGTATTTAGGAGCATAAGCGGAAATTCTTTTATCCTCTTCCTATCAGCAATAATTCCAACTGAAGCTGCTGTTTGTCCATTGGTCATTGTTGTGTTGTTATAAGTTTGGAGACATCTAGTTTGCCATTTTCCTCATCTGGAAATCCATTTTGTTTTTCAATTCTTGAAAATTAGCTTAGTGACAGTCATTTACTTAGCATGTATTTGGATCTTTTTGGACATTTGTATAACACCAAATCTGTATTATTATTATAGGATGTTTACACACAATAAATACAATAAAACATGCAATAAAACTATAAACTTATCAAAACCAATTCAAACAATGTAAGAATGCAAATGTATTAGAATCTAAAATAAATGTTATCAAACTTCTTAAAAGAACAACCTGAGCAATTAAAACAAAAAGATCCAAAGCTTTCAGAAGCCAACAGAGTTTTCACTGGCCTCATAAAAGCTGAGTAAAGTAACAGTAGTCTGTATTTCTGCAATGAGTCCATTCTATAAGAATGGAGCAGTCATTGAGAAGGTTGGTTTCCTTTTCCTGCACTGCTCAGGAAGCTGTATGAAGCATTTCCTTTAGTACAGTGGTTCTCAACCTTTCTAATGCCGCAACTCCTTAATACAGTTCCTCATGTTGTGGTGATCGCCAACCATAAGTCTAGTGCCAATTCTCCCAACAGAGCTTTAATCTGATTGGCAGGAAGGTCAGAGGGACACCCCCATTGTAAACACCTGATTGGTCCGATTATAAAAATATGTTCCAAGGCACCAGAATAGAAGCTTAAGTTCCTAACACCATTGGAAATTTGGCTTTTCCTGTGGTCTTAGTTGACCACTGTGAAACCGTCATTCAACCTCCAAAGGGGTCCCAATCCCCAGGTTGAGAACCACTGCTTTAAAATGAACATACAGGATTAGCACATATGATTCAAAGGTAATGATCCTAAAGGTAAATCAGAACTTGAACTGTGCTTGGAAACTATTTCTAGATAAAGTCTTCACTAAACCAATGTTGCTTGCTGAAATGACTGTCACCAACTAGCAGACAGAATGCCACATTTTGGGTAGCTGAATTTTTCATGTAGTCTTCAGAGTCTCCCAAAACGGCATTAGACGTTGGCAAATGACTATTTGGTTGAGTCAGGTAAAGTCAAATTACCAGCTACAGAGTCTAAAGTAGTGAAGCGTTCCCTAAAGCAGCTTTCACTGAAGATATTAAATGTCATCATTTTCACACTTCATTAAGTGTATAATTCAAGAGGGGAATGGCTTTATAACATCTTCTGACTTTAGACAGTGTTTGTTGTACTCTGATAAAATCTTGTTGACCTCAGTAATTTAACTTTAGGCAGAAATCTAAAGTTTCTTCAGTAATTTTTCAGAGTAATGAAAAATCTAATATTCCCATCACATAAAATATGGATGCTGAAAACTTCAATAAGTACCTTCAGTTTAGTCAAGACATTTAATTAATCAGTCCATGTTCATATAATGGCAAAAAAAAGTTAAAATAGCACCATTATAAACTCATTTCAAATGGATTTCCAGGAACCTTTACAACATCCTTGGTACCTCTCTTTCTCACAAGTATGCTATATTAATCTTTATTTTTTAAAAATACAAATACAATTATGACAAATAGAGTAAAAAATGAAGCTGTTTTGATATGGGGTAGCTGAGGGCAACAGAATACTGAGGAAGGGAGGGACCTAATCTAAATTCAAACATAATTAGAACTCATGCTATAGTTTTATTTGCATAACATGCTTGAGTGGGTTAGTGAATTAAGACATTTTGAGGGGTTCATGCAATATGATGAACCTTAAATAAACCAAACAGGCTGAGTTTGTGCAACAGAAAAATAAACCTGAGATTAACATTAGCTAAATTTAACACATGTGGATATAAATATTTCATTATCTGGTTAAATATTGTATGAATGCAGGCAGTAATACATGAAGGAATATCAATAGTGCAGATACAGTACATTGGAACAATATATGAGTAATAATTAATAATGTTTGGTAGACGTTTTAAATTAGAAATTTCGTGACAATTACAGACCAGTCTCTTTATATTGCATCACCTACAAAGTCATGGAATCAATCATTAACCAATCCATTACCATCTACTTAGAGACAAACAACCTACTCTCTCACAAACCATTTGGTTTCAGAAAAAAATTATCCTACAATCTACAACTCCTACAATGGAAAAACATATGGACTACACAACTCAATCAGGGCAAAGGTATAGATGCAATTTACATAGACTTCTGTAAATCCTTTGACACAGTGGTACTGAGGCTAAAAATTACTACTTCTAAAAATTAAATCCTATGGCATTTCCGGACCCCTGCACAAATGGATTACTGCATTCCTGTCAAAAAGGCAACAAGTGATCAAAATAGGTAACACTTTATCAAACCCTGTTCCTGTTAACAACAACGTTCCTTAAGGCAGCATTTTAGGACCAATTCTCTTTATTCTTTATAATAATATAAACAGCAACTGTGTCCTCTTCACAGATGATGTAAAACTATTCAACACTACCAACACTACTACTCTTCAAAAAGACCTTGACTATGTATTAAAATGGTCAAACAAGTGGCAACTTCAAATCTCAATCAACAAATACTCAGCCCTACACATTGGCAAAAATAATCAGAACACAAAATACATAAACTAGATGATCATGACTTTGATGACGATCCTCAATCAGCAAAGGACCTTGGACTATTCATCTCCATTGATCTAAGTGCCAGCGCCCACTGCAACAGCATTGCTAAGAAAGCATTGAGAGTGGTTAACCTAATCCTGCATAGATTCTTCTCTGGTAATATTGCACTTCTAACTATAGCATATAAAACATTTGCTAGACCAATTCTCAAATACAGCTTCATCTGTCTGGAACCCACACTACCTATTGGACCTTAATATAATTGAGAATATCCAGAGATATTTCACAAGATGAGCACTACACTCCTCCGTTCACAACAGAATGCCTTAGATTTTAAATTTGGGGCCTAGAATATTTAGAGTTATGCTGCCTTTGATCTATCCTAAGTGTAGCACACAAAATTATCTGCTACAATGCCCTACCCGTCAACGACTACTTCAGCTTCAACCGCAAAAATATACAATCTCGCAATAGATCCAAACTTAAAGTAAACCGCTCCAAACTTGATTGCAAAAAAAAAAAAAAACCCCCGACTTCAGCAGCAGAGTGGTCAATGCCTGGAATACATTACCTGATTCTGTAGTTTCTTCCCCAAACCCCCAAAACTTTAACCTTAAACTGTTGACGGTTGACCTTACCCCATTCCTAAGAAGTTTGTAAGGGGTGTGCATAAGCACACTATTGTGCATACCCTCCCTATCCTACAGTCCCCGTGTATTTTGTAAAATACCATGCATTCAAAACCATGGTTGTACTTTTATATATTCATATTAATGTTTATACTTTATCCATACATGCCTGACAAAATAAATAAATAAAATAAAAAACAAACAATTAAGAGTTATCAGGTTTCTTTGCTCATTCTTTGAATATATAAATTTTAGAAGATTGGAATAAGAGTGGAAGCCCCACTCAAGTATTACTATGTTGCCTCATCAGTTCAGGGTGTGATTCTAGGAGGAATGAGTAAAGAAATGGAAGTTTATGCCAAGAATATATAAATCCACCCAAACATAAAGGTCATTCCAGCTGTCCAGATAAAGCTTTCAGACACATATAATTAGCAGGAACAATAAAGGAGGATGCTGTAGGTGGAAGATCACTTTAGTGACAAAGGCAAAGGCATCATTTTATACCCTCCTCAAAGAAAAAGCAATGGTAAACCATTCTTGCATTTTACTATCTACTTGGATAGACAATATAAAATGATTGATGATGGACAGCCAAGATGGAATGGCACACAATGTATTACTGAGGAGGAGATGAGAATATTTTGGAATCTTAATAGTATTTGTTACCTATTTGGAATGACACCTTCAGGACATCACATGGCTGATATTGCCATGCAGAAAGGAAAATCAAAGGTCCAAAGACCAAATTACTATGACAATATTGTAGAATGTATAAAACATGAGCATAGGAAAATTCAACATAGCGAAACATGAACTGAATCGACCACACAAACATCAGTGAATTGAAATGAATTGAAACTGGACATTGTCAATCCGAAGTTTATACAGTTTACTATTCAGGACATAAAAACGAAGAAGAAACAATCCCATTTTTAGGAGGATATAAAGGATATAGCAAGGACAACACTTTGGTACAATGCAATCATGGAACAAATACTATCAATTAGACTTTGTGGACAATCCTTTAATATGACAATTACCCAAGTTTATGATCCAACTAGTAGCACAAAATAAGATGAGATTGTTTATTTTTATGATCAAGTTCAAAGTGAATTCAATGGAACATCCAAACAAGAAGTGCTGCTTGTGATTGCAGACTTGATTGCCTAAGTTGGAAACTGTAAGAAAGAAAATATTGTTTAATTATATCACCTAGGGGACAGAAAAGAAGCAAAAGAATGATACCAGTTTCTGCCATTTCAGTGATGTCTTCATCACTAACATATTCAAATAATCAAAGTCCACATCTGTATCAAGAAATAAACTGACTATATTATTGTTAAAAACAGGTACTAACTATGGAACAGGTCATGAACAGTTTTTGGGCAAGTTCCAAGCTAAACCAAAGGCTGTTTTTTTCAGTCTGATCTCCAGCATAACCCCCACTCCCATTTTCAAGGAGAACATCAGTAATCATTTTAAAGTCCCATACCTCATTGATAACAAAACCAGAGAACTATGGTATGAATTTCAAGAATATGCTTTGCTGCTCCCCTGGTGAGGGGATGAAGGCAGAGAGGCAAGAGGTAAAGAGGTAAGGAGAGGGGGGATGAGGGACAATGGGGAGATAAGGGGTAAAGAAGTAAGGAGAGGAGGGTGGGAGTGAGGGACAATGGGTGTAACATTATTAGATTTGTATTCTACATTGTTTTTTCTATTACTGTTGTGAGCTGCCCCGAGTCTATGGAGAGGGGCGGCATACAAATTTAATAAATAAATAAATAAATTTCGAACAATAGCCAAAAATTTCTGTTCGGTATCTGAATTTTTGTTTGGTATCCGAAGCAAATTTTTACCGAAAATTTTTGGTTGTTATCCAAAAGGTATGCAAACCAAAGTGTTCGTTAACCGAGGTGCCACTGTATTTGATTTTTACTAAGCCTCTCCCATGGGTGTCCTCTTCTCAGCATCTCTGTAGGCTGTGCCCAAACTTCCCACATCTTGCCCATATCTTACCTGCCAATTTACCCAGATCACTGAATCTGGAATATGAAAAGTTGCAGCAGCCTCCGTTGCTATACACAAAATTATACCAGTCACAAGAGATGGAGGCATTGTATCAAGAAAATCAGGTACTTTGCCATTGAACTATAGCTTTGGGTAACATTCAGAGACATTTGGATGAACTCAGTGCTGCTACTCCACATCACCCAAAATGTCTTGTGTCTTTGACAAGCTGATTTGTTGCCTGCTTTCTTTGGACAATGCAGCTTATACATTTGTCTGCACCCAAAGGTTTTCTCTTCAGGCTTAGTTTCAAATATGCTGTTGTCTCTATGTCTTGTGGCTAAGAGTCCCACCCTGTAGGATTTGGGAGACTTCAGAGGAGAACTGTAATTCTAAGGCTGATGCTGCCAATCAAAATATGTGATGCTTTCACCAAAGAGGGAACTCTTTGATGCACTATTCTGCTTAATTTAAGTAAATTGCCCAGGATTTGGGGAGGAAGGATGATGCGACTCTCCTGCATAAATTTCAAGAGAGATCTCTGATGATTTAATCTGGCTAGAGTTGCATGTCCTTCTACACTGCAAGGATGACTTCAACTTTGTAGGCAAACAGATGCACATTTGGAAACTTTTTAAGGCTCAAAGGGAACATTCAAATGAACAAGAGATCTGATCTAATAAACCCATCATCCAACTCTTGCTCCCTTGTCAGTCCATTTCCAGAGGAACCCATGCAGCTGGACAGCAGTTGAAGTTGCTTAACAGATACAGGGGGAAAATGTTGGCACAAATAAAATCTGTCTGTACTGCAGCCAACCAAATTATTATGCCCAGTAATACTCAGAGAAACAAGGCAAGGGAAAACAGCCAGGAAACACAGGACTCTCAGACAGCTCCAGACACTGAAGTCAGATATGAAAAGCAAGAGCCTGTACCATTTGATGATGGGCCATCCCATTTTCAGATTCCAATAGAGCTTCACAATAGGTCACAACCCTATTTAAGCATTTAGCATTTCTGATTCTGGAATTTCTTACAATTTTTAAAAATGCTGCATTCCAGTGTGCTCAATTAAACTGCCTGTAGTAGTGGAAATTATCAAGGGATACCCCATAAAGTGATAGGCTATTATGACCACTCCACCAGTAACTGTACATATGGGACAGCGTAAGATAATTTATTTACTGAGAACAATTCAAGTTCATGGTTATGCTAATCCTTGAGTTTCAGATCATGCTGGAGCTTCCTTCCTACATTATCCTCCAATATCCTGGCCACTCTATCCTTCAAAACATAATTATGTCAAGCTCATGTGGAGGTTCTGAAAATCACAGAAGTGGCTTCTGAGATATGGCAGGAAATTCAACAGCTACTGGCCAAGCACATTTAGTGATGCTTCCAGCACTCAAGAATTTGATTGCTTTAGTCTTGTGATTTGCTATAGATTTGGTACCAGGATCAAACATCCCACAGGGGTCACTTCTCTGCTGTCTTTGAATCAGAGACAGGAGCAGTTTAGGAATTCCTTGAAAAAAATTAAACAGGGGGTCATTCCATATTCTACCCCTGCAGGTACTTCAATGTTATCTGGAAGAAAAAAGTCTAGGGAATTCCATCTCTGTTCTGATTATAGAAGTTTGAACCAGATTCCAGTGTGCAACTTCCATTTATTATGGATCTATTGGAATGGCTACACTTTGTCTCCAAGGAACTTACAATTTCGTTTAGCTCAAGGAAGAGAATGGATGGAACATCAATGTCAGGCCTGGAAGCCACCTTTTACCTTTTTGTATTCAGGCCTGCCACATTTTTGACTGGGAGAAAATGGGATAATTATATGGAGTAGGTAATATTCAGTAGTCTAAATAACATTATTTCCAGAAAGTCAAGGCTGTTTTGCCTGGCAGCTGCGAGGAAATGATGGGCAGGCATTTTCAGTTTTGGATGGTGCTTGATTGAATTGTATGATGAACATGTTAGATGCTGGGCAGAGACTTGAACTTTTGTTTGGGTGGAGGAAACCCGGAAGCTTTCAGATTCAGGTTTTCACAGATATTACCAACATGGCATCTCTAATAAATTGGAACCTTGATGAACTTCTAGCCTCGGAGTCTTGTTTTGTTGGGGTGTTTATTGGAATGTTGACAATCACCTTCCAAAGCAAGCTCAGTCATTTTGAATATTAGGTAATGTCCTTCAGTCTACACAGAGTACTCCATGAATGATATCTTCCAGTACTGAAGAAACAGTTTGTCACTGATGAGATCATGATTTACTTGCTCATTCCATATTAATTAAGGTTGTCCTGCAGTAACTCCAGGAGCAGCACTTATGTGCCAAGTTAGAGAGGTGTATATTTCACCTAACAAAGGTCTGTGATACTGCATCTCTGCCCAAGGTCTATCCATGGTTCTAATGAAGGTTCACATGTTGCAAAATTAGCATTTCCTTCAGAACAAATTAGTACAATAGTTCCTGAGTTTGCAAACTTATATTGTAAATTCATTTTGGTCTTCTCACAGATCACTGCACCAAGGCTGCCTTAGAACAAGGTTTCCTATAGTGGGGGCCTTGAGTGGCTATGGATTTCAGCCATCTGAAAGAGTTGTTCACCAACACCCATCTTCTATAATATCCTGACCCTACACATCACTTTATCGTGGACTTGGATGCTCAAATATTGCTGTTACTGCTTTTCTCCATTAGCCCACAAGTCCTAATTAGTCTCCCTTGCCATATGCAGTTTACTCCTGTAAATTGGCTGAAAATGAATTACAAAATCTGAGAGAAGGAGCTTTTCACTGTTACAGATGCTTTTGACACTTGGCAGCACCTTGTGGAAGGGTCATGGTATCTGATACAGATACAAATAAACTACAGGAACCTGGAAGACTTGAACATTCAATATAACTCAATTAATAATTGGTTAAGCTGGCCTCTTTTCTTTTTATGATTCAACTTTGGGATAACTTATCTGTCAAACTATGCAAACATTGGCCTGATGCTCTTTCAAGGCTTTCAAATTATAGGTGTAAAGTGAGTAAAAGGAAGGAGGAAGAAATTATTTTATCCTTGTGAGATTTTATTAATATAAGTTTACAGATATAGAGTTGGTACTTCTGGTTGTGACTATTGTTTGAACTATTTTGCAGGGCTAACAACAACATATTCCATTTTTGTCAATTATGATTATACCCAGCTCTTTTCTGAACCCAGATCCCCTTCCTCACTTCCACCACTGATATATCCTTTCTGAGCTACAGGTTAAAGCACTCAAGATCCACCACCAACCATAGAGTGTTATAGACATTTTGCTGACCACCACCATCAAGCACAGCCACCTTTAAAAGTTGTGACCATGCCCGGGAAAGCCCTGCGCCAGTCAGCAAAGCCGGCTGCCTGCTGGAAAAGTGGACAGAAAGAAAGAAAAGAGAAGGGAAAGAGAGGGAGGGAAAGGGAAGTGGAGAGGAAGGAAGGAGGGAAGGGAGGGAGGGAAGAGAGAGAAAAGGGAGAAACAGGGAGAGAGAAAGGGAGGAAGAGAGGAAGGAAGGAAGAGATAAATATAAAGGGAGGGAGGGAGAAAGAAAGGGAGAGGGAGGGGAAGAGGGGAAGGAAGAGAGAGAGAGAAAGATAAAAAGTGGAAGGAAGAGAGAAGGAAAGAAAGGAAGGGAGAAAGAGAGAAAGAAAATCAAAATCTAGTTTGAAACTAACTCAACTATTTAAGTGGCATTTTGATACACAGTATTTTATTTTGAAATTCTCTGAGGCAAAATATGGTGGGTTTTTTAAAAACCAAAATATCTTTACTGCAGATTAAGATCAGCAAAACAATATCAATCATCCAATTTCTTAATATGCTTTAATTTTCATGTCTCTCAGCTGTGTAAAAACCTTTGGTAACTTATAATTAAAAAGAAAAATAACAAATATCAAAAGAAAAATGCAAGCTACTGAAAAACAACATGGTTTTTTCCCTTTGGCAAGAGTGGTAGAAATTTGAGGAGGGATGATTATTATTAAATGTGGATTGACTATGGAATGATGGTAAATGTCATGGTTTGAGTGATTAATGTCCATTTGAACATTAACCCACCTAAAGATATATTTAGATGGTTTTGCTGGTTGTTTTAGTTTTAATAGTAATAGATTTTCGTTTTGTTTTATTATTAATTTCTTTTAATAAAAAAGAAGGGGATTTTTTCCTTATTTATTTATTTATTATTTATTTATTTATTTATTTATTTATTAATTATTTATTTTGACTTCTCTGCCACCCAGTCCCAAAGGGATTGCTGCTATACTTTTCCACCCACATAAAAAAAAATTAGAGGGAACACTGTTAGGGGATGTGCTTTTCTTTAGTTTACTTCTGTTTATAATTGGCTTTTGTTTACAATTGTCTCTGTTCATAATTGGTTGTTTATATTTTGGTCACTTTGGTGGGTAGGGGCGGAAAAGACCTCCCAGGGACTGGGGGCAAGCCTTCCCACATGCCAAAGCTGGCGTGGCAAAGGGGAAAGGAAATGGTGAGGACTATCCCCTTTCCCTGCAAGGAGCTTTCACACATTAGTTGCAAAGAAATGTTATGGAAAGGGAATTTCCGCCCCTCTGGCTTCACCTCTGCAGGTGTTTGTGTTATTTAATTAAATTAATAAAGTGACCCATTATAACCCACAGCTCTTATCCGTGTGTCATTCCGTCTTCGCCGCAAACTAGCTATAGTTTCCTATGATCCTTCATCAGAGCATACATCAACTCTATCACTTAGATGCTCCAGCTTCCCCCTTCTTACCATTTGCATCCTATTTTCCATGTCTCACATCTGGTCCTGGATACTATCTACAGCCTGCTTATGGTATTCCTGCAGCACCTCCATCCATGATAGTAGAACACCATGCAGAATGTGACCTAAGTTAAATGTTGGATTCTTAATAGTATAGTAAATGGCTGCCACATTTTACTGACTGGGTGTGATCCACAGAGGTGTACCTGGGAAGCTACTACTACTGTTCATGCATCTCATTTGGTCAACCAATTCCACTGATCTTATCCAGAAAATCTGTTCAGCAATCATAGGAGGAGAGTCAAAAGGTAGGAAACATATCATGACCTTAGAGTCAAGTTCCAAGACACATGAAGTCCCATTAGTTATTGTTCCTGCAAATTCAGCAGCCACTAAAGCATAATTTCAGATCCTTCTCATTTACCACTGATCCCTCCTTAGCCCACATTGGTGCCAAGAAATAGAGAGCACACACGCACACACACATGCACAGAGAGAGAGAGAGAGAGAGAGAGAGCGCAAATCCAGCATCCCAACAAAATAAGTGTTAGGCGAACAAGTGGAAAAGCGTAGACTCTCATTATTGGCAAATGCTGATCAAGCAAAGCTTCAGCTGTGTATTCTCAGCAGGAAGAGTATTTAAACTGTAGATGACTGCATTCCATTGCTGGAAGCAACTTCAGCATTTGGCTTTGTACTTAACGTGTTCTTGTTCCTGACTCCTGCTATGTTTTTAACCTCAGCATGTTCCTGACTGTGGCTCTCTGCTTGGTGCTTCTCAAGACATTGCATGTTTCCTGATTCCAGACTGACTGACCCAGTTTATGTCTTAATCTGAACCTTTAGTTAGATAACAAGCACATACTGTATACATTTTTATTTTGCTCCCAAATGCAATTCTATCACATCTCCCACCCATTTGTTGTCTTTTCTCCAGCCAAGTCTTCCTGATGCTTTCACAAAACGTCCTGCAAAAACATTGCTCCAATTATCCATGAAAGCAGACTGTGTGAGGCTACCCTCTGTTCCCCACCTTGCTACAGTTTTTTACTAAGCCTCTTTTACTGTATATATTTTTACTCTTACAAGCCCCAACTGCCCAACACTGCATAAGACAGCTTTCCCAGTCTTTCCAAGTTGGTGACCTAACACAGAGGGGGAACGGGAATGGTTTTGTGTAAGGGGCAGACACATGCACACAACTATTTTTGCATGAGCAGTGGGTGTGCAGGCTGGCCATTCATGCTCAGTGAGGCTGCGAGTGCCGGCTGGTTGCATGAGTGTGGCTGCAAGCACTGGCTCCTGCTACTCACATGAGTTGGGCTCAGGGGTGAAATTTGACCACCTTTGCCTGGCTCAGGTGAGGTGCTAGGGACAATTTGAATCAGTTCATGGAGCCGGTAAAAATTGTCCCTGGTTGGTCCCACCCACACCACACCACTCGCCGCTCACCTCTTCTGGCTGACTCAACCATAAATCTGACTGAATCAAGCTGAGTCCAGACAGTTAGAAAAGGATAATAGGACTGCAGAGCACATGATTCCCAGGCTGCAGTTCCAGGGATGCTCTCAAGCAGTCACATTGATTGAGCCAAGAAGTGAAAGATGAATGGGATAAAGTAGGCAATATCATTTGCTTTACTAGGAGGGTGTGGAGAGACAAAATGAGCTTCTTCCTCTTGCCAGCTTGCTTAGTCAGGAGGTTCTGTCCAGGTGACAGGCAGAAAACCACTTCCAAAGCGGAGCTGAAACCAGATGATCCGAGCAGGAGTGAAATAGAGAAACACCCTTGAAATAGAGAAACACCCCCACATGAACAAATGTGATGATACCTCCAGACATCTGGAAACTAGCCCTAATCAACAAACGAATCTTGGACACAAAACAGTGGACACAGAATAACATAGGACACCACCAGCAATCACCCTCACCAGACCCAAACCCACACCCACTTCACAGACAAAATACAACTATCACTCAGAAGCCAAACCTTGGGAGTCACCTCCAACTGCTGCACCACCTCTGACACCCACACAAAACAAGCTGACACACACCATAAACACATAACCAGATCACAAACTCAGAGCCAAACCAAAACCCAGGATGTTACATCACAGACATAAATTACAAAACATCTTACTAATCTGCAAACATCAACTGCAACAACTACTGAGAATGTCACTCCTAATCTGCAAACATCAACTAACCTGCAAACATCAACTGCATCAACTACTCAAGATGTTACAACACAGCCAGCCAACCTGCTTACAGCAATTAAACCAGCTCTCCATACACACACCCAATGTTTATACAAACATGGCAGCTCTGACCATGCTTTGCTTGTCCTAGCACAAAGCCAAAAATGCCAGCCTGAAGATGACAAGTGGGACCTCTTCAAAATGCTGCAAAGATTCTATCAATCTTACACAGGAAAAAACCCATGTAAGATTGCATATACAGTGACACCTCATCTTACAAACCCCTCTTCATACGAACTTTTCATGATACGAACCCAGAGTTTAAGACTTTTTTGCCTCTTATTCCAAACTATTTTCACCTTACAAACCTGAGCAGCCGCCGCTGGGATGCTCTGAAGCACTGGGATTTCCCTGAGGCTCCTCTCCCTGGGATTCCCTTCATTTTTGCCAGCGCTGCTTTGAATCCCAGTGACAAACTCCCCCCTTCCAAACTGCATGGGGAAAAGACTCATGGAGCTCAAGAGAGGAGAAAGGTGTGGGAGAAATAAGCAGAACGGGGTGGGCAAAAACAGGAGGGAAAGACCCATGAAGCTCAAGAGAGGCTCTTTTTGCCTTCCTTCATTGGGACTGCCACCTCTTGCCACCTCTCGCTGTCCCTCCCCCCACTCCCTTCGCCTCAGCTTCGTCTGCCCGCCGCTTCTTCTTTTTTTAAAGCCTTAATATTTTGGATTTTCCTAATGGGCTTGCATGCATTATTGGCTTTTCCATTGATTCCTATGGGAAACATTGTTTCACCTTACGAACTTTTCACCTTACGAACCTCGTCCTGGAACCAATTAAGTTCGTAAGACGAGGTATTACTGTATATGCTATCTTGCCTGCCAGTGTGTGTAGGTGTTGAATACATAGATCCTTCCTCTGCCAGGACTTTAAAATGAATTATACACCATCTCCAACAATTCCTCAATAGTTCCCCTCCCATTTCTACATGTGATATCATTTTGATTCTCTTTGTCTAGACATTCTCCAAGGTTCCAGCATCCTTCTTTTAAATACCATGCTCAGAATCGATTATAATATTTGTACTGTGGTTCAATTAGCCTAGAACAGAGAGGAAAAATGGCATCTTTTAATCTTGACAGTATATTTATTCTGATGAGGCTTTGAATTACATTTGATTTGTATATGATTAATGTGTATGTATAATGAATGTACCTGCAACATTTCATGTTTTTGTAATTTCTATAGCCATTGATGAATGACACAGAAAACAATTTCTCATTTTTTTTCTTCCATTATAACATCTGCCATGTGACTATTTTCATTATAATTTTTGTCCTTCATTCATCTTGCTATACATTGGTATGTTAAGTAACACTATATTCAGTGGTGGGTTGCTACCGATTTGGCCCAGTTCTGTGAATTGATAGCGATGGTGGAAGGAGGCTCCATCCACCTACCCCGGGGTGCTTCTGCACATGTGTGCAAATGAGCACGTGAACCGGTAGCAACAAGTTTTAGAACTGACTATTGACTATATTTAACAAGAATCACATGAGAAATAACTAGTACTGTATTTATTATCTTTCAGTGGAAGGTGTTGGAAGGAAACCATGTGGAAGAAAAGAGAAGTAGTTTAAAAAAAAACCCCACAGGACAAACCAGCTGACAATCACACATATTAAAAAGTATATATATTATTGTACACTGAAACATCTTAGATCAGAAAATATGCTTATTTTTTTCTTTCATTAGGATTATACCCTTTACAGTTTGACCATTTAGCAGTCTTTATTATATTATTTATTACATTTATATACCAACATTTATTCTAGAGCTCAGGGCAGCATATGTAATCCTCCCTTTCTCATTTTTAATCTTTAAAACAGACCTGTCAAATAAACTGAGAAATAACGACTGTCCCCAATTGTCCCTGCAGGTATTGCTTGTCAGGATTTGAATCTCGATTTGCCTAGTACCCCCACATCTAACCAATGCATCACATTGCTTTTCTATTTTAGCACTGGTTTCATCACAAGATGATGATGAATGGTAATGAACAATTATATTGGTGTGTTTAACATTATGTTTTATTGCAAGCAATTAAAATTATTCTCCTACATACTGAACAGTTGTTTAAATTCTACCAAACTAAACTCTAGTCCCAAACATTAAAAATTACAACAATTACTTATTAAATGATGTATAATAGAGTATAAATTATTAAATAAAGCAGAACTCTTATTTTGCCTTCCCAATCCAAAACATCTTCAAAGCACTCTCCCACAAGCTCTCATGCTCTCATATTAATTCTCCCCAGTCATTCATTCTCAATAAACTAGAGATGGATAGATGTTGGAATAATCTCAGAATATGCGCAGTTTTCAGCTGTGGGAGCTAACAGTGATTTTGGAAACATCATAAATACATTCCCTGTACAGAAGTATTAAATTAATTATGCTATTTAGGGCACAAAAGTGCTATCTCAGCATCTGGAGAGATAAATATATAGTGTGCTGCCAGTTTAATACCTTTCAAACTTATCTTGATTTTTTTTTCTTCTTCGCAAAACATTTACATAAGGATTTTCGGTAGTCAGGTAAGATGTGAGGTGTGATTGCCAGCAAAAACTATCCAAAACCACACATGCTCTCTCATTTAAGTCACCCCCCTCTCTCTCCCTCCCTCCTTCCCTCTCTCTGAGAAAGAGAGAGAGAGGGAGAGAGGGAGAGGGGGAGGGAGAGGGAGGGAGAGAGAGAGAATTAACCATGAATAATCAAACTCTATAGGGATTTTAACCATACTAAGTGATACTGTGTGTTTTGTGAAACCTGACAGTTTATTATGATAGTTGAATCTTTAGTTGTTTAATTTCAGTGTTTTCCCCCTTAATCACAGCTGTGAATACGGACTCTCTGTGAACAGGCTGAGCCACCATCAAAACTATTACTAATACTCCTTTTCCAGAGGAGGGGTGGGTTGATCTTAATGGTATACCGTGTGCTGCACGTATATCCTGACGGCCGCACATATGTACCAATGTGCATGATTTTTGCTTCCTTTTTTCCTGTTTTCTCTCCCCACCCTCTCTATTAATTCTCAATTCCGAAACAAGCCAGAATAAAAGGTTTGGAAGGGACCTTGGAGGTCTTCCAGTTCAACCCCCTTGCTCAAGCAGGAAACCCTATACAAGTGATGCCGAAACTGGAACATGGGTGCACATGAGCATCAGAACAACATAACCGGGAAGAGAGCGGATGGCCAGTGTGCATGCATGCAGCGACCAGCTGCTTTTCTGGGTTCCATCGTGTACATGTGTGCCATGCATCTGCTCTTCTAAGACCAGCTGGTACACCAGAAACCAGAAGAGAGCAGCTGGCCAGATATGTGTGGAATGTGTGCCCATAGAGAGGGCTCGGCATGCCACCTTTGGCATGCATGCCATAGGTTCGCCATCACAGCCCTATAACATTTCAGACAAATGGCTCTCCTATCTCCTCTTAAAAGCCTCCAATGCTGGAGCACCCATAATTTCTGGTTGCAAGTTGTTGCACCGATTAATAGTTTTACCGTGTTTCCCCGATAGTAAGACCCCCCCGATTGTAAGACATATGGGGGGTTTCAGGGGGGTCGGCTAATATAAGCCATACCCCGAAAGTAAGACATATGTCTTGCTTTCGGGGAAACACGGTACTAAAAGCGAGGGAGGCGTTGGAGCAGTTCGCAGCGCTGGCGAGGGAGCTTCGCGCCCAGGAGACTCTCCCAAACCCGGCACGGATAAGAAGGACTCCTCGGCCGTTCACGCCAAGGACAGGCAGCCCCAGTTCCAGCGCCTCAGCCTGCTCGCCCGGGCTCTTGCCCGGTGGGGAGAGAAAAGGCGGCGGCGGGAGTAGCGGAGGCGAGGTGGAGAAGAAAGAAGCGGCGGATAGCTGGCGAGGCGCCGGCTAGAGGGCTGGACCCCGCCGCTCCCGCCGCCGGCTTTGCGCGTAGAAACACGTTCCCAAGCAGGAGCAGTGGTGGCGGCAAGGAGAGGAGCCCTGCCTCGGATATGAAAGGCGGACCCGGGCGAGCGAAGCCGAGTGACAGCAGCAGCACCTCAGGGGCGAGTCCAACGAAGGGACTCCAGCTTTCCCTGTATTCCTGGAGCTGCCGCGCCTGCCACTTTCCCTTTTTTTGCTGGTTGTGCGCGCCACTTGTGCGCGCCTTGTGTGGTCTGGCGCGGTGTCTGTTTGCAGCAATGGCTGCGGCGGCAGCAGCAGCGAGCAACAAGGTGTCGGGAAGGCTCCAGGGGAATGCGGCAGTAGCCTCCCCAGCTGGGAAGAGCGAAGATTCTCTCTCTCTCTCTCCCCCGTCACCCACCCTCATGTTCCCCTCGGACCTCCTGGCGTTTACGCGCCGGCTTGGGATCCTGCGCCAAGAAGCCTGAGGGTGCTCTGGCCCAGCCTGGCTGTGTGCTTGAGTGAGGGGCTGTGAAGGTGCTCTCGTTCTCCAGCAAGAACGAGAGCACCTTCACAGCCCCTCACTCAAGCACACAGCCAGGCTGGGCCAGAGCACCCTCAGGCTTCTTGGCGCAGGATCCCAAGCCGGCGCGTAAACGCCAGGAGGTCCGAGGGGAACATGAGGGTGGGTGACGGGGGAGAGAGAGAGAGAGAATCTTCGCTCTTCCCAGCTGGGGAGGCTACTGCCGCATTCCCCTGGAGCCTTCCCGACGCCTTGTTGCTCGCTGCTGCTGCCGCCGCAGCCATTGCTGCAAACAGACACCGCGCCACACCACACACGGCGTGCACAAGTGGCGCGCACAACCGGCAAAAAAAGGGAAAGAGGCAGGCGCGGCAGCTCCAGGAATACAGGGAAAGCTGGAGTCCCTTCGTTGGACTCGCCCCTGAGGTGCTGCTGCTGTCACTCGGCTTCGCTCGCCCGGGTCCGCCTTTCGTATCCGAGGCAGGGCTCCTCTCCTTGCCACCACCGCTGCTGGTGCTGGTGCTGCCGCTGCCACCGCTGCTCCTGCTTGGGAACGTGTTTCTATGCGCTACCGCCGAGGACACGAGACGCGGGAGGTGCAGGGTTTGGCCACGTCCAATAGCCCATTGGAAGGGGGGAGGGGGGATGGAGGGGGGGTGATTGGAGGGAGAGAAGACGGCGTGGAGGTGGGGGGGTGGAGACCGAAAGGAAAGGTTCGGCAGGGGAGGGGGGGCGACCGCGTCCCTTCCTTTTCCTCGAAGCGTTTGTGTGCTGAAATGCCCTCCCTCTGACTCGCCGAAGCCCGAAGACGAGCCGGCCCCGGTGCCCGGGTCAATATAAGACATACCCCCAAAGTAAGACACAGTGGGGCTTTTGGGGGTAAAAAGAAAGTAAGACACTGCCTTACTATCGGGGAAACACGGTAGCTGTCAGGAAATTTCTCCATAGTTCTAGATTGGTTTTCACAATGTATTAATTTCCATCCATTGCTTTTTGTCCTGCTTTCAGGTGAATTGGAGTACAGTTGACCTCTTTATCTTCGGGGCAGCCCCTTAGGTATTTGGAACACTGCTATCACTGCTCCACTTTGATAGCAAAGAAAAGAAAGCTGTTATTTTCAGCTTAAAGGACTGAGGGAAGAATAATGAAAGCCTATTTTTTTATTCCCCAAATATTGAGTGGGAAGTAATATTGCTTCTTAAAATGTGAAAGTTCATCAATCTCATTTCAGAGAAACTCTCTCAACTTGGGTTTGTGCTTATATGTTTTCCCCAAAACAGTATTTAATTAGTATCAATAAAAATGTCAAAGCAGGACCATTTCTGAGGATTAATAATCAGCGGGATTTAATTAACAGCCATCAGTACCTCCCAAAGTTAAAAAAATCCACCAAGAAATGACCTGATTCTTATCCATTATTGCTTAATTGAAAGATTAGTAAAGAATCAGCCTTCAGCCTGGCTGTTATATTTTATCTCATCTCCTGATAGCATTTACAGAGTTTTCATTAAAGAGATAGCAACAATCTTAAAATAATCCTTCCCCCTAAAAGAGGACTTCAAATATCTAATTTATTAAATGTCCTTTCTGTGCAAAGACTGCATTCCAATTTCTGAAAGAGCTGCAGAAAAGAATAATTCCTTTAGATGTCCGCCTTCTAATTCTTTTGAGCTCATTTGAGACAATCTGGGACCAAATTCATCACCCAAAAATGTAACTCTGACTCTCTCTTCTTAAACACTACCACCATCTTGTTACAATTCCTCAAGGCAGAAGAGCAGGAAGGCAGCAGGAGTACTTTCTTGCATGATATTTGACTTCATCGTAACACAGAGGAAAATGAAATGTGCTTGCTAAGTAGGAAACACATAATTAGATTAGATTAGATTAGATTTATTGGATTTATATGCCGCCCCTCTCCGCAAACTCGGGGCGGCTCACAACAATGGTAAAAACAATACATAATAACAAATCAAATACCCACCAATCCAATTACAATTTTAAGCTAAAAAATTCATAAAAAACAACCCCAGAATATTAAAAAACAAGCACACAATCAATCTAACACCAAAACAACATGGGCAAGGGGGAGATGGTTCAGTTCCCCCACGCCTGACAGCAGAGGTGGGTTTTAAGGAGTTTGCGAAAGGCAAGGAGGGTGGGGGCAATCCTAATCTCAGGGGGGAGCTGGTTCCAGAGGGTCAGAGCCGCCACAGAGAAGGCTCTTCCCCTGGGTCCCGCCAGATGACATTGTTTAGTCGACGGGACCCGGAGAAGGCCAACTCTGTGGGACCGAACCGGTCGCTGGGATTCGTGCAGCAGAAGGCGGTCCCGAAGGTATTCTGGTCCGGTGCCATGAAGGGCTTTATAGGTCATAACCAACACTTTGAATTGTGACCAGAAACTGATCGGCAACCAATGCAGACTGTGGAGTGTTGGAGTAATATGGGCATACTTAGAGAAGCCCATAATTGCTCTCGCAGCTGCATTCTGCACGATCTGAAGTTTCCGAACACTTTTCAAAGGTAGCCCCATGTAGAGAGCGTTACAGTAGTCGAACCTCGAGGTGATGAGGGCATGAGTGACTGTGAGCAATGACTCCCAGTCCAAATAGGGCCGCAACTGGCGCACCAGGCGAACCTGGGCAAACGCCCCCCTCGCCACAGCTGAAAGATGTTTCTCTAATGTGAGCTGTGGATCGAGGAGGATGACCAAGTTGCGAACCCTCTCTGAGGGGGTCAATAATTCCCACCCAGGGTAATGGATGGACAGATAGAATTGTCCTTGGGAGGCAAGACCCACAGCCACTCCATCTTGTCTGGATTGAGTTTGAGTTTGTTAACACCCATCCAGGCCCCAACAGCCTCCAGGCACCGGCACATCACTTCCACTGCTTCGTTGACTGGAAGCAGTGGATTTGTAATTTTTTTGTGCATTTGAGAAACATTTGTAAATTCCTTATCCATTGAAGGGGGAAGTCTAACCTGTTTTTGACCCAAAAATATTTTTTTCCCCAAATGGCAAAAAAAAAATTTTTCCTTGAAAACATTTTGCTTCTTGTCTAGAAGTTTCTTCAATTCAGTGCCTAGTTGCCTCATGTCAAGCAGCTGGGCCTTGGTCCATTTAACAGCTGTTTAGGCTGTCGGAGATTGTTCATCAGCAAGCTGTGGAATATAAGCAGTTGTGGCAGCCATTTTAAATGAGGGCGGCCATTTTAAAATGCATTGCCGAAGCTTGTTCCTTCATCAGCAACAAAAAAGAATGGAACTGGGTTTATTAGGCTTGTACCCCCACCCCCACAAGCTCTTCTAATCTTCTATGTTGACAGGACTTGATTCAGACTAGAACTTCAAGCTTGGGAAGAAAAGGAGCCAGAATTGCACAACTTGTACACTTGACTTCTGCCAGAACATTAACTTTTTGATTAGCCATTTTTACTTTTTATTTTTAAGTGTGACATTTTAGTTTGGACTGCTTAGGCTTTAAAGAGTCTGGTTTTTTATTTGCCTTTTTTAAAACTTTCCCTGGATGCTCTAGGGACCAGCTGGCAGGAACTTCATCAGGTTCTTTTGGATAGTGCAGTGTTTGCTTTCTGTAACTTACAAGTCAGCTCCTCACCTCTCTGTCTGCAAGGGTCACTGCCCCACCATGTCTTAACAACCTCGCATATGAAATGCATTCTAAAATGAAGCCTCTATGCTGTCTTCAGCAATTCAGTCCATGATCTAAAATCCTGAAGATATTCAACAGTTCCTGCACAGACGAGTAAGATGCAGTTAATGGAGAAGATGCAATTGGATAAGCAATATATTACTAATAGTAATTACTTTAACTGGTTTGTGGGGGGAAATTAAATTGGATGAGTATCTTATCAACAATAAGACAATTTTAAATGGGTTTTATACATGTGGTAATATCAGAAAAATATTCAGAAAGTAGTTTGAGACATTTTTTTTAAAATCATTAAAATTAAGGAGTGCTGCCCTTTATTAAACATATACAAGCTCTTTATTACAGATATATAGGAAGGTACTGTAAGTTCTGAAATTGAAATGTTATTATTTATCTAGATTTTACAGAATATTAAATGTATTTGAAAGAAAACTAATTTTATTTTTTAACAAAGTTTTTTAGAAGAGAGAATTCTTGGCAACTTCCTCACATAGTAATTTATTTCTAACAGAAAGAAATTGCCTGAGCAAATTCTATATGCAACAGAGAATCCTTTAGGTTTTAAAGCGACATCCGGGAAAGGAATGGATAGAGTGATTCTAGTTAGAATGTGTTGTGGTTCCGTCTGAGGCCCCTCCGGGAACGGCTGACCTTCTGTCGGTTTCCAGCTCAGAGGGAGAGGCTGAGGAACAGGAGGTGCAGACAGACGAGGAGGAGGAATCCCAGGCTGAAGAAGAGGGAGGACAGCCAGAGTCCCACCAGGGGGAGCTCTCCCCAGCAAGCAGCCTGGATTCCTTAGAGGAAAGTGCACAAGCCATAATTGATCTGCGACAACGAAGAGCTACTCAGAGACGGAATCAATTGGCTAAATACTTTCAGCATTAAAGTGGCAACAGCTGGGTTTGGGTGTGGTGCTCTTGGGAAAGGCTAAAAGGCAGACCCACCCTTCCTGGCTTGTGGAGTTTTATCTTTGAGAGTCGTGGGACCTGACTGTGAACTTTGGCGTCTTGGAATCCTGGTTTGTGCCTTTGACTATTGAAACCTTGGGGGGGGGGGTGCCAGCAAGAAGCTTGCTGTATTGTCTGGACATCAGGACCCTGCTGTACCGTATTATATCCTGTCTGTTGGGAAGAACAGGTTTTCCTCTGTGCTTATTTTTTCCAGTTATAAAATACTTTTGGCTTTTACCAGAGTGTCTGGCTGTTTTTTCCAGTTGGTGTTGAGGTCTGGGGGAACCCAGACAGAACAGAATGGAAGAAATAAAGATAAATAAGACCTTTATCTTATTTCAGAGTAGAGAAACAAAACTTCTTACTTGGTTGATCAAGGACATTTGGGCAATTAAATTGGGCACTGATGGTCCCTGGATTAAGTTGATTATTGTGGCCTATTATTAAAGTCACAGTAACTGCAAATTCAAGCTGAGTTATCTCATTGATATTGGACTACTGCAAATATTGATATAATTGGCTATGTAGCTTTGAGTGGCTAGATGACTTATGTCAATAGTGGTATGTTTGTATACCTTAAATATGCAACTTGAAGTACTAGGGTGAAAATAGGTCAAAATCAGCAAGATGGAAAACACAGATCATGATGTAAGCTCACCTCTTGCATCTCTGTCACCTACAAGTTTAAAAGGGGATGAGACTTGCATCACTATGATCTGACCATGACTTCTTGATTTTGATACTCTATTATAGATGCTGCTTAGACAGGATTCAGATCCAATCCAATTGCTTGCAATTTGCAATAAACTACAGCTCCTGCAGCCTGAGAAAAAGTTAATACTAAAGGTTTATGAAAATATTTTTATTGCTGTATAGGAAAGAGGGGATTTCATTAGGTTCATATTTTGAGATGCAGTGTTAGACTCAAACTTTGAGTATGAGCATGCAGGTTTTAAGAAAAAGTTTCACAGAAAAGTATATTGTATATAAGGTAGGGGAAAATGCTTATGATGTTACTGGCAGAATTAAACCTTGATTCAAAGTGTACATTGCACCGGAGGCGGAATAAGAACACAGACACGCAGTTGCTACCACTGCCCATTTCCTCCCCTAACCTGCCACGGAGAGGGGTCAGATCTCTATCTTGGCCTCCTGACTCCCCTCTCAACCTGCACCAGCTCACGCAAGTACCCCTGCAGGTCCCCAAGTAGATGGTGGTAGCTCCTTGCTGAACAAGGTGAAGGTACCATGCCTTCACCTCGTTCCTGGCCATGCCCTGCTGTGTGTGAGGGCTCACTGTCCCATCCCCTTCTGGTTATTGGGATAGGTGAGTCCCAAAGGCAGCCCTCTCCAATCGCCCAGGCCAGAAGAGCTGGATTTAAATGGGTCACTTTATTTATTTATTTATTTATTTATTTATATATATATTGAAAATTAAGGGAGACTAGAATAGATCTATTTAGGCCTTATTTTGGCCTCATCAGCTAGCCATACCCTCACTGGGACTTGAACCTGCAACCTTTGCCTTGTAAGGCAGAGAATTAACCTCTAGGCTACAGTATCCAATCCCTTCAGCGCTGCACCAGGAAAGGGTTACATATTTTTGTGTCGAATCACATATATATATGTTTTTGTAGATTTTCACGGGTACAGGTATGATGGCATATTCGGGTTTCTTTCCGTGTAGGATTTGGAAATTTCTGGTGACGTTTCGAAGAGGTCCCACTCTTCATCTTCAGGCTGGTGCTTCTGTCCTTGTTCTAGGGCGAACACAGCGAGACCTGAGCTGCCTTCCTTCTATAAATACTGGTGGCTGGGTGTGGTTTGATGGCTCAGCAATTGCCTGCTGTGTAGAAACTTCCTGGTGAGTCAGTGGGGTAACATCTGGGGGCGTTGATGTAACTGAGGTATGCTGATTAGTTAATGGTTGTGGATTAGGCGTGATATCCTGAGGAGTTGGAGCTTGCAGGTTACTTGATTGTTTTGCAATGTGTGTTCTGAGTCTGGTTTCAGTTTCTATGGCTGGGATACGTTTGAGGGCTGGTTTCCATATGTCTGGTAGGTGGGAGGTATCATCCCGCTTGTTCATATTTTGGGGATGTTTTTCTATCTCAATGGCTTCCATGATTATTCTTTTGCTGTAGTGTTCTGTTTGGGAAATTAATTTAGTACTGTCAAAATCAATTTCGTGTCCTGTAGTTTGAAGTGTTGGAAAAGGGAGGAGGTTTTTTCTTTTTTCCTTAATGCATTCTTATGTTCTGCAACATGTGCATTTACTCTCCTGTTAGTTTGTCCAATATATGTGGCTGGGCAGATTTTACATGGTATTTGATAAACCAGGGAGGTTTTTTGCTGAATTTGAAAATTAAGGGAGACTAGGATAGATAGATATATGTTTTTTATGTCGGATCGAAGGCCAAAATAGTGCCCTCCTAGTCTCCCTTAATTTTAAAATTTCAGCAAAAACATGTGATACATACATACATGCATGCATGCATGCATACATACATACATACATACATACATATATATATATATATATATATATATACACACACACACACATACACATACACACACACATACATTTCCATATATACATTTATATGTTTACATCAGAGTTTATTTCAAAAGGTGAAAAAGGTACTTGACCTGGTAGATTAGCTCCACCAGCAATCCAGTTCAGCAAATATGAAATAACTGATATATGTACATATATATCGACAATGAAACCACCTAGATGTAAGCCACTGCCCTAGAAGGGAGCGTGGCCCAACCAATGGGAGAGGCTTATACCACGGACCTTTGAAATGAAAATAAAATCCTTTTTGCCCTAATGTGAAAGGGGTTAAGGGTCTGGGTCCTTGCATGACCTCAGCGCCTCCCTTTCAGAATAATGCCTAGGTAGATGCTCCAAAATGACGAAACTGAACATGATTAAAATTCCAAATTACCCTATAACCAAATGTATAGACAGGTGGTGAAGCACTTAATCATGAGGAAAGTTGAAAACCCTCATTTCTTTACCAAATGCATGGACACCTAAAAGGCGCCTGCCATGTCCTAGACTTGATAATAAAATAACACACTGCAAATAAATAAATAAATAAATAAATAAATAAATGAATGAATGAATGAATGAATGAATGAATGAATGAATGAATGAAGAAAGAAAGAAGGAAAGAAAGAAAGAAAGAAAGAAACAAACAAACAAACAAACAAACAAACAAACACATAAATGGAACACTCAAACAACACATCCCAGATGAGAATGAACGAAACACTCTCAGTGAAATCACTCAATCCTGTATACATATGTGCTTCAACGTATTAACTGATACAATAATCCGATAGATTTTAGCTGGAAGACAAATAGGATGTAGGCCTCTGCCTCTGAAGGCGAGAGGCCCAGTCAAATAAAATGCATTAATTAATTAACGGCCCACTCGTCCTCAGACTTGAATCTAAAAGGTCCTACTAACTGCTCCCTTGTTTTAATTTAAGGATTAATTATTTCCATAATTTATTATCATTTAATAAATAATTCATAATTTAAATGCATGGTTGATAATTAAATGGATTCTCAATCCATCAATATGCATGAGTAGACCAGGGAATAGTCCATGATTGGTAATAAATAAATGAATAATTTGCCATGAAAAAAGGGGGAGCGCCACATTCCAATTATAAGTAAAGACTAATTGATGAAATCCCATGAAATCAATCCAAGCTCCACGGCTCCAACCAAATTAATCACATGACTTCAGTCAACCAGATAGATTAGATCTTCCATGGCTGGGAATAATCTATCATTATTGATCATTATTGTTATGAAATGACTTATACGTAATACATAATACATAAAAACAAGAGAAATGTAGGCCACTGCCCCATCAGGGAGTGAGGCCCAGCACATTCAAGCAGCTAATCTTCTTATGGGCAAACCCCATTGGGGAGCAACTGGTAGAGAAATGGCTCAAAGACTGAACGCCAACTGGGCAAAAGGCTTTGGCTTGTGCACCTCCAATTCTGAGACTGGCTTAAACCAACGGATCCAAAGGCCAGGTGTGGCCTGAAGCAAGGCCGTGCCTCATGGAGGCTGCAGCGTTGTGAACACACGTCCACTTCTCTTTCTGCAAGACAAGTGAACTACGTTCCCCTCTCGGGCTGAGTATCTTGGGAGGGGATTTCTGACTTGCCATACCAGCCTACCACACCCCTCCAGAAAACAATCGGGCATGGCCTGTACCCGGCCTGTGCCAGGATGTGAACAAAGGGGGAGTGGACAGATCACTCGAAATGGCTCCCCCAGCCGATTGTTGCAAAATTGCACTGCGCATGGCCTGTCCGAGGCTCGCGCCTTGTGGATCCCCTCACTGGCGGACACTGGGCGTGTCTGCTTCTTCAGGAGCCAGAGGGCAAAGGAAGAACACCTGTGGTGCAGCCCTATTTATAGGGCTCGCCCAGTCATGCTCCCAGCACCATAAGGCTCGGAAGCGTGAAGCCCAGCAACAACGATCTCGTGATCCCTGCGAGATCGCAGATGCCTAATTAGTAGTGTTGGGCAAACCCAACGAAGTTCGGGTTTGGCGAACTTACCTGAACTTTGCCGTGAAGTTTCGGTGAGTTTGCCAAACCCGAACCTGAACCCGAACCTGAACTTTTGCTTGCAGCAAGCCGCTGCGGAGTCCTTTTCTGTAAAAATAAACAAGGAGGTGGGGAATTCCCCCACCTCCTTTTGCTTCCTTTTATTTTTATAGAAAAGGATGCCGCAGTGGTGCTGCAAGCAAAAAGTGGTGGGAAATCCCATGAAGGGATTCTGGGGGGGCTTTGATATCACGGAGACTCCTTCCTCCCCGTTTCGGCTGGCCAGGAAGTAGCCTCCGTGACTTCAAAGCCCCGCCCCTGGAATCCCTTCATGGGATTTCCCACCTCCTTTTGCTTGCAGCGTGATGGGATTCCCCACTCTCCTCCCAGGTATTGGTGTTTCACGGTGTTCAGCTGAACCCAAACCCAAACCTGAACTTTACCCGAACTTTTTTAAAAGTTTGGGTTCGGGTTCGGCATGCCGAACACTGCAAACTTTGGCACGAGCCCGAACTTTGCAGGTTCGGTTCGCCCAACACTACTAATTAGGCAATTGTCGAGGCCATGTTCTTCCTGCCCCGGAGCAATTTTCTGCTGGCTGGAAAGTGGCCAACCCTGCATATTTTTTGAATGTTTGTTGATGATAATCCCATTAGGAGTTTTCTGCCAGTGAAGCATGCATTAAGAATGCAAGATTATAGCAAGGAACTTGTATGCAATCTTTTCATTATAACTATGGCTTTTCTGTAAAAAAGAAAGAAAGAAAATGGAATGGGAAGAAACACATACATAAGAATCAAGATTGGTTGATATAAATGTTAAGATCAGTAAAGTATGCTTAGCTAAGTACTCTATAAATATCTATTGCTAAAGATCAAAGATAACTGATAGCTCTCCATAGGGAGGAGGTAACATTTTTCTACTGCCTTTCTCTATTTATATCATTCATCCTTGTTCAATTGTTGACTTTTGTAACAATGAGTTCAAGGATAGATCAGAATGTATATCTATGAAGCTCTCATTTTTGTGTCAACCCTAAAGCTAACATATGTGTAGCCATGTTTTATTGTAGTCATTTCCTATTCTTTTTCTTTTTTTAGATATTCTGTCAGGGGATCTAATGAGGCTTTATCCTCACCACATTCTAGCGGCAAGAAAGGGGTTGCAGGGATAAGGGGGGATGTTATGGCTAGGCTGCATTATTTCCTATTGGAACAGAGACCTGCCTGTGGATGGCTGAAAGTAGAATTTGGAGTCACTGGACAGTAACAAAAAGGTTACTTTTTTAGATGGGTAATAAAATAACTAACTGCTTTAATAATGCTCACAATAATCACTTAAAGTAATTAAAAAAGTGCAACTATTGATGAAGCTTCATTTATGAATAAGTTCCAAATCCCTCACCCCACTTGAAAAGATACAGTTAAAATCACATTCAGATAGAAACACATTTTCCTATTAAAAACATGAGTTGCATTTAAATTTTTTAGAATTACACAGAATCCTGCAAATTTGATACTTTATGGACTGGAAAAATCTCTGAACAGATCAGCTAGGAAATTTCATTTTGAAACTATAAGCCCTGAACTGTAAAATGTACACATTGTCTTTTTGAAAGAAATATGAATCCATTGGGATTTAACATGATTGTAAAATGAAGAGAAGAAGAAAAATAAAGTAACTCTGTTCTTGAAGCTTTATTCTATTCAAGGGAATCATTTTTATTGAGTATCTTTGTTGGCTAAGTATGAGTTAATCTGCTAGACAGAAAAACTCTACATGAAGATAGCAAGATTAATTCTGTGATAAAGGATTGTAATTAGCTCCTGTTTATTTAATATAAACTTGAAGCCGAAGACCAAGCTCCTTTGAAATATTTCCAAATAAAAACGGATCTCATTCATTGCTCTGAATATAAATTATTTGCTATTGCAAGGGGGAAGGAAAGGATGAGCACTCCCCCAACAGAAGTGGAATCCTATGAGATTACTACTACTCATTATACAATTTGGGATTTCTATATCAAAGGCCCCTCCCCCCTTGCTTTCCACCAAAATTATTACATTAGTGACAGGAAAATCAAGCAGGGTGCTAAGTTCCTTAGTTATTGTTAATATTAATATTGTGATTAAGGTTGATGAACCCCCAAAACTTTCAGGTTATCCTGATATAGTTAAAAATAATATGAATTTTTTAATCTTTTGCTCTTCTGCCTCTCTGCCAAATTAAAGCAAAGATGTTAGCTAAATTTTCCAAGCCCTACTGTGTGTCACCCTTGCCACAGAATGCATCTTTCTAAATCCAGTCAAAGCCACATTGTATAACCCATGACCATACATTCTAAAAAATTTCTCAGCTCAAAAATTGCAGCTAATAGTCTGCAGAAGTAATAATCTGCAGTGGAAAGAGTAGAATGTAATTCTTGTCAGTGTGCATTCTGGGAAAGAGCCCACATTAAGACAGGGTGCAAGGAAAATAGAGAAAGAGGTCAGAGCAGGTAGTACAGTTGAGAGAAAGAAAAAAGGACAAAAGAGCCTCTATGCTGTAAAGTTGTACTATATAAAATTCTTGAATGAAAACTGAATGTCATCAACCATGAGAAAAGCTGCCATCAATTGCCAACAGGCTGCCGGTTTCTATATAGAGTATTGATGATTCAGAAACTCCATTCTTTTAATTTCCTTTCTAAAGACTGCTAAATTGCTTAACTTAATGTTGCTAAATATTAGCAAATAGGTTGGTTTTCTTGACCGTAACAGAGTAATTGCTGGATTTGTTGCTGGTCATATGTGGCCATTGCATAAATGTTTTTTTATCTGTGTTAACCTGTGGCAGTGATGGTGAACCTATGGCATGGTGGCACGCGGAGCCATATATGCTGGCACACAAGCTGTTGCCCTAGCTCAGTTCCAATGTGTATGTGTATGCCCGCCATTTGATTTTTGGCTCACACAGAGGCTCTGGGAGGGCGTTTTTGGCTTCCAGAGAGCCTCTGGGGGGGATGGGCAAGGGCATTTTTACCCTCCCCTGCCTCCAGGAAAGCCTTTAGAGCCTGGAGAAGGTGAAACATGAGCCTACTAGGCCCACCAGGAGTTGGAAAACAGGCCATTACTGGCCTCAAGAGGGCCTCTGGAAGGTGGGGGCAGCTGTTTTCAGCCTGTCCAGGCATTGAATTATGGGTGTGGGCACTTGTGAAATGCACGCTCTTTCAGCACCCAAGGAAAAAAAGGTTCACCATCACTGACCTAAAGCGTATTCTCAGCGAATCCAAAACATGAAGCTTCTGGGTAAATATGATTGAAGAATTGGAATTTGAAAAAGGTGGGTCGATGTGTAGATATAGAGTCATCTATCTATGAATACCTATTACAAAAATATAGTAGGTCAGTAAGGGGCATACATAAATGCACTAGTGTGCCTTTCATCCCCTGTCCAATTGCCTCCCCTTTTTCTCATATATCTTTTCTTCCTTTTATATATCTTCTCCTCTATTTTTATATCTTTTCTTCTATCCTTTTCTTTATATATATTATTACATGTCTATTCTCTTCAATATGTATTGTATATTGGACAAATAAATAAATAATAAATATTTGGTAATCATATTTTCCAACCTCTCTATTGTTAATAAATCTGGTAAACAGCATAACACAATACCAGACTTTTTTCAGCTTGATATGGAACCATCAGCATATCAAAGCCCATCTCTGAGGGAGATGGGCAGTTAAGAATTATGAAATATAAATACAAATTAGTATAGTTTCTTTTGAAGCCAGATTTGTAATTACGTAATATTAGCTCAAACTAACTCATGTTTGGCTCTCTTCTCTACCAAAAACCCATGACAGATTTTGTCTGATGCTTTCCTAAAAGGGTATACTACATCAATCACATTCCCATGGCCAAATAAGCTGGTCACTTTTTTTAAAAAAAAGACTAGTTTGGCAAGAAGATAGATGAACCCAAGGTGACTCTTGAAAATGGTACATTCTTTTCCAATACTGATGTCAAGGTGATTATGTGCTACCTGGAAAATAAGACCCTGTCTTATATTTTTTGAACGCTGAAATAAGCATCTGGCATCATTGCAATGCACTTAAAAGCCCAATTGGGCTTATTATCAGGGGATGTCTTATTTTGGGGGGAAACAGGGTATATATTCTTAACTCTTGTTTTGTTCCTGCTTTTTCTCCTTCTAATATCAGAAACAACATTTATCTTTCACAAGTCCTCTGCTTGCTTCTCTGATTAATTCATTTATTTAGCTTGTATGCTGACTTTAAGCAGCTTACAGACCTATCCGCCACTAATAAGATTAAAGCAATATATAACAAGATCTATAATGGTGATAATAAGTTTTCCCAAACCTGAAGAATAACTCTCACTTTAAAGAAAACACTCCCAAGAGGGACAAGACAAATAGAACCCCTCAGATTTCACAGGCTTGTAAAAAAAAAGTCAGCTCATAATAGCTTTGTCAGAAGAGTGGGAACCTGTATGTTGTTTGGAAAATTCTGTTTCATTGAAGGAGAGTGGTGATGGAGATTCCTCATGATTATACTTCCAAAAGATTAAGACCCAGAGGAAATCTTCTTGCCCAGATCCTAAACAACTGGCAGACACCAGTGGGAGTATGTTGTCCAATAGATACACAGGCTCTAAAGCAGTGGTCCCCAACGTTTTTTCCACCAGGGACCAGTTTCAGCAAGACAATTTTTCTATGGCCCAGTGGGGGCGGAAAGGGGCGTGGTTGGGGGCAGGATTAAGCATGGGGGTGCTGGTCCTCCCCGCCCCTCTTTCCCGCCATCATCCTGTGGCCGGCAGAACCTGCCTCCCAAGCCCTCTTTCCCAGCGGGAGCTAAGCGCTGGAGAGAGGGGGTCAGGCTGGCCCTCCTGCCTCCCCCCAGACAAAAACGCAAAAGCGCCCCATGGCAGAAGCCAAAAGAGGCTTGAGCCTCTCGGTCCTTCCCGCCCCTCTGTCCCATACATTGTCCTGTGGCCGGTAGAACCTGCCTCCCAAGGCCTCTTGCCCGGCGGGAGGCGAAGCGCTGGAGGGAGGGGGTGGCAGCATGAGGGCCGGCAGCTGCTGACTCCACGGACCGGTGCAACATGCCCCGCGGCCCGGTACTGGTCCACGGCCCGGTGGTTTCAGGACCCCTGCTCTAAAGCATGCAGTGCGTTAAAAGATGCTCAACATTTTGAATTGCACAATATTTGATTTTTTTTTCTTTTCACAAAGTCATTTTAATTTATGTCACAGAAGAATCTATGGACTTAAAAACCCAGCTATCATTTGAGATGGATCAACCACCAACAGATTACTTTCTGATCCAAACTTATGTCAGAAAAATTTCATTGACATCCGAATATCTGAGTCAGATTCCTTTCTCAGTTTTTTCCAGTTTCACACATTTATTCAATCCTAAAACCATTCCATCCAATTTTTGCTTCTGAAGTGAATTTATTTTGGAAAACAAAAAATACCCACCGTATGCCAAAATTAACATTGATTTACATTTTAAATGTTTCTAAAGTTCACTTTGCATACAAATATTTTTTTCCACCTAAAGATGCTTATTTTGTAGGCAAGGTTGAGACAAAAAGTACATTGCAAAATTCAGATCTATCAGCAGTCAGAAATATATAACAGTTCCAGTTTTCAAAGTAATCCAGGAAATAAGAATCAGGTTCTCTCATTTTAAAAATGTAGAGCAAACAAAATATTCCCCTATCCCTGGTTCCTTCTCCAAAAAACTTGGCCATGTAGTTTGTCATCATGTAGAGATGGGAAACATACTAAAACTGTAGCTTGGCTATCCTAGTGTTTAAAAATATTCTCTCTGCTCTGCCTCCAAAAACAACTCACCTCTGAAAATCTGAACTCGTGTAATATTGTCCAGTTTATATATCTGAAAAGGGCTATTTATATCTTGAAATATAAAGACCTTCTGAACCCTGTCACTCTGCCTTACCTTAACTAAAATCTCTTTGGATTTTTAGATAAAAAGGACCAGAAAAGAAATCCTTATATGCATTTGCGGGTTTTTTTTAACTTTAGAAAAGGATAGCTAGAGGATATGAGTAAAGTCTTTACCTTCATCGCTGTCATCCTTGGATTTGTAGATAGAACTTTATTCAGTTCCACCTCTGTAATTCAAATAGAGAATATTCTTGATTGCACTTGAAAATTTACCTTTTCCCCCTGTTCTTTTTATGTAATTATTGTTGTGTTGGTCCATTCTGCTCCTTTCTCCTTTTCCCTACCATAGGGAAATACATGTGCTTGAAGGATCCTCCCATGAATCATTGCTCCTTCTATTTCAGCTCCAAAAGCTTATAATAGTTAAGCACTTGCCTCTTTTCATCTACCTACATACTAGTTGGACCCTTAGGTCAATCAGATGCATTTTTGTATTGATGTATAGTAACAGCAAGTGAAAGTCCAACTCATAGGTATCTAGACTTTCCACTGAAGACTCATTTGTTTTCATGCAAGCGTCTGTGAAATCAATCTTACTGGTACTTTATCATTTATTGTTACAACTACCTAACATAGCTGCTGCTCCTGAAATAATATCTGTGACATATACTTGTCCTACACAGCTATCTCACTTATTAATTCAAATGTTGGAAGATCTGCTTTGATCTTCTGCTGTTTGAATACTTTGATCCCATCAACTTGCATGAAGCTTAGTTATTTCTTTTTCCTCTGTAGGAAATATAACAACCTCCCAAATGAATTAATTATTCTCCTTAACCTTGATAGAAAGTTGCACGATGGGACCAGACAAACCTCCAAGCAACAAGGAGTTAACAAAATAATAATAATAATTTGCAATATAAAGCATGAGTTAATGAGGGAAGGGGAGGACAGATTTTACCCATTAACCTGCTCAAGCAGCAATTGCATTTCATAAGAATTAATTATACTGTATTTCCCAAAGGGCTTGAAAATTGAAGTCTTTGTTGAAAAAACCCAAGTCTGCTAATTTCTATGAACACCGAGACTTATTTTTACAGTATTGTCTTTTAATATGATAGCCTTCATTTCTACAGGTTCATGTTTTATTAAATCTGGCAGACATCAGAGATGGGTTTTAACTAACCTCACTGCCAATTCGCTTCCTCCTGCGCCGTGTGGGCGTGCACATATTGCACACTACCCTGACATGCTGTGCAAGTGCAGTGATCCAAACCAAGCTTCTATGCACGTGCAGCTTCTGTGCATGCACAGAAGCCAAAGCCAAGATAGTTTGGGGGTGTGGCCAACCAGCAATCACTCCCAGTTCAGTGAGCAGGGAGAAATTCCTGCTACCAGTTCTGTAGAAATAGTCTGAACTGGGAGCAACCCACCTCTGGCAGACATCATGAATTAATATGCTTCCAAAAGCCACATGGCCATTGAGTGTTTCTTACATGAATTGAATTTTGTCTCAGGAGAAGGGCGGCCTAGAAATTGAACAAATAAATAAATACATTTTAATATGCAAATTGTCTAGCTAAATGCAAACCAAGAAATATTGAATGAAAAAGAATTTCAACACCTTATGAAAAAAGAAATAGAATAATTATTTAATTTATTAGATTTGTACGCCATCCCAAGTTCTCGGAGAGGGGCGGCATTCAAATATTATTATTGTTGTTGTTGTTGATGATGATGATGTTGTTGTTCCAGTGGATCATCTGTGCCACAGCATCATGTCTATGCTTGTAATCAGTCTATGCAATCTTTTTGCAGCAGCTGAGCATGTGATCGATTGTTTCATCTGTTTCTTTACAGAGTCTGCACTTTAGATTGTCTGTTGATTTTTCAATTTTGGCTTTGACAGCATTTGTTCTAATGGCTTGTTTTTGTGCCGCCTTTTGTCTCCTTTTTGAGTGTTCCACTTGTAAGCCATGACCAGGTCTTTTCTTTATCCACTTTGCCTTCAATCTTCTCCAAGAACTGGCCATGCAATGCTTTATTCCGCTAATTGTCCATACGACATTGAGTTACAGTTTTTCTGTACTGGTCCTTAGTTTGCTTCACCTTGAGAAGCTTCCTATTGTTGACCTCCATCAACGCTGACTCTTTGCTCTCCTTCACATAGTCAGCTAATGCATGCTTCTCTTCTTCCGCTGTCTGCTTCACTTGCAAAAGTCCTCTGCCACCTATTTTCCTTGGTAAATACAGTCTGTCAACGTCACTGCGGGGGTGTAGTGCATGATGGATCGTCATTAATTTTCTGGTTTTCCTGTCCAAGTTGTCCAGCTCTGCTTGAGTCCATTATTATTATTATTATTATTATTATTATTATTATTATTATTATTATTATTATTATTCACTGCCTAACTTTTATCTTATCTTATATTTAAAATAATACCTTGGCATGAGTGGTAGCTTTAGCTGCCCTGGCATCTGTGTTAATTCTTAACTGGCTTTAGAAAAAGATTAATGTTTCATCCACAACAATTCATTGCAGATGTGATAGAAAAGGACTATTTCCCTTGCATTATTAGACATTTATTTTTTTCTTTTTCAAAAAAGTCCCATTTGTTTGATATCACTTTTGTCTTGGATTTTCAAGTACAAAGAGAAGGGGTGTTGTTTCATATTGAAGTGCCCTTTCTCGAGAGGTAGAGCTAGCCTCTAAATATGAGTTAAGACTGCCCTATCACCAATGAGAACTAAATCTGTAGTTTTTAAAAGTTGTTTCACTTCCTGAAATACCCTCTTTAGATGAGGGACATGACCAGATTCTTCATGCTACCTTGTCATGTATGTCACCAATATTTCCTTTTATCCCTTGGTTAACTGTTCCTCAAACAAAGTAGTAGTTTGTTTGGGCTAGAGGCCTAGCTCCACTTCTTGAGAAAGGGCATATCTGTATGAAACAACCCCCCTTCTCCAAACTGGGTGGAGCTAGACAAACCAAAGAAGTCACCACTTATCTGGGAGGGCTACGTAGGTTTGGTTGAGACCCCTTCTGCTTCTACTACCTGTTTTAATATCCTTCGCCTGAATGCCACTTCTTCAGAAGTGAAGGAGTCCATTTTGTAGTGCCTGATGAAGGGAGTTGGGGATGCGCAGGTGGCTGACTACAGATTTTGTCAATGGGTGCTCTGGTTGACCAGGCTGCAGTGTTGCTGCACTACAGCTAGAATGAGCTGCTATGCCTGTGGCCTAAGGTATCCCCATGTGCTGGTATGCCATGGTAATAACCTTCCTAATCCAGCCACCCACTGTGAAGGAGGGGGCTTTGTACCCCAGGGAGGCAGACTGGAATGACAGAAACAGTGCCTCTGATTTGCGGATGGGTGCCATTGTCCAGATATAATTATCTAATACCATCTTCACATTTAAGGTGTGCCAGGTGGGTTCTTTCTTGGTAGAGGGGTTCTGGTAAAAAGTAGGCAGGACTATTTCCTGAACCCTGTGGAAAAGGGAGTTTACTTTGGGAATGAATGTTGGGTCTAGTTGCAAGACAACCCTGTCAGTATGGAAAACAAACTGGATTGTTTTGTTCTTGTTTGCTTTTTTCCATCTTTAGAATTTCTATTGCCATTTATATTTGGAGAATTCATCTCCATTCTAATTGAAATAGCTGATTTTGCCCTAATTGAATGATTCATGCCACATAGATTCATGCCCCATTTTGTTCCTACCATATCTTTTGCTTTGCTTTATGATTTCCAAAGCTTCTTTAATTTTCATGATGCTAAGCCTATTTTTTAGTAAGCTTGTCTTGATATTTACATTCTTTAATATTTGCTCTTTCGTGTTCTTTATATTATTTGCATCTGAACTTAATTTCTTTATTTTGGCCTCCAGCATGATTTTACACTTTAAAATTGAACATTATCTGGATTTTCTAATTTTGATATCTAGGTCTTCTGTAATCATCACTGTGTACTATAGGATATCTCAGGAGTAATCAAAGTTGGCTGTTCTATGATATATATGGACTTCAACTCCCAAAATTCCTGGGCTAGCATGATTGGCTCAGGAATAATGGGAGTTGAAGTCCACAAGTCATAGAACAGCCAACTTTGCCTGCCTGTGGAATTGGTGTGTGTGATAGATATTATTTTAATCCTTGGAGGTGTCTTATTTGCATCTTTTATATAAGTGCCAGGTCTTTATTGGGCAGTATATTCAATTCAAGATAGTTATTGTCTTTCTACTGTGAATTCCAGTAGAATACCATAATTGTATCTTTTAATTCCTCTTGTCAGATGGGGGTATGTGGTTCAGTTCATCAGTAGCAGTGCTGACTTACATGGCTCTATCATTATTATTTTTTCTAAGTTATTATTTATGTAGTTCTTATCAGTTGTTTCCTTTATATTTGCAATTGTTATCTCAGTTTCTCCTATTATTCTACTATTTTTTGGGGTAGGGTTTTTTCCATTTTCACAATTTATCTTAATCTTTTTCCATTCTTTTTCTTTGAATATTTTAGATGGTAATGAATCTCATTTGATCAGCTAATCATTGTTCAATGATATTCAGTTCTGAATAGCTTTTTCCCCAGTATTCTAATGTTTACTTTAAATATCTTCACTTTGTTGGTTCTGATTCATTATAATGGCCATAATAGTGTGATTTTAAAATACAGTATACTTTTATCTTGCTTGTGATTGTTGTTGTCCAGTCATAGTTCCTGAGCCCTGTTGCCTACTGGTTGACAGATGTCCAGGAATTCAAATATTTAACATGGTACTTGTTGACCTTGGTGACAACTGATCCAATATAAGATTCTTTTTTCTGTTTTCTGATCATATTAAACAGCTTGGTGAATACATTTGTGCTGAGACCTGTCTGATATATGTGACCCTTCTGATAGACTATACTACTGCCAGCACAGCTCTCAAGCTCATCAGATAATCAATCACAATTCCCTCCCTCATAAGGGGGTAGGCAAGGAAGTGGGATTATTGTTATTATTTCATTTATCAAAGTAGCAGTTAGCTCATCAATTCAAATTTGTTGTTTATCTGACATTTAATTGTTGGCACTCAAAATTCTTACATTTTAGTAGAAAAGATGTGCAAATTCCAGCCTTAATACTCTTAGGCTATTATCACTGTCAGCATTTTGGAAGTAGAAATAACATAATGAATGTATGGCCATTGCCCTGTTTATTTTGGCTGCAATTTGTAGGATGAGGGAAATTTACCTGACCCTTTTGCAGAAGCAAAGTTAGTCATTGTCCCTCCCCCCACCATTTTACTGAATAATGACACAGATTTGCAGGAGCTGGATGGTGGACAGGTGTTGATGATTATTCCTCTGAAACATGAAAGCAATTGCTTACACCTGCTCCTTCTTTTATTGGGCGCCTTCCAGGAATTTTATCAGTACCCACAATTTGAAACCAGTCCCATCTTAGACCAGAATGCATTTCACAGTTTCACATAGTTGTTGTTGTTTTTTTTTAATATCCTTCTCATATCTTTGCCATTGAAAGAGCTTATTTTGGTTCCTTGATTTAAGACTATAGCTGAGCCCAAGGTTTTGGTTGCTAAACAGCACAGTTGCTAAATCAGTTTTGCCCCCTTGATAATCTTTCTTGCCACAGTTGTTAAATGAGTCTTTGCAATGGTTAACTGAATCTGGATTTGTCATTGACTTTACTAGTCAGAAGGTCGCAAAGTGTGATCACATGACCCCAGGATGCTCCAACCATTGTAAATGCATGCCAGTTGCCAAAATAGGACAAGATAAGACAAAATAGTATACACTGTTCCCTCGATTTTTGCGGGGGATGCGTTCCGAGACCACCCGCGAAAATCGAATTTCCGTGAAGTCGAGATGCGGAAGTAAATACACTATTTTTGGCTATGAACCTTCCCTTAACACTTTAAGCCCCTAAATTACAATTTCCCATTCCCTTAGCAACCATTTAGATTATTACTCACCATGTTTATTTATTAAAGTTTATTAAAAAAATGTTTTTTAAAGGCAGACGAAAGTTTTGCAATGACATATGACGTCATCGGGTGGGAAAAACCGTGGTATAGGGGAAAAAACCACAAAGTATTTTTTAATTAATATTTTTGAAAAACCGTGGTATAGACATTCTGCGAAGTTCGAACCCGCGAAAATCGAGGGAACACTGTATTACAATTATTGATGAAATCATTGATGAGTCATTAAAGTGTGCCTGATTTTACAGATAGTATAGTAGAATTTAGCTACATTCAAATAAACTATATCATACTGATCTGATATTAACAGTTTTACACAAGAGAGATCAGAATTTCCTGGATATTTGGTCAGGTAAGTAATTACAAAATGAGTCCATGAAACTTTGTAGAGGGTACAATATAACAGGACATGAGCTGAGGTTTCTAGGGCCCATTATCCACGGGGGCACAATCTCAGTTCATATAGGACTTTTTGTATTGGCCTTATAAAACTGCAGGGAGAGCACTACAACTTGCTAGAGTTAATGGCCTCCTAAATTTAGAGACAGTTATTTAAGTAACTTGATGGTTTATGAAAGGGGGCATAACTGCTCAAGAAAACATTATTGGGTAAAGCAGGCAGATCCTGTTGCACTTCCTGATCTTTAATTCATTATTTAAATGAATTAAGTGCATGCTCTGAGCCCATCATTAGGAACTCCTCCTGACAGAGACTGAGATGTTGGAGTTCTTATGAAATATTTCTAACCCATGTTGTTTTTTAATTATCCTTCATAAGGTGATGGTTCAGACCTATGGGAAAGAAATTAATTTCGGCCAGTAAAGTGTAATGCAAGTTTGTGTACCTATTTTGACCTTAGACAATCCTGAATCCATGTTTAGAATGCAGGGGGCTACCTGAAATAAATTTGGATTAAAAGTTGTTGAATTGTTTGTTGCACAGTCAACCAGATGTCCAGACTGGATTTTTGTATGCATATTTAGTCCTTTCTAATGATTAAACTATTAAACTTAAAAAAAAACTTTACAGAGAATCATTAGAACTGCCCAGAATATCATTGGACTTCAGCTACCAGCCCTGGATGATATCCTTACATCTTGGTATTTTAGAAAGTTGCACACCATTCTCAGAGACTCTCCTCATCCTGCTTACAATCTGCTTGTACTGCTGCCTTTTGGCAGAAGATACAGAATAATTAAAACTCGAACCACACATTTTCTAAACAGTTTCTTTCTCAGAGCCGTAATTGCGCTTAACAATGTACTAGGGAGTCACCATCAGTGAACTGTTGGATAATATTACTTGGTCTGTAGTGTGGATGTTGGATGGTTCAGATTGGAAATTGTGGTGGGTTGAGCATGTTCTTTCAGATTGTTATGTATGTTGAGATTGGTCTTTGGCATCATACGAATTTTGTTGCATGGGTATACTGTGTATTTATTTATTTATTCATTTTTTTTAATGCCACCCTTCTCCTTAGACTCAGGGTGGCTTACAACATGTTAGCAATAGCACTTTTTAACAGAGCCAGCATATTTTACTCACCTTGGAAGGATGGAAGGCTGAGTCAACCTATATATATATATATACATACATACAATGACAATAAAGTATTTATTTATTTATTTAGTATTTATTATTTAAATGATTAAATAATAATGAATAATAATTATTTATTTCTTGTGTTGTGTTATGTTATGTTATGTTATGTTATATTTGTTATTTCAACAATACAATACAGCAAACTGCTGGATAATATTACTTGGTCTGTAGTGTAGATGTTGGATGGTTCAGATGGGAAATACAAACTCTGCTAGATTTTGTATTTTTTAAATTATTTTTATTATTATTATTTTATTCACAAAAACAGTATTACACAGCAAACGAGATTGATATGCTGGATTTTACACTTCCCAAGCGTCTAAGACTGTGTGATATATTTTTGTATGATGCACGCATATCCAAGTACGGTGGGCTTTTGCAAGTGACATATCGTGATTTTGTCAATGTTTATTGTTTTCAAATGCTGGCTGAGGTCTTTCGGCACAGCACCCAGAGTGCCGATTACTACTGGGACAATCTGTACTGGTTTATGCCAGAGTCATTATAGTTTGATCATTTGAGTCCCTGCCTTATTCTTTTATGATTTGGAATCTCATTGTATGGTGGCCTTGCATACTGCAGCAAACTTTGAATTTACTGTTTTTTTAAAACTTATGCATCATCAGTAGTAACCAATAATAGTGGTGTGGAGAAACTTAGTCCAAAGCCTCGCTCTGGGAAGTAGATCAAATGGAGACCTAACATTGATAAATTTATTCTACAATATGGTCTACAATCTAGACCCTGGTTTAGATCGAGTATACAGAGTGGGGCGGCATACAAATCTAATAAATAATGATAATAATAAGATGTAGCTTTTTTTCCCAGTCAAATGTTGAAGTATAAGGGCATGCTCATAAGTAGAATGCCCAGACCTAAAAACCACTTACCTATCAATCCAATTAACTAATTTATACTAAGGTGTAGTGGAATAGAGCTTGCTTACAATGCTTAAAAGGCAGACCTTCACTACCCATTTTATAAATGGTTATAGCAGCTAAGCCCCAGTCCTTTGGAATTTGCACAGTGTAATCAATAATAGTGAACAGAGAAACAAGAGCAGGTATCCCTAATCCATATTATTTTATAATATTTTGGGCACAATAAAACTGGAGCTTTTCCAGATTTAGCTATTTAATAAGCTTATTTATTTCAGTAGTTGTGACTGGGGGACCTGCCACATATATCAAGACAATTATAACTTGGCACTCCAGCTCCAACGATCCTTGGAAGAAGCCGATTATCTAGGTCCCCAGCAGTCAGGTTTCAGACCCGGTTACAGCACGGAAACTGCTTTGGTCGCGTTGATGGATGATCTCTGGCGGGCCCGGGACAGGGGTTTATCCTCTGTCCTGGTGCTTCTTGACCTCTCAGCGGCTTTTGATACCATCGACCATGGTATCCTTCTGCACCGGATGGAGGGGTTGGGAGTGGGAGGCACTGTTCTCCAGTGGTTCTCCTCCTACCTCTCCGGTCGGTCGCAGTCGGTGTTAGTGGGGGGTCAGAGGTCGACTTCGAGGTCTCTCCCTTGTGGGGTGCCTCAGGGGTCGGTCCTCTCCCCCCTGCTATTTAATATCTACATGAAACCGCTGGGTGAGATCATCCAAGGGCATGGGGTGAGGTATCATCAGTACACTGATGATACCCAGCTTTACATCTCCACCCCATGTCCAGTCAACAAAGCAGTGGAAGTGATGTGCCGGTGTCTGGAGGCTGTTGGGGCCTGGATGGGTGTCAACAGACTCAAACTCAACCCGGATAAGACGGAGTGGCTGTGGGTTTTGCCTTCCAAGGACAATTCCATCTGTCCTTCCATTACCCTGGGGGGGAACTTTTGACCCCCTCTTAGAGGGTCCGCAACTTGGGCGTCCTCCTCGATCCACAGCTCACATTAGAGAAACATCTTTCAGCTGTGGTGAGGGGGGCGTTTGCCCAGCTTCGCCTGGTGCACCAGTTGCGGCCCTATCTGGACCGGGACTCACTGCTCACAGTCACTCATGCCCTCATCACCTCGAGGTTCGACTACTGTAATGCTCTCTACATGGGGCTACCTTTGAAAAGTGTTCGGAAACTTCAGATCGTGCAGAATGCAGCTGCGAGAGCAGTCATGGGCCTACCTAGGTATGCACATGTTTCACCAACACTCCGCAGTCTGCATTGGTTGCCGATCAACTTCTGGTCACAATTCAAAGTGTTGGTTATGACCTTTAAAGTCCTTCATGGCACTGGACCAGAATATCTCCGAGACCGCCTGCTGCCGCACGAATCCTAGCGACCGATTAGGTCCCACAGAGTGGGCCTTCTCTGGGTCCCGTCAACTAAACAATGTCGGTTGGCGGGCCCCAGGGGAAGAGCCTTCTCTGTGGCGGCCCCGACCCTCTGGAACCAACTCCCCCCGGAGATTAGAACTGCCCCTACTCTCCTTGCCTTTCCTAAGCTCCTTAAGACCCACCTGTGTCGTCAGGCATGGGGGAACTGAGACATCTCCCCTGGGCATATACAATTTATGAATGGTATGTGTGTATGTATGTGTGTTTAGAAAATGGGGTTTTTAAAATGTTTTTAGTAGAAATTTAGATTTTTCTGTAATTGTTTTTTGTTATTCTGTTGTGAGCCGCCCCGAGTCTGCGGAGAGGGGCGGCATACAAATCTAAATAAACATAAACAAACATAAACTTATAGAAGCCCCGAGGCTGTCACAGTAATCAGGAAATTCTTGGCTGATCCCATTAACTGGACTATAGCATACAAATTATAACCTCCCAGGACATCAGTCTACATTTTTTTTTTAATTGATTGATTGATTTTGCCCAATACGCAATGAGGGTTTTAGTGAGTATACATATGGTAATATACATAATGAAGGTTATAGAGGATATACTCATAGTAAAATATATCTAAGAAAGAATAGAAAAGAAGATATAGGAATAAAACATATCAATGAAAGAATAGAAGAAGAGATATAGGAATAGAAGAAAGGTATAGGAGATACAGGAGAGCAATAAGACAGGGGACAGAAGGCACTCTAGTGCCCTTACTGACCTCTTAGGAATCTGGATAGGTCAACCATGGATAATCTAAGGGTAAAGTGTTGGAGGTTTGGGAATGACACTATGGAGTCTGGTAATGAGTTCCACGCTTCGACAACTCAGTTACTGAAGTCATATTTTTTACAGTCAAGTTTGGAGCGGTTAATATTAAGTTTAAATCTGTTGTATGCTCTTGTGTTGTTGTGGTTGAAGCTGAAATAGTCGCCGACAGGCAGGACTTGTGGGCAATCTTGTGGGCAATACTTAGATCATGTTTAAGGCGTCTTAGTTCTAAGCTTTCTAGGCCCAGGATTCTCCTACACCATTGCTGAGATGATCTTAGTAAGTTTTCTAAGAAGGTTTCCAGGAACCCAGTTACTAATCTTCCTCGCAAGAATATAAATAATAGCAATAAATAATAGTAATATTATACATTCTGAAATACAGGCTTATTGATCTGTATCTATTAAAATTTTATATTTTTCAGTTGGTGGACTGCATGTTGCTTGAATTGACCTTTTAGTGGATAATTATAGGCATTTGATTCATATTAACCGGAGATATGCCTATCCACTTACAGAATTCCATTAACTTTCAGTATCACCTTTAACACTTTTTGTTGTTGTTGTTGTTCATTTGATTAAGTATTTTATGGACTCTGTGTCTCAACCTCATACAAATAAAGCCAAACTCTATTTTTTTCTTTACCGACTGCAGATGACAGAGAAAGAAAAAAAACCCAGTGACCATCACAAGTTTGGTGTGAATTAGATTCAAATCCTTATTGAATTGCTGAGTTCTCTTGGAAGTCTTGAGTAAATTATTACTGCTCTGTTGAAAGTAAAATAAGGTACCTTAATAAGCTAAAATAAGGCCAGAAAGGTAAAATACAATTGTCCTAGTATATACATACTAGAGATTTGGAATGCAAATTTTATAAATGCTTCAGGGAAGAGCAAAGTCTATTGATTACATTCTAAAATGGGGAAAGCAACCTGGCTCAGATTACCATTTACTGAACAGTTCATATAATTCTGCCTGAATGTGTCTGTCTCCCCCACTTCTCTCTTACTCTCGCTTTCAATGTATCACTAATCACCATAATCAGAATACGGCAATAAAATAGTAATTACATTTCATAAAATCAATTTATGATTCATCAACATGTCTAGACAAACAGAAAAGTGTGAATGCTGGTATCTTGACATCTAATGGGTTGTGGGCTGCATGTGATGTGTCCACAGATGGCTGGTAAGCTTATACAGGCACGAAATGTTCTGCCACATGTTGGGCAGACATGTGTGGGCACCATTGTTGCAGCATTTGCAGCTCTGGCTTTGTGGAGTGTTTGCTTCTCTTCTGCTATGAATGTTCTTCTGGCCTCAGATGTCTGGCAGCCTCGATGGATCAGCATGAACCATGTTGGTTGATCTTGTACCACGGTTTCCCAGGAAGTGGTATCAATATTGAGGGACTAGAAGGTGACTTTCAATATGCCTTTGTATTGCTTCCTTTGTCCCCCATGCAATCACTTCCCTTTAGACAGCTCACCATAGAGGAGCTGTTTAGAGATGCGATGGTCTGACATCCTAGCAACATGGCAGGCCCATCATGTCTTGACTTTCATCAGCAGGGTGGGAATTGATGGCAAGCCTGCTCTGGAGAGGACTTATGCTTATCCTGCCACCAGATCCTCAGAATTCTATGGAGACAGGTCATGTGGAAGCCGTTCAATTGGCTAGCATGTCTCCTGTATATAGTCAAAGTCTCACTGGCATACAACAGGGTAATTAGCACTATTGCTCGGTAGACTCTGAGCTTTGTAGCAAGGCTTATTCCATGTTGGTCATTAGTCTGCCAAATGCAGAGCTTGCATTGTTGATTCTGCAGTTGATCTCAATGTCAATTGTCACTGCACTCGAGTGGTTGCTACCAAAATATGTAAATTGGTCCATTACTTGTAGCTTTTGCCCCATTACTGTGATAGTGGGCTCTTGGTATTTGGCTTTCGGAGCTGGCAGATGCATCACTTTGGTCTTCTTTATGTTGATAAGGAGACCAAAGTTGTCACTTGCTGCTGCAAAATTATGTACATTGGTTTGCATTTCCTGCTCTGATCCAGCATTCACGGCACAGTCATCAACAAAGAGGACGTAGCACAGTCTCCTTTATCTGGGGTTAATATAATATGCAGTTAATTCTCAGGTGAAGATTATTTTGATGTGCCTGGCAACATATCCATTTGTAGTACAGAGTGTAATCTTTCAGGCTCAGCTCCACAGCATAATAAACTGTGATCAGATCAAGAGACTTAAATTGGGATCAGATTCTGTTGAAGCATAAGAATCCATACAGTCTACACAAGTATTTCTTGCAAGCCTGAATCTCTCAATGTCTCAATAAGACTGCTCCCTCTCTTTATATTCATGAGAACAGGGTAGGGCCTTGACTGAGATACTTGGTTTACAGTTCCGCCCCAGAATCAGACATCTTTTATATGTTTTATCTGACCATTGCCTTGGTTGTAGCTCATCCTCCTATTCCTCAGGGTTATTCCTTCTGCACAATACATATGGCTGTGTCAACGTGGGTTTCAGAAATACACATAATCTTTAGTTAGGTGTAACAGGTTGTGTTTTAAGAGGATGAGTCTGGAAGATACATTTTCCAACAAATGATTCCGAAAGTCAATGTTTAGAACACTAATGACATATTATTCCTTAGGTTATACCCTACATATAAGCTATCCCCCCCCCCGTGTGATATTAACTGATTAAATAATAATTCTATCTAATATAGTTATTTAATTTAACTGTTTAATTAAACTGAAATTTTATTTCTTGGATCCATTTTCTTCTAAGTAGCGAGCCAGTGCACTATTGAAAGTCTAAGTACAGCCTGTGGCATGATAAATGCTGTGTATCCAGTGCATTCGGTAGCAAATCTAAGGCTAAGCTCCAAGTGTTTATTGGGATCATCCTAGATGATTTACAGTTTCCTTCTAACTGTTGCTTTGTCTAAGTACTATAAAAGCCTATTCCTTTCAGAAAGTAAAGATTCCTTAAATGTTACTTTAATTCTAAATGCTACTTAAAAAATTGATCCATACCTGGTCAAAACTATATTTTATGTATATAAAGCAAGGTGAATGAATATTACTGTGCTACTGAGGATAACATTGCAGAGAGAGGGGGGAGGAATGGAGGGATAATTTCACTGAATTAATAAACTGATGCATATTGGATTTCTTATATAGATTGGTGGAGTCTTGGCTAGCAATGATTGATTAGAAAATGGAATATGGAGGCATTGTAGAGATTCATTGCAATGGAGACTATAAATATGGTGATGTTCATATTAAGGGTCAAGTTCGGTCTTGGCATATTCGGGTTTCTTCCCGTGTAGGATTCAGAGATTTCTGGCAATGTTTCGATGAGGTCCTACTCGTCATCTTCAGGCTGGTGCTTCTGTCCTTGTTCTAGGGCGAACGCAGCGAGACCTGAGCTGCCTTCTCTCTATAAACGTCGCCAGAAATCTCTGAATCCTACATGGGAAGAAACCCGAATATGCCAAGACTGTCATACTTGTACCTGTGAAAATCTATGAAAAACATATATATATATATTTGTTTTCGTAGATTTTCACGGGTATATGTATGTAGATTGTTCTGAGTTCGGGTTTTGCCCTGTGTAATATTTTGCATGTCTATGCGACGTTTCGGTGAAATCACATTCACCATCATCAGGCTGAAGTTTTAAGCTTCGTGTTGCTGTAAATATGGAATGTTTGTAACTGCCATTTCTTCCTTATATATAGTGTTGGGGGTGGAGATTTGGTTTGAATGTAGCAAATAGATTGGGTGACTATGTTTTAGTGATTTGATTGGTATTTTGCATGTCTATGCGACGTTTCGGTGAAATCAAATCACTAAAACATAGTCACCCAATCTATTTGCTACATTCAAACCAAATCTCCACCCCCAACACTATATATAAGGAAGAAATGGCAGTTACAAACATTCCATATTTACAGCAACACGAAGCTTAAAACTTCAGCCTGATGATGGTGAATGAGATTTCACCGAAACGTCGCATAGACATGCAAAATATTACACAGGGCAAAACCCGAACTCAGAACAATCTACATATATATATATATATATATATATATATATATATATATATATATATATGTATGTATGTATGTATGTATGTATGTATGTATGTATGTATGTATGTATGTATATATATATATATATATAACACACACACACACACACACACATTATGTAATATATAGAGAAAATAATATTTTAATATCAAACCTTTTAAGATAAATCTAAACCATACTTGTGTGCAGAAGGGAACACTAAAAATAACTATAAATCAGGATCGAAATCCTTTATAAGGAAACATCATAATGTTTAGTACTTTTCAGCTTAGTATTTTAGTATTTTTCAGCTTATAAACAGGGAAATAAGAAGATGCATGAAAAATCCTTTGACATAATGTCAGAATCTGTGACTATTTAATGAATTTGATTGGAACAGCATTCAAGCACAAGAAAGTGGTTCTTATATTATGAAAGCAACTGTTGTCTTTGACACTGTCTTATTAAAAAGATGATTGGATAAATGGAACTTTGGCAGGGGTGGGTTCTAACTTACCTTGCTGCTGATTCGCTTCCTCCTACGCCGTGTGTCTGCACATACATTGCATGACACATGGCTGCGCCACATAGGTGTGTGCGCATGTGCAGTGCCAAAAACTCACAAAAAATAAAAAATAAAACAAAAAAGAAGTTGGCGGTGCATGCACATGAAAATTGGCTATGTGCATGCACAGAAGAAACAAATCAGCAAAAAATCCCTTTTTTAAAAAAAAATGGCAATGTCCACAGACCAGCACCAACAGAAACCGGCTCTGTAACATCATCAGCAGTTAGCTACCGGTTCTATAAAAGCAGTGTGAATCGAGAGGAACCCACCTCTGATGCTCCTGAATCAAAATATGCCTCACCTTACCAGTTGCTGGTGCCCTGATTATGGGCATCTCATGAGCATTTGGTGGGAATTCCAGACTAAATATCCATTAATCCATGAAAACCCATTTGAGTTTCAATTTAGTTTCTTATTCGACTACAATCCAGACTCAAAATCTTACAAGATGTTGATTTCATTCTACAGTCAATGATATTGTGAACTGCATTCAAAACAGGTGTATCTACTAAAATTATTTCACTAGATAGCAAATTTTCATAGAGTTAAAGATTAGGTGGCCTGAATGACAAATGCAGTAGTGCCAGATTTATTGAGCACATCCACATCAGAAAAGGTAATGCACATTCTAATTGAAGATGTTAGCTTTCACTCTTAGATAAAAAATATTTCATTATTTTTCCTACTGTCCTACGAGTTTATTTTTATCCCAGAATGTGTGGTTGACAGCATAAGAATATAATATGAAAGACTCTTATCAAATAATTTCTAAAACAGTTTTAAAAAGCTTAAAAGAATAGTTCTCTACAAAGCAGCTACCCCATCAAAAAACAAATAGCCTTATGGTTTTATCTGTAACTGACTTTGAAATTGAAACAGAAGAATAGGCATTTTGCAAGAATTATTTGACATAAAATGTCAGATCTCCAAGATATTAATAAGCCGGCCAATTTTCTCACTCACACACAAAAAAATTATTAAAGTGTCTTTAAAATGACTGATGTTGAATGCCAGAATTCCTTAAAATCATCATTGTTATATTATTATGCACAGTGTTAAAAAATAGAGAGTTTTTTGTAAAATATTTAAGGCTGACATTAATAAAATGTAACTCAGTTAAGGCTGTTGCAGAAGCTGGAACCAAGTTTCTAAGAGAATCTAAAAATAGTAAACTGATAACAGATTTTTCTTTCTTTCTATTCTAATCATTACTTCATAAGTATGTGGTTTGTATTTCTTTGTTTATTTCATCATTTCATGCAAACATGAGATCAATTTGTAATACCTTTTGGTTTCTATACTACTTGTATTTACTCTAATATGCTACATTTTTTCCACTCATTATATGGACTTATTTTTATTATTTCATTTATTTCATTGTACATCTCTCTCTCTCTCTCTCTCTCTCTCTCTCTCTCTCTCTGTGTGTATTGCCACTACAATATATACTATATTTCTGTATTTAAAGTTGCAAATTATTCATCTGGTCATAGGGTCCTAGTATTGCTATATGCCCTGCCTGTTCAATCTGAAATAATTTTATTTCATTTTTTAATTCAACAAGAAAGAAGGAAGGAAGAAAGAAAGAAAGAAAGAAAGAAAGAAAGAAAGAAAGAAAGAAAGAAAGAAAGAAAGAAGAATATATTTCTCCATCTGGCTCCTTCCCTGGGCCTTATGTTAGACAAGATGGTCCATTGAATATATGTTTGGAATGATGTTGCTTTTATTTCTATAGTTGCTATGGAACTGGTCAGTTGTGCAATTCTGATGATAGAAAGAAGACACTAGAAGACAGAACACTTTGAGCAGGGCTGTCAAACTCATGACCTGTGGGCCACATATGTCACACACTGGCCACACCCACACCTGGTTTAGCAAAGGGGGGAAAGTCTCAATACATCACATGATGCCGCTGTGATAATGTGAGTTTGACACCCTTGACTTAGAGAATATAAGAACAATTTTATTGAATTAAACCAAGCTCAGTCAAGTTCCATGATCATTTTTTAAAGTGAATATGCCTAAAACATCTCACTCAAAAATGAAACAAGGTTGTGAGATAGGTTTCCCTTGCTATTTGTTTTCAATATTGATATTAAAGGTAGAAAATGATCATTTTTGAATACTGATTAATACTTTGAATGCAGAAGGTTCCAGGTTTCAGGCATATTTACTCAAAAGGGTCTCAAAGCAATTAATGATAATAGTTTTTATCTAAAACCCAAAATAGCGGCTACAGATTCTGACTGATATGTATCAACAGATAGTTGTCACAGGTAGAAGAAGGATTTATAGCTATTTGCTGCTATTCTTAAGTGTATCTTGAGAATTTGCAAAATTATTTTTAAAGCCATTACTTTTTGACTTTTCAGTTGGGAAAATAATCTATGAGCAATAACAAAACAATAGGTCTTTTGCAGTGGTGAAATCCATTTTTTTTACTACCGATTCTGTGGGTGTGGTTTGGTGGGCATAGCAGGGGAAGAATACTACAAAATCTCCATTCCAACCCCACTTCAGGGGAAGGATACTGCAAAATCACCATTCACTCCCCACTCTTGGGCCAGCCAGAGGTGGTATTTGCTGGTTCTCTGAACTACTCAAAACCTTTGCTATGGGTTCTCAGGAATCTGGCAGAACCTGCTGGATTTTACCCCTGATCTTTTGCCAATTTATAAACTTATCCAAAATCAATTTTTAACATGACATCAAATTGACAAAAGGATTATAACTCACCCTCACTGTTCATATTTGTCCTAGTCTGAGAAATGTCTCCTAACAAATATTGTTTTGCATAAATATAACATTTGTTGAAAAATATTCTAGCTGCTACAAGAATAATTTTGTGCTAAAATGATGATGTGATTATGTTTTTCCCCCTTTTAGTAAAACATAGCAGTCTACAATTAAAGAAACTCCTTATATTTTGATGTGATATTAATAATTCTTTATAATACATTCAACACTAAGTCTTTATTCCATCCCTACTTTTTAAATTGTATACATGCATTACCCTATGATGTTTTAGAGCTAATAACTATGCATATTATTGACTTAGACTTTACTATTTCATTCAGTTTCCATTATACTCAGTGTTTAAGAGTACCATAGGATAGTAAACATTTGACAGTTGCATTCATCAGGCTGAAATAGTCACAAATACAAATACTGTACACAAATACAGAATAATACAATTAATACATTCATAACGAAAGCATGAATTTAGGTAATATCATACGTGCATACTTTGTAACTTTGGATCAATGGTGGGTTGCTACCGGTTCGTCCCGCCCACCTGCCCAGATGTCATCATGGATAATTTGCACATGTGCAGAACATCGCGCATGAGCAAAGCGAGTGTGCATGCATGCACATTCACAGTTCTTAACCAGTAGCAGAGATAGGTGAGACCCATTACTGCTTTGGATCTTGCATAAGCATAGAACTAAACTCTTTTCCAAATCATTGTGAAAGCACCCACATCAAAATTCATATATCTGTTCAAATCCCACTGGATTCTTTTATTCATTCATATGCCACACACTTTGCACAGATACAGGATTTGTGTTATAATTCTGTTATAATTATATCCTTGATTTCTATTCCTCTACATCTGCTGGCAAGGAAGAAAAGAAAATTAATCCCTCTCACCAATCCCTCTAACTCCAATATTTCTGTTTTACACTGCATCAAGATCAGTCCCACTCAGATGATGATTGGTTAGGGAGAAAGGGAAAAATAAATGGCTGGTTTTCTAAAACTAGTTTGGCAGTCCCAAAGACATCATGATATGAAAAAAAAATATTTCGTTTTTGAAAAAGGCTATATAAATAGGATATTCTCACATTTACAAGCACAACTGGAATCATAATTTCTGCTATACGTTGTTGCAATCTTAAATTAGGCTGAATCCAATTTTATGAGAACTTTTATGATGGCTCTTAAGCAAATCAGATGTTTATCAAGTAAATCATGCAATTGTTAAATTCAGCTTCCCCAACAGGCATTTTTTTAACAGAACTCAGCAAAAAAAAAGAGATTTCAAATCAAAATAATATAACTGGACGATGCTGTAAATATATTTATTGTATATAAATACAATATTATATCGTGAATATAAGCCAGTTGCAAAGCATCTAAATTATAGCCACATAACTTTGGAGTGGTGCTAAAGACATCAGTGCAAGTAGAGGTCCTAAATCCCTTTTTCCAAGGCTGTTGTAACATTCAACCACCATTAAACAAATGGTTGCAATTCAAGGATTACACGCATTTCTCATTTTTGGCCACACTAAAGTCTTATTATTTTGCTACATTCAATAATTTAAGTGTGGTTCTAGTCTATTTCTATGAATTAAACAGGCAAGGGACTTATTTAAAGATACAATATGTATAATTATTTATATATCTTGACAATCCGTTTCATGTACAATTAGATATTATTCCCAATTTCTGAATGTTCCTTTATTCCATTTAACTATAAAATTGATTAGCCAGGGATCTTTTCCTTAACTGCACTAGTTAGCTAGAATAGCTCACATAAAATTTGAACTTCTGGGTTTTCTTCTATGGACAAAGGATTGAAAAATGTATTTCAGATGTCGGTGACTTTATACTCACAGCTCCCTGAAGTGAATTATCCAAATAATTATAGAGCTGGACATTAGGACTGCTTTATCAATGACCTCCACATGTTCTTACTTGCCAGTCTACTGATCAACATTTATAAAATTGCAAGTAAACAAAACAGGCATTTATTTCCCCATGTTAATTTTTGAAAATGACGAAAGTGTTTAAACCTCTTCCAGAGACTGCTAAAATCACAACACACTCCCTTACTGAAACACTAGCATCTGCAGCCAACTGTGATGACACCAAATGATGACCCCTAGGCAATGATATCATTGTGAAAAAGCCAAGATTATACATTTGCAACCCAATATCTAATGCAAGGCAAATAAATTGTGGCATTTGTGTGATCATATCATGGGATATGTTTTGTCACTTTGTTCTCCTTTACCCCCTCTGAAGATGCCCTTGCCTTTAGAAGTTGACAGGCTAACAGCAAGAAGACTAAGTTGCAAAATAACTATTAGGCTTGATTCAGAGATAATCTTTTCATCTTTGCTTTTTACTGCTTACTAGAAAATGAGTACAAAATATACACATTTATAAACATTTGTAACATTTGAATACAATTGAATAGAAGAGCTGGGGTGGAGCAGTGGTTAAAATGCAGTATTGCAGATATCCCACTACCAGGAGCTTGATCCTGACCAGCTTAATGTTGGCTCAGGCTTCCATCCTTCCAAGGTCAGTAAACAAAGACCCAGATTGTTGGGGGCAATATGCTGATGCTGTAAGCAACTTAGAGAGTGCTATAAGACACTGTGAAGTGGCATACAAGTCTAAGTGCTAATGGTATTATTACTTTTTTACATCAGAAGACTCTATTACTTCTGGGGCATATTTCAATCAATACCACTTGAAAATCTCTCTATCTCTCTCTCTCTCTCTCTCCCCATGCATAGATGGAAAATTGTTTTTGCCATTTTCTCTCTTTTTCATTAAGAAAGAGCAATCTGCCATGCTACTTAGTCTAAATTATGGTTGCAAGCCTAGTTTGGTATAGTGGTTAAGGCACTAGACTAGAAACAAAGAGACTGTGAGTTCTAAGCCTTCCTTATATTCAAAGCCGGTTGACTGGTCTTGGGGGAGTCAGTCATGCTATTTCAGCCCTGAGAAGTAGGCAAAACACTTCTGAAAAATCATGCAATGGCTTGTTCAGTCAAGAGGAGTCAAGAGTGATGGGCAGATAGAAGGAAGGAAGGAAGGAAGGAAGGAGGGATAGAAATACACTTGATAGTTTACTTTCAGAAAGCAATCCCAGTACTTGCTATTCTTACTGCATTGTTTGACACATGATATTCAATAAGAACCTACATGATCTAAATTGTTAGAGTAGGCAATTATATGGTTTAAATGGAACAATTTCTTCCTTTAGTGTGTTAGAGCTCCAAAATTACTTTTCTTGTTTAACTTCAATCTGCAGCATGATAGATTGCAAGGATCCTGATACTTTGGACTGTAGGTATATATTGTGTGTGATGTGAGAACGGATATAGGTTATTTCTCCAAAAGAAACAAAAAAGAGGACTTCTTTTTTTAAACTTCTTGGTTTTCAGTAAGTTGACCCAATTCTGATTCCTGGAATAACATGTGTATTAGAACATAGCTGTATAGTAGTTTTCCATTTCATCAATTTTGTTGACACATTTCTGGTTTGTTTGTTTTTAAGTGTGCATGTCTATGTGTGTATATGTATACATGTGCTATACACATACAAACCCATGATAGGTTTACATAGCAATTGGCTTCACAAATGACATATATCATGAGACTGAAACATTCCAGATTAATATAAACTATTATTTTCCCTGCATGTGAAAGAATTATTAGCTGAAAAGCAATAGAACAGGAATAAGACATATGATCTTTAACTAAATATAGAAAAATATCTTTTAGCATTTGATAAAATGCTGCAAACAAGATCAAAGAACAGTACAAGTTAAAATAGTTTTCTTTTTAACCAAGAAAGAAAGAAAGAAAGAAAGAGGGAGGGAGGGAGGGACAGAGAAAGAAAGAAGGAAAGAAAGAAAGGAAGAAAGAAAGAAAAGGAAAAGAATTGCAATAAAATGTAAAACGGATTTTCTACATCTTACATTACAATTCAGATCCTGGTTATTTTGTCACTATTTAGAATAGAATAGAATTTTATTGGCCAAGTGTGATTGGACACACTAGGAATTTGTCTTGGTGCATATGCTCTCAGTGTATATAAAGGAAAAAGATACATTTGCCACAAATCACGTGGTACAACACTTAACAATTGTCATAGGGGTCAAATAAGCAATGAAGAAATAATAAATATTAATACAAATCTTAGGATACAAGCAACAAGTTACAGTTATACAGTCCTAAGTGGGAGGAAAAGGATGATATGAATTATGAGAAAAACTAGTAGAAATAGAAGTTCAGATTTAGTAAAAAGTCTGACAGTGTTGAGGGAATTATTTGTTTAGTAGAGTGACAGTGTTCGGGGAAAAACTGTTCTTGTGTCTAGTTGTCGTGGTGTGCAGTGCTCCTTAGCAACATTTTGAGGGTAGGAGTTGAAATAGTTTGTGTCCAGGATGTGAGGGGTCAGTAAATATTTTCTCTGCCCTGTTTTTGACTCGTGCAGTATACAGGTCCTCAGTGGAAGACAGTTGGCAGCAATTGTTTTTTCTGCAGTTCTGATTATCCTTTGAAGTCTGTGTTGGTCCTGTTGGGTTGTAGCACCAAACCAGACAGTTATAGAGGTGCAGATGACAGACTCAATGATTCCTCTGTAGAACTGAATCAGCAGCTCCTTAGGCAGCTTGAGCTTCCTGAGCTGGCGGAGAAAGAACATTCTTTGTTGTGCATTTTTGATGATGTTTTTGATGTTAGGTGACCATTTTAGGTCTTAAGATATGATAGTACCTAGAAATTTGAAGGTCTCTACTGTTAATACTATGTTGTGTAATATTGTGAGAAGTGGAAGGGTGGAAGGGTTTCTCCTAAAGTTTACCACCATTTCTACGGTTTTGAGTGTGTTCAGTTCTATATTGTTCTGGTCACACCACACGGATAGTTGTTCAACCTCCCGTCTGTATGCGGATTCATCATTGTCTCGAATGAGTCCGATCACGGTTGTATCGTCTGCAAACTTCAGTGGTTTAACCAATGGATTGTTTGAGATGCAGTCATTAGTGAATAGAGAGAAGTGGTGAGGGTTTGATACCCATGTTCTACACAGTAAGTTTGTGTGTGTGTGTATGTGCATCACATGTTTTTGCTGAATTTGAAAATTAAGGGAGACTAGGATAGATCTACACACACACACACACACACACACACACACACACACACACACACACACTATCTTGTCAGACAATACATTTACCAATACATGGAATATGGAATATGAAATATGGAATAAAGTTATTGGAAATATATCAAATGAAAAGCAGATTGTGGACTGTTTCAATGTATCACATTAAGGATATGAAAACTGAAGGCAACAAAATCCCCAAAACTAAACAGAAGTTAATACATTCTACAAATTAACATAGGGACAGTTACATTTTGCTGAATTTTTTTTATTGTTTGTTTTTATTTTTGCATATGAACAAGAAAACAAGATATCATGCAGGTGGAATGTCAGTGGTCTTTTCACTTCTGATTCTCTTTTTTCTTTCTATATCATTATTGGTTTTTAGATTGTCCACTTAACAGCAGGGATTGTGGTTTCATACTCATTTGCAAGGCACTCCAAATAAAACAGTATTATGGCTGCAATAAACATTCTGATCCTACTCAACAGAATAATGATCCTGGGCTATCAAATTTCATTGAGAATCTCATTTTTTAAATAATAGTATCATAAAATTAATGTAATGTAATGTAATGTAATTAATGTAATTCATGCTAACAGTAGTGACAATATGACTTTATCTTTATTGAATATCAACTGTATGCCAACATTTGAAGAGTTTTAGTTTATGCAATACACATAATTTCTTTGTATTATATAAAGGACATGGTCACATAATATACAAGGCAGTAAACATGACAATTTTTACTGCTAGTAGATTTCAAGATCCTGCTTGAGATTATTATTCTTAGAGTCATAGCTACAAAGGTTATAGTAGTTTGCTTCCATAGTGGGTTCTAAAATCCATTGCTACCAGTTCATGCACAAGCTCGCTTAACTTCCAATTAAGACATTGGGCTGTTTTTCAACCCCTACAGGTTCCAGAGGCTTTCCTGAAGCCTTCCAGAAGGCCAAAAATATTATATAATAGAATAGATTTTTTATTGGCCAAATGTGATTGGGTACACAAGGAATTTGTCTTGGTGCATATGCTCTCAGTGTACATAAGAAAAAAGATACATTTGTCATAAGGTACAACACTTAATGATATGCTTGTAATTGAGGCTTGGTACAAATAAGCAATCAAATTATATTAGGAATCAATCAATGCAAATCACAAGCAACAAAGTTACAGTCATACAATCATTAGTGGGAAAGATGGGAGATGGGTGATGGGAATGATGAGAAGTTTAATAGTAGTGCAGACTTAGTAAATAGATTGACAGAGGTATGGCATTTGGGACAAGACTATTCTTGTGTCTAGTTGTTCTGGTGTACTGTGCTCTATAGAGTTGTTTTGAGGATAGGAGTTGCAACAGTTTGTTTTCAGTATGTGAAGGGTTTGTAAATATTTTCACAGCTCTCTTTTTGACTCATGCAATGTACTGGTCCTCAATGGAAGGCAAGTTGGTAGCAATATAAGTATCAAAAGACCCAATAGGCATCCCCCCCTGTAATTATTACAATTACAGTGTTGTAATTACTTGTTCCTCTCTACATTTGAGACGTTGAGATTCCAGAATTCATAAATATAGTTAGATTTAGAAATAAAACAGTCACTGCTACTTAATAATTATGGATACCATCAACTTGGAATTTGTAGCTGTTTGGGGCTTTTACTTTTAAAAGCCAATGCTAAAATTGTTTTCATACTATCACATCTTCATCTGCAAATTTGCAACATGGTCACAGTGAAGTGTGACTTAATTTCTGAAGTTACTTAAGAGTATTCTCAGTTACACACATTCACACACATACTGCACATATCCCATGTAATAAAAACTGTGGTTGTAAGCTAAGCTTAAGGAAAAATCACCATGTTCTGCTTGTTCAAAATAAGATACTCATCTGTTAAAGTTTAAAAATGCAAAGTACACACAGTAGAAATATACAGATGAACAGCCTGGTAGCTTGTAATGCAACCAGCAAAATTGTAAGTGTTATTTGGAAGCTTTTGAAAATATCATTTTTTGAACTATGCATTCCAGGGATGATATTGTTGCTAATCATAATAACATTAAGAAAAATAACTCTGCATAACAGAGATTGCAAATAATGTATCCCAAGAGAAATATTAATCAGAACCTATTTGCTCCTAATTGAATTAAATGTTCTTGCAAACCAAATGAGTGTTTTGGAAAAGCTTGTGGATTTGCAATCTAGAATATTATAAGTCTGTACATAAATTCTGAGCAATTTTATTTCCAGAAGTTTCCAACTGTATTTCCCCTTTCTGTTTCTTTCTGTCTTATTTTTTGAATTGAACTGAAGATTATTTTTAAGGGGAAAAAAATCTACACCAACTACTGAGCAACACCATAACAGCAGTTGCTCTATTATTCACCTTGACTAAATTGGCACCATATAATTTGCATTTTGACCTCCCTCCTCCCCAATCATACTTTACATTGACAGACCTCTGTTTCTTCAAATACTTATTCTTTACTTGAGTTTTCTTATGGTTATAAAAGGAAGTAAGAAAATAAAAAGAGAATTGAGAACGACAATTCCACGAATAGAATGGAATGGAATAGATTAGAATAGAATAGAATAGAATTTTTTATTGGCCAAGTGTGATTGGACACACAAGGAATGTGTCTTGGTGCATATGCTCTCAGTGTATATAAAATAAAAGATAAGTTAATTGGATTAATGTATTGGATTGTCTTTTCACTTGTTGTGAGCCGCCCCGAGTTTTCGGAGAGGGGCGGCATACAAATCCAAATAATAAATAAATAAATAAATAAATAAATAAATAAATAAATAAATAAGGTACAATACTTGATAATTGTCCAGGTACAAATAAGCAATCAAATCATATTAGGAACCAATCAACCAACAAGCTGCAAGAAAGTGAAAAGCTGTAATTTTTGCTTCTGTAGGGGTCAATGAAAGAGTCTAAGATGTCGTTCAGTAGCCGGATGGGATCTCTGCCACAATTCCATACCTGCAACAGTGACACAGTGTGAACTGACTTTTCAACACGTCTAGCGGAAAAGGCAGAAAAGGAAAGAGTAATGCATAAAATGTGTGAAGTGGAAAGATAAACATTTAAGCTAAAATAATTAGCTGAGCGATCTATGAGAAAGCATGAAGTTGTCAACAATCCTTCTGATGGAGGAGGACTCAGCACGGAGCAGATGGACTTGCACAAAGAAACTCCTTGCTGGTTACAAAGAATAGCTTTTGTGGAGGCAGTGAAATAGCCACACACTGGGAATTCAGGAAAGGTCAAGTTTTCAAGACTGCAAGCTAAGTAAAGTACCACAAGATAAGACTATATTTGGGGCATGGGGAAAACAGGGTAGAGAAAGGAATGTGTTAATTATTTTGCAAAAGAAAACAGAAAAAAGTAACATTTTGTTTTGTTTCACATGCAAACCATTGTGTCCAGATTTTCATATATCATAGGATATTTGTTAAAACATATGTGAGATGTTCATCAACAGTGAGCTAAAACTTTCACTGCAACATATATCTTTCTGAACTGCTCTTCCCTCCCGGACTTATATAATAACAATAACATTTCCTTTCACTTCTTCAAAATAACAATAACAATAAACTACAAGGAAGCTGATGAAACAATTTATCACATCCTCAGTGGCTGCAAGAAAATCACACAGATGGACTATAAACGGAGGCACAACTACGTGGCCCAGATGCTTCATTTGAACCTGTGCCTCAACTACCATCTACCTGTGCCTCAACTACCATCTAAGAACTGGTGGAATCATAAACCTGAGAAAGTAGTTGAAAAAAAACATTTACTTTGGGACTTTCGAATTCAAACTGACGGGGTTTTGAAACACAATACACTGGACCTTATGGGAAAGAAAGGGGTGTGGATCATTGATGTCGCCATACCAGGTGACAGTCGGATTGATGAAAAACAAGAAAAATGTAGCTGATATCAGAAATTTAAAATTGAACTACAACGACTCTGGCATAAACCAGTACAGGTGGTCCCAGTAGTAATCGGTACACCTGGTGCTGTGCCAAAAGACCTTAGCTGGCATTTGAAAACAATAAACATTGACAAAATCACGATCTGTCAGTTGCAAAAGGTCACCGTACTTGGATCTGCACGCATCATAAAAAATACATCACACAGTCCTAGAGGCTTGGGAAGTGTTCAACTTGTGATATTGTGATATGAAATCCAGCATATAAATATCATTTGCAGTGCATTATTGGGTTTTTGGTGAATGAAATAATAAATCTTGTGGCACCAGCATTTTTTTCCTTCAGCCTACATTTATATATAGTAGTTATCCAAATTTGAACATGATCAAAATAATTGGAAACAAAGGACAATGTGGGCATACAAATCTGTGTAGTAGCAAATGACAGACAAAAACAATGCTCACCCCATAAAGCAATCACTTGTAACACTGAACGTAGACTGACAGTTTGAAAGAAAGAAAGCAGCAGTAGCAGCAGCATTTTAACAATCTTAAAATATCAGTTTTTCCTGGCAGTCTACATAGTACTAAAAGCATCATGCCCAGGAGTGGGCAGGTCGGAAGTGTTCTGAACCTGGACTGGAATCTGGCTGGCTGCTCCAAGGATCCGAGCTTTCAGGAGGGCCAGTAGGGATGGGGAAGTACAGATCTCAGGAGGTAAATGGTTCCAGAGAGCCGGAGCTGCCACATAGAAGCCCTCGCCCAGGCCCTGCCAACTGACTCTGTTTAACTGACAGGACCCAGAGAAGGCCAACCCTCTGGGCCCTTATCAGTCACTGGAAGCTATGCAGTAGAAGATAATATGGCCCTAAGCCATGTAGGGCTTTATGGGTGATAACCAATACCTTGAATTGTGTCTGGAGACTGATTGGGAGCCAGTGCAGCTTGCAGAGAGTTGGTGTGATATGGGTGTACCTAGGTTTACCCACAACAGCTCACATGCATTCTGTTGTGGTTAGCTCTGGCCCAGCTCCTGCCCCAAGGACTGTGGATGTGGGGGAGACATCCACATGCTGCAGGCCTGTTTTGCCCCAGGTGGAATCTGCTGATGAAGGCTCCTCTGACCAAAAAGACATGAGTGACAGGGAGGAGGAGAGTGTGGCAGACAGCTCAGAAGGAGATCAATTATCTAGCTCCTCCTTGGATTCAGAACAAGAGTTAATGATACAGCCACGCATGCGGAGAGCAATGCATAGGCAACAACAACTGAGAGATTATTATCGAAGAAAATGAGGCCACCTGTGGTTCGGTGGGCCTGTGATAATTAGTGAGGCTGCTATAAATAGCAGCCTGTGGGTTTGGCCATTGTGGAGGATTATCTGACCGTTGTGTTTCGTGACTGCTTTACTGACTTTGACCTTTTGTGTGCTGATTTTTCCCCGCTTTGAAACTAAACCAGAGCAAAGTGTGTTTCACTTTGTGAAAGAAGAAGGACTGTGAATTGCCTCACAGCTGCAAGCTAAGTATCACAGAACTGATAAGGGACTTATACAAATTACCAGTTTGTTGGGAGACCAGTGCTCTTTGCTATACCAAAAGAGGGCTTAGTTTAAGTGAATTTTCATTATAAAGAACATTGTTTTGAATTTTCAAACGTGTGTGTGTGTGAAATTTGTACCTGTGAATTTTTGGGAGGAGTGTACCAGAGAGCCTGACAGAACACATTCTGGACAGGTTTTAGACTCAGAAAACTTTGCAGAGGTAGCCCCATTTTATTCATCCCCCAATTATGGAGGAATTGTCACTGCCCAAATTCATCTAGTTTCTGTTTACTCTAGCACTTTGTTTCATCAAGTCTCCTTAATGGTTCTCATCCTGCTTCCAAAGAAGTGGGTCAATTTAAGCCAAGTGAATTTTGCATTGCTAAGGGCTTCCTCCTCTGTTTTGTCAGAGGCTATGAAAGTGAAACATTGAAAAACAATGCACTGGGGATTTTGCCTGCGATTTCCATGGTATTAGGATGAAATGAAGTTTAAAACTTCTTAAACTTGGCTAAACATTTGGTGTTGTCACAGCTGAGAGGGATCAGAAAATGTTTGAATCTTTAATAAGAAAGATAAGGGAGTTTATTGAACGTTAATATGCACATGCTAGTTCACTGTGTTAAGAATTTAATTCTAGATTATTTTAAAAACGTAAAAGTTTCACTCTCTACATTTGTGTTGTTTTATTATCAAATTCACTAAAATCAATACACCTGTAATAGACATATAAAGATGATTGCATTTCCCATGGCAATGTATAATTCCAGATAAAATGGAATTTTAAAATCATGCTCGGGCACAGCATGGGGAATCTGTACTTTTTAAGGCTTTAAAGTGATTCCAGAGGCTTCAGCTTTGATTCTGGCAAAAGCACTAAGGAATGGGAAATAATCCTTTCCTCAATCCCATTGTCTTAATCTAAATTGGCTTTGAAGCTTCTCTAAACCTCCTAGGGGAAAAAATACAGACACTTTACCAATATCTACATTTTCTGCCTTATAAATCTAGGAGAAAACCATCATGTGTTTTAAGCACAAAACATGTGGCACCTCATCGTACTCAAATGCTGAGAAAAAGTCAAGATTGAGAAGTTCCCATTGTATAAATCTGGTAAATCTTGCTAATTTAAATTAAATTGGAAACTGAGTCCAATTCTAAAGTCCAGAGAGTCCACACACACAATCCTGAACAGCAAAAACCATGATCTTACGAAACAATGAATCAGATTAACTGCCATGAGGCTAAAACACCAGGCTGAACTTTTATCTGTAGCACTAATTACAGCAGCCCCACCCAACCACAGGTGGCCTCATTTTCTCTTGTAATAATCCTTCAGTTGTTGTCTCCTATGCATCACTCTACTCATGCGTGGATGTGTCATTAATTCTTGTTCAGAATCCAGGGATGATACAGATGACTGATCTCCTCCTGGGCTCTCTGCCAAATTCCCCTCTTCCCTGTCACTCACACTTCCTTGGTCAGAGGAGATTTCATCGGCAGATTCTACTGGGAGCAAAACAGGCCTGCAGCATATTGATGTCTCCCCCACATCCACCTCCACATTCCTTGGGGCAGGAGCTGGACCAGAGCTAACCACAACGCAGTTCAGTGGGGCTTACTACTAAGTCAGTGGGCACAGAATGCCCTCTGTATTACTAAAAAGACTGCTTGCAATAAAACATAAGCACACACACAAATACTGTATGTGGCTTGGAAAGTGAAAAATAAAAGACAGACTCATCACAATTTCTCTTGCAGAGTTAGAAATGGAGTTTACTGGCATTTGAGGCAGGCAAGCAATTTGGTTTTGTGAAAGTGCATGTGGTGTGGAATAGACAGCCAAGTCACCCCTGCATAGAATACTTAGAACTGCTGGCAATCTGTAGTCAGTGAGAAGAGCTGTGTTGAGGTATAAGTGGATGACTGATTATGTTTTACATTTCTCTTTCTCCCCAGTCTCACAAGGAACCAATTCTGTTCGTCCAGGAACCCAGTTTGAAAAATATTGTATTAGAGCATTGTAGAAAACCAAGCTTTATGTACTCAGTTACAAAAATGTGGTTTAAATAGTTAAAAAAATACACCAAAATAATCTTAATATAACTGCAGCTGAATAAATTATCTGAAGGATTTTGGCCATATTTCTTCTCAGCAGATCCAGCTTGAGGCAAGTGAAATTCTCACGTTTCCCGCATAGAGTTGCATATTCAAGTTCATTACTCAAACAATAGATTAGTTTCTCTCTCCCTCTCTTTCCCATCATATAACCATATGGTTTTTTAAAAAAGATAGAAAATAGGGAGGGGTTTGGGCCTCAGAATAAATTATAGGCAAGAATATCTTTTTATTAAGATGCTTGCAAGCTAATTGTTTAAATGTTGATGTCACACCAAAACCCACATATTATACCATGGAAAGGCAAGTAAAACTCTTTCCCATCCAAACATCGCTCAGTTTTAGGAATTCCTTTACAGGTCTAAGAAACTGGTTTATGTTACAGTAGTCCCTCGCTATACCACGCTTCACCTACTGCGGCTTCACTTCATCGCGGGTTTCTGAGGAAGTCGATCGGCAGATTTAAACAGCCCGCCGAACTCGATCGGCAGGTTTTTTTAAAAAAATAAAAAAATCTAAAATTGTAAATACTGTTTTTAAATACTGTATCTAAAATAAATACTGTGTGGGAAGGGTTTATAAACACTTAAAACAATGAAAACTTACCAAACAATTACAATATAAATACTTAAATAAGTACTATCAGTTGATAAATTCCCCATCGCGGATTTCACCTATCGCGGCCAGGTCTGGAACGTAACACCAGCGATAGGTGAGGGACTACTGTACTTCCTAAGCTGTTTTGGAGTCCAGGATTCGTGGTGCTGTCTCTGTTGTGTATTAAAAAAAATTAAAGCTCTGCCATGATAACTGAGGTGACATTTATCTAAAAATTAAACAGACCTTTACACATTGCAGTGGCTTGAAAGTTATAGAGGAATATGGAGATGACGCTGAAAAAAGAATTCAGTGTTATTATATATAAACATCTATATACAGTATCCAGCCTTGATAGACAGCAGGAAGCGAGTGGGAAAAAGATCAAGATATTGTATCTTAATTTTCTTTAAGGGGTGGGGCTGGAGAAATTTTGTTAGGTTTTCAAGGTTATTGTCATTATACACTCTAATAAGAAGGTAGAGTTTCATTAATTCATGTAATGTCTATCTGGTCTGGCTCAATTGCTTCTATCACTTCTGATAATTTGGTGATTTTGTGGAATGTCCTTAGTCTATCCAAATGAGAAGAAAAAAGATGATGAAAAGAAATAGACAGTGGGGAGAAATTCTACAGTAGATGCCTACTTTTGCTGTCTTCTCTTTCTGCTTTTTTTCTCCAATAGCCTTTGGATTGTGATGCAGTGTTGTAATCCTGGGGACATTATCCAATTATTGTAGAAAGGAGTGGTATAAATTGTCACTAGTTCTCCCTTCAAAAACAAATAACATTAAAATTTGAGCAGGAGAAATTGATGTAAGCAAAATCTGGATGCTGGACATGCATGCCCCCCAACAGTGTATAACATACATGATATTTACATTTCTCATTTCATGCTCTTAGGACTCAGATGAAATAAGCAATCAACCGTCTTTTAAATGGGCACATTCTAAAAGCTGGAGCAGCACATTAATTCAGAAGCAAGAAATACGACCTGACCCTTTCACCCAACTATTGTTTAGTTTTTTTGAAGGAGTGATAAACTTGAGTGCAGCTTCAAGAGCTTAGAAGTTGAATGTAAGGGTGACTATTAAAAAAAAGGAACAATAGCTATGAGTTGTATGGAAATATATACTGAAGGGTAGGAAGAGTCCCTCAAAATGACAGGGTAACAATTTTGCAATTGTATTGTCATCTTTCCTGGTAATTATCTGTTCATTGCACTGTAAAGTCTTTTAGATATTTGGTTGTCATAATCACAGAGAGGCATTTGAGAAAAATTAAGACTTTTAACTGCTTAGTAGAAGAATGGTTCTACTACTCTGACTATAATATGATGCTAGGAAATCATTCCTTTCAGGATATATTATAGTTAACAGCAGATAAATTATTATGGTGTGGTTTAGCTGATCGTGATTATTAGAAAAGGGGCATTGGTCTTACCTGATATGCCTCTTCTTAAAAGGTAGAGCCAGAGTTCAGGATGGGTTGTCTTCGTCCACTCAGAATGAGGACCAAGCCTGTTATTTTTAACAGGATTCACCATCCTAAGACCCAGCTTTCACAAATCCAAAGAAGCAGACTCGATGTGGCTACCACTGGACACAGTCAATAATAAATAGATTTCACTTTCTGTAAACTGCCAATAAGGCGGAGACCTCAATGCAAAACAGCCTATCAAAATAAGAGGTGCCAGTCCAACAAACAAGGAATATCCAGGAACAGACCTCTCATGGGCAGGGCTGAATGCTGGCTCCACACTATGAGAACAGGTGTATCAGGTAAGACCATTGTGGGTGTAGCCAGCATTGAGGCTGGGACGTATCAAAACCAAATGTCCCCCAGGTGAGAATCGTCTAAGTCCATTTTATGGGACACCTTGTGGACCCTCTACAAAACCCTCTGGCTAAAGGCCACATCTGCTGAAACATATGAGTCGATCTTGTAATGATGGATAAACTGAAAAGGTGATGCCCAGGTAGCTACATGACACACCTCCTTTAAGAATTCCTGGATCACCCAGGCCACAGAAGTCACCATGCTATGGGTAGAGTGGTCTGTTCTCCCCACCAGTGTCATCATTGCAAGAGCTTGTATGCCTTAGCAATCGTACATCGTATCAAACGGCCAACAGTCATGGAGGAAACGTTCAGACCTAATGACTACCACAAAAAGGCCACAAAAAGTGCTTCTGTCTTACAGAAGTGGCATGTCCTGCCAATGTAAATATGTAAGGCCCTGTGGATGTCCAGCATGTGCCACAGTTTATCCGATGGATAGGGTGGGTTTGGGCAGAAATTCGGGAGGATGAGCTTCTGAGCCCTGTGAAAGGAGGAATTGACTTTGGGTATGAAAGAGGGGTCTAACCAAAGAACAACTTGGTCCAAATGGAATACATCTAAGTCCTTTCAAATAGAGAGCGCTCTCAGAGATCTGAAGAACTGATATGAGCGCCACCATGAAGGTGACCTAGATACCAGAGACTAGCTGATCTCAGTGGTTAATAAGAAGGCCCAGTCAGAGACTTCAACATCCTGGGAAGTTCCAGGTCAGTAGCGGTGAATCAATGAAGGGTAAAGGTTGGAGGCTGTCCATAAAAACTGGTGAACTATAGGAAATTGAGCCATGACTCATGGCCACCACCTGCCTGCAAATCATATTCAGAGAAAGTCCTATGTGCAGTCCCTGCTTGAAAAATTTTGGAAGGGGAATCTTCAAGAGCAAACAACCCTTGATTGTGTACCAAGCACATAGGGACTTCCACATTGTGGCATACATGGCTTAGTGGAGGGGTGGCAAGACATTTGGATGGTAAGTATAACCTTAGTATCATAATCCTGTTGCCTCAGAGCATGCCACTCAACCGCCAGGCAGTCAGTTGGTACTACAGGAGATCCAGGTGTACCAATGCCCCCTGACTGAGCAACAACTCACTCAGTGGTTTTCTCCATGGCAGAGACACAGACAGGGCCTTAAAGTCTGCAAACCAAGCCTATCATAGCCAAAGAGGCACCAGCAGTATCACCTCTACACATTCCTCCAACACCTTCTGGTTGCTCTGTGGCAGGATGGGTGGGTGGTGCGAAGGCATATAGGAGACCTCATGGCCAATTTCCTTGGAGAATATTCACCTGCTCTGCTCCCTAGAATGGAAACTGAAAGAAAGAAGCTTGGTAGGTGGGCATTCTCCAGGGTTGCAAACATGTCAACCTCTAAGAGGCTGAAGTGGTTTGTGATGTCACAGAAGATGGATGGGTGCAGATGCCACTCTACATGGTCCACCATTGTCTGACTGAGCCAGTCCACTTGGGTATTGGAATCCCCAGATATATGGTCTGCTGAAAGTGAGAGAAGGTGCCACTCCATCCACAGTCCCAGTTTTATTACTTCTTGCATTAGAGTCCTGGAATGAGTGCCACTCCGCCAGCTCAAATGGGCTTTGGTCATAATGTGGTCCATCAGCATGAAAACATGTCTGCCAGACACTAGACATTGGAAATGTCTGAGGGTCAAAAACACAGCTTGAAGTTCCAGTCAGTTGATGGAGCATTAAGCCTCTGCTGGTGACCACCAGCCCTGAGCTATTTGCCTCTGTCCTGAATTGGGTCCAGAGTCTCTCCAAATAGATTCTGGCCCATGAAGGGAGCAGAGGCCAAGTCCCACTTGTGGCAAGCGTCCATGACCAAATCGGGAGATATGGAGAGTGGCATCCACTGCAAACTGAGTGGGAACTCCTTGGCGACAGATAACCTAAAACTGTCCAAAGGAAGATCAGCAAACTTTAGCTTTAAACCATGATTAGAAATTGGGACCACGGGGAGGAGCAGCAGCTTCAACTACTTGCCACGGCCACACAATGACAAGTGCACAGCAGCCCAAGCGGGGACCTTCATGGGTGTGGATGAGAGGCAGCCTGCTATTGGTTCATCGCTAGTGGTCAGGATGAATCTTAGAAGGTGATTAGTCAGTGAGAGTTCCCTGTGCCCCCACTCTTCCTGTCACTGATAGCTGGAGGGATTGTGAGGGGTATGTTTATGTTCGGATAGAGGCAGCTGGTGGAGGGCTAGATAAATGGCCTCTGCGGGCAATGTCCAGCATGCAGGCCATAGTTTAACTCATGTTTAACCCTGCTCAAAAACGCACCCTAAAGTTCTGTTCCAGGGTCTATTTGACCCGGACTGCAAATTGTTCATTTTAGGTACTTATATTTTGTCTTTTTGAAAGCTTTGTTTCACTTGGAAACAAGTTTGAACATTTCTGCACACAATGAAATGAAAATTGAAATGAAAAAATTTATGCTTATTGGTTTATTTTGCTCATAAAATGTGCTCCCCCATTTTTGTGAATTTTTAAAAGATTTATAGATAGTTGTGCCTGCAAAATGCATTCTATTTTACTAAAGTTGGTGAGGGATTGGTAGCTTGAACATATGAAAATTGAACTGAAAAAATTGATGCTTATTGGTTTATTTTGCTCATAAAAGGGCCCCCATGCTTATACTCAAATAGGCTTATACTTGAGTAGGCTTATACTCAAGTATAAGACCATATGATCTTATATTCGAAAATAAACCGATAAGCATCAATTTTTTTCAGTTCATTTATATTTTTCTTATGATCAGAAATGTTCAATTTTGTATATCAAACCTTTTGGGGGAAATCCCTTGGAGATTTGTAGCCTCAAAATAATATAAACTGACACAAAATGCTCAAAAATTGGGGGGGGGGTCTTTTTGATCAAAATAACCCAATAAGCATCAAGTTTTTCAGTTCAATTTTCATATCATTTTGTTCAGAAATGTTCAAACTAGTTTCCCAGTGAAAAAAGTTTTCAAACAGACCAAATTTAAGTACCTAAAAGATTTTTTTTGTTTCAGGTCAAATAGACCCGGGAACAATACAAGTGTAGATAAAATTTTGCCCAGAAAAAAGTTAGCCCCTGTTCTGTCTGGGTTTTCCCAGACCTCAACACCAACTGAAAAAACAGCCAGACACTCTGGTAAAAGCCAAAAGTATTTTATAGCTGGAAAAAATAAGCACAAAGGAAAACCTGTCTTCACAACAGACAGGCTATAATACGTTACAGCAGGGTCCTGATGTCCAGTCAATACCACAAGCTTCTTGCTGGCACCCCCCCCCAAGGTTTCAATAGTCCAAGGCACAAACCAGGATTGTAAGCCACCAAAGTTCACAGACAGGTCTCACGAATCTCCAAGATAAAACTCCACAAGCCAGGAAGGGTGGGTCCGCCTTTTATCCTTTCCCAAGAGCACCACACCCAAACCCAGCTGTGACCTCTAATGCTGGAAATACTTAGCCAATTGAGTCCGTCTCTGATTAGCTCTCCTTTGTCGCATATCTATGATGTCTTGAGCATTTTCCCCTAAGGAATCCAGGCTGCTTGCTGGGGAGAGCTCCCCCTGGTGGGACTCTGGCTGTCCTTCTTCTTCAGCCTGGGATTCCTCTTCCTCGTCAGTCTGCACCTCCTGTTCCTCAGCCTCTCCCTCTGAGCTGGAAACCGACAGAAGGTCAGCCATTCCCGGAGGGGTCCCAGACTGAACCACAACAGCCCCCACCCCAAAAAAATATTGTTATGATGATCAGCAATGTTAAGTTTAGTAAATCAATGCCTAAGATATTAAAAATATTTCTGATTGGAGCCTAAAAAAAATTTAAAGTGAAAATGGTTGCAAGCATTTTTTTTGGGGGGGAGGCCTTATTTCTGATTAGAAAACCCCCAATAAGCATCATTTCTTTCAGTTCATTTATACTTTTGTTATGTTCAGAAATGTTCAAACTACCAATCCCACACCAACTTCAGTAAAATTGAACGCATTTTGCAGGCTAAACTATGTATAAATTGAAATAAAGTTCACAAAAAATGTGGGGGCTTCCTTTTATGATCAAAATAAACCAATAAGCATTATTTTTTCAGTTCAATTTTCATATCATTGTGTGCAGAAATGGTCAGACTACTTTCCAAGTGAAAAAAGTTTTCAAATTGACCAAACATAAGCACCTCAAATGAAGAATTTTCAGGCCGGGTCATTGTGACCTGGGAACAGAATTTTAGGCCTATTTTTTTTCAGCAAGAAAGAAGCCCCCTACCCCACCCCAACATTCTCATAGATAGAACCCCTGAAATGATGCAAAGTCACTGATTGAAAAACACTGGTCTAGGGCAAGCTGCTCCCCCAACCATGAGGCAAGATATTCAGCCTCTGGGGCCCTTAAGGAGGTGCCTTGATGCAGGAAAAGCAATGGGTCATGAGCCAAAGCTTGGCTGCAGACCCTCTTAAGGATTTTGTCCCTGCACCGCTCCACCCTCTCCAAGGTCTTAGAATCCTGTGGGTTGTGAGAGGACTCTGCTACAGCCTGATTAGAAGGGCCAGGTTGATCTCACTGGGGGCATGATGATTGGTTTTGTGCAGCCATTTACCCCATGGTTTCTCTGTCAAACGACTCCATTCACAATTTTGAAGGCCCAACCAACAGGTGTTAAAATGGCCACCACAACTGTCAGAGGAAAATTGGCAGGCTGGCAGACAGCCAAGGAGCCATTGGTGCAGACCAGGGCAAGCCCTATGCAGTCCAGGCACCTGAAGAAAGCCTCGTATATGGCTTTGTTAACTTGCCAACCGAGATAATGCTTATAGGCCACTATTTCAGTGGGCTGGCAAGGATATGCCGAGGTAGGTGAGAAGCAGTGAAGGACTGCCATCTTCAGTGCTAGTGGTGCACCCTTTGAGGCCATTGCATGCATGTCTGGCAGGTGCACATGCACCTGTCAGTGCTAGATTTAGCTTCTGCGCATGTGCAGCAAGCAAAATATCATGTGAGGATGCACATGAGTGAGACTTCGGTGATATTCACTGATATTTTTGTTTCCTCGCATGCGCAAAAGTCAAATCTCACCTGGGGGCATGCATTGGGGGTGTGCAGCTGTGCACGCATCCCAAAAATTGCTACCGGAACGTAGACCTTGCCATTCCAGTAGTGGGAAGGCAGCATCCACCCTAGCAACAACAACAACAACAAGCAACAGGTCTGAAGTGGCAAGGGGAGGAGGGAGGTTTGGAAGAAGCCTCCCTGTGGTCAGATGACTGAACATGATCTCCTGATAGAAAGCAACAAAAGATCAGTCACTGCTGCCCCAAGAACAATCACCTGACATGGGAACTTCCAATGCCACACCACCCTTTCCGTCCATAACAGCCACCACACTGTGGGGCGTGTACTGTTCCAATGAGAAACCAGAGCAAGCCAATATCAATTAGGGAAAACAAAGCCCCTGCCACGGCAGGAGCCAAAGCTCAGCTGTCAATCACTTGAAATCTTGTATTCTGTCAAAGATTTGAAAAAGACTTATGATGGAGAAAGACCCATCCGATCAATTGAACTAGCAAGGAAGGTTTAAAATTCGCAATTCAGGAAGGGAGAAAAAGGTAGCCACAGTCTGAGAACCAAGTTGAAGCTGAGTCCTAGGAGGGCGGATCCTGCTAAAAGTAACAGACTCAGACCTCATTCTGAGTGGACAAGGACAACCCATCCTGAATCCTGGCTCCATCAACAATGGAGAATGCTATTTCTGCTTTTTTTTTCTTTCCATCTTTTCCAGCCCTGTGTTTTCCTGTTCCCCAAATAGAGTGCCATTAATGCAAGCACACACATAAATGTAACAGTAATGCAATAAAGAGTACATAATAAACTGAATCTTATCTGCTTTCCTGGAATTGACAAATATCTGGATTTATTTTTCAGATGAAAGGCGTAGAACTAAAGAAAAACAAAACAATGGTTAATGTGGCCATAGTAGCAAATCATATATTAGTGTGATGTAAAATATGAAATATGTTTACCCACAAATCTTACTAAGAAAAATATGAGAATTTGAATTACAAAGTGTGGCTAACATGTGTGATTGGTTTTTTGGTTTTTTTTGTTACATGCTGTAACAAATGTCCCTGCATTTAAGTTAAATTAAAATAATAGTAAAAGAACAATTTTTTAAAACTTTTGGATGATCGCCTGTCAGAAATAACACATAACATTCAAATATATTCTGATTATCATAATTTCTCCAGGACAGATCACAAATTTAGTACAATTATTATCTGAAATGAACTAGTGCGTGATAAAACTAATAGGAAATGGGGCTTTTTGGATATAGTAAATCAAAGCTAATGAACCATACATTGGCAGTTTTATGTTGTAGGTTCTAATTAGAAAGTATGTTAATGAAATTAGGGCATTTACTTAATTGCTGTGAACAATTATTTTCAAATTAAGGCTGGCAATTAAAATCTATGATTAAGCTCAGAGAATATGTTTTCTCCTGTCCCACAGATAACTTGTTTTACTCAATGTGCTATACTTGATAGTCAACAATGAAAAGTATCTGTCAATTAACCAAAGTAAATCACATGTCAGGCCTGGTGTAAATCTTGACTGAGCACACATTAGGGAAAAAAAGCAATTTATTTTCTATCTCAGTATTTAAGAAACTTAAGATCACCTAGGAATGCATTAAGCCACATTTTTCCCCTTTTCTTGGCAGGGGGAACTAAATTTGAATGTAAATTGGGGCTGATAAGGTCAAAGAAAAACTGTAATTATCATTTATATAACTGGTTTATTCAACCAATCTTTACTTCCCAGCTAAATATTTTCCCTCTATTTGCATACAGATTTTTCACCATTAGAGTTTAAGATGCAGTACCATGGCCTCCAAGAAAATATCCTTGAGACCCAAGATATTAAAGAAATTGTCTGTAAGAGAAGAAAAAAAATGTGCAGGCACAGGAGAATAACAATCCCACTGGGACAATTAAAATCTACTTCCACTGGTCCTCTTTAAAAAGCATGTCAAATACATGCTGATGATCAAAGCAGATCTGGGATGTTCAAGATCCAAAGCTTTTTCATTCTTCCAGCACTCTTGATAGGAAGGGCACTTACTAGAAAGATGCATTGCATTTCTGACTAAAATGCATTGCAAATTTAAAATTATATGCAGATTGTCACAAAAATGGAATGAAATTACCAGTACTTATACTGTGTGCAACCATAGAGCAGGAGCTTATTATGTAATAATAAATAATAATGGCATTACCAAAGAAATCAAACAAATCCCATGGGGGGCAGGTGTCATTAAATCATGAGTCCTACTGGATACAGTCTATTACTTAATCTCATCAAGAAAGGCTGTTTGCTGGTTCTCGGCTTAATGATGTAACTTGTCTGGGTTGACCTCAGGAGCACTAGGCCTTAATTGTATAGAAAATCTGAAGTAAATCCTATTTGATCACCTCTAGAATAAATAAAGCTGTGATAATTTTTTTTTATTTCTGTTGAATTTTAAAATCAGCATCTTAAAAACTACAGATTATTTAATACCATTTTTTCTACATCAAACATTAAAAATACACTTTCCTGCAAAATTTAACTGGAAATATGCACACAAACACATATGCCCCCACCCCTCTCCCCCCCAAAAAAAATCTCCAACAAGCAGAAAAATAAGTGAATTTAGCAGGCAAAACTGTTTGTTAAGCTTTTCTGACAAAAATGGAAAATATTTATTTTGATGACATTACTGACAAAAGTACCAGTATAAATTGGTATACACTGTAGCTACTAACATGCTGTATCTGAAATTGATTGATAATGGACAAGTAATTTTTTTCAATCTGTCTAAGCATTCATTGGCTAATTTCCTAAAACACAATCTAAATAAAATGTACATAAAAATACTTTAGTAGCTAAATCACTTCTGTCAATTTATTTGTCTTTTTGATATTCTTTTTTCTAGTTATTGTGTGGATTGATAAATCTCTTTGATTTCAAGTGTTTCCTTTATATAATTGGCCAGTGTGAGAAGAAAAAAAAGAAAAATCATTTTTTCACAGTTGGGTAAGAGGATTTAGAGTAATTAAATACTTGTATTATTCACACTTCAGTGGAATAACATAAGTACACCTTATTATTAGAGGCAATGAGTTTTCCTGACTGATGGTGTGCTATTAAGGCAGCCCCAAGTCTTAGCAATCACAGAAATAGACTTTCTGTGAGTCTATTTATTTATTAGATTTTTATCCCTTCTTTATTACTTTGTAAGTAACTCAAGAAGGTAAGCATAACCCTCCTCTCACTTTCCCCACAGCAAGCACCCTCTGAATGGGTTGGGCTGAGAAAGAATGACTTTCATTCAGAGGTGAAATGCTGGCGGTTCGCTTCAGCCTGTTGGTTGTCGGACAGCCAGTCATGAAGGCAGACCCACAGTCAAGACCCGACACAGGGTGAAATTCATTTAGCCACAATAGGAATAATCCAAACCCTTTTAGAAACACAAAGCCCATATTGCACAAACCCCCAAACTTCAAAAACATAGAATCCTTCCTTTTATCCACTGTTGATTGTCATTTCGCTTCTGCAATTAAATACCTCCTTCCAAGCAGCTTCCAAATTTAAAGCAAGAGTTCTCCAAAGTTTGCAACATTAAGACTTGTGGACTTCAACTCCCAAAATTCCTCAGCCAGCCATGTGGCTAAGTTTGAAGGCTCCTGATTTAAAGCACCAACATTCAAAGGTTTTTTATAAAACAGGAAGTCATGATGTCAAAACGAGTAGGTGGAGCCTTGTGCTGCCATCCCGGTTCTCCAAACCAGCTGACACAATTATTACCTATTCACCCAAACCAGGCCAAACCGGGAGCAGTTCACCCCTGCTTTGCTTGTGCATGCAGCTTACACACATACACATGGCTTAAAAACATGCCTAAATAGGATAGCAAAGAGCAGGTCCCTACTACCGATTTGCCCGAACCAGTCCAACTGGCTCAATACCACCTCTGTGTACGTGCTAGCCCACCACTCACATAGCCTGATTCCTAATAGGCCATGGTCCGGTAATGGGCTGCTGCCCAGAGGTTGGGGATCCATGCACTATTGGACAATGGACTAAAGCAGACATCTGAGTCTAAAGGAGTCTCTCTTCTAAGATACATCCTTCATCTCCATTCTTCTGGATTCATCTCTCTTCAGAGATTCATGTCTAGGCTGCAAGTGTTCTTCCTGTTTCTGAAGGTTATTATCACAACCCTTTACAGGTACTCACTGAACTTTCTTGATTTATTCTTCCAGTTTAATATATAACTTTTATGTGTGTGATTTTGCACTAAAGTTCTGAAAAGGTTCAACTAACCCTATATTAAAATATGAACAACAACAACAACAAATGATAACTTCCTATAAGGGTCTTCAACTACACATTAATCCCTGTTAGTCTTCTTAATTTATATTGATTTATATGGCTTCCCATCTCATCAATGCAATTCTCAGTGGCTAATAGGAATTCAAATACAATAAAAGCACAATTATGGATATATATTTATACTATAATGGGTCCTAAATTAGAAGAAACATGCATTAGAATTAATTTATTATTTTTCCTTGATAAAGATGTCCAGTATACAAACTCCATTATCTTCTTGAACCCTACTACAATCAGAGACATATTGGAAGATATGTAGCAGGATGAATTTACATATTTACATATGAGTACCAACAGACAGGAAGCAGCAGGTGAAGCTAGGCAACACCATATCAGATACCTGTACAATTAGCACAGGGTTCCCCTAAGGCTGTGTACTCTCACCACATCTCTCTATATACCAATGACTGCATCTCAAATTATCCATCTGTTAAACTACTGAAGTCTGCAGATGATACAACAGTGATTCATCTCATTCAAGACAATGATGAAACCACATACAGATGGGAGGTTGAATAACTAGCCTCATGGTACAACCAGAACAATCTGAACTGAATGCACTCAAAAACGTAGAAATGGTGGTAGACTTTAGGAGAAACCTTCCCATCCTACAACTTCTTACAATACTAGACAACACAGTATCAACAGTAGACCTTCAAATTTCTAGGTTCTATCATATCTCAAGACCTAAAATAGTCCCCTAACATCAAAAACATCAGCAAAAAAGCACATTAAGGAATGTTTTTTCTGCACCAACTCAGGAAGCTCAAACTGCCCAAGGAACTGCTGATACAGTTCTACAGAGGAATCATTGAGTCTGCATTACGCACCTCTATAACTGTCTGGTTTGCTTCTTAAACCCAACAAGATAGACACACTTCAGAGAATAATCAGAGCTGCAGAAAAAATAATACTGCCCACCTGCCTTCCATTGAGGACCTGTATACTGCACAAGTCAAAAAGAGGGCTATGAAAATATTTATGGACCTCTCGCATCTTGGACATAAATTGTTTCAATTCCTACCCTCAAAACATTGCTATAGATCACTGCACACCAAGACCACTAGACACAAGAACAGTTTTTTCCCAGAAAGCCATCACTCTACTAAACAAATAATTCCCTCACTACTGTCAAACTATTCACTAAGGCTGCATTACTATTACGATTAGTTTTTCTCATCATTCCTATCACCCATCTCATCCCACTTATGACTCTGTGACTGCAACTTTTTGTTTGTATCCTTACGATTTATATTAATATCTGATTGCTTATTTATACCCTGACAATCATTAAATGTCAGGATACATTGTCATGATTCTTGACAATTCATGTTTTCTTTTATGTACACTGAGAGCATATGCACCAAAGACAAATATCTCGTATGTCCAATCACACTTGGCCAATAAAGAATTCTATTCTATTCTAAAACAGTGTCTTCATAGGACCTCCCTCAAAGGAACAAAAATATATTTTTTAAAAATCTGTAATGTACTGTATAAGTAACATCATTTTTTTTATTTTGATTATCTCTGAAACAAATACTCAAAATTACATCTTCTTGGGGAGAGCAGTCCTACTATTGAAAAAGCTCAACACAAGGAATTCCCTTAAAATGCCAATGGTACCTTTAAAAAAAAAAAAACACCCAATGCTTCACATGCAACATTCTGTCTATCTCCATCTAAAATATTTATATACTGTTTCCTTCCAAATTGAAGGCTAGGTTACATATAATTAAAAAACACCAATAAGTTTAATATATTATTTTTAAAATGCTATTCTGTAAAGATGGTGAACATAATTAATAGCAGCAATAAAAATATATAACTTTCAGACTTTTAAACTGTCCTTCAATTACTATGGAACAGATGGGCATCAATTGTGACAACAATGGAATCCAGTTCCATAGCTTTTCTTCAAGTTTCTTCCTCAGACTAAGCAGACTCCATAGGACAGTACATTGATTTCATTAACCTTGAATAAGCCCTTATTGAATTATATAGAATGATAAGTAGTAAAGTAAATGTTTGGCATGAAGAAAGTAACCAGTTATTTACTGATAAATAAGATTAAAATCCTGTCTTTTCTCCAAGAACTCAACAAAACATAGATTTTAAAAAAAATCTAAATAATGGTCTAGTTAATGAGATAAAATAATTAACGAGGCTGGAAACCAGGAGACCATGAGTTCCTGTTTCATCTTAGCAATAAAAGCAAATTTGTGATCTTGGACCAGTCACTTTCTCTCAACCCAGCTCACTCCAATGGCTAACTTTCAGTTAATTCTAATCTTAATTTATTTATTTTTGTCAATCCCATATTAGATAGTACATATAATGAATACATAAAATGAATAAAAATAAAAGGGAACATTAGGAACAGGGATGGTAGGCACACTGGTGCACTTATGTATGCCCCTTACAGATCTCTTAGGAATGGAGTGAGGTCAACAGTAGACAGTCTAAGGTTAACATTTTGGAGGTTTGGGGATGAAACCAGAGTCGGGTAGTGTATTCCAGGTACAGTAATACCTCGTCTTACGAACCTAATTGGTTCCCAGGGGAGGTTCGTAAGACGAAAAGTTTGTAAGATGAAACATTGTTTCCCATAGGAAACAATGTAAAGTCAATTAGTCCGTGCAACGAAAAAACCCCCCGCAAAAAAATGCCACCGCCTGGCTGTCACTTTTTGAAACAGCCGGGGGGCTTCTCAGCGTCCTCCTGAACCCAAACGCCAAACCTGAACTTCCGAGTTCCGTGTTCGGGAGGCCACCAAGAAGCCCCCCGGCTGTTTTAAAAGACGACAGCCAGGCGGCGGGGCTTCTCAGCGGCCTCCCAAACCCGAACCTTTGCCAAACTTCCGGGTTCAGGAGGCCGCCGAGAAGCCCCGCCACCCGCCTGTCATCTTTTAAAACAGCCGGGGGGCTTCTCAGCGGCCTCCCGAATGCCAAACCTGGAAGTTCAGGTTTGGCGTTCGGGTTCAGGAGGACGTTGAGAAGCCCCCCAGCTGTTTTAAAAGATGACAGCCGGGCGGCGGGGCTTCTCAGCGGCCTCCTGAACCCGAACTTTTGCCGAACTTCCGGGTTTGGGGTTCGGTAAGCCGCCAAGAAGCCCTGCCGCCCACTTGTCGTCTTTTAAAACAGCTGGGGGGCTTCTCAGCAGCCTCCCGAACGCCAAACCCAGAAGTTCAGGTTTGGCGTTTGGGTTCAGGAGGACACTGAGAAGCCCCCCGGCTGTTTTAAAAGATGACAGCCGGGCGGCAGGGCTTCTCAGCGGCCTCCCGAACCCGAACTTTTGCCGAACCTCCGGGTTCGGGGTTCGGGAGGCTGCCAAGAAGCCCCGCCACCCGGCTTTCACCTTTTAAAACAGCCGGGGGGGCTTCTCAGCAGCCTCCCAAATGCCGAACCCGGAGGTTCGGGTTTGCCGTTCGGGTTCAGGAGGACGCTGAGAAGCCCTGTGGCTGTTTCAAAAAGTGACAGCCGGGCGGCGGGGCTTCTCGGCGGCGGCGGGTTCATAAGAAGAAAAAAGTTCGTAAGAAGAGGCAAAAAATTTCTGAACCCCGGGTTCGTATCTCAGGTTGTTCGTAAGACGAGGGGTTCGTATCATGAGGTACCACTGTATTGACAACCTGTTCTGAAGTCATATTTTCTGCAATCGGGTTTCGAATGGTTTACTTTAAGTTTATATCTATTGTGTGCTTGTGTATTGTTGTGGTTGAACCTGAAGTAGTCATTGAGAGGTAGGACACTGTAGCAGATAATTTTATGAACTATTCTTAGGTCATATCATAGGGGGTGTAGTTCTAAGTTGTCTAAGCCCAGAATTTCAAATCTGGTGGCATAAGGTATTCTGTTGTGAGCAGAGGAGTGGAGGACTCGTGGGAATTGTAATTGTTTTAATGAACAAAACTGACAAATCCAGAAAAAAAAAGTTTTATCTTGTGATATAATAGCAAAGGTAAAGCTCTGCCCAGTCATGTTTGACTCTTGGGGATGGTGCTCATCTTTTCTTTCTTAGCTGAGGAAACCAGCACTGTCCTACAGCACTTTTCTAGGTGCTTCATTATCTGAAGAAGTTGATAGATTAAACTGTAGGCTCTTCCCCAGGGTATATTAATGTCAGAACAATTTCTAAACAGCATCTCTTTCTAGACAGAGTAAATTAAAAGAGAAGGCAAAGATTAAGATGTTTGGGAAATGATATTTTACAGGCACTGGAGGGCAGGCAGACGGTGCTTCCAGGTGCACAGCTCTGGTAGGAAAATCCTGGATGTGTGCGTAGTTGTGTGCCCCGATGCACTCTGCACAAGATTTGGCTTCTGTGCATGCACAGCAAGCCAAATCTTGCGCAAAGACACACACAAGAGTGAGATTTTGCACATGCACAGAAGCAAAAATATAGGCAAAAATAGCTGAAATCTCAGTCTCGTGCATGTCCTCGCATGAGATTTGGCTTGCTACGCATGTACAGAAGCCAAATCTTTCCCTGACAGGCACAAACTCAACCGATGGGTGCCCACATGCCCGCGATGGCCTCTGAGGGAGCTCTGGTAGCAGGTTATTATTATTATTGTTATTATTATTGTTATTATTGTTGTTGTTATTATTGTTGTTGTTGTTATTATTATTATTATTGTTATTATTATTGTTATTATTGTTGTTATTATTGTTGTTGTTATTGTTATTATTGTTGTTGTTATTGTTGTTATTGTTATTATTGTTATTATTGTTGTTGTTGTTATTGTTATTATTATTATGTCAATACAACACAGCAAATGAGATCACTATGCTGGATTTCGTATTTCATCACCAGTCAGGCACTTCCCAAGCACCTAGGATTGCGTGATGTAGCGGCGAATTATGTTTGCCGATCCCAGTAAAGCGGCCTTTTGCAATTGACAGATAGGGATTTTGTCAATTCCGATGGTTTTCAAATGTCTGCTGAGATCCTTTGGCACTGCGCCCAGTGTGCCAAGTACCACTGGGATCACTTTCACTGGCTTATGCCAGAGTCGTTGCAGCTCAATTTTTATATCTTCATATTTCACTAATTTCTCTAGCTGCTTCTCCTCAATTCTGCTGTTCCACAGTAGTTTTGCTTGCTCATTTTTGACCACTTTTTCAGGCTTATGATCCCACCAGTTCTTTGCCACTGGTAAATGATAGTTCCGGCACAAGTTCCAGTGGATCATCTGTGCCACAGCATCATGTCTATTCTTGTAGTCAGTCTGTGCGATCTTTTTGCAGCAGCTGAGTATGTGATCGATTGTTTCATCTGTTTCTTTACAGAGTCTGCACTTTGGATCATCTGTTGATTTTTCAATTCTGGCTTGGGAAAGCATTTGTTCTAATGGCCTGTTCTTGTGCCGCCAGTATTAGTCCTTCTGTCTCCTTTTTGAGTGTTCCACTTGTAAGCCATGACCAGGTCTTTTCTTTATCCACTTTGCCTTCAATCTTCTACAAGAACTGGCTACGCAATGCTTTGTTCCGCCAACTGCCCATACAACATTGAGTTGCAATTTTTCTGTACTGGTCCTTAGTTTGCTTCACCTTGAGAAGCTTCCTATTGTTGACCTCCATCAACTCTGACTCTTTGCTCTCCTTCAGATAGTCAGCTAATTCATGCTTCTCTTCTTCCGCTGTCTGCTTTACTTGCAAAAGTCCTCTGCCACCTATTTTGCTTGGTAAATACAGCCTGTCAACGTCACTGCGGGCGTGTAGTGCATGATGGATCATCATTAATTTTCTCGGTTTCCTGTCCAGGTTGTCCAGTTCTGCTTGAGTCCAGTTCACTATGCCAGCTGTGTATCTAATGACAGGTATGGCCCACGTATTTATAGCCTTGATAGTGTTGCCACCATTCAGTTTGCTCTTCAAAATTTTTCTGGTCCTCTAGATGTACTCTTTGCTGATCACAGTTTTCACATGGCCATGCTTGATATTATCCAGTTGCAAGATGCCCAAGTATGTGTAGGCTTCTGGCTGGTGGCACTTCATGGTTTGACCATTTGGCATTTCAATTCCCTCACTTTCAGTGATTTTCCCCTTTTTCAGTGCCACTGTGGCACATTTATCCAGGCCAAACTCCATGCTGATGTCATTGCTGAAGATTCGCAGAGTGTTGGTTAGTGACTGTATCTCAGTTTCTGATTTTCCGTACAACTTTAGGTCATCCATATACAGCAGGTGTCAAATTTTTGGTGAATTCCTAGTAGTTTGGTAGCCTAGGTTTGTTTTCTGTAGGATGAGTGACAGCGGGATTATAGCGATGATGAATAGCAATGGGGACAAAGAGTCCCTCTGGAAGATGCTCCTTCTGATGTTGATCAGTCCATAGCTTTCATTCCCAACAAAAAGCTCAGTCTTCCAATATTTCATCGCCTTTTCTATGAATTTCCTGATGTTTTAATTGACTTCAATGACTTCCAGGCATTTTATGATCCAGCTGTGTGACAATGAGTCAAAGGCTTTCTTGTAGTCAATCCAGGTCATGTATAGGTTTATTTTCCTGTTCTTACAGTTCTCCGAAATCATTTTATCAATTAGGAGCTCGTCTTTCGTACTTCTACTTTGTCTTTTATTGCCCTTTTGCTCCACTGGCATGATGTCATTTTCTTCTAGGTAGTCCTGAATTCTGTCAGCTATGATAGCTATCAGCAGTTTGAGCATGATCGGCAAACATGTTATTGGCTTGTAGTTTCCTGGTATGGCTCCTTTCGCTGTGTCTTTCTGTATTAAATATGTTCTGCCAGTTGTAAGCCATTCACTAATATTTCCTGTCTGCAGCATTTTGTTGAACAATTCGGCCATTTTTGCATGCAGGCTGGTCAGGTATTTCAGCCAAAAACCATGCACCTGATCAGTGCCAGGGGATGTCCAGTTTTTTACCCTCTTCACTCTTTCTGAAATCATTTCAGGTGTTATCTCCAGCTGCTGCATATTGCTCCCTGAGAATTCCTTCTCAAACTCCTTTATCCACCCAGCAGTCCTGTTATAGTCCTTTCCGACCTCCCAGAGATCTTTCCAGAACTTTGTTGTTATTTTCACCTCTGGCTTTTCACTTTTTTTATCTGTTTGCTGATGCAGGTTCTAGTAGAACTGCCTCTGGTTGGATTGAAATGTTTGATTCTGCCTGTACCGGGTGATCCTAGCTTCATATCACTCAATTTTCCTGGCTGTCGCTGTTACCTGCTGCTTTACAATTTCCAGAGCTTCCTCGATCTTTCTTGTACTAAGCCAGTACTTTTTTGTCAAATAGTATTTGATCTTCTGATTGTTCAGTTTCTGCTCCTTAATGTTCTTCAAGTTACTTGCATCTGATCTCAAGCTTTTGATTTTCAGTTCTAGTCGGATTTTCCATTTTGGTTTTCCAGTTGGTTTTCCAATTGGTTTCTGTTGCAGTAACCCTAGTTCTTCAGTTACTATCACAGCTGTACTGTAGGCAAGCTGATTCAATTCTTCAATTGAAGTTACATTGACAGTTGCAAGTGCAGAGTTAATATCTTCCATCAGTGGGACAAGTCGTTTCTTGCTTATGTTTTTTAAGACTGGCAGTCCCTTTCGCTCTGCATTGGACCCTGCATGAGCAAGTATTTGGTCCTTAAGTTCTTGCTATCTTTGAGTCATAGTGTCAAGTGTCTCATCTGCACCTTCTTGCTGTTTTTCCAAGTTTTCATCAGGTTCCAGTTGTGCAGTGACTCCAGATCTTATTGGAGCTTCTACATGTGCCAGATCAGATTTTGGTGTTTCTGTTTTGCAAATTTTCTGTATTTCTTCAAATTTGACTTCACGGAACATTTGGTTCCTGATTATGAGTCGTCGCTGATCGGCCAGTCGAAGTTCCATTATTTTTGAGTCTGCATATTCTTGTTTCCATAATTGGTACATCCGTCTTTGATATCCACGTTTTTCAGTCTCCGAGTTGTAATAACACTTCATGATTGAGCGATTCTCTATTATTATTATTATTATCATTATTATTATTATTATTATTATTATTATTATTATTATTATTATTTATTAGATTTGTATGCCGCCCCTCTCCAGAGACTCGGAGCGGCTCACAACAACAAAACACAGTAACAAATCCAATAATTAAAAAACAAATTAAAACCCTTAATCTAAAAACAGTCATACATCCCAGACAAACCATGCATAAAACGAAACGGACCAGTGAGAAGAGTGGCCCTTCACTGCTTACAGGTGAAAGGCATCATGCCAATACATGCCTTCAAATCTAAGCAGTAACAGATTATACCAACATCTGTATAAATATGTGACAGATTAAAACTCAAGCATAATTAATTTCATTTCATTTAATTTATTAGATTTGTATGTTGCCCCTCTCCAGAGACTCGGAGCAGCTCACAATAATAACAACAATGTAAACAAATCTAATACATTAAAAAAATTCTAAAAACCCATTATTAAAACCATACAACGCATACCATACATAAATAATATAAACCCAGGGGCTCAATTTTCCCATGCCTGACGACATAGGTGGGTCTTCAGTAACTTACAAAAGGCAAGGAGGGTGGGGGTGGTTCTGATCTCCAGAGGGAGTTGATTCCAGAGGGCTGGGGCCACCACAGAGAAGGCTCTTCCCCTGGGGTCCACCAGACAATATTGTTTAGTCACAGGACCCAGAGAAGGCCAACTCTGTGGGACCTAATCAGTCACTGGGATTTGTGTGGCAGAAGATGGTTCCAAAGGTATTCTGGTCCAATGCCATGTAGGGCTTTATATGTCATTACCAACACTTTAAATTGTTACCGGAAACTAATGCTTTATTTTTACACAATGCTTTATTTCCCCTCTCTTTTCCTTCTGTCTCTCAAGAGATTTGTTGATTTTTGGTTTTCTTGTACTATGTAGCATAGGATGAGATAGGAAAGAGCAACCCTTTTTATATGCACCTCTATAAGGTACATAAGATCAAATATTAATGGAGATAGAAAATAATTGAAAAAGACTAGTTTCATCTACGTATGCTTAGGAAAAGCAACAAAGCTTCAATTTGTCTTGATTATTCTTCTCCTTGGTAATAATGTATAGGAACATTTAAGATTTGCAGAATAACAACAGCTATTAGGACGCATGTACACTGGAAGCACAGTATTTTGTAATGTTCTTTAAGGAATTTAATTGCCTAGGATATGGGTTGAGCCAGAACTAAACATATCTTTTTCTGTGTACTGTTATTAGCATTATGAAATTGCAGTCATTTTAGATAGATTTCTCCTTCAATACACCTAAAAACTACTTGTTTAAATAAATTAAATAAATATTAATGCACTTTGTTTGTATTAAATAGGTACAAATGGATTTGCTCCAGAAAGCAAAGTAGATAATCCCTTGCTTCAGTCCAGATACATAAGCCCCATTCTTTAAAATGATTTAAGCCAGTGTTTCTCAACCTTTGCAGTTTGAAGATGGGTGGACTTCAATTCCCAGAATTCCCCAGCCAGCGTTGCTGACTGGTGAATTCTGGGAATTGAAGTCCACCCATCTTCAAACCACCAAAGTTGAGAAACACTGATTTAAGCAGTCCATTTTATGTCATTTCAAATAATTCAGACAAAATGTGTCCACCTTCCAAAACATCTGAACTCTAAAATAAAACAAATGAGTGCAGCTCTCCTTAAAGTAATTTAGACAACGGCAGCCAAACAACTGCTTAATTATTTTAAATCATTTAGTAGTAGGTTACTGCCTTTAGCCATATGGAGCTCTTCTTTTTGGCCATTTTGCTCCTCTTAAATCCTTCTTTTGACTTTCATTTATCCTAGGTACATGATCTTCCACAGATCCTTAAAATGATCTCTGTTTAGTTTCCTTTTCAAGTGTTCACTTGTCTTCCTAGGTTGTTTTAATCCCTATCATTTTATCTCCTTACACTCCCCACCTTCTGCTTTGTTTAATACTGAAGTTCATTCAAAGACATGCAAAATTCCTTCAAAGCAGAACAGCATGTTCAGTGTTGTTCACTATTTTTTTCTGTTCTTCTGGTCTCCAGCCGATATTTAGAGCACCTCGTCCAAAAGCTTCACAACCCACAACCGCCCCTAAATTTCTTCACACTTTGTAGGTAGTCCTGCTGAGCATGCAGGACTGTCACATCACATGGGTTTAACAAATGATTATTGGCATCTCACTGAGCCTGGCTTGGCAACCACTGCAAAAATTAGCTTTTTGAGCATATAGTGCTTTAAGTCTTCTCCAAGCCAGACAGCTGTATCAAAACAGGATGGAATTAAGAAATGGGTGAATTTGTTTGGATCGTAACAGATCATCCTTAATAGTTGTATTTATCTAAATTATTGCTAACTAAATTCAGTGGCACTGCTTCAGCTCACCTTTTTAGTTGCACATAGTTCTAAACACAGAACTTTGTGCAATTTAACAGAGTTGGATTTAAAAAATGGGATCAGCCAAATGGTAAACAGGATGGTGATGAGGAGAATAGAGAATAGAAATAAAGAATAACAAGTCAACCTCTTTTAGCAATACCATGCCAAAGTTAAGACCAGAAACCACCAGTTTTCTTAATTAGTGTTAGAAAGCTTATTAGAGAACAACGAAAGAGTTAAGGCTTTCTCCCAAATACACATCTAACACAATATAAATTGAAAAATTCACTTTAAATGAAATAATTGAAGGTTTTTACAGAAGAAAAATGAAGCCTTGAGACTAATGATCTCCCAGATAATAGACCTGCAGAGATCAAGAAAGCATATAGGAATTGGATTAGGAAGAACTACATTGTAATCCAAATTCATTCATGATAAAATGCCTGGACAAACCACACATTTTTCATATCCAATCTATGTTTTGTAGAGTTGTGAAAATACCAGTAATTCTTGAAGCACAAGCAACTTGCAAAAAAGGCATGCAAATTAGAATAAAAATATGTATTAAAGTTATTACTTTAGACAATAATTTTATTTGTTTACTTGGAATCCTGTTATTTGTCAGTTTATTATGGTCAAAGCCATAGGTCATTATATGAAATTTATGCAGTGGAAACTACTGAACCAAGTATATCAGAGGGAGAGCTTTATATTTATACACTCAAAAATCACCCCATCACATTAAGGCTTTGTGACACAGGTTCCAGGAGATTTAGGCAACATGATCTCATTGCATACAAACCTCATCATAATTTAAGTCAGGGGTGTCAAAATCATGTCACATCACTGTCACGTGACACATTGGTACCCCGTCTTTGCTAAATTGCAGGAGGCCAGGGCCAGAATGTGACACATCTGGCCTGCAGGCCATGAGTTTGACACCCCTGGTTTAAGTGATAGGCGATAGTAATCTATACTTTTTTTTTCTCAATTCACAGATTAAGAACAGTGAATATTTAATCATTTATTCATCTCATTGGCCATATTTTCCTGTGGAAGATTCCTACAGAGTAGTTTATAAATCTATGAAACTCGAACCAAATAACAAAATATCTAAAGGCCAACCTTACTTTATATTATAAACTAATCTCTGGGATGGTTTTGATATTCTGAATCACCGCTCGCTCTTTATAATATATTTATTGTCATTATTATTTAGAATGTCCTTGAGATGGACAGCCATATAAATTCAATAAATAAATATATTTTAAAATCATTTCTATCACTGCAGAGCTGTACGGTGTTCACAGAATGATGTGATGTGAATGTGCTTGCTATGTGTCTGTTTCATGGGGAAACAAGCGGCAATTATCAACTAAAAGCTTGCTTGTCTGAAGTTTTTACTGCAGGGAAGGTCTTCCCGTTCTGCAAAGCAACAATTAGAGGATGTATAATCAAGGCAGACTCACCAAGTTACTGGCAGTGAAAGAAAGAACCCAGCAAAGTCCTTCAGCTGATAATGCAATTAGAGGCTTGGCAAAGATTGACAGGGTCACACCAGGCCATTGAAAAACCTTTGATTGCCGGAAAGCAGCTTGATTTGCTAGTAATGACAGAGATGGGAGAGAGGCATTTTCTTCAAACTGAGATTTTTTTTTTAATGAAGTGGGAACATAGCTTTCTTTCAATCATTATAAATGTAATAAAGATCAACACCAAAAGCAGGTAATATGATTCCCATAGATATCACAAGTTGCCCACTCTACCTATTCTTTTTAAAAGATTGATATAATTTTAAAAAGAAGAAGAATCTGGTTACTACAAAGCAAAGCATCCTCTTCTATTATGAAAAGTTTCCACCAATTTGAACAACACATTGCAAACTTTCTGGATCATATAGTCTAAAAACAAACATTTGTAATTATCTTCAAGAATGGATAGAGTAGGCATTCTTAGGGTACCTTCCCTTCAACATTGCCATATTGTTGGTCCTTGGAAGCATGTGTTTTCTATTGTAGCCCCTTCCATTTGGAACACCTATCCCCTTGAGATCTGATAAGTCTTTTTAAAAACTTTCTGGAGAGTACTTAACACCTGGATCTTTCCCCAGGCCCTAGAACAGAGTGAAGAAACAATGAGATTTTCATGGATTGAATCAGGGAGTGGATGTTTTCTGATTTTAGTTTTATTCTGGTGTTATTTATGGTGGTACACATTGCTTTATTGGTTTTAAAGTGCCCAGTATTGGTTTTAAAATGGGTATCTATCTATCTATCTATCTATCTATCTATCTATCTATCTATCTATCTATCTATCTATCTATCTATCTATCTATCTATCTATCTATCTATCTATCTATCTATTTAAATTTTTTATGCCACCCTTCTCCTTAGATTCAGGGAGGCTTACAACATGTTAGCAATAGCATTTTTTAACAGAGCCAGCATATTGCCCCCACAATCCGGGTCCTCATTTTACCCACCTCAGAAGGATGGTAGGCTGAGTCAACCTTGAGCTGGAGATTTGAACCGCTGACCTGCAGATCTAGAAGTCAGCTTTAGTGACCTGCAGTACTGCACTCTAACCACTGCACCACCTCAGCTCATAGTTATACAGTGATCCCCTGATTATCGCGAGGGTTCCGTTCCAAGACCCCTCGCGATAATCGATATTTCGGGATATAGTGGTGCGGAAGTAAAAACACCATCTGCGCATGCGCGCCCCTTTTTCCATGGCCGCACATGCGCAGATGGTGGAGTTTGCGTGTGGGTGGCAGGGAAGACCGCCCAACAGCTGATATGCTCCGCAGCGTGGCAGCAGTGAGGAGCCGAAGATGGGGTTTCCCCGTTGCCCAGGCAATGGGGAAACCCCATCTTCGGCTCCTCGCTGCTGCCGCGCTGCGGAGCAGATCAGCTGTTGGGCGGCCGAGGCAAAGGGGAAACCCCAAGATCGCTTGTCGCTTGCCGCTTGCCGCTTGCCCGTCACCTGCTCGCCCGGCCGCTCGCTTGCCGCTTGCCCGTTCGCCCGCCCGGCTGCTCGCTTGCCGCTTGCCGCTTGCCCGTTCGCCTGCCCACCCGGCTGCTCGCTTGCCGCTTGCCCGTTCGCCCGCCTGCCCGGCTGCTCGCTTGCCGCTTGCCCGTTCACCCGCCCGCCCGGCTGCTCGCTTGCCGCTTGCCCGTTCGCCCGCCCGCCCGCCTGCTCGCTTGCCACTTGCCGCTTGCCTGTTCGCCCGCCCACCCGGCTGCTCGCTTGCCGCTTGCCCGTTCGCCCGCCCGGCTGCTCGCTTGCCGCTCGAGAGCAAGAGGGGGAGAGATAGAGAAAGAGAGAGAAGGAAAGAAAGAGATGAGAGAGGGAGGAAGAGAGTGTGAGAGAGGAAGAAGCTAGATAGAGAAAGAGAGAGAGAAAGAAAGATGAGAAAGGAAGGGAGTGACGTCATCGGGTAGAAAAATCACGATATAGCGATTAGCAATGATCGAGATCGCGAAACTCGGGGGATCACTGTACAGATATTTTAAATCTTTTTATTTTATTTTATTTTTATTTATTTATTTTGTCAAACAATTATAGGGTGGTAATTTGTACAAATAAAACATTAGATAAGTAATGATAAAACGAAAGAAAAGAAGACAATAGCACAGGGATAGTAGGCACAGTGGTGCGCTTATGCACGCCCCTTACAGACCTCTTAGAAAGGGGGAGAGGTCAATTGTAGATAGTCTAAGGTTAAAGGTTTTGGGGTTAGGAGTAGAAACCACAGAATCCAGTAGTGCATTCCAGGTGTTGATTACTCTGTTGCTGAAGTCGTATTTTTTGCAGTCAAGTTTGGAGTGGTTGACATTTAGTTTAAATCGATTTCGTGCTCGTGTGTTGTTGTGGTTGAAGGTAATCATTAACAGGTAGGACATTTTGGTATATGATTTTATGAACTATAATTAAGTCGGGACGGAAACGACAGAGTTGTAAGTTGTCTAAACCAAGAATTTCAAGTCTGGCGGAGTAAGGTATTTTGTTGTGAGGAGTGAAGGACTCTTCTTGTGAAATATTTCTGGACTCTCTCAATTGTGTTGATGTCAGATATGCAATGTGAGTTCCATACAGTTGAGCTGTATTCTAGGATTGGTCTGACAAATGTTTTGTAAGCTGTTGTTAGCAGTTCAAAATTACCAGAGAAGAAGCTGCGAATGATTAGGTTAACAACTCATAAAGCCTTTTTGGCAATGTTGTTGCAGTGGGCGCTAGGACTTAGGTCATTGGATATGAGTACTCTAAGGTCTTTGACAGATTGAGGGTTATCAATACGTTCAGTTCCTCCAAGTTTATATTTAGTATTCTGATTTTTTTTATCAATGTGTAAGACAGAGCATTTAGTGGTGGAGATTTGAAGTTGCCAGGTTTTAGACCATTCTGCTACGTGGTCAAGGTCTTTTTGAAGGGTAGCAGTATTGTCGGTGGTGTTAAATAGTTTGACATCATCTGCAAAGAGAATGCAATTGCTAGTGATGCAATCGCAAAGATCGTTTATGTATAGTATGAATAGTATGGGTCCTAAAACACTCCCTTGAGGGACACCACTGTTAACAGGAGCAGGAAGAGAAGTGGCACTTCCTATTTTGACCACTTGTTGTCTGTTAGATAGGAATGCTGTTAACCAATTGTGTAATAGTCCAGAGATGCCGTAGGATTTGAGTTTCAGAAGAAACTTGTCATGGACAACTGAGTCAAAGGGCTGACTATGGCAAGTGACCAGTACTAAAAGATTTATTAAAAATTATGCTCAGAGGTTCAGCCAAGGTGGAGGAGAGGTTTTTTTTAAGAAGTATGCACATAGTCCATCTGGTGCAATAGATAAAGATGGTTTTAGGTTGTATAATGCCATTCTAACATTATCTCCTGTAAAATCAATTTGTGTAAAATCATTGAGGTTATCTGTGGTGCAGTTAGGAAATGTTTGGCATGAGCCATCGTTGTTAACAAAGACTGAGCTGAAGAAGGTGTTAAAGAGGTTGGCTTTGACTGATTCATTATTATGGTCTATGTTGTTTGGTCCTTTAAGGGGTGGGATGGGTCTAGAGTCTTTGAGTTTATTGTTAACAAAGTTGTAGAAGGCACGAGTAGACTTTGTCCTTAGAAGGTTTTCTTCTTGGATGATGTGATAATTGGTACATTCAGTCTTTATTTGGTGACACAAATTTTTATAGCGGCTTTTAAAGTTTGAAACATGGCCTGCTTTATTTTTGCGCCAAAGAATTCTTCTTCTTTTTTGGTTTGGAGCTTTCTTATTTTTATGGGTAATTTGTTTTTCTTGGTTTTGGTGAATATTAGTGGTACGTATAATTTGATGACTCTTTGGATTTAAAGTAAAAACATATTGTAGTAGTCTTCAGTAGTGATACAGTCAGATAGAAATAAAGAAAAATAAAATAAAGAAATAGAAATAAAGAGAAATCACAGGAAAACAAAGCATATTGTTATAGAGCAGAAGTGTCAAACTTGCATTGTCATGGCATTGTCATGTGACATATTGGGACTTTTTCCCTCTTCACTAAACCGGGTGTGAGTATGGCCAGGGCATGACATATCCAGCTAGCGGGCTAACAGCCTGTTATAGAGGTAGATGTTATTATCATAAATCAATCCATCCAGATGAGACCCATGGAAATCTATAGGTGATTTAAATACCATCCCTGCTATTACATTTCTATGAGTTTGGATCAGATTCTGCATATTTTTGATGTAGATCAAGATCAATTAGGCATTTTCAAATCTTGTCCATAGCCAAAGGTGATTTTACTTAAACTGAAACCACTTCTGGTTATGCAAGATAGTGCTCTTATATTTCTCTACTTTACTCGAGTCCCAGGATCTTTAAAAAGCTATTCTACTTATCAAACCCTATGAAACAGTATGAATATGATGCAGAAAACCTACATAAATGGGAAGTATGGTTGAAACTGAACCAATTCCTTACATGATTCCTCTACTGCCGTGCAATGTGCAAATTCTTCAGATGCTTCTGATAAGAAAACTGCTCTTTTTCTCATTTGTTTAGCTTTTCTTTTAAATATTTAATCTAGCTCTACATCTTAACATCCTAATACATAACATCCTTTGTGGGATTTAGCAAACCAAATGGTATATGATGCAGTTAATTCTGGAGTCAGTGCACATTATTCAACTTGTAATCCTTTGGAGCCACTTAAAATCTGTTCACCATATATAGCAAATTTGTTTCTTGCATTTACTTCTTGTTTAAGTGGGGTGGGGGGAATGTGATTTTTAAGGTATCTAATAATTTGATTTGTGATCCAAAATTGTGCAAGTGTGTTATCAATACACACACACATATTCATATACTTTTACACACAATTTGGAATGTGTGTTTGTGTGTCTGTATCTCTGTCTCTCTCTGTGTGTCTGTGTCTACATATATTCATATACATGTGTGCCTGAGTGTGATTAAGACACAAGCGCATACAGTTGTGGTTCACTCACATCCTGCACAAATAATCATGGATTCTGAAGATGCAAAAACTGTGGAGGCACGGCACAGGTGTCCTGTGTTCCTGGCATCTGAGACGGACAATGAAGTAGATGGGGGGGGGTGTCAGGGCAGAACAACCAGGGCCTTCTGCACTTCCTGTGAGGAATGACTTTGCATTTCCTGTGTGGAGTGACTCAGGGGAAGAGGAGGAGCCTCTTCTGGATGCTAGGGTTCAAAGGGCAGTTAGAAGGCACAAATGGTTGCCTAAGAGTATTGGGCGCTATTGGGTCATGCCCTCAGGGTATTTAAGAGTGAGCAGAGCCACATCCCAGTGTGGAGAACAATGGATTATTGTGGCTTCCAGTTTCGTGATCATTGTCTAGCATTTGAAAGAAGATTTTTGGCTTTAAAAAGAACTCTAAGCTTCAAGATTAATCCTGTGCCTCTTTGGTTTGGATTATTTCCAGCTGGGTAATTATTAGTTGTGTTATCTCTTTTTCTGGGACTCTTGCCATCTGATAGAACTCTCCCTGCTAATTTTGACAAAAGGCTTTTAGATACTTTTACTTTATTTGAAAGATTTTCCTTGTAAATATATAAACATACACACACACACACACACACACACACACATACATACATACATATTTTTGCTAAATTGAAAATGACCCAGTGGTCTGCATATATATATACAAAAATATGTAACCCTTCCCTGGAACAGGGCTGAAGGGATTGGATAATGTATCCTAGAGGTTAATTCTCTGCCTTACAAGGCAAAGGTTGCAGGTTCAAGTCCCAGTGAGGTTATGTCTAGCTGATGAGGCCAAAATAAGGCCGAAATAGATCTATCCTAGTCTCCCTTAATTTTCAAATTCAGCCAAAACATGTGACACATACACACACGCACACATACATATACACATACACACACACACATATTTTTGTCACATGTTTTTGCTGAATTTGAAAATTAAGGGAGACTAAGATAGATCTATTAAACATATTACATATACGTATGCATATGCATATGCATATGCATATACATATACATATACATATACATATACATACATGAGTGAGATCATCCAAGAGAATGGGGTGAGGTATCATCAGTACGCCGATGATACCCAGTTGTACATCTCCACCCCATGTCCAGTCAACGAAGCAGTGGAAGTGATGTGCCGGTGTCTGAAGGCTGTTGGGGCCTGGATGGGTGCCAACAGACTCAAACTCAACTCTGATAAGACGGAGTGCCTGTGGGTTTTGCCTCCCAAGGACAATTCTATCTGTCCGTCCATCACCCATGGGGGGGGAATTACTGACCCCCTCAGAGAGGGTCCGCAATTTGGGCGTCCTCCTCGATCCACAGCTCACATTAGAGAAACATCTTTCAGCTGTGGAGAGGGGGGCGTTTGCCCAGGTTCACCTGGTGCACCAGTTGTGGCCCTATTTGGACTGGGAGTCACTGCTTACAGTCACTCACGCCCTCATCACCTCAAGGTTCGACTACTGTAATGCTCTCTACATGGGGCTACCTTTGAAGAGTGTTCGGAAACTTCAGATTGTGCAGAATGCAGCTGTGAGAGCAATCATGGGCTTCCCCAGGTATGCCCATGTTACACCAACACTCCACAGTCTACACAGGTTGCCGATCAGTTTCCGGTCACAATTCAAAGTGTTGGCTATGACCTATAAAGCCCTTCATGGCACCGGACCAGGATATCTGCGAGTCCTCCTTCTGCCGCACGAATCCCAGTGGCCGGTTAGGTCCCACAGAGTTGGCCTTCTCCGGGTCCCGTCGACTAAACAATGTCATCTGGCGGGACCCAGGGGAAGAACCTTCTATGTGGCGGCCCTGACCCTCTGGAACCAGCTCTCCCCAGGGATCGTGACTGCCCCCACCCTCCTTGCCTTTCGTAAACTTCTTAAAATCCACCTCTGCCGTCAGGCATGGGGGAACTGAGACATCCCCCCTTGCCTATGTAGCTCTATGTATGATATGTTTGTGTGTATGCTTTTTTATATACTGGGGGTTTTAGGCTTTTTAATGTAAAATTGTTATTTTAAACTTTAATATTAGATTTGTTACTGTATAGTGTTTTTATCATTGCTGTGAGCCGCCCCAAGTCTGCGGAGAGGGGTGGCATACAAATATAATAATAATAATAATAATAATAATAATAATAATAATAATAATAATAACAACAACAACAACAACAACAATAATACACACACACGTCTTGGCAACATTCAGGTCTTTTTCCGTGTAAGGTTGATAGAATCCTGGTGACATTTTGACGAGGTCCCACTTGTCATCTTCAGGCTGGTGCTTTTGGCTTTGTGCTCAGGTGAACAAAGCATGGCCTGAGGTGCCATCCCTCTATAAATACTGGTGGGTGGGTGGGTGGGTGTGGAGTGCTGGCTCAGCTGCTGCAAGCGGGTTGGTTGGCTGTGTTGGTGAAGTAACACCTTGACTAATTGATGCAGTTGATGTATGCAGATTAGTTGATGTTTGCAGATTGAGGGTGACATCTGGAGTAGTTGTGGCAGTTGATGCCTGCACACTAGTCAGATGTTCTGTAATGTATGTTTGTGGTGTAACATCCTAGGTTTTGGTTTTGTTCCAAGTTTGTGGTCTAGCTGTTTATGGTGTGTGTAGTTTGCTTTCTGTCTGTGTTGGAGGGGGTGCAACAGTTGGAGGCGCCACTGTGGTTTGGCTTCTGGGTGCTGGTTGTATTTAGTCTGTGGGGTGGGTATAGGTTTGAGTTTGGTGAGAGTAATTGGTGGTGGCTTCCTGTGTTGTTCTGGGTCTGGTGTCAGTTTTCGTGGATGGGATTCATTTGTTGATTAGGGAATCAGAGTACAGACAAATCCCCTTTATTATCTATACCCAATGGTGTGCATTTGATTCTTGTGGATCTTGGTGCTAGAAGATAACAGCAGTATATAGTGTTCATTTGTTTCTTACATTTTCAATAATTTTCCTCAATTTTTAACCAGGGGCCTCAAAACAAAAACAAATAAAAAATTATCAGACATTTATTTATTTGGATTGGATCTTGTTCCAATCCATCAGGACTCCAATCAGTTTACATTCTTCAAATTAACAAAAAATATTTAAAACAAACAGAACTACAATAGGAAAAGCAACAGTAAAGTAATTGCCAAAAAGATCATGGCACTAAACTTCCAAGAACAACCAAAGTGTAAATGTATCAATTTATGTCAACATCCCACCTAAATTATGACAGTTGTTCTCAAACACAAGAGGATAAAAAGATAATGGCACTAAACTTCCAAGAACAACCAAAGTGTAAATGTATCAATTTATGTCAACATCCCACCTAAATTATGACAGTTGTTCTAAAACACAAGATGATATGGATTAGTTTGATTTCAGGAAAGAAATCATAACCTTTTACAGAGAAGGGCAGCTGTAATGGAAAAGAGTTACACAAACTGAGTACATTCTGTAGATGTCGTCATGTAATTACAGACTCTAAAACATGGGTGTCAACTTGCCGCACCACATTGCTGTCATGTGACATATCATAAGGTTTTTTCCCTTCATGGGGCTGGGGTGGGCATGGCCTGTGCATGATATGTCCAGCTCTCAGGATGCCTGTGTGATACCCCTGCAAGTATAAAATATAGCATCCTTAATCATTACTTTACTTATTCTCTACTTATGCTTATAGTTATATATCCCAAAAATATTTATTTAACTTTAGTTGAAAACAAGACCCATTAAACACCGAACTATTTATTCTCAGTAATATTCTTCTAACTGACTTGGATTCTTCTTTTTGCAATTTATTTATTTATTTATTAGATTTGTATGCCGCCCCTCTCCGTAGACTCCTTACTATGTATAATATTTCAAGTTACTGATGTAAGAGAAATGTATATTGCCATTAATTGAACATGACCCCTTATATAAAAGGAATTTATTTAAAAGGAAGTATGACAACAAACCTATCTGCTAGTGTTAATAGGTTTCTTAACAAAATTGTTTTGTGGGTCTTCTTTCAGTAGGACCAAAAAGTGGGGAATCTGAAATCTTTTCAGTTTCCTCAACTTATTCCAAGCTTGATCATCCATCTTCTGGTTCTATTTATATTTCTAAAAGGCACAATCTAATAAAATCTAAGATGACAATCAATGTGATTCACAAAGACCAATTGATCAGCTCTCTAAAGAGACATTAGTTTCTCCATGATATGATTTAAGTTGTGCATAGAACTAAAATGTTTAGATTATGTAAATTCCCACCCAGACCCAGAAAACACAAATTTATTGCTCTATATAAACCACATCAATATTTAAAAGTCAAAAGGAGTAAAAAATAGAAATGTTGATCCCTCCTTTGAACAGATACAGAGTATATACTATAATTTACCACTTTATCTACAATCTAGTGAACTTTCTTGTGTCAGAATCAATACCCTCCTCCAAATGTTATGTTATGAATGATCTTTTCACAATGTTTTTTCCATATCCCTGTAACTGGGAGAAGCTTATAGAAATGCTGCCATTTCTGCTGAGCTTTAAATAACACAACAAATAAGTTATATCACTGGCTTTCTTAGATAATTAGATAAATCTCAGAAAAAAGAGAGGGGCAGAAACATTGATTCTCTATTAATAAGTAGACATCTGGAAACTTTTATTGAATATAAAAGTGATTAATGTATATAACATTTACCAGCTACAGTGGATGAAACCCAAATAATCATCTAGATTCTAAAATGACTATTGGAAACAGTAATATTTAGACTTAATATGATATAAATAAGAAACACACCATTATTGCAATGATTGTTACCTATTATTCCTGATACAAATGTTCAAACATTAACTTTTTCCCCAGTTATTCATCCATTAGTCCATTATGACATGAAATAATTACATCTGTGTAATTCCTGTTGTTATATATGCTACTTGTTAAAAGCATCATCATGTTCTGCCAGCGTGTCCCAACTGCCTGTAATTACAGGGTAATTAATCCAAAAAGACACACACCACATGATAGAAGGAAAACCAAAAGTCTTTATCAACAGAAAAGCAGAAAAAACTCCCTTTTTAAATGTCAAAGGGATTTTCTGGTACACACAAGGCACAGGTTAAGTGCAATCCAATTTCTCACCCAGTAACTGGGAAATTGAGTCCAATTCCAAAGTCCAGAAAGGCCACACACAGGCTTGAACAGGGAAACAGCAAAACCACGATCTTGACGAAACTATGAAGCAGATAAACCTCCACAAGGCTAAATCAGCACGCTGCTCTTTTTATCTGTAGCACTAATTACAGCAGCCCCACCCAACCACAGGTGGCCTCACTTCTCTCCTATAATAATCCATCAGTTGTTCTCTTCTATGCATCAGTCTACGCATGCGTGAGTCTGTCATAAGTTCTTGTTCAGAATCCAGGAATGATAAGGATGATTGATCTCCTCCTGGGCTGTCTGCCAAACTCCCCTCTTCCCTGCTACTCACACTTCCTTTGTCAGAGGAGCCTTCGTCGGAAGATTCTATTGGGAGCAAAACAGGCCTGTGGCATGTAGATGTTTCCCCCACATCCACCTCCACATTCCTTGAGGCAGGAGTTGGGCCAGAGCCAACCACAACACATCATGTACTTGACAGCAGCATCCAAGGTTAGAATACAGAAAATAATTCTAGGCATAAAGCTTAGAATATGTCCTGCCAAATCTCTACATTACAAATTCAATAATTGTTTTGAATTTTTTTAATTTTATTTCTGTGTCTTAAATTTTACCCTTTGATTTCCAATCTTATCTGTAAATAAAATATTAGATTTAAAAAGTAAAGACCAGCATATTAATGCATGGATTCAAATTGAATAATTGTCAACAACCCCCCTCTAATTTAGTTCTTCATAATAGTTTAATTAATTATATTTGTGTTTGCTTCCACTTGAAAATAAACCCAGTAATTTGAAAAAAAACTTTTAATACACTTTGCTAACCAAAAGGAGCAAAAATAAAAATGTAATCCAAAGATTACCTTTTGTCAGGAATAAAAATGAAGGTCTTCGATTTAAAAGAGACAAAAAAATTAATCAACAGAACAAATGCCTAATCAGAAAACACCTTTTTATTTTGATTATATACTGCTGCTGCTCACAACAGGTATTTCATATCTGCCATACACCATTTAGAGAATGGCATCCAGCCAGCACAGCACTCAACCAAAATGTTTATATACCATTTTTTCCTTGTCCTTTGACTCCTATATGTCCTCTCCATTTGAAGAACAGTGGGCGGTTTTTCTCAGCAATATTCAAACTCTGGACTGTCTTCTTAGATAATTTTGTTGCACTCCTTCTCTGCTTTTAACATATGGTTGTCTTAAATAATTTAATTTAATTTATTTATTTTGTGGTAGAATTGTGTAGGCCAGTAGTGTAATTATTTGCTGTCTTTAATAACTTGTTTTAATGAATTTTGGTTTATACAGTCAGGAGTGAAATACTCCCAGTTCACTCATGCCTGTTGGTCGTCGGAAAGCCAGTTGCGAAGGCAGCACGAGGCTCCACTCACCCACCAGGATGCTGCCATTTGGGTTCTTTTACCCTCTGCGCATGTACAAAGCGTTCTGTGCATGCACAGAGGGTAAAAGAACCCAAATTGCAGCGTTCAGGTGGGTGGGCGGAGCCTCACGCTGCCCTTGTGATCAGCTCTCTGATGACTGACAGGCATGAGCGAACCAGGAACATTTCACCCCTCGAATTACAACATTGTACAACATGTAATGTTGTATGTACAATATTGACACTTTGAAATTACAACAGCACTTTAAAAAGTGACTTATAACCATTTTTTACACTTATGACTATTGCAGCTTCCCCATAGTCATATGATCAAATTCAGTTATTTGGCAACTGACTCATAGTTATTACAACTGCTTTGTGCTGGGGTCATGGAATCACCTTTGTGAACTTCTGACAAGCAAAGTCAATGGGGAAGCCAGATTCACTTAACAACTGTGTTATTAGCTGAACATCTACAGTGATTCACTTAACAACTGGGACAAGAAAGGTTGTAAATGGAACAAAACGCACTTAACAAATGTCTCATTTAGCAACAGAAATGTTGGATGCAATTGTGGCCCTATGTCCAGACTATGTGAATTAACTCACATTTATCAGGGTGGCTATATTTTCCAGATTGTTTTCAGATGGTTATTGTTAGCAAATTTTGGGATGCAAAATTGAAGAAAATATATTGGTATTTTAAGAAATAAACTGATTTAAAACCATAATAAGCCTCAAACAGGCCATATGAATTCAGCAATCTAGTGACGTAGCTGAGTTCATTTTCTCATTTTTTTCAAGCCATTTAAAGTTCTGCTGTAGATGATGTTTTTCATTAATGGCTTTTGCTTATTAGTATGCATTGGATTAAACATTTCCTTTTAAAGCCTCTCCTGGTCCTAGGGTAAATCTATAGCATCTATCCTTAGCACTATGCTGACTCTTTAATTAGAAAAAAACCTGTTAATCTTGATACTTCTTTAGGTTTTCTGTATATAACAAAATGATGTGATCAAGAAACTTCGCTTTCCTTAGTAAGCTTTCCATTTTACATATGCAATATGACAGGTATTGCATTCATGTAAATAACTATGAGCCTTTCAGAGCACAAAAAAGAACAGCTATTACAGCATCCTTCACTGATCTGCAGTAAGAGCTACAAATGCATATTGACTTATTATGTGCAATATGAATGGTATCAATCAGATTTCTGATCACTTTAAGAAGCTGACTGCATTGAGAGCATAGGCATTTCTTAAATCCAGAACAAAATACATGTAAAATAAAAATCCAGGATTAATGGAGAACTAGTCTGGTTTTGCTTTTTGCTTTTTCTTGTAAAATTAGTCAACCTCTCTGTCACACATGTTCACACATTTTTGAATGAAACATTCAAAAATATACAAATGAAAACATCTGGTGGAATCACACAATATGCAAGTCTAGTACAGAAACATGCTTTTTACTTTAATGGAAAGGGATATTGTTATCGTTCATTCATCTTGTCAATTAGCATAATCACAAATTGATTTTTCCTCCCCTTGAAGAATGAATGAAAACACACACAGAGTGGGGCAAGAGAGGGGGGAGGGAGAGAGAGAATATGCTGGTAGGAAAATGGGGCAGGCGTGCACAGCTAACTCATTTTCCTGCTTGTTGGGCAAAAATGCTTCGGCATGCACTGGGTGTATTTTCCTTCCCTACATTGCTCCATTAACATTTCAGGTGGACATTGTATCTACTCTAAGCTACTTTGATGTGTAGAATGTGCTCCTATTTTTCAATCTTTCCTATTCTTAGCTTTATAGGGAGCCTTATTTAAGCATGCACTTCTCATTTCAAGGGCGGCAGCAGTCACATATTTGCAGAAGAAGGAAGGATGCTCTCTTCATGGGGTCTAAATTAAATGTCTCATTCCCCCAGATTCAGCAGAACAGTTTGAACATTTCAGTACAGGAGTCACTCCCATTTCTGTACTGTCATAGAATGACAAGTACTGAATGTCAGCTTACTTGTCCAGGAGAGAAGATGCTGTTAAAATAAATACTCCTCTTTCAGAAAAGCAATGGATTATTTCCTTTTCTTTTACAGTTCTTCCCAAGTATATTGGTGACTGAGTAATGGAACAGGCTAAGGAGGTGACCAGTTGTTTTTATTAATACACAGGAGAAGAAAGGGTTACAGGAGTCACCAATTTTTATATTGATAATGATGGTAACCAATAAAACAGCAGCCTTTCCTTCCTTCCTTCCTTCCTTCCTTCCTTCCTTCCTTCCTTCCTTCCTTCCTTCCCTCCCACTTTCCCTCCGTCCTTCCTAGTCAGGAGATTTGTTTTCCATTAGCTGAAACATAAGCAGTAAGAGTGAATTTTACCCATTTATTCACTTTCTCTCTTCTATCTCATTTCTATTGCTAGATAGAGCATAATCTCAAAGGAGGAAAATGTTTTGACATTACTAAGTTGAAGTGCCATCCATCATAGCAAAGGCCCCTGATCCAAGGAGCACTATGGGCCTTTTCATGCATCAGAAGGCACCCAAACTCTCTACAGTTCATTGATAGTATATCTATCTTGCCATTCAAGGAGTAAATAGATAGTTTAGTTTTCCTAATAGTTTTTTTACCATTGCTCTTTTTTATATTCATGGAAAAGAATTACAGCAATCCATGTGGGAGCCTTAAGCCTTTGTCTTCCATGGAAGTAAAGCAATAGTGGGTTCCAAAATCCATTGCTACAGGACCACATGTTGCATCACAGTGGTAATGCATTGTACCAACTTAGTACTAATTGCAAGAAATACCATTTGCTTGCAAATAAGAGTCAGGGGGACCCCAAAATAGGAGTCATGTAAGTCCATTGGCTTTTAAAGCAAGTTAGATAACTTCAATTAAAGAGAGAAATTCAAAGCAATTCTGAAAGTTAATTTTAAAAAGGAAACAAAGAAAAGTAACCGGATGAGCAGAGAGATAAAAAGGAACACCCTAGAATAATGATGGCTAACCTTTTCGGCAATGAGTGCCCAAACTGGAATGTGTGTTTGCATGTGCATGCGCCGGAGCACTAAAAAAATGAAAAACAGCTGTTTGGTGCATTTTTCAGGCCATTTTCCAGCACTCCAGTGCCCACGCAGACCAGCTGGTAATGGCACATATGTCCACAGACAGGGCTCTATGTGCTACCTCTGGCACACATGCCATAGGTTCGCCATCATGGCCCTAGTTTTCTAATTCTCTTTGCTATATACAACTCTAAATGATTTGCTGTACAGCTCTTCCGCATTACCTGTTGAAAATGAATCCAATCTGTTTGAGGAAAGCGATTTTGAGAAAAATGAACTGATGATATTACCTTCTCTATCCTTCAGCAAATATAGCTTGTACATATGTTTTCTTCATTTGCATCTAAAATACCGAGATTTTTAAAAGTTTGCTTATATAAAACATAGTATTCAGTCCATCTACAAAGCTACACTCCACTGTATCTCAGCTTCTATTTCCCAGAGTGGGCAGACCTCTGCTTCCAGTTATTAATCATTGCCTTGCATGGTTATTTCTCTTTGAATGTTAATATGCAGGGGTTCTTTCAGAGAAACATTCCCCTCAAAAGCTTGAATTGTAGAAGTAGCACTTAGACTTACATAGCACTTCATGGCCTTCACGGCCCTTCACAGCCTTTACAGCCTTCTCTAAGTGATTTATAGAGTCAGCATTTTGCTCCTGACAATCTGGTCTCAACCATCATTTTTCTCACATCAAAACCTCTAAAATCAATGTATTTTATTTTATTTTATTTTTAATTTTATTTTATGTATTATTATATTTTGCCTTAGTTGATTTACTTTTTTTACAACGATAAGCCAGGAGGAAAATAATGCTAACTTTTACAGTGCTTCCTTCATCTGAAGAAATGTATTATTTTCGAAGTCCAATTGCTATGGTTTCCATTCACTTAACCATCTGTTCACAGCATGCAAAGTGTTTCACTGCAGAAATAAAACAGCTTCACAGTGGACAATATTTTTCTCCCCTTGCTAATGCAAAATGTGACATTATGATTTGGGCAAAGGGGTGGAGGGATCCTTGTCAGTAGCATGAATTAGTTCAAAAATTGTAAGGAAAATGTCTATAGCCAGACAAAATAATAACAGCAAGGACTGACAGTTAAATGAAAAAAGTAACTACCTTTTGCTCTCATAATAGTCACACCTGCTTAAAGATTAAGATTGTATTTTAATGCTACATTAAAACAGAATTTTCTACATGAGAGCATAATGTTTCTGAAAGGCAATTGTGAATACCTTTGTGCACTCAGCAATATTTTGTATTCTGCTGAGACCATTTGTGTTAATGTCAATTAATCTATAATTGAGAGAGAAAGCGAATGGATGAATGTCACTCAGGACACATTATATGTATGCTTCTGCTCAAGGTCCTTAAGCATCAGCAGGACTGCTATTATGTTTATCAACTTCCAAGCTGAAGCAAATGGGATTTCAGCCTCAACTAATTCTTATAATCCACCGTCTAATGCTTTCAATCTCCATGTGGATCTGACATCAATAGTTATTAGGAGAATCTAGTTTTGTTATTGCCTATATTCCTTTGACATTTCTCCTCCTCCAGCTGTAGAGCACCAGAGGTAGAGCTTATTTTATTCTCACCAGTTTGACCTACAAGCCAAACAAAGATTATTAACTATTTATATCTTGGCTGACAAGGTGCTGTTAAACAAAACACATCTTCATTTTGAATGTAAGATTCTAATTCTACAGACACAGTTTCATGGAATTCAGAGAGAGTTGTCAACAAATAACCAGAAAACAGGTTGGGCTGAGTTTCACTTTAAAAGCACTACTTTCTCATGGAGGAGATTCTAAAGAAATAGCTGGGGTGGAAATGAAAGTGGGTTACCTTTTTTAGGCTAATTTTTTGAGGTACAGTGCATTTTTAAAAAAGCACTTGTATGTAAAGAAATTGTTAACTGTTGAGTAGTGTTGGGCGAACCGAACCTGCAAAGTTCGGGTTTGTACTGAACTTTGCGCAGTTCGGTATACTGAACCTGAATTTTTTTTAAAAAAGTTCGGGTTTGGGAGAGCGCCAGGAAGCACCGCCGCCTGTTCTGGTTTCTGGTAGAAGTTTAGTAATTACAAATAACTCTCATTAAATGCATCATTTCATGAATAAAGCAATTCCGTTTATTTCTCTGCTGTCTTGTACTTTAACACAATCCAGACATCAATCAGTTCATTATCTCTCTTCTAGCCGCATTCCTCACATTTCTTTTCCTGCTTCACTTAGACAAGATTTATTTCCTAACTACATAGCTATAAAAAACAGCAGTACTGACTGAATACAATATAAAATACTTTGGCTTACTTTAGTGTGGCGAAAAACCCCTCCATATTTCTGTTCAGCAATGTTGAAACTACACCCTTCTTCTCCACTAGCCCTCTGATGTGCCAAATACCTCACTACAATATTTAACCCATTCCTCTCCTTAATATCTTCTTCCAGACCTTTGCTCTCTATGTTTCTGAATCCTTCTGAATTTAGGGTTAACCCAGCGCACATCTGATTCTCCCTCGCTAGATCCTGAACTCATAGCCCCATCCTGTGGCTGGCCTCCCACCTGTTCTACTACCTGTAACCTTTGGCCCCCACTACTTCATAAACACTATCTGAATCTGAGTCCTCAATATCTTCATCATCCTCCAACTGATCAAGAGTATGTACAACACCGCCCAGCTGTCACCTTCAGAAACAGCCGGGGCACTTCTCAGCGGTCTCCCGAACGCCAAACCCGGAAGTTCAGCAAAGGTTCGGGTTAGGGTTCAGGAGAGCGCCAGGAAGTGCCGCCACCCAGCTGTCACTTTCCGAAACAACTGGGGGGCTTCTGGCGCTCTCCTGAACCCAAACCTGAACTTTTGCCTTACTTCCAGGTTCAGTGTTCAGGAGACCGCTGAGAAGCGCCCCTGCTGTTCCAGAAGGTGACAGCTGGGTGGCGGCGCTTTCTGGCGCTTTCCCGAGCACCGAACTCAAAAGTTCGGCAAAAGTTCAGGTTTGGGTTCGGGTGCCAAACCCAAACTTTAAAAAAAAAATTCGGGTGCCAAACCTGAATCCGAACTTCGTTGGGTTTGCCCAACACTACTGTTGAGGTAGAATGCACTGTGAATGAGCAAATTTAAAAGAACCAAAGTCTAGTGTCTAAAATCTAAAAAAACCTCTAGAAAAATGGCCTTATCTACCCAGACACTTTTTCCCCAATGGAATTAAGGGACAACATTCAACACCACAGTTTAAAGTTCAGTTTAGAAGTTTAAAGTTCAATTTTCTTTAAAACCAAAATTTAATGTTCTAAAAAGAGCCTAATCTACTTCCTATCAATTTGGGATGTAGCCCAATGTATCAAAATATTTTAGGTAGAGGAAGGAGATTTAAGGAAATTGGCATAAGCATTTAGGAGTTACATACTTTTAAGATCTGTTTTCTGAAGTTGCTTCTTTGGGATTTTTTTGCTTCACAGAGTAAAGCAAATTTTGTGGAAAAGCTGGAGCTCTATTAAGAAAAGAAACGTCAAGAAACTAGAGATGTGTTAAACAACATTGTTTTAGACTGATGGGTGTGTGGGTGGGTGGATGGATGGATAGATATAGATAAATATTGATTGATTGAATGGATTTTTATCCTGTCCCTCTCCGAGGACTGGGGGCGGCTTACAACATGTGAAAAATACAGTTCTGAAATCCAGTAAAACTAAAAAAAAAACAGCCTAAAAACCCAACTTAATCTAAAAACAGTCATATTCAATCCACCAACATACTTTCCATTCAACATACATTCATTCCTAGGCAGGAGTTGATAATTAATGTCCCCAAGCCTGTCAGGATAGGTGCATCTTCAAATTCTTATGAAAGGCAAGGAGGATGGGGGTGATATGAATCTCTGGGGGGAGCTGATTCCAGAGAGCCGGGGCCCCCACAGAGAAGGTTCTTCTCCTAGACCCCACCAAGCAACATTGTCTAGTCGACAGAATCTGGAGAAGGCTGGCTCTGTGAGATCTGACTGGTTGTTGGGGCTCATGCTATAGAAGATGGTCCTGTAAGCAATCTGGTCTAGGGGTAGGATTCAAAACTTTTAGCAACTGCTTCTCTGCCCAGTTGCTGGGTGGACATGCCATGGTTAGTGTGACCTACTTGGCCTCCTGCACCACAGCAATGGGGACTCTGGAGGCCCTACCGAGGCCAGAAATAGGTCCTTTTGTGGACTTCCAGAACATCCAGGAGGCCAGTTTTTCACCCACCCCAAGTTCTGGAGGCTTTCTGGAACTGTATAAAAATATAAACTGGATAAAGTGCATACAACATAAGCTAAACAGTACCATCAGATGATAGACTCACAGCCTGCTAAATGACAGCACACACAATAATGGATGTTAATAGCTCTATTTCAGTTTGGATAGGAGTATCAAGTGGAGAATTATAGGGTTGTGTCCCAAACTCTGTGCAGTTCAATATGTTTATTAGTGACACCAATAAAAGAATTGAGAGGGTCCTTGCCAGATTGAGAGAAAACTCTGAGGTGACTCAGTGACTGAAAAGGCCAATGTTCTGTTTTTTTTATTTTCTTAGCATTTATAATGTTTATACAAATTTATTGAAAGTTTAATGTGGTTGTTGCTGTTTAATGTTTTGTGTTATTTTTTAATTCAATGTTTTTTTTTAAAAAAAGAAAAAAAAACTGACAGCAGAAAAACCTAGTGGTCTTCCAAGTCTGCCCTTTGACCCTTTTTGTTTATTTATTATTATTAAAATTATTGTTTATTTTATTTTATTCTTAAATTGTTGTCAAATGATGGATATGTGTTAATTCCAAGCATGTTTAAACTCAATTACTGATGAGTGACCCAATACTTCATCTGGAAGATGGTTCCAAGCTTCTACTACTCTTTCTGTGTAGTAATACTCTCTACCTCCAAATGCTATCATGGTGTGCATTGCCAGATACAAGAAAACCTAATTTCACGAACTAAAAGCTCCAATTTATTCTGTCCCTGAACACTGTTTTCAACTCTGGACATCACTGTTAAAAATGGGCAACAACAAACTGGAGTGAATTCAGAAGAGACTGATCAAGAAGGTTTATAGTGGAAAGCAAATGAAGTGTGGAACTGTTAAAGAATTAGCCTAAAGAAGAAATGGATAATTAGTATCTAAAGATGAGTCCCATAAATGGGGGAATGGTTTATTTATTGCCCTAGAGGGCAGGATAAGGCTCTGAGGGTTAAAAATACAAGGAAATAGTTTCAGGATAGATATCAGGGAGAACCTCCAGTCTGTGCAAGTTGTTGACCAGTGGAATGGGCTGACACATGAAATGATGAATATTCCTTTACTAGAGGTCTTTAATAAAAGGCTGGATAATCTGTGTCATAAATACTGCATTTGACTAAAATCTAATTTCTATAACTTTTGTCCAGAATATTCCCCCTCATAATTCCAGAACTATAGGGAAAGGAAGAAATAAAACATTCAGCACAAATTATCTTGATAAATCAATAGATGATAATTTGCCTCTAATAGCCTTGAAACCTTTTTTGGCATTAGGATTTCCAAGAAGGACAAGCAACAAACATCTTTTATCAGTGGGATGAGCCATAATCTACTTATGGAATAGTGAGTGCTCTCATCCCAATAGATTTGAGACTGGGGAAAAAATGTCCTCTGTTATGTAATTATAATAAGCAAATAAACTGATCTGAGTAAGAAAATAATCCCTTAGGTGTGTTGCAATCATTTATCTAATTATCAATAATAGGAATAGTCCTTTCAATCACTATGATGCACAAAAAGGGCATATAAGTAAAAGTCCCAGTGGCTGAATCTGGAAAATTCCCCCTCTTGCTCTGCTAATCTTTTGCTGCATTTATATGGATATATTATAGAAAACATAGAAACATAGAAGTCTGACGGCAGAAAAAGACCTCATGGTCCATCTAGTCTGCCCTTATACTATTTTCTGTATTTTATCTTAGGATGGATATATGTTTATCCCAGGCATGTTTAAATTCAGTTACTGTGGATTTATCTACCACGTCTGCTGGAAGTTTGTTCCAAGGATCTACTACTCTTTCAGTAAAATAATATTTTCTCATATTAAAAAGTACTTCCACGTTTGCCTTACTTTTTAAGCTCTTACTTTTTAAAAAATATATATTTCTGAGGTCCTCTTACATAGATACATACATACATACATACATACATACATACATACATACATAGGAGACTAGTATACAGTGGTCCTTTGACTTTCACGGGGGATACGTCCCAAGACTGCCCACAAAAGACAAATTTCCGTGAAGTAGAGATGCTCCCTTCCTTCCTCCCCTTCCCTCTCCCTCCTCCATTCCTGGTTTTACTTACCCCCAAAACCCACAGGGGAAATGGGGCGGGAAGATGGGGGCTTTGCTGCGCTCACTGCTGGTGTTTCCCATGGCGGTGGCGGCAGCACCAGTGCTGAGGGTCAGGGCAGGGGAAGAGGAAGCTCAAGGCAAGAGGGATCCAGGCCAGGACTTGAAGCCGGGATTCCAGGCCAGTCAGCTTGGAGGTCGGATGCTACCACTAAGGGAGACGGCTTAGATAGGTAGGGGAAGAAGAGGCGGTGGCAGCGGGCAGCAGTAAGGCTCGGCTTCAAGTGGAGCATACCAACGCTCTGAGAATTAAAGGTGAGGGATCGGGAAATTGGGGTGGAAGCGGAGCTTTTATTTAAAGAAGCAGGATGGCTGGGGTGGGGGGGGGGAGGAGAGTTAAAACGCACAGTATTGTACATCGGGAGACCGCGGAAAATGTTCAAATGTTTTTAAAAAGCGGAGCATTTTTTTATTAATATTTTTTGAAAACCCGTGGTATAGCCTTTCCATGAAAGTCAGACCTGCGAAAGTCAAGGGACCACTGTAGATCTATTTCAAGATATTTTGCTCTCATCAGATAACCATACTCTTACCAGGATTTTTATCTGGGCAGTCTATCTCTAAAGCAGTAGCTTTAACCTCCAGGCCAAAGGTTATCCTCCTGTCTCAGCTTCTACCAGGGAAGAGTTATATGTTTTGTTTTGTTTTTCTGTTGAATCATCCTTGTATACCCAAATATGGGAGAGAGTATTTTTTGCTACTTGGCCCCTCCAGAGTCCATTCAAGGTAGTTAATTTGTATAACCGACAAACCATATTTTATATGTGTATCATATTTTTGCTGATAATGAGGAATAAAGGAAGGAAGACTAGTATCGATATTTTTCAAGCTATTTTGCTCTCAACAGATAGCCATACCCTTACCGGGATTTGAACCTAGGCAGTCTGCCTGGAAGGCAGTAGCTTTAACCTCTAGGCCAAAATTTCTCTTCCTGTCTTCTTTATTGTATATATATAATAAAGAAGTTCAACTCACCATACATAGTGTTGTGATTGGGTCTGGCCCAGCTCCTGCCCCAAGGAATGTGGAGGTGGATGTGGGGGAAACATCCACATGCCACAGGCCTGTTTTGCTCCCGATAGAATTTCCCGATGAAGGCTCCTCTGATGAAGGAAGCATGAGTAGCAGGGAAGAGGGGAGTTTGGCAGACAGCCCAGGAGGAGATCAATCATCCTTATCATCCCTGGATTCTGAACAAGAACGTATGATGGACCCATGCATGTGTAGAGTGATGCATAGGAGAGAACAACTGAAGGATTATTACAGGAGATAAGTGAGGCCACCTGTGGTTGGGTGGGGCTGCTGTAATTAGTGCTACAGATAAAAAGAGCAGCGTGCTGATTTAACCTTGTGGAAGTTTATCTGATTCATAGTTTCATCAAGATCGTGGTTTTGTTGTTTCCCTGTTCAAGCCTGTGTGTGGACTTTCTGGACTTTGGAATTGGACTCAATTTCCCAGTTACTGGGTGAGAAATTGGATTGCATTTAACCTGTGCTTTGTGTGTACCAGAAAATCCCTTTGACATTTAAAAAAGGGAGTTTTTTCTGCTTTTCTGTTAATAAAGACTAGTTTTTCTCTTCCATTTTTTCACCCATAGCAAAACAAGCCTGCGAGGAAGCTTGGGCTGAGAAAGAATAACTAACCCCAAATCACCAGTAACTTTGAGATTGAGAGTAAAATTAGAACTTTTTCTGCTTCTGATCCAAAACCCTAATCACCGCACAAAATTGAATCTTTGTCTATAGATAACCACCACCATTTATTTAAAATTAAATATCTGCCTATTTAAGTCTATGCCCCCCCCCCCCAATTCATTCAGACCTTGGGCTGTGGAACAAAAATGACACTTTCAGGTCATTTAGCATGGACAGGAAAAGTGTTTGAACTATCAAATACTATTTCCTGGTGGAAATATTCAGAGAATGAAACCATTATGATGGTTGAGTAATCACAAATATAGAGGATATTTCTGCTTTTTCTTATAAACAGAATAACAGCACTAGAAAAGACCTTAGATGTCTTCTACTCCAACCCCCTGCTCAAGCAGGAAACGCTATACCATTTCAGACAAATGGTTGTCCTATCTCTTCTTAAAAATCTCCATTCGGATATCATCATATATCCCCCTCCCACTTCAAGTCATTTAGAAGTCGAAATAAAACACCTCACATTCTATGGTATGGATAACATAACAGGACTGCAGACTTAGCACAAAAAATATATATCTATTTTTATAGCTAGCAAGAACACCCATTTTATGACAGACTGGGGACCCAACGTCATGGAAGCCATGAAAAAAAGAGATGCCTGACCATAATCTGTCTTTGTTGTCAAGCAGCTGGAATTCAAAAACCAAGGCATAAAATATATTGTGTTTTATTTTGCTGTGTATAGTCACACAGGTTTTTCTTTTCTTTTTTAACCTTGGAAACAAGTTAGCCAGTCTGGGAACGAGGTAAGGAAGCAGAAGAAGATGGAAGTTAGAAAATGCCTTCCTGTGTTACTTGCATTTGAAGAGAGCAAGCTGGCCTCCTTTTGGTCATGATAACCAGGACAATGCACAGCATGTTGCAGGTTGCAGAGCCTAATCCTCTGCATTTTTCACCAAAAGTAAATCTGTTTATTTCAGTGAGAAGAGAAGCTGTTAAATGACAAGGAAAAGCAGACCCTTATACTTATCAACAAGGCTAAGCAGTTTTGATGTATCAGTCAGGCATGGTTCCAAGATTTTAGCAAGGGATATTTCATTTAATTCTGCCCAGTAAGCATTGTTTTGGATAGCAGAGAAGACACTATTTCATATTTTAGGGCCTTGCTTGATATTTATAATAGCAGCATCCCATCTGGCTACTTCTATCACACATTGGAAAGGCTGTCTCACTTAAACCTAAAACTGGCCCTGGAATTAGATGAAAGGAGATTTTTTTGATATTGATTAATTAATAGTTTTTTTCTTTTTTTAGTTATTAAACTAATAACTATAATTATTTGTAATGATTGCATAAAGTATAAATTGGATGTAAATGTAGATGTTTGAATATGAAAACCTTGTAATTTGAATTGGCATCATTTTATTCTTTTCCATATCAGTGTTATTAATTTGAAATAATATTTTAAAAATTCATAATTTGATGTTTTAAAGTAAATATAGGTGGATATGGAACTTTTAGCAGGTAAGGGTTTTTAGTTAGAAGAAGAAGAGAGGGGGGAGAAAGGAGAGCAGAAACAAGGATGGGGTGAAGCATTATTGTTGAGATAAAAATAGTTAGAGATATAGCATTTTGAAGCAAATATTAGCAGTACAGTGTTCTCTCGATTTTTGCGGGTTTGAACTTCGCAAAAAGTCTATACCACGGTTTTTCAAAAATATTAATTAAAAAATACTTCGCGGGTATTTTCCCTATACCACGGTTTTTCCCACCCGATGACGTCATATGTCATCGCCAAATTTTCATCTGCTTTTAATAAATATTTTTTAAATAAACTTTAATAAATAAACATGGTGAGTAATAATCTAAATGGTTGCTAAGGGAATGGAAAATTGCAATTTAGGGGTTTAAAGTGTTAAGGGAAGGTTTGCGATACTGTTCATAGTCAAAAATAGTGTATTTACTTCCGCATCTCTACTTCACGGAAATTCAACTTTCGCGGGCAATCTCGGAACGCATCCCCCGCGAAAAGCGAGGGAACACTAATTTATTTGGAAGATGATATGGCAATCTGGATGATAAAATTAGACAAAGGAGGCAGCAAGAATTACATGATATAAAAATCTTATATCATTATAAAAATGATATAAGATTTTTATATGTCTATTAGGTTGTACTTAAGGTATATGATATTATATGTATATTTTTATTGTGGAGAAAAAATAAAAAAATAAGACTAAAACTGGCCCTGTTATCTTCTGCTTTTGGCCCTATCTGGAATATTGACACCTCCTTCCACATTACAAATGCAAACAAGCCCCTAAACGTTGCATGTCTGCAACAGCATAAGTGGGTTACAGATCTGCCACAAATACCGTAGCATTTACTTTTCCTAATGAGTTCTGCTTATGAACAGTAACTTGTTGGAAAACAGAGCAAGGCATATACCGTATTTTTCGCTCCATAAGACGCAGTTTTTTTCCTCCCAAAGTAGGATGAAAAATCAGCCACGTCTTATGGAGCGAAGATGCAGGCAGGGAGGGGGGGGAGGCGCTGGAGCAGAGGGGGGGGCGGCGATATACTCATCTGGAGACCGCCGCCTCTGTCGCCGCCTCTCCTCTTCCCAACCCCGAAGAGAGCCGCGCTTTTCAGCCTCCGGAAGTGCTGGGCCGGGGGACGCCTCCACCCCGCAGGTTTAGGAGGCGGAGCTGCACCGGAGGAGCGTTGGCGGTTCCGAGCCTTTGGGAGGTCTCAGCCAGTCGCTCGCAGCCGGCCGCCGCCTGTGCGATTCCCGAGCCTTTGGGAAGGCTATGGGAATCGCTTCAGGAGGCGGGGAGGTCTCAGCCAGTCGCTCGCAGCCGGCCGCCGCCTGTGCAAAGTTTGGCTGCGAACTCGGCTGGCTAGCTGCTGCCTGGCCCCCTCCCTCCCGGAGGAGGGTCTCCCTTCGCACCACCAGCGGCGCTCCCCCCGCCAGCCAGCCAAGCCCCGCGCCCGCTGGAGCCGGCTCTTCGCTCTCCCCCCGCCGCCCGCCGCGTTTGCAGGAGGTGGGGAGGGTCGGGCGGCCCGCCAAGGCCAGGAGGGACGCCGCTGCCCCCCTTCCCTCTCTCCGCCCGCCGCTGCGCCTCCTGCTGAGCCCCCTCGGCCCCGCGCAGCGCCTGTCAGAGGAAGCTGCCCTGTCCCGGCCAGGATCCGGGGGCGAGGTCGTCGGGGTTTGAGGGGCCCTAAACCGCCCACAGCAGAAAAACAGAAAAAATAAGGGAGAAAGAGAGAGAGAGAAAGGAAGAGGAGAGATAGAAAGGGGGAGAGAGAAAGAGGGAGAGATAGAGAAGGAGAGAAAGAGATACAAAGAGAGTGAGTGAGAGAAGGAGAGATAAGAGAGAGAAAGAAAGAGGGACAGAGAGAAAGAAAGAGAGGGACAGAGAAAGAAAGAGGGACAGAGAGAAAGAAAGAGAGGGACAGAGAGAAAAAAAGAGGGACAGAGAGAAAGAAAGAGAGGGACAGAGAGAAAGAAAGAGAGGGACAGAGAGAAAGAAAGAGGGACAGAGAGAAAGAAAGAAAGAGAGGGACAGAGAAAGGGAGAGAGAGGGACAGAGAGAAAGAAAGAGGGACAGAGAGAAAGAAAGAAAGAGAGGGACAGAGAAAGGGAGAGAGAGAAAGAGAAAGAAAGGTAGAGAGAAAGAGGGAGAGATAGAAAGAAAGAGAGAGGGGGGCTTGTTTGTATATTTTCCCAATTCCCCTAGGGCAGTGTTATTGTAATAAATATTTTAGCCTACTTTTTGGCTCAAAATATTTTTTTTTCAATTTTCCTCCTCTAAAAACTAGGTGCGTCTTATCAGCAGGTGCGTCTTATAGAGCGAAAAATACGGTAAATCAGACTTCATTACAGCAAGCAGATTTCTCTGTTTCTCTCGAGATTATGCCAATAGAATAAGGATGAAGTAGGTGAAATATAGGAAGGGCATGCCTCCACTGTACAAAAAGATTCTGCGGATCAATTCTGCCATGCTTAATGCACAGATGAAATATTGTTCCTTTAGTATCAATCGGTACGGAATAGTGTAGATGATGGAGTAGCAGTGCCTGAAAATCTTTTGTAAAGCCAATTGCTTTACAATAGATCTGAACAAGTGAGCCCTACAACAAAACTTTGCCATTATAACGTCCTTATTTAAGATTTCTCCATCTCATCTTTTTTTCATCTTTGTTTTTTTTTAATTAAATGGAGTGACTTCTGATTATTATTTAGTGGTGCCACAAGATGCAGGCCAGATACACACAATTCAATTTTTTTCTGCTATTGATAATTTAGAATTTTGCATCATTATTGTAGCTATAACATATGAACAATGTGAGATAATGACAACTAGGAATCATTGTCTAATGTTAGGAATGCGATAATGTACAATGCTGCGAGGAAGAGGAGGAGGGAGGGAGAGAGAAAGAATGAATATGAGAATATGTTCTGACTCATAAACTAGAAAAGAGAAAAGAGACAGGATTCCAGATTTTGCAATTTACAGTTTTGCGAAAGTGTCTTCTATTGCCATTCAAGCTCTGGTTATATTTCTTAATCAAAATATAAAAGCATTGTTATTAATAGAATTACTCAGTCTTTTGCCCCTTAGATTTTTGTTTTATGAAAAAACAAATACTGGATTCATTCCATTATAAATCTGGTTATAGTAGAATACCTCAATTATTTCCCCAAATATTTTGGGGCCAAATACTTTTCCGTTCCTATTTGCAATATTTTTACCATCAGAAAGTTTTCCCTTTGAATTAGTGATACAGTGATGTTCGCCAATGTTTGTTTGATTAATATTCTGTTTCTGTGTTTTGTTTTTCTTTTGTTTGTGAAGATTTTTTTAATGAATGAATTCTTCTTGAAAATGAAGAATTTGGTACTTTATAGCCATTGAAACAGATAATCATTTTTCAATTTCCAGAAGCCCTTTGTTTTCTCACAACAAACTAGTATCTTTTTAAAATTTGGAATAGATTTTCCCACTTTAAATAATGTTTATTAAAACTTGTTTTAGTTTAAAATTGAGGGAAGAATTCTGGTCACTTTATTTTTAACAGTAACTCCTGCAGAAATACACTGCTCAAAAAATAATAAAGAGCACACATAAACAACATAATATAACTCCAAGTAAATAAAACTTTTGAGAAATCAAATTGTCCACGTAGGAAGCAGCACTGATTGACAACCAATTTCACATGCTGTTGTGCACATTCAACTTTGTACAGAACGAAGTATTCAATGAGAATATTTCATTCATTCAGATCTAGGATGTGTTATTTGAGTGTTTCCTTTATTTTTTTAGCAGTATACTTCCCACACCACATGCCCTGACTACTTAAATGTCATCATCTTGAAAGTTGCTGACATTCACCTAAGCATTCACCAGGGTACATGAGAGGAGAAATGGCATAATGAAGTGAAATCTAACGAAGTAATTCCATTTATGGAGAGCCTTATGATTCTTAGGGGAATCATAAGACTCATTACTCAATTCCATTGTGCAACTCCAGATAAATTTTCAGGAAGCTCAAGATTGCATAGAAATTGATATTAACACTATCTAAATTATTTCCACTACTGTATTGTACCACCTGCTTAGTTTTTGCTTTTAAATTGAACATTTTATTTATGAAATTCTTTATTTGCAAAATAGGCTTTGTAGTGAGATAATATAAGGGGAACAGAATTCCATTGTTGATGTATGGACCTGTCTGTTCTTCCATGTTGCAGTAGCTCAACTGTTCGTGTTCCATTATCTTATTTTATTGTCTTCAGTGCATATTTCATTCTGGGATGAATTCTATTTTTCCCCTCTGCAGTATAATGCAGTCTCCAGCGTGCCTTAGTGATGATGAATGACTAAACTTGGACATCTTATGTTAAATTTGGCCCAAGATATATTCATTCTTCACTGATCTCTACATTACAGTTGTAATTTGCAGTAGATATTGCAAATGAATATGGAGATCATAATCTTTGTGCTGTATTTCACCTATCAGAAATAGTTTAACGTCTCTTACGTGCATGCTGCCACCCATGACAAATCATACCGTATAGAAAGCTACATGCAAAAATAATGGTCTGGTTATATTATTGCGATGACTTACTAGTTTCATCAAATGAATATATATCCATTTGTCAATTATTGGAAACATACATATCAGCTGAGTTTTATAATCAATCGTATTGATGTATCTATTCAGCAAACGTTCAAACCAGAAAATACTGAATTTTATATGTACAGCTATAATCATCAGTGATTTAATTCAATTGTATTTCAGGCATGTAATACCTAATACATAGATGCTGGAAAGATTTATTTTGTTGATTTGGAAAAAAAATGTCAGTTGGTTTCTTGTAATCTCATCTAAGGTTGTACATAATCAGTATTAGGGCAGAGTGACTGAAATGGAAAACACCTTTCTGCTGTTTGCTTACTTGCTGCTCAGGATTGCTCTGGAAAAGCAAACAGTTGTGCGAAGTTCCTCCCATTTGTCCTGATTATGTTACATTTGTTGGAAGAGGGGAAAAATGAGGATACAGCATACATACTCTTTGCTTTTCCTGCATATAACTAATTTATAACTCATTTTTCCTTTTTATTGATTTTCCCTCTTTTGTTTCCTTTCCGCTTTTCCTATTCTTTCAGCTGCAAGAAAGGATTGAGAGAGAAAAAAGGCTGAACCAATGGTGTAATCCATTTTTTTTTACCACCAGTTCTCTGGGCGTTGTGGGTGTGGTGTGGCTTTTTGGCCATGGCTTTCTGGGCATAACAGGGGAAGGATACTGCAACTCTCCATTCCCACCCCACTCCAGAGGAAGGATGCTGCAAAATCTCCATTCCCTCCCCACTCCTTGGGGGAAGATATTGCAAAAGCTCCATTCCCACCCTATTCTGCAGCCAACCAGAGATGGTATTTGCCATTTCTCTGAACTATCAAAATTTCTGCTACCGGTACTTCGAACTACTCAAAATTTCCAGTATCAGTTCTTAGTCAGAACCTGCTGGGTTTCACCCCTGGTTTGAACTGCTTCTACTTTTAGTTGCTTTTTCAACTACCATAAAATCTGTATTCATTGAAAGAGAAGTGGAGAAAATGTCCAGCTTTCAATATTTCATCTCTGGGATGAATTTGCCTTTGTGATGGAAAGGAATTTCTCAATAGCTCTGGATCCAGTAGAAAAAAGAGAATAATGCAGGATCCATAGTGAAGAGAAGTTGGAATACAGGCAGTCCTCAATTTATGACCTCAGTTGCAACAAAAATGTTACGCTCAATTTTTAATCAAGACATTTGTTAAGTGATTCCACCTCCCTCATTTTATGACTTTCTTTGCTACAGATATTAAGTGATTGACTGCAGTTGTTAAATTAGTAACATGGTTATTAAGTGAATCTGGCTACCCCATTGCCTTTGCTTGTCAGAAGTTCAAAAAAAGTGATCACATGACCCAGGGGCCCTGCAACCATCATAAATATGGGTCAGTTGTCAAGCATCTGAATTTTGATCACGAGAGCTTGGGTATACCACAATAGTTGTTAAGTGTGAAAATTTCTCATGTTACTTTTTTTCAGTGGCATTGTAACTTTGAATAGTCACTAAATGAACTGTTGTAAGTCTAGGACTACCTGTACTATTTGCAGATGTGAGTTTTTTGATACATTTAAATTCATTTTAGTTTCTGACAATCTATCTGACACAAAGTAGAGCATCTTTCTCTACAGAGATAAAGTCTAAGCTTCTATTTTTATTTTTATTTTTGGTTAGAGTCAACACAAGAAAAAAGTGATGATATTACATTATAGTGAAAAGAGTCAGACAAACATTTTTGAAAGCAATGCATTGCATTCAAGATAATAGCTATATTTTCTTCCACCAGATGTACGGGGAGTAAGAAAAGAGATTCTTATATTTTTCAGTGCAGTGCAGGTCTCATTTATATTTTCCCAGCTTCCACATAGCCAGGCTTTTCTTCCAGGTTCATTTGAATGGCTCAACTAATGGCCTGGATGATTTTCTGATGCTCAACAACCAATCTAAGTGCAAATAAATTTCATTTCTGCACTAGTAATGAAATTATATTAGGTTTATAACTAACCTGCATCCCATTTCTGTGCAGGGTGCAAGGCTCTTCTTTTAGCTGACCAATGGAATACAAGTTGTCTTCTATTAATTTATTTTGTATTTTGTCTTTCTTTCTGTCTTCTAGGGATGAGAAGTTTAAAGAACAAAATAAATAAAGGTAAAACATGCAGAGAAATACATGGATACTGTTAAATAGGTTTATCTGTATTTTCTTCTTTTTACAAAAATCTTGTATCCTTACTGTTGAATATTCACTAACCTGATGTAAATAGTTGTATGTTGAATGTTTAAATTTGATTGGTTAAAAAATGACCGGGAAATTTAAGTAACCATCAGTTACATTTGAGGAAGAAACAAAGTATAAAAAGCTGTAAACCAACACTGTGATTTATTCGAGTCTGGAATAGAGTTATCAGAGCAACATTGTGTTCCCGATATATGGAGAAATAAAGTATCTGCTGATTCAATAGTCTCAGTTTATCTGACTTACTCTCTTTGCTTACTGTTTCTTGTGTAATTAACACAATACCACTTATGTGAAGGAGTAATACAGACAGCAATGAGCTATGAGCTGGAACGCTAAACTGCGCTCGTCGCCGTGGCTCGTAAGTTCTTGTGGGACCAGTTCAATTTTGTTGCTGCACCTGTGGAGGTAGCAAAATTGCACCCATATTTCGGCAAGGTTTTACCTTCAGCTCTGTGCACGATTTTGCTACTTCCACCGCTGCAGCAGCAAATCGTGCTGGTCCTGCAAGAACTTACAAGCCTTGGCAGCGAGCACAATTTAGCATCTGGCTCATAGCCCACCACTGAATGCAGATGTACAATGCTTTCAGGGTAGATACAGTAAACTACACATGTACATATTCTAAAGTTGTAGGACTGGAGTCAAATAACATTTAATACTATCATTAGAGTTAGAGCCCCCCCCAAAATATCCAAATATGTTTTTATTTGGTGTCAAATCAGAAATACTATTAATGCTGAGTAAATTTCTATTAAACAGGCATTCCAAATGGTTGTCATTTTTATAAATGACTGCTTCATTGATTAATAGCAAGAGAGATCATAGAAATATGTAAGCCTGCATATAAATAGGTTCATACTTATAAAGAGAAAAAAATCTATTTCCCTTGAAAAAGTTGAAAACGGAGTGGGGGGAGGGAGATAGAGGGAGAGGGGGGAAGAGAGAGAGGTGGGACAAAGAGGGAGGAAGAGAGAGGGAGAGAGGGAGGGAAAGAGGAAGAGGGGGTGAGGGAGAGAGAGAGACAGAGAGACAGAGAGGCAGAGACAGAGACATCACAAAAGCCATCTGGGTGACATTGGGCTCATTACTATCAATGTAACTCACCTCACAAAATTTATTTATTTATTTATTTATTTGTTTGTTTGTTTGTTTGTTTGTTTGTCTGTCTGTCTATTCATTCATTCATTCATTCATTCATTCATTCATTCATTCATTCATTCATTTATTTATTGGATTTGTATGCCGCCCCTCTCCAGAGACTCGGGGCAGCTAACAGCAACAATAAAGCAGTGTACAATAGTAGTCTGATGTTAGAAACAATTAAAAACCCATTAATATAAAAAACCAAACATACATACATACATACCATGCATAGAATTGTAAAGGCCTAGGGGGGAGAGGATCTCAATTCCCCCATGCCTGACGGCAGAGGTGGGTTTTAAGCAGCTTACGAAAGGCAAGGAGGGTGGGGGCAATTCTAATCTTTGGGGGGAGTTGGTTCCAGAGGGCCGGGGCCGCCACAGAGAAGGCTCTTCCCCTGGGTCCCGCCAAGCGGCATTCTTTAGTTGACAGGACCCGGAGAAGATCCACTCTGTGGGACCTAACTGGTTGCTGGGATTCGTGCAGCAGAAGGCGGTCCCTGAGATAATCTGGTCCGATGCCATGAAGGGCTTTATAGGTCATAACCAACACTTTGAATTGTGACCAGAAACTGATCGGCAACCAATGCAGACTGCGGAGTGTTTGTGTAACATGGGCATATTTGGGAAAGGCCATGATTGCTCTCGCAGCTGCATTCTGCACGATCTGAAGTTTCCGAACATTTTTCAAAGGAAGCCCCATGTAGAGAGTGTTACAGTAGTCGAGTTTCGAGGTGATGAGGGCATCAGTGACTGTGAGCAAAATTGTTGTTATGGGGAAAATAGGAGAAGGAAAGAATATTTAATTTATGAAATATAAGTTGATAGCACATGAAAACATGCAAGATAAATTCAATGTAAGTAACTCAATGTAAGTGACTTCCAAATAAAGGGGGAAAAAACATACTCCATTGTTTCTTTCTACGGAAACCCAGATTCCGGCATACCAGGGTTCTGCAAAGTTTTAAATGGGGTTTCAATTCATCCAAATTTCAAGCATTTATTTATTAAACCAGATTCATGAATCAATGTGGAACCAGGTAGCTTTACAATACTTTGCAGCCTTGTGAGATTCAGTGAGTGTTAAGTGGTTTCCTGTGGTTGTTTTGGGGGACTGTTGTGGGGGACTTGAGTGGCACTATGGACTGTCAGTTTATTGAGAACCACCCTTAATTTCTCTGCTTATATGTGTTATTTTGACCAATATTACTTTGAAATTAAGTAATATTGTCAGCTCTTAATAAAATTGGGAGTTTAGATCAGCTTTATGTACTGAATTCAAGTCTATTTCAATTGTTGTATCAAACCTTACTTCTTTTTATGATTAGGGCATTTTTAAAATTCTTGAGAATGACAGGACAAGTATCAAGCTGAAGTTTACAGAAACATTTGCTGCAGTATTGAATCTCACTTTTGCCAATCTGTTTCTGTTTCCTCTGCTAACTAAATAACATGAGTCTTGCCAGAGAGCACAGCACAGCTGAAACTTGCCAATTACAAGAGAGTTCTATTTAGGAGGAGTTAATCTTACTTAGTAGTTATGTCAACTCTCCTGGCAGTGCACAAAACCAAATCATCAGAAACAGCAAAGCTACATCACCCAGAAGGGAAAGTCAATGGTTATTTTTCTGAGACTTATCAGAAGAGACCAAGCTTTGCAAATGTTCCTGCCCAGTGTGACATCCCACCAAAGGCAGTGATGTGATGGTTCTTCCCTGGTGGAGCCAAGATTGCTAAGCCACTAAATATTGGAAGAAGGGTGCTTTTGTTTTTGTTTAATTTTAATAAGTTATTTATTGGTTAGCTTTTTTTATTATATTCTATACATCTTGCTTTTCACCACCAGTATTCTGCCAAGAATATTGCTGTATAACAGGGGTGTCAAACTGGAAGCCCGTGGCTAGATGTGATGCACACACAGGTCATGCTCAATCCAGCTTCGCAAAAGAAAAAATTATGTGATACATCACGTGATGGCAAAGTGACCCAGCAAATTTGACATCCATGCTGTATAACAATGACATAGATGAAGAAATGTCAGAAGATTGTTTCAAATTTGTATTTTGATGGAACTTTTAAAACCAAGTAGACTTACCATCCTGAAAGGATTTACCATAATAGCAATTTTTTATCTCATTCCTTCCTTCCTTCCTTCCTTCCTTCCTTCCTTCCTTCCTTCCTTCCTTCCTTCAATTTGACTTCTATGCTGCCCAAACCCAATGGGACTCACGGCAGCATACAGTGATATTAAAAAAATACAATACAATAAAAAGAAATCAAATATTAATTACAAAACCAATAAAACTTCATTTATAAAAATCCACAAAGCAAATAATCCAGTCAAAAATACACATGCATATTATTCAACACAATTCGGCCGTGATAGAGGTAAGTATTCATGATCCCCAGAACTTCCGGCAAAGTCAGGTCTTCACAGCCTTTCGGAAGGCCAGTAGGGTGGCAGCAGTATGGACATCAGGGGGGAGTTGATTCCATAGAGCCGGGGCAGCCACAGATAAGTCCTTCCCCCATGGTCCCACCAACCTGAATTGCTTAGTCGACAGGACCTGGAGAATGCCAACCCTGTGTGATCTTGTTGGTCCCTGGGAGGTGGTCCCATAAATAGTCTGGTGCTAAGCCATGTAGGGCTTTATAGATAATAACCAACACCTTGAATTGTGACCAGAGACTAACCAGTAGCCAGTGTAGCATGCAGCGTGTTGGTGTTATATGGGTGTACTGACGTACACACATGACAGCTCATGCTGCTACAGTCTGGACTATCTGAAGTCTCTGAACACTCTTCAAGGGTAGCCCCATGTACAGCACATTGCATTAATCAAGACGGGAGGTGATAAGGGCCTGAGTGACTGTGTGCAAAGCCTCCTGATCCAAATAGGGCCGCAACTGGTATACCAGGAGAACCTGGGCAAAAAAGATGAAAAAAGGGAAAAGAGAAGAGAGTAGATGGGATCTACTACAATAATTACAAAACCAGAAAAGAAGAAAAGAAAGATAAGAAAATGTGAGGATGAGAGGGAAATTTTAAGAAGTATGGGAAATTAAAGGAAAAATATTAAAGGAATAATTAAAGGAAAAAAGAATGGACAATATGATAAGTATAAGTGAATTATATTATTATTATTATTATGTGTAGTAGTATTTGTATATGTTGATATGAGGTATGAAATGGAAAGAATGGAGAAAGTGGTATATGTTTTAAATTGTTTTAGTAGTAATATTAATGATTGCAATAAATGAAATTAGTATAAGTAATATTTAATAAGTCTTCCCTTAGAGCTTCGGGTAGAGGATAATTTTCTCTGCTTTCGCAAGGCATTAAAGACATTCCTCTTTGATTCAGCCGATTGAAACATCCTTGTTCTGGGGATCAGCAAGATGGGAAGACATTGGAGAGGTTGGGAATGTTTTTAACAAGTTTTGTGGTTTATTAGTTGTGTTTTAGCTAAGTGTGTGTATTGCCTACTATCTGTCTTTGTTAGTTGTATATGGCTTGCTGTTATGCCCTTGTTAAAAGGGCATTATAAATACCGTATATACTCGAGTATAAGCCGAGTTTTTCAGCCCAAAAAATGGGCTGAAAAACACAACCTCGGCTTATACTCGGGTCATTGACAAATTCACCACAAGAGGGCGCCATTGCTTGAGCCAGAGCGAGGAGGCACCAGCTTTTGTCCCCTCTCGCACGCCGTAGGAGCTGTGGGAGGGGTGGAGCTCTTGCCTTCTCCCTGGCTCAAGCAAAGGAGGCAGCCATTTGCTCCAACCGAGAGGGGGAAAAGCAATGGGAAACTGGTGAGGTCGTGTGTGTGTCTGTGTCTGTGTCTGTGTGTGTATGCCCCCTCTCCCCCCCACCGTGAAAAAAGCCAGCTACCTCTTTCTGAAGCCCAGAGGCTTTTTTTTTAATTCCCTGTGTGTATTTGTCAACAGGTTTACAGTAACTATTCCTTGCTCTCTCTGCATTGCCCTTAGTTGGGTTAAAAAGGCCCCCTGCTGTCAGATTCTCCTCCCCCTCCTTTGAAAGGATTTAAACTGTTTAAAAAATGGTATTTTGTGGTAGTTGCTGTCCTTGCTTGGATAGGATCTAATAATGTGAAGCATTTTACATATTTTAAAAATGAGTTTGATTCTAAATAGGACCTGCATATTTAGGATACAAAACCACAAGAGCTGTCTGTGTTTAGCAAGTTTTGCTTGTCTCGCTAGTCTGTCTGTCTGTCTGTCTGTCTGTCTATCTGTATCTATTTCTATCTATCTATCTATCTATCTATCTATCTATCTATCTATCTATCTATTTTTCTATCTGTCTATCTTTCTATCTATCTATTTATCTATTTTTCTTTCTATCTATCTATCTATCTTTCTTTCTATCTGTCTATCTGTCTATCTTTCTATCTATCTATTTTTCTATCTATCTATTTTTCTTTCTATCTATCTATCTATCTTTATATCTATCTATTTTTCTATCTATCTATCTATCTATCTATCTATCTGTATCTATTTCTATCTATCTATCTATCTATCTATCTATTTTTCTATCTGTCTGTCTATCTCTATCTATCTATCTATCTATCTATCTATCTATCTATCTATCTATCTATCTATCTATCTATCTGGTTTTCTATGCTGATAACCTCACAGCAGCTAATGCTGAAGCTCTTCTTTGGATACACTTATTTATTTGTTTGTTTGTTTGTTTGTTTATTTATTTATTTAATTGGATTTGTCCTCTCCAAGGACTCAGGGTGGCTCACAGCATATATAAAAACAGAACAATAATGTAAATCCAATTAATGATGAGAAGGAATCCAGTTTTGAAGGATTTTAACTCTTAGGTTTTAGCTTTGTTGCTGATCGAGCTACTTTTTTTACTTTTTAATTTATTGTTAATATTGTTAATTTGTTTACCCTCTTTTAAATTTACAGAGCTAGTTTACTGGTTTTCTTTAAAATAAATATTCTAAAACATGTCTCAATTAATGTAATTTTATTGTTTTCCATTTTTATAAGTTACCAGTAGCCACTGCATTTTCTAACCTCGGCTTATACTCGGGTCAATACGTTTTCCCAGTTTTTGTGGCAAAAATTGGTGCCTCGGCTTATACTCGGGTCGGCTTATACTCGAGTATATACGGTGAATGTTTAGTATTAGTATTAGTATTAGTACCAGTACCAGTACCAGTACCAGTACCAGTAGTAGTAGTAATAGTAATAGTAATAGTAATAGTAATATTGATTTATATTTAGACTAATATTGATGACCATAATATTTGGCTGATTGTTTATAAAAGGATGTTGGATAGTTAAAGAAGGAAAGATGGGGAAAATGAGAATAATATTTTTAAAAGTGGAGTGTATGGGAGACCAAAGGAAAATGGTTAATGGTATAATTAAAGGAAAGAAGAATAGAGAATATGATATGTAAAAGTGAATTGTGCTATGGTAAATATATGCAATTGGAATATTGGAATAAGATAATATGATTACTGAAATGGAAAGAAAGGATTTTTTAAAGATATTTTTATTATAATAAATGAGATTGGTATAAGTAATATTTATAGACATAAGTGATTTATATTTAGATTAATTTATTTAGGTGTAATATCTGGAGGATTGTTTTATAAGATGATACTAGATAGGTGAAATAGGAATTGTGAAAATCAAGTTTAAAGAAATGTATTGCTTATGAAGTTAATTGGAAAAGGTATTGAAAAGTAAATGGAATATTATTTTTTATAGTAAATCAGAAATTAGGAATTAAGATGGAAAGGATTGCTTTTAAAGGATTTTAACTAGAAAAGGGAAAAAGAAAATTTTGGAGTAAGGGCAAATAGATACTGTTTAAAGAAGTAGGAAGTGAATAGAATTTTAAAAATAGAGAGGAAGAAGATTATGGCAAAAATGGAAATATGTAAAATTGTGTTTGAGAATGGTGAAATTATGGCATTTAATAAAACAACAAAGTGGCACACATAGCCATATCGGTGGGCACATGAGCTGATTTATATAGACTTAAAAATTCTACTACTAGTTCTTTCCAAGGAAAGAAATGCTAGTTAAAACGGAGGAAATTCTCATTCTATATTGTGTAAGATAAGGCAAATGCATCTCTCTCACTTTCTCCCCCCCCCCCAAAAAAAGCAATTTGATACAATTTGCTTTCTCCTGAACACACTATGCTATGTTTGTATAGATAGGAGCAGGGAAGCTAATAATTGATTTGCTTAGAAAAGTTCACAGTTTTGAATTCTGTGTTGTAAACATACTACTAGGTATGCTTTGAAGTTTAGCAGCATTTACTGACTATTGCCACATTTCTTTTTATTTTCCATTACTTGTGGGTTAGGAGCTAAGCAAAGCTGTCATTATTTTCTATTTTCACATTGAAAGAACCAATTAATCTCCTTTGACCTTGGCACTTGTTATGGAAAACGTGCTTTGAAAGCCTTTTCTTTACATTTTCTATTTTGATACTGTAACCTGGTGATTTTAAAACTTTCCATCTTCAGGAGCCCCTTTTGATGGAAATCTTCTGACAAATACTGCCAGTGACAAAGAACTAAAGGACATTGAACATCACTTCAAAAATTCTCAGAACTTGTTATGAGGAACACGACACGGTAGACTAGGATAGATGTTTTTTATAACCAAAAGAAAAGACATAGCCCTTTTTTTCAAAAGAGAAAAAAAGATGGTAAAGACAACCAAGATTTTAATAACAGATAACAGCAAGGGACAATGTATGTGATACAACTTTTGAAAGATGTGAATGGTATATTGTATTTGCTTTATTTGTGCCTAGAACAAGGAATCACATTCATAATACTAGCTTGAGACATGGGCAGCTCTGAATTAATTCAGCTATAGAAAAAAAAAGCACACAAGGTCCATACTTATCTGTACCTTGGAAATTCTGTATAATGTGAAAACATTTATCTGATTCTAAACAAGTAAAATGCCTGTATCTCCCAATTCAGGAAAGTTCAGTTCAAGAAAAAAAAGGAACTTTTTTGTAGTGTTAAGATCTTGAATGCTGAGTATAGGAGCTCAGTAAATACTCTAAAACTGGACATTGGATTCATGGAAAGATGGTTTAATGGAGGACAGCAGGACCACATAGTCTGAGATCCTGGGAAAACATATCTTGAGGATGTTGAAGAAGAAGAGAAAATGGTGAGATGCTGAGAGTCCCTTTGTTTTATGCCCTCTCTTGGGCCCACCCTGGGGCCACTTGCTCCTCTGCAAGAGATGCACTCTGATTGGCTGTCAGACTTCCATGGGGCCATTTAGAGGCAACTCTGTTGGCTGTCCTGAGTCCAAATTTGCTCGAGCCTTGCTGTCTGATGCAATCTTCACAGGTGTCACGTGGTGAGATGGGTAGAGGGCTAATCCTATCATGTCCTAAGGGTGAAGATCTTAATCCCATCACCCTGTAGCTGAAAGGGGAAGGGAGCTGCTTTGTCTTGTTTCTCCTTTTCTCATCCAGAGAAACATTTTCTTCCTTTACAATATTTCCATAGAACATTTCATTTTTCTAGGACAGGGATGGGTGCTAACGTCCTTCAATAGTAAATTGCAAGAACTAATAAAAGTAGCAATTTATTATGAAATGGCTAGTGGGTAGAGGAATGCCCTTGCATTTTCAAAATTATCAATGTTTAGGTGGCCAAAGCTAGAAAATTATGTTCCACCTAGCCTGTAGGTTAAGTTATGTGTAACTGTTGTCTGTAATTGGCTAGCTGGTATTTATTGACAAAGTAATGAAGAACAAAGATGAACAAATCTGCCTATCTCCTTTTAAAAAAACAGACTTTTTCTAAATTGTGTTTCCATTTTTATGTATATTCATAAAATATATTCAGTGATGGGTTCTAAATTACATCTCTACCAGTTTGTGTGTGTCTATGCTGCTTCTGCACATGTGCAGAAGCATCTGGGGTGGGTGGGCGGAGCCTCCCACTGCCGACGCTACTGGTTCATAGAACTAGACCATACCAGCAGCAACTCACTGCCGATTGAATTCAACATACATATATGGAATATGTCACATGTTTTTGTTGAATTTGAAAATTAAGGGAGACTAGGATAGATCTAGTTCGGCCTTATTTTGGCCTCATCAGCTAGCCATACATTCACTGGTACTTGAATTTGCAACCTCTGCCTTTAAGGCAGAGAAATAATCTCTAGGCTACAGTATCCAATCCCTTCAGCTCTGTACCAGGGAAGGGTTACATGTTTTTTGTGTCGAATCACCCTGGTATATTGAAGGAACATCACAGATATATATATATCATACAGAATATAGTTGTTGGCTATGAATAAATTAACTGCCTTGAAATGGTCCTGTGTTGGGCCTAGAGGCAAAAAGGAGCTGTGACGTTCTTTCAATATACCAGGGTGATCCGACATAAAAAACATATAGCCCCTCCCTGGTACAAAGCTGGAGGGATCAGGTCTGGTGGCTCAACTGTTAATTCTCTGCCTCACAAGGCAGAAGCTGCCAGATCAAATCCCAGTAAGGGTGTGGCTAGCTGATGAGGCCAGAACAAGGCCGAAATGGTACCATCCTAGTCTCCCTTAATTTTAAAATTTCAGCTAAAAACATTTGATACACACACACACACACACACATATATATATATATGTGTGTGTGTGTGTGTGTGTGTGTGTGTGTGTGTGTGTTTGTAGATTTTCACAGGTACAGGCATGAAGGTCTTGGCATATTCGGGTTTCTTCCTGTGTAGGATTCAGAGATTTCTGGTGACGTTTCGACGAGGTCCTACTCATCATCTTCAGGCTAGTGCTTTAGTCCTTGTGCTAGGGTGAACACCCCTAGTGTGACACATATGTATGCATGCATGCATGTATGTATGTATGTATGTATGTATGTATGTATATATGTATGTAGATTGTTCTGAGTTCTGAGTAATATTTTGTCTATGCGACGTTTCAGTGAAATCACATTCACCATCATCAGGCTGAAGTTGTTAGCTTCGTGCTGCTTCAAATATAGTTTGTTTGCAAACGAACTATATTCAAAGTTGCAAACAAACTATATTCAAAGCAGCACAAAGCTAACAACTTCAGCCTGATGATGGTGAATATGATTTCACCGAAATGTCGCATAGACACTCAAAACATTACACGGGGTAAAACCTGAACTAAATCTACGCAAACAAATATATGTTGCATTTAAAAAATGAAGATGGCATAAAATCAGCATATTGTATGCAGATTGCTTTTTTAAAAAGAAGTCTAAAAATGTCCCCATATCATTCAAATACAGTTGTATTTTGATACTCATTTAACTCTTTATTGATCAATCTTTATTAAGTCTTTAAATGGGACTCATTATATCTTCCTGAGATAAGATGCATACTTACAATCCTTTTAAATAAGGAAAAGATCCAGCACGCTCAAGTTTTCTTACTTTTAATATTGTTAATAAATCAAGACTGTTAACTTAATAAGCTCTTCTAACTGATGAACTAAAATGGATCTAATTTGAATATAATCATTCTGAACTTGCATCTAAGAATCACTCTAAGACTTTTGCTCTATAGAAGAAAATATGATTATGTTATGATTATGTTATGTAGAAGATTATTTATAGAAAAAAATTAACTGGATTTAACTATGATTTCAGTAACTGAAATCCAAAAATCACATTAGAGCCCAAACAACATGAACTGATACATTTTGAATTCTTCTCAAGAAAAAGCCTATTAAAAACATATGATTTTTCTTTTCTATAGGATTTCTACGTGTTCTTGCAAGAGAAATTGGGAGGTAGATTTTGCAAAACTATTGAAAGATATCATAATCATAATCATAATCATAACAACAACAACAACAACAGAGTTGGAAGGTACCTTAGAAGTCTTCTAGTCCAACCCCCTGCTTAGGCAGGAAACCCTACATTACTTCAGACAGATGGTTATCCAACATCTGCTTAAAACCTTCCAGTGTTGGGGCATTCACAACTTCTGGAGGCAAGCTGTTCCACTGATCAACTGTTCTGACTGTCAGGAAATTTCCTCTCACAGTTATTACTGTTGAGCAATGTAGCACATATACTGTACCTGTGCATTTTGTTTTTCTTGCCTAAAGGTAGAACCTTAATTTTTTCAAAATTGAAATTCATTTTATTAGATAGTGCCCCTTGTTCAAGTATGTCAAGATATTCTTCTGTATTTTGCACCTACCTTCTGGAGTACTGGCTAATCCTGCCAGCTTGGTGTCATTTGTAAATTTGATAAGTTCCCCATCTATCCCCTGATCCAAGTCATTGATGAAGATGTTGAAGAGTACTGGGCCTAAAACAGAGCTTGAGGGTACTCCACTGCATATATCCCTCCATGTAGATGTAGTTCCAATATATATATATATATTGGGAAACTATTTAAATTATAACTATAAGCTGTTTCTGACTATCCTGATGATCAACTATACTATTTATTTGAAGAAACAGAGATGTTTCAAATTCTATATCTGTACCTGGTGTTGGTAATGGATTGGCTGGGCCAAAAAATTGAAGATTTACTATAACACCGAGGTGATATTTCTTATTTGTAAAGCAGAGAATAGGGATTTACTTGCTTATTTGTTTTCTGTTTTCTCTCAAACATTCTTTGATATCATTTCCATTAGGAATTATTTTTTCCAGAGTTCACTTTCAAATTATCCATGATAGAAAATGGAATCCAGAGAAGATTTTTCTGTTAACAGATTTCTTTTATATACATATGGGACAGGTAGAAGTAAAAGGATGTGTTGCTACATCCACCATTTGATGTTTTTTCATAAGACAGGTGACATAGTAATGACTGTTCTATATATTTTTCAATAGATGAGAAAGAATGACAAACAGGTAGTCCTCAATTTACAACAGTTCTTTTAGTGACCATTTAAAGTTAGAATGGAAATGAAAAAAGTAACTTTTTACACTTAACAACTATTGCAGCATCCCCATGTTTATATGATCAAAATTCAGATGCTTGGCAACTGACTCGTATTTAATACAGTTGCAGGATCCCAGGGTCATGTGATCACTTTTTGTAATCTTCTGGCAAGTGAATGGGGAAGCCAGTTTCACTTAAGAACTGTGTTACTAATTTAACAGTTGTGATGGTTGACTAAACTTTAGCAAGAAAAGTCGAAAACAGGACAAAACCCACTTAGAATAGAACAGGAGTATCAAACTCACAATAACACTTTGTCATATGTATCACAACTTTTCCTCCTTGGTGTGGTTGTGGCCAGCACATGATGTATCTGGCCTGTGGGCTGCAAGTTTGGTATCCTGGAATAGAATAACAGAGTTGGAAGGGACCATGACCCTGCTCAGGCAGGAAACCTATACCATTTCCAATGCTTAACAACTGTTTTGCTTATCAAAAGAAATTTTGGGCTTAATTGTGGTCATAAGTCAAGGGTTACCTGTCCTACGGTAAAAGAGGGAAGAGGAAGGAAATATCAGAGATCCTTTATGCATGTTTTTGTTAGATTTATTTTGTACTCAAGGATTAATTAAAGCCCAAGTTTTTAAATCTGAAAATGTGATAAATAAAATATACAAAGTGCAAAGAGCATGAAGAAAAAACAAAATATAAAGACTGCTGTACAATTAAACATATAGTAGAAATAATCATACAAGGTAGGAATTTTGGTTAATAATAATGCAAGAAGGAAGACTGACTATTTTTTTTTCCGCAAGAAAATCCATTAGAGGAAACAAAAACAGTTTCAGGTGTCATTGTGCAATGCTCCTTCTATGTGACCTGGAAAAATGAATTAATAATTCCTCTCTTAACTTACAGACAAGATGAAAACTCTCCTATGCCTCAAATAAATGATATTTGTTAAATGTTTAGCATGAGATAGTTGTCTTTCTGTTTCATACAAGGTAGGAATTTTGGTTAAATTACTATTATTTAAATTCCAAGTTACATGTGGATCGACAATAATATTTGAGGCCTGCCACAATTCCCATCATTCATTCAGACATGAAATTTTCCCACAAAACTAGAGAGACCAGGTGCTTCTAAAGAAGTAAATCTGCATGTTGGTCTCTAAAGGTATTAGTCCAGATTCTAAGAGTAAATTAGAGACAAAATGGTGTGCTTCCACAAAACTCATAGGAATATTTACTAGATTACTGTAATCAGGGCCGCCGATAGGCCAGTATTACTGCTACTGGCGTCAAGGGCCCGGCCAAATTGAAAAATGGGGGGGGGGCGGTTTAATACATAATTGGTATGTCACAAAATAAAGTAGTTTTAAATTGGCGGAGGGGGGGCAGACACTTAGGCTGTATGGGGCCCCAAAATTCCTGATGGCGGCCCTGACCGTAATAGATCTTAAAAGCCAACAGCAATAAATCTATGCACCATATTGACTAAGTAATGACTCTGAAAATCTGGATAGCAGTGGAACATGTTTAATATCAAAACAAACGATGACATTTGAAAAATTATGAGTCTGGCTCAGTGAAGGGCTGCCCATCACTGGCTTTACCAGTGTGCTCCCGGAGGTGTATATGTGCGTGTGTCTGGCGTGCATGTGTACATGCATCAGTGCAAGATTCAGCTTCCTGTGCATGTGCAGAAGGTGAATCTTGCATGAGGAAACTTGCGTGCATGCGATTTCACCAATTTTTGAAAATTTCTTTGCTTCCGTGCATTGGTGAAAATTGGTGAAATCTTATACGTGTGAGCATCCTCGCACAATATTTGGCTTCCTGCGCATGTGCAAAAGCCGAATCTCATGCTGACATGCATGCCCACTCACCGGTCAGCTGGAGCTGCACGTGCAGTTCCATTTTTCCAACCAGAACATACTGGCTTGCAGACCGGTACGGCCTGTCTACAAATGGCACTCTTATTCACATCAAGCCACTTTGCTGTCCAAATGCCCCAATTTGTTCAGAACCAAATCCTATTTTTCAAAAAAATAAATAGTGACAATAGCAATCTAGTGGATGAATGTGACTACTTTACTTTTATTGTAATTAGTATAAATGAACAAGCCAAATATACCTTTCAGTCAGTAAAGGCAAATAGGAGGATTCTATGTGGATTGCTAATTCACTTTTCTATTAATTGTGTAGAATGAAATGCTAATCAAGGATCAACTCTCCATCTTTGAGATTGGTTTGCTTCTTTGCTAGGATAAAATTCTGAACCAAGGAGTCTACTATTTTTCCAAGAGATGTCTGCCATGCAACTTGTTTATTATTTTCAGCAAATTGATGGGGCATATCCTTGTCATATCCCTTTTCTTCAGAAAGCAAGAGTCTTATCTTTAATAATAATTTTTAAAAATTAAATGGAATACAATTTAGTACAGATTTACCAGTCAATAATTCAAGACATCTGCATAGCAACTAACTTTTCTTTGCCTTTAATATGTTTCTTTGAATGAAGTAAAACAGAGTCAGAAAAGGCTATTTAATTTCAAAAGCCTCAGCTTAATAAACCATAACCAATATTGAAATATACTTATGTAGATCAAGGGATATTTTATATGGCCTGCTCTTTAATTGGGTCATTCAATTTTTAGCAGGGGTGTTATTTTATTAGATATATTTTTCTTCAGCGAAGGCACTAATATGTTTAAACAAGCCTTCTGTTTTCCTGTGAGACTCTATGTGGGCCATCTTCTGTAAAATTGTGATGTGCACTGAACATAATTATGCAAAACATGATAGAAATAACTAATATGCGAGATGATTTTATCTAAGCTTTATCCCTAGGAAAATACTTAAGTCTTATAGCTGAATTATTCTAATTCAATTGAACAGCAAAGTTGAAGGCTAAAGGAAACTTTTGTGGAAAACAAAATATGAAGCATCATATACTATATTCCAACAGGGTTTTTTTTCCCTCTTCCATATCACCATATTAAGCCAATACTAGTATTAGGTTAATATGACAAGCAAGTTGATTATTACACAATATCATGTAAATTAATTTTTCCCAAAAGAAGAATAGAAGATAAATGAGTTGTATGCGAGCACATTTTTACTATGTGTTTGTTCTTTCTCTATGTAATATTTGTTATTTGTATTTAAAAAATGGGAACTACTTTCCAACTCATTGAAAATGTTTACATTTATTTATTTATTTAATTAAATTTACTTTTAATACTATTTAAGTTCTAAAATCGAACATGATCTCTTTGTTGAGATCTATTCCACTCAATTACCATCCCGCTTTTATTCAATTTATTTTGTATTAATCTATATTCTTGAAATGACCACTATCTTTAATATCACCAAATGTTGAGGAAAAATGCTTTGCCATTATTTTGTTCAGTCAACCATAGTTCAATTCAATTCAATTCCGTTTTATTACAGAGACAAGATACAAAAACAAACAAAAACACTCAGCAAATATACAACCAAAAGTTGCAAAATAAAATAGTAAATAACAGATAAAATCCATCATAAAATGTAGCCTGTCAATTGCACATGCTCAATACTACTAAAATTACAAACCATAAACTGTGAGGCCTATAGTCAGTTTAATACTATTAGGGAAAGGAATAAACAGGGCTACCATTGGTTTAAATCATGGTTTAGCCCTGCTGTAGTTTTCGGGTCTGTGTGACCTGAAATCAAACTTTGAGACCCTGTAAAAAAATTTCCCTGCATATCTGAAACTTGAAATTTCATGACTTTGCATCATTTCAGGGGTTCTCTCTATGAGAATTTTTTTGGGGGTGGGGGGCTTCTTTCTTGCTGAAAAAAAAGTCACACTTATACTGTTCCTGGGTCATCCTGACCCGGACCGAAAATTCCTCATTTGAGGTGCTTATGTTTGGTCAATTCGAAAACTTTTTTCACTTGGAAGATAGTCTGAACTTTTCTGCACACAATGATATGAAAATTAAACTGAAAAAAATCGATGCTTATTGGTTTATTTTGCTGATAAAAGACCGCCCCCCTTTTTTGTGAACTTTTTTTCAATTTATAGGTAGTTTAGCCTGCAAAATGCATTCAATTTTACTAACGTTGGTGTGAGATTGGTAGTTTGAACATTACTGAACACAAGGAAAATATAAATGAACTGAAAAAAATTATGCTTATTGGGGTTTTTTTTTGTCAGAAATGAAGCCTCAACTCTGCCCATGCCGTGTGCAATCATTTTCAATTTTCTTTTTTTTTTTAGCCTGGCTGTTGCAACTTTTTTGAAAACTTTTTGCATTGAATTAGTAATTTGAACATTCCTGAACATAATGATATGAAAAGTGAACTGAAAAAATTGATGCTTATTGGTTTGTTTGTTTTTTTCAATCTCCCACCCTGGCCTTGTGCATTTATTTTCAATTTACATTTTTTTTAGTCTGCCAGTTGCAACTTTTTTGAAAATCTTTTGCATTGAATTTATAGTTTGGTCATTTCTGAACATAATGGTATGAAAATTGAACTGAAAAAATTGATGCTTTTTGGTTTATTTTGCTCAAAAAGCCTCCCCCACATTTTTGAGCATTTCGTGTCAGTTTATATATATTTTTAGGCTACAAATCTCCAAGGGATTTCCCCCCAAAAGGTTTGATATACTAAATTGAACATTCCTGATCATAAGAAAAATATAAATGAACTGAAAAAAATTGATGCTAATCAGTTTATTTTCGAATATAAGACCATAGGGTCTTATACTCGAGTATAAGCCTACTTGAGTATAAGCCTATTTGAGTATAAGCATGGGGGCCCTTTTATGAGCAAAATAAACCAATAAGCATCATTTTTTTCAGTTCAATTTCCATATCATTATGTTCAGAAATGGTCAAGCTACCAATCCCACACCAAATTTAGTAAGACCATAGGATCTTATACTCGAGTATAAGCTGACTCGAGTATAAACCTATTGGAGTATAAGCATGGGGGCCCTTTTATGAGCAAAATAAACCAATAAGCATCATTTTTTTTCAGTTCAATCTTCATATCATTGTGTGCAGAAATGTTCAAACTTGTTTCCAAATGAAAAAAGCTTTCAAAAAGACCAAATATAAGTACTGTACCTAAAATGAACAATTTGCGGTCCGGGTCAAATAGACCCGGGAACTTTTCAAGTGTATAGTGTTTTTGAACAGAACAGCAGGGTTAAAAGAAAAAATGTAAGCATTAGTAATTCTTTCTTGATGGGGTATAACTACCCAGTACCATTTTTTCTAATGTTTGCTGTTGTTGCTGTTTCTGAGTCCTCAGTTAATCAAAGGGGCAATCTTAGTCAGTCAAGGACCATACAGAGCAGTGTTTGTCAACCTTGGCATGGGGAATCCTGCTTCTGCTTCTGCTCCAGCTCAGTACCTTTCTGAGCAATTTGTTCTACTATGGCTCAATAAATATTTTTTAAAAAAATAATATCCAGTTGTGCCTTTCACACTGTTGATTCATATTCAGTTGCAGTCAACTCTGCAATTTCGGGGTCAGTACTTCCCATTTTGTAGTTATAGATCTAATTACTATTTTGATTGATTGATGTTTGATTATGTGCCATCAAATGTTGTCAACACCTAGTGACCACATAAATAAATTTTCTTGATGACTATCTATATCTAACCTGGTCTTTCACATCTTGCAATGCTACACCCCTTGCCATTGTGACCAAGTCCACTATTTTGCTGCTGGTTATCCTCTTCCCTTGTCATACACCATCCTCAAAATTAGAGTCTTTTTCAAAGAGGATAATTTGAAAGATCTATTGCCTTTAGCTCTGTTTCTGTCATATTTTGCATGCTATGGAAATTGCTCGACTTATTTACATTTTTGCCAATCAGCAACTTTAACCGAGATTAATACCTCAACTTTATTGCCACTCCACTTGATATTCCATCTAACTTGATGAAGAACAACATAAGTAATTTGGGTTATTTAGAAACAAGCCTTCTATCTCAAGTGACTGAAAAAAATAGAGAAACATAATAGAACATAATAATAATGGTAATAATAATACTAAAACATATCCTCTATGGATAATCCCATGCCGTGAGGGAGGGGTTTATGTAGTTCTGATAAGGCTGAGAGTTATGCTGGCAGTAGTATATTCTGCCAGAAGGTTTACCCAAGCCAGACAGGTGTTAGTTGAAGAGCCAGACTAAGGGTATCCATCTAATCACTTGATATTGTGATAAAATGGAAGTGAAGAAATCTTATACTAGATCAGTCATCTCTTGGGCAACAAGAAATGCATCAGATGTCAGAGTTCCTGGGTTGACCAGTGAGCAATGGGACTCAGGAGCTACTTCTGGGCAACCAGAATTAGCCCTGGGAGAATAATCATCACAAATAAGACAAGAATATATGTTTGAAAATCAAACCATTATAGTCTGCTATTATTAGAACCAACAAAGTTGGGATGCTTAAATACTTAAGTTAAATACTTAACCAAACTAAAATATCTCTGAATTTAGCAAATCAAAGGAGATTTGTTAGCAGAAATAAAATATTCAGGGCTGCAGAAATAAAGTCAAAACAATATAAATAGTAAAACAATAAAAGACACTCAGATTAGAATATATGTGTCTGTGTGTGGCATATTTTTTTGTTGATAAGTGAAAATGAAGGGAGACTAGTATAGATCTATTTCGAGTTTATTATGCTCTCATCAGCTAGCCATAATCTTACTGAGATTTGAACCTGCAGACTCTACCTTCCAAGGCAGTGTCATAACCTCTAGACCACTGGTTCTACTCCATATGAGCTTGTACCAGGAAAGAGTTAATGTTTTTTCTGTCGAGTCACCCCGGTATACCCAAATATGGGAGGAAGCATATTGCTTTCCTTTTTGCCCTTTGGTCCCATCAGGGGTGATATCCAAGGAAGATAATTTTTTGTAGCTGACAAACTATAATCTTTATGTGTAACATGTCTTTTTGCTGATAAGTGAAAAGAAAGGGAGACTAGTATGGATCTATTTTGAGCTTATTATTCTCTCATCAGCTGTCTGTGTGTGTAGATTTTCACAGGTATAGGTATGTAGGTCTTAGCACACTCAGGATTTTTCCCATGTAAGATTGGTAGTGTCTTGTTGACGTTTCGACGAGGTCCCACTCGTCATCTTCAGGCTGGTGTTTTCGGCTTTGTGCTAGGGCAAATAAAGAGCGGTCGGAGCTACCATCTTTCTATAAATAATGGTGAGGTTGTTGAACTTAGTTGTTGTAAGTGGCTTGGTTGGCTGAGTTGTAACATCTTGAGTAGTAGATGGAGCTGATGTTTGCAGATTAGGGGTGACAACCTGAGTAGTTGTTGGAGTTGATGTTTGTAGATTTGTCAGCTGTTTTGTAATGTATGTCTGTGGTATAACTTCCCAGGTTTTGGTTTGGCTCTGAGTTTGTGGTCTGGCTATGTGTTTATGGCATGTGTCAGTTTGCTTTTGGGTGTCACAGGGGTGGTGGTGTAGCAGTTGGAGATGCCACCATGGTTTGGCTTCTGGGTGGTGGCTGAATTTAGTTTGTGATGTAGCAACAATCTTCCAATAGAATAAAAGGAAATACAGATTATCCTCAATTTACAATATTTTCGTTAGATTAGATTAGATTAGATTTATTGGATTTATATGCCGCCCCTCTCCACAGATTCGCGTCTTTTGATGTTACAATGACACTGGGAAAAAAGGGACTTAATATTTTTCACAATTACAGCCATTTTAAGCTTTTCTATAGTCACATGATTAAATTTTAGATGGTTGTCAATTGACGTATTTATGATGATTGCAATGTTGCAGAATCATGGAATCACCTTTGTGAACTTCTTACAAGCAAAGCCAATGGGGAAGCCTGATGCACTAAACAACCATATTACTAACTTAACAACTATAGAGATTCACCTGACAACTGTGGCAAGAAAGATTTTAAATGGAGCACAATTCCATTAACTGTCTCAGTAAAAGAAATTTTGGGCTCAATTATTGATTGATTGATTGATTAATTGATTGATTGATTGCATTTATATGCCGCTCACTCCAAATGGACTCTGAGTGGTTAACAACAGGTATAAATACAATATAAGTAAAAAAACAATAAAAACATCACTAAAATCACATGTATTATAAAACCATGCTACAATAAATCCATATACAGTGATCCCCCGCTCGTTGCGAGGGTTCCGTTCCAGGACCCCCCGCAACGAGCGGGTTTTCGCGAAGTAGCGCTGCGGAAGTAAAAACACCATCTGCGCATGTGCAGATGGTGTTTTTAACTTCCGCAGCGCTAGCGAGGAGCCGAAGATTGGGGGCGGCGCGGGTGTTTTACAACGTCGCCGCCGACATGGGGGGCTCGCTAGCACCCCCCGAACCCCCAACCCGGGTTTGGGGGGGTGCTAGCAAGCCCCCCATGTCGGCGGCGATGTTTTAAAACACCGGCGCAGCTTTCCAATGAGTCCCGAAGACAAACACGGAAGTTTGACGTTTGTCTTCGGGACTCATTGGAAAGCTCCGATCATTTTAAAGCAGGCGCGCTGTTCTCCGCTGACTTCTAAAGCGGGGAAGTTCGCTAGGAGTCAGCGGAGAACGGCGCGCCTGCTTTAAAACGCGCGCCTGCTTTAAAACGATCGGAGCCGGCCGGGCGAAGGGCGAAGGGCGAGCAGGTGGGTGAGCGGGTGGCCGGGCGAAGGGCGAAGGGCGGGCGAGCGGGTGCTGGGGGGGGCTTCGCCCTCCCGCCAGCAAGAGGGGGAAGACCCAGGGAAACCGCCCAGCAGCTGATCTGCCCGGCGCCATCTACGCATGCGTGCCCATAGAAAAAAGGGCACGCATGCGTAGATGGTATTTTGACTTCCGGGTTCAAAATTCGCAAATTACCCTGTTCGCAATGGTTGGGGACGCAATAACCGGGGGATCACTGTATAACCATACTATAAAACAATCAGTCTTAATTCCAGGCCTGCCGGAAAAGCCAGATTTTTCCAGATTTTCTGGAAAACCGGTAGGAAAGAGATAATGCAAATCTCTGGGGCCAGTTGATTCCATAGGGTCGGAGCAGCCACAGAGAAGGCTCTTCCCCAAGGTCCTGCCAACCGACATTGTTTGGTGGACAGGACCTGGAGAAGGCTGACTCTGTGGGCCCTTACTAGCCGCAATGAGGGAGGAGGGAGGAGGCGGTCCCGTAAATCCCGTAATTATTGTCATAAATTGAGGATTACTTGTGAAAGGAAAAGCTGAGGCATAAAAGATAAATGTTCAATTGATAAAATTCTTTTAGAGAATTTAAAAAAATCAGACAAACTAATTTATATTTGTTGGTCTTGATTGATTTAACTCTTAGGTTCTGTTTGGTCTATTTGACCTGAAATTTAATTTGAGATCCTGTACAATTTTTATTCCTGCAGATCTGACATTTGTGATTAAGTTACTTTGCCTCATTTGAGGGGTTCTTACTATGAGTGGATGTTTTTTTCATTTTTGCTGGGCACAGTTACTATACAGATGTACTGTTCCGGATCTATTTGACCCGAAGAGTTTTACAGGTCTGAAACTTGTGATTGATTTACTTTTCCTCATTGAGGGATTCTTACTATGAGTGTGTGGGGTTTTTTTGGTGGGGGGAGGTTTACCTGTTGCTGCGTGCTGATTGTTATACTTGACCAGAAACAGTACACTTGTATAATTACCGTTTTCTGAAAAAATAAAAATAAAAATAATTTTTTAATTTCATTTTTCATTTGTTTATGATCAATCATGTTCACATACCATTTACAGTTTACTAATGAAATAGGTATTAAAAAAAATAATACAGTGTTCTGTCAGGCTCTCTGGTACACTCCTCCCAAAAATTCACAGGTACAAATTTCAGACACATACACGTTTGAAAATTCAAAACAATGTTCTTCATAATGAAAATTCACTTAAACTAAGCCCTCTTTTGGTAGAGCAAAGAGCACTGGTCTCCAGACAAACTGGTAATTTGTACAAGTCCCTTATCAGTTCTGTGATACTTAGCTTGCAGCTGTGAGGCAATTCACAGTCCTTCTTCTTTCACAAAGTGAAACACTTTGCTCTGGTTTAGTTTCAAAGCGGGGAAAAATCAGCACAAAAGGTCAAAGTCAGTAAAGCAGTCATGAAACACAATGATCAGATAATCCTCCACAATGGCCAAACCCACAGGCTGCTATTTATAGCAGCCTCACTAATTACCACAGCCCCACCCAACCACAGGAGGCCTCATTTTCTTTGATAATAATCTCTCAGTTGTTGTTGCCTATGCATCGCTCTCCGTATCATTAACTCTTGTTCTGAATCCAAGGAGAAGGTAGATAATTGATCTCCTTCTGAGCTGTCTGCCACACTCTCCTCCTCCCTGTCACTCATGTCTTCTTGGTCAGAGGAGCCTTCATCAGCAGATTCCACCGGGGGCAAAACAGGCCTGCAGCTTGTGGATGTCTCCCCCACATCCACAGTCCTTGGGGCAGGAGCTGGGCCAGAGCTAACCACAACATACAGTAGCTAAAACCAACATTGATAATGTTATGTTCGGGTCTATTTGACCGGAAACCATAAACGTGTACAGTGATTACGAACAGAACAGTTTGGCCATTTTTTCACCATCCCAGGCTTCAGTGAGGCCTATGCGTATGGGCGGGGATAGTGGGATTGTGTGCATGCATAGGAGGCAGTGTGTGAAGTGCACATGTGTGTGGGGGAGAGAATGAGTGTGGGCACATGTGTGCTAGCCCAAGCATACACCCCCTTGTGGCATGTGACTCAAAAAAGTTCACCAACATTGTTCTAGGGTGACTCATTATCTTCCTTATTACCTGTCATTGACATGATCCTACTTTCAGTGATATTGAAGAAAACAAATAATGGCTATCAAATGTGAATATAATTTTGTATTATATGGCTGATCTGAAACTTTATAGAAAATCAGCAACTGAAACCTAGTCACTGACGAACACTATAAAATATATCAGCAAAGATATAACAATAGAATCGACTTTAAAATGTGCTAGAGTAGCAAAAAAGTTAGAATCACAAAGAGTAATGGAATTCAAACACCACATGGCCAAACCGGCAGGAGCCATCACGATGGGGATTTAGATGCAATTTACAGAATTTTACTTTTTACATCAAGCACACACAAGTTAAAAATATGATTTTCTCCAAAGAGAAAACTGAATGGGAGAAATAAGTGGGACATTCCTGTGATATAACACACTGTTGGAATTATTAACTGGACATGAGCTGAACTGAACAGTTTGGTCCGAAAAACTAGAAAACTGATCACTATTCATTGTGCATTACATTGCTGTAGTGAGATTGATAGTTTATACCTGCCCTGCAGAAACGGAGGCAAAGGTTTACTTCATGTCAAAAAAGCTGTCAAAGAAGAAAAGTGTGTATTGGCTGACTGTATAAAAGACAGCCAAGAACAAGAATTGAGGGATGTTAAGAATTGGAACATATTAAATTTCCTGGAAACAAAACATGAATATTGAAATTTATATATATAAAAGCTAAAACCACTCACTAATTAATTCTGAAATCTCCAGAACCATAAAACCTACAAACTTGAAATTTGCCACATACAATATGCTCCTCTTGCCTTCTGGTGCTCACTATTTATTTATTTATTTTTATTTATTTATTTTGTCCAATACACAATACGTATTGAAGAGGATAGACATGAGGCATACAAATATAAATAAATAAATAAATAAATGAATGAATGAATGAATGAATGAATGAATGAATGAATGAATGAATGAATGAATAAATAAATAAATAAATAAATAAATAAATAAAGGATATAAAAGTAGAGGAGAAAATATATGAAAGGAAGAAAAGATATATGATATATGAGATAAGGAGAGACAATTGGATAGGGGATGAAAGACAGGCTAGTGCTCTTATGTACGCCCCTTACTGACCTCTTAGGAACCTGGAGAGGTCAATCATGGATAGTCTAAGGGAGAAATGTTAGGGGTTGACACTACTGAGTCCGGTAATGAGTTCCACGCTTCGACAACTCGATTGCTAAAGTCATATTTTTTACAGTCAAGCTTGGAGCGATTAATATTAAGTTTGAATTTGTTGCGTGCTCTTGTGTTGTTGCGGTTGAAGCTGAAGTAGTCATTGACAGGCAGGACGTTGCAGCATATGATTTTGGGGGCAATACTTAGATCGTGTTTTAGGCGTCGTAGTTCTAAGCTTTCAAGACCTAGGATTGATAGTCTGCTTACATAGGGCATTCTGTTTTGAGTGAAGGGCTCTTCTGGTGAAATATCTTTGGACATTTTCTAGAGTGTTGATGTCCGAGATGTGGTATGGGTTCCAGACAGATGAACTGTATTCAAGGATTGGTCTGGCAAAGGTTTTGTAGGCTCTGGTGAGATTGCCAGAGCAGAAGCTGCATAGGATCAGGTTAACAACTCTAGAAGCCTTTTTGGCAATATTGTTGCAGTGGGCTTTAGCACTTACCGTATTTTTCGCTCTATAAGACGCACCTGCTGATAAGACACACCTAGTTTTTAGAGGAGGAAAATAGAAAAAAAATATTTTGAGCCAAAAAGTAGGCTAAAATATTTATTACAATAACACTGCCCTAGGGGAATTGGGAAAATATACAAACAAGCCCCTCTCTCTCTTTCTTTCTATCTCTCCCTCTTTCTCTCTACCTTTCTTTCTCTTTCTCTCTCTCCCTTTCTCTGTCCCTCTCTTTCTTTCTCTCTGTCCCTCTCTTTCCTTCTCTCTGTCCCTCTCTTTCTTTCTCTCTGTCCCTCTCTTTCTTTCTCTCTGTCCCTCTCTTTCCTTCTCTCTGTCCCTCTCTTTCTTTCTCTCTGTCCCTCTTTCTTTCTCTCTGTCCCTCTCTTTCTTTCTCTCTGTCCCTCTTTCTTTCTCTCTCTTATCTCTCCTTCTCTCACTCACTCTCTTTGTATCTCTCTCTTTCTCTCTCTCCTTCTCTATCTCTCCCTCTTTCTCTCTCCCCCTTTCTATCTCTCCTCTCCCTTTCTCTGTCCCTCTATTTCTTTCTCTCTGTTCTTCTCTTTCTTTCTCTCTGTCCCTCTTTCTTTCTCTCTGTCCCTCTCTTTCTTTCTCTCTGTCCCTCTTTCTTTCTCTCTCTTATCTCTCCTTCTCTCACTCACTCTCTTTGTATCTCTCTCTTTCTCTCTCTCCTTCTCTATCTCTCCCCCTTTCTATCTCTCCTCTTCCTTTCTCTCTCTTTCTCTCTCCCTTATTTTTTCTGTTTTTCTGCTGTGGGCAGTTCAGGGCCCCTCAAACCCCGACGACCTCGCCCCCGGATCCTGGCTGGAACAGGGCAGCTTCCTCTGACAGGCGCCGCGCGGGGCCGAGGGGGCTCAGCAGGAGGCGCAGCGGCGGGCGGAGAGAGGGAGGGGGGCAGAGGCGTCCCTCCTGGCCTTGGCGGGCCGCCCGATCCTCCCCACCTCCTGCAAATGCGGCGGGCAGCGGGGGGAGAGCGAGGAGCCGGCTCCGGCGGGCGCGGGGCTTGGCTGGCTGGCGGGGGGAGCGCCGCTGGTGGTGCGGAAAGGCCGAGGGGGCCCTGACCAATCTGAGACAAAGTTGAGGTAAATGTGTTGTCCGTGGTGTTGAATAGTTTTACATCATCGGCGAAAAGAACACAGATGCTTGTGATATGATCGCAGAGGTCGTTGATGAAGAGAATGAAAAGAATAGGACCTAGTACGCTGCCCTGGGGAATGCCACTTTTGACAGGGACGGGGTGGAAATGGCACAATTTCACAACTTGTTGCCTATTTGTCAGGAATGCAGTAGTCCAGCTGAGGAGGAATCCTGAGATGCCATAAGAAGGGATTTTTCAAAATAACCATTGGAACATTAGTATTTCCTATATTATTAAACATGCTCTGATCTACTCCCCCTCTGCACCTTAAAAGAAATCTGATACAAATAGAAAACACAAGCAGTGGAGTTTCAGTTTCGCTTTTGCTTTTGCTTTCACAGCAGCAAGCACCTTTACTACAGAACAGTTGAGTAAAGCCACACCTAGGCTCCTTCCTGTCTCCTTGCTCACACAACAAATACTGTTTGAGTTTTAAAACACCCCTCAGGTCTCTCCCACACTGACAGAACACTAGCTAGATGAATACTGATGGATACTGGTAGGCAGAGGCAGATCCCCCCCCCCCCGATTTTCTTCCTCAGTTCAGGTGAATCTGTTCCTTGTACTGTAACATCAGTTAAATGGAAAGGAGACCAAAAAAAAAGGAAAAGATTTACAGATGTGATTAGGAAATCACAAGTAAGGGAAGCTGCACACAAATATCTTCAAACTCATCCCCAAGTAGTAGACAGGCTGTAAAAAAGTATACATCTATTAACCCCTATATTAATCAGTCACAAATGAGATCAATGCTTTTGACTAATAAATATTTGTCTAGTTTTAAATATGAACTTCAGATTGATTGCTCCAGGGATAAGGTTGTTGATGTTGGAGCCCGGTTACTTAGTGCCTGGTGCCATGCTCTAAATTGGCAGGATGAGCATCCTGGGATGTGCTGCAGTGGTGATAAAGTCCACCTCTCTCCTCTTCAGCCCTCCCTTGAACCTTACACAAACTTCTCACCAGCACCCAATGCCAAAGCACTTTCTTTCTGCTTCCAAATGACATCTTTTGGAGCCAACATTCAGAGTGCAGGGGCAGGTCTACCACAGGATAGAGAGTATCATGGTGGGACCTCAGCAGCAGCCTTCATTTCTCCAGATATACTTTTCAGTGATGATAACAATGAGAGGGACATCTGTTGTGGAATCTACCCAGTGGTTAATCCACAACTGGTTAGCCAACTGCTGCGTGAACATAACAAATATGTTTTGGAACTTAAGGCTGTTGTTGATTCTGTTCCTGGGCCCTCAAGAACTTCCAAATGGTGATTAATGCCGATAGAAAACCTTCTGGAGAGCACCAAGGTCATTTCAATGCCCCTACAATAACAGAAGTGATTGTTCTCATTGTCGGCCAGGATTTTGATAATATCGTTCTTCACAGCAGAGACAACAGGTTGTTATGAATCAGTGAGAAACACTGTCACTATAATACTCTCCAGTACCCTCTAATGTTCTGCCATGGAGAAGATGACTATCTCTATATATAAAAGTGAAAACCACTCACGCCGTAATCAGGAAATCTCCAGAACTGTAAAGCCTTTCTGACAGTGAGAACAATCAACCAATGGAATAGTTTGCATTTGGAAGTTGTGGGAGCATTCAGGACTGCCATTTGTTAGAAATGGTGTAGGGTCTCCTGCTTGAGCAGGGGTTGGACTGGATGACCTACATGGTCCCTCCCAACTCTGTTAATTTGTTAAAGGCTTACAAACCTGAAATTTGCCATGCATGTTCCTCTTGGCTTCTAGGTGCTCAACTCTCTGATGCTAAGGAGAGGAGTTTCAGGTTCAGTTTTACTTCCATAGCAGCAAGCAGGCGATAGGACAAGGGAAGCTTCTGTGGGGAAAAGCTGAGGGAGAGAAGAGGCCTCTGTGCAGCAAGCCTGAGGGAGAGAAGGATATAGGATAGTGGAGGCTTCTGTATGGCAAGGCTGAGGGAGGGAAGGGAATAGAGGAGGCTTCTGTGGGGCAAGATTGAGGGAGAGAAGGGGATAGGATAGGGGAAGCTTCTGTGGGGCAAGCCTGAGGAGAGAAGGGGACAGGAGAGGCCAATTGTCACTACTCATTAATTTTCATGCTTTAAGTGTCGATTTATCAAGTCCTATCACATAGTTCTGTTGCAGAGCAGGGGTATTTAGCTAGTAATCTAATAAAAACACAGAGAAAATGCTGGCAAGGAAAAGCATTACATGGTCAATTTCTACAGTTTGAGGGGAAAGTGGATAAAGAGAAAAACTGGCAATGGCTTACAAAGGGAACATTAAAAATAAGAAACCAAAGACTTGATTTTGGCTGCATAATCATAATGTTTTAAACTAATGCAATCAAGCCAGAATTGGGGGGAAAAACCCGACCACCATATGATTACAGATTGTGCAAAGAGACAGTAGAAACAGTAGATGTTTGCACTCAACTTGCACAAGAAAATCAGATAAACAGATTATAAACAACGGCATCAGTTGCCAAACCGATTCATTGAAACATCTGTAAAAACGATGTGTCGGTAATTAATTTTTTTTTTTGAAAAGTCAAAAATGAACCCCAGTCTCTCCTCACTAAACATTGTGTGTTTTTGAACAGTGTGTGTTTCCAAAGGAAACAAAGTTGCTTTAGAGCAGGAGAGTCAAACTCATATTGTCATGTCATCATGTGACGTTTTGGGACATTTTCCCCCTTCGCTAAAATTGGGGTAGGTATGGCCAGACATGATGCATCTGGCCTGTGGGCCATGAGTTTGATACCCCTGCTTTCGAGAATATTAATACTTCTAATAGTAATTTGGAGGGGGGGGGGGAACGACAGCTAGGGTACAAACCCAGCAACTATAAATGTGATGTCCACTCAACTTTCTCTTTCAGAGAGGAAACAGTTTGGTATAGTGGTTAAAATTGGCCTAAAAATCAAGGAGACTTTGAGTTCTATTCTTAATTTAGGCTTGAAAGCCAGTTGGGTAACTGGACCATCTCTCTCTCTCTCTCTCTCTCTCACACACACACACACACACAAGCTCTGTCGCAATCCATGCCACCTCACATGATTTTGTGGGGAAAAACAAGAGGAAGTTGGAGTATTATACACATTTTCTGCCTTGAGGTATTTATTAAAAATAAAACCTACCTTTTTAAAGAATAAAATTCAAACAGAATGTTTTTTTTTTCTATGAACTACAATTTTGGAAATCACTACAATTTGTTTTTTCTTCTTTTTCCATTTAGTTTCATCAGTATACATCTTAGATTACAAGTTTAAACACAGATATCCCTTTCTACTATTTTGTGTTCAAGCTCTTCTTGGGAGTAGCGAAATGTTTTTGTTGTGCAGAGATTAGGAAGATGAGAGTAAAATGGTTTACAATAAATAGAATGATAGAATGAACTCATGAATGTGTGATCTAACTTTGGCTGTTAACCTTAGTAGTTAAATCTCCATATATTTTGTATGCCTGAATACAAAAGGCTTTCATAAAGGCCCACTTTTGAATTTCCTGAACTCCTGATTAGCTGCTTTTAGATACATCATTTTGGACTAAACATACCTGAATTTTATTTACATAGCACTTTGATATAAACTGCAATTTACCATAGCTAACAACTACAAAACCACAGCAATTAAGAAAATAAGCACTGGCAGTCAGGTCAGAGGATCATGACTTTATGGAACATTAAGTTTGCAGAACATATTGAACAGCATCATTCTAAAGAGAAGAAACTAGTTGCCAAAAGAACATTGTTTCTTTCCAAGTATAATTTGATAGCAATAAGCATGCAGAAAACATCTGTTAACTTTCCCTGTGGGCTTATACTCCACAGTATCTGCAAATACCAAAAGACTGAAGAATCATACTGAATTATTGATTTGGTGTTGCATGAAAAAATAAATCCCAAAGTGTGCATCCTGCAGACAGAAAAGGAAAATGAACAATTCTAGTCTACAATGTGTGTGTGTGTGTGTGTGTGTGTGAGAGAGAGAGACAGAGAGAGAGAGACAGAGACAGAGACAGAAACAGAAACAGAGGGAGGGAGAGAGACAAGGAGGGAGGGAGGGAGACAAGGAGGGAGGGAGGGAGTTTGCACAAAGTTTGGTTTGAGTTCCATTTAAGGTGTCAGATGTGCATTGATATTCTCCAATATCAGTCTAGTAATTATATTGTAGTAATCATTTGATATCCCACTAAATGGGTATTCTTGGAATTAGACAGAGATCATTATATTCTGTTTGTATTACTGGAAGGTATCTATTGTTTTTTGTCTAGCTGAGAAGAGTATTATTTTTCAATTGATACCAACTTCTCCCATTGAGGTGACAAATTCAATAGTTACTTGGAAGGGACCGTCAGCTACCTACCTGGCCGGCAGTGTTTGCGGTGGGGATGGGGCAGCGAAGGCCTCCATATTGGGGGCGGTGCAAGGACCTCACCAGATGGTTGCTGGGGTGACGTCAGAGGCATGCCGAGCGCCAGATAGGTCGAGGGGCGGGCCGGGGAGGCAGTTTATAAGGAGCCTCCAACCGGTGCTGCCTCCTCTTTGCCTGTGCTGCCATGGAGACATCCGCCCTCTTTTACAGGGTGAATCTAATGGGTCGCCCCTCGGGGGGCCGAGTAGGAATTTTTGGTGGTCACAGTATATTGGCCCACCATGACCGTTTTTTTGCCTACTCCACTCTGTGCGGGGGAGTGTGGTTAGGGGGTGTTCTTGAACGCTAGTGAGGTCCTCCCCCCCACAGTCACTCAGGGGGGTGGCTGGTAGGGGCAGAAAGGGGCGCAAGCAGCAACTGTGTGATTTCCTTTAGAGCACCTCTTGTGAGGTGATGTACTACAGGGCTCGACTGGCTTGGGTAGAGGAGGGGGGCCATCCTTGGGGCTCGCTGGCTGGTGTTTTTTCAGAAACAGGCAGTGTGCCATCCCACACACCAGGGGGCATGGCTCAGGGAAGGGGGCAGGTGTAAGTAAGCCACTCCCCTTCTCCCGGGCAAGGAGCTTTCACCCTATAGTTGCTTAGAAAGGTTTGACATCAGATTCTGCCCCTTTGATTGATTTACACCTCTGCAGGTCATACATTTAATAAATAAATAAATTGATTGATTAATAGTTTAAATTATGAAATAAAGTGACCCCATTATACCCACTATCTGTGTCCAAGTGTTATTCCGCCTCTGCCACAAAGTTATGATGTCTATTCCTTCTGTTGATAAGATTGGATATAAACATTTTTTTAAATGATAGCGCTAATGTGATAACTACTAGACTAAACGTAGCTGACTATGAAGATCTTAGAAGTCCAGAGGGAGAAAGAGAAAAAGCTATAATAGATTTACTGAAGGTTGATAAAATTCTTCAAGGTAAAATAATGACTTGGAATGTCATTATCCCAAGGCCAATTTATGTGGGGTAGGAATTCCAGAAACAGAGAAAAGTCATCTAGTTTTTTTTCTGATGAAGTTATTTTGTTTGTTTGTTTGTTTGTTTGTTTGTTTACTGGATTTGTATGCCGCCCCTCTCCATTTTATTGGAAGTATTAATTTTGTCTAAAGTTCCTCTGCTAAATACTCATTTCAGCTTCCTCATTTCATGTAGCTGCTTAGACTTGGCTTGACTGCTGGTGACATCACGACATGAAACTGGTTGCACCTATCTTTTTTTTTTTTTTTTAAATTAATTTGGGGATTTTTTTTCTGTTTTTGTTTTTCGTTCATTTGCAGAAATTGAGTTTCTGACACTGTGCACGCATCACCATCTTGTTTTGGGGCAGGTTGGGGGGAATTAGGGGAAAAATTTTTGCACTCCATATGAGATCAGCCATGTGATAAGGAGAAACAATTGGACAGGGGACGCCCCTTACTGACCTCTAAGGAACCTGGAGAGGTCAATCGTGGATAGTCTAAGGGAAAAATGTTTGGGGTTAGGGGTTGACACTACTGAGTCAGGTAATGAGTTCCATGCTTTGACAACTCGGTTGCTGAAGTCATATTTTTTACAGTCAAGTTTGGAGCAGTTAATATTAAGTTTGAATCTGTTGCGTGCTCTTGTGTTGTGGTGTGGAAAGAAGCAAACAGCAGCGAGGTAAGTTAGAACCAGTAGCGGGTTACTATGGGTATGGTCGACAGCATCGTACCAGTAGTGAAAATGGAGCTGCCTGCACCACTCCATGTCTCCAGCATGTGTGCGTGCATGTCTGAGTGAGAATTTGCTTCTGTGTATGCACAGGAATAAAAATCTCATGAGGGGACCACGCATGCAAGAGATTTCAGTGATTTTTTGCTACTGTGCATGCGCAGAAACAAAAAACCATCAATATCTTACATGAGTGTGCATCCACTAGAGAGATTTTGTTTCCTACGCATTCACAGAAGCAAAATCTCACTTGGACATGCATGCTTGCATGCGGGAGACGCAGAGCTGTGTGCACAGTGCACCAGTAGTTCCAGGAGTGGCAACCCCTGCCTGGTTAGAACCCACCCCTGCTGTATATATATGACTACAGGGAAAATTGAAGATTACAAGGGAGGTTTTTCAACTTTGGTTCGGCTTTCTATCTCTTTGTTCTCCTCCTTCCTTCCATGTTTGTTTGTTTCTTCTTAATAATGTCTGCTTATTACAGACCTGTTTCCTTGGTATAAATGCTTGTTCTTTAAAATCATGAACTCAGATCAGGCTGAAATCTGAAGCTTGAAAACATTAGATTTTTAATTGATATTTTTAAATTGATATTCTTGTTATAAATCACAATAAATAGAATTCAGCAACTACCAGTGCTTGTTTCTAGGTAACATTATGGTATATATCAAGCATGCTTGAGTCTTTGGAGAGGGGCATCATACAAATCTAATAAACAAATTAAATAATAATAATAACAACAACAATAACAACAACAAAACAACAACAAAACAACAACAACAACAACAACAATAATAATAATAATAATAATAATAATAATCATCATCATCATCAAGCATAGACATGATGCTGTGGCACAGATGATCCACTGCAACTTGTGCCAGAACTACCATTTACCAGTGGCAAAGAACTGGTGGGATCATAAGCCCGAAAAAGTGGTCGAAAATGAGCAAGCAAAACTTCTGTGGGACTTCTGACTGACTGAATTCTGAAACATAACACACCAGACATCCTGATTGTGGAGAAAAAGAAAGTATGGATCATCGACATCGCAATCCCAGGAGACAGCAGAATTGAGGAGAAGCAGCTAGAGAAATTAGTGAAATACGAAGATCTAAAAATTGAGCTGCAATGACTCCGGCATAAGCCAGTGAAAGTGGTCCCAGTGGTACTTGGCACGCTGGACGCAGTGCCAAAGGATCTCAGCGGACATTTGAAAACCATCGTAATTGACAAAATTTCCATCTGTCAGTTGCAAAAGGCCGCTTTACTGGGATTTGCAAACATAATTCGCCGCTACATCACACAGTCCTAGTTGCTTGGGAAGTGCCCGTCTGGTGATGAAATACGAAATCCAGCATAGTGATCTCGTTTGCTGTGTTGTATTGACATAATAATAACAATAATAATAATAATAATAATAATAATAATAATAATAATAATAATAATAATAATAATAATAATTATTATTATTATTATTATTATTATTATTATTATTATTATTATTATTATTATTATTCTCCCCCACACCCTTCCTTTCTTTTAACGTGGCTTTGCAATGTTTCCTATATTATTAGAAATTCAGAATAAATAAACAAATATATAACGGGAAATGTATGAGCAAAAGATTCAACAGTGTAGATGGTATAATATTGTACAGATAAAAACAAAATTTCTCTTTTTTAATTTCATTAAAGTTTGACATCATGAATTGTTACACTACAGTACAAGTTGTAGCAGATCATATACCATGCATGTGACAAGAATGAGGATTGGGTTTTTTATATATAAGTTTATATTCTGATTTCTTCATTTGTTCTTGTATTTGGTAAATTTGAAGGTTATCTTGCTCAGATACAATTGAAAGATGAGCTACATATATGGCCTAAAACATAAAATCATGAAAAACTGATGGCAGAAGAAGCCTAGTAGTCTATTTTCCCTCTGTTTTCACTGGCTTTATTATGAAATCTTGACAATTGTAATATCTCCACAATGCCCCAAGGGAGAATCTACAGTATTTTGAGCAGAGGGGGGGGAAAAGAAAGCCACTGTTATATGTGATAAATAGCTTTGTAAGAGAAGAAATGTCACAATTTCTCATGTAGATAGATATAAACATTTAAGGTGAAAGGCTTGTTAACAAAATTCAGAAGTTCTCTTGACAAAGTAAATGCAGAACTGATACGCAGTAATGGAAATACCACCAACTTTATAGTGAACATTCAGAAAAAAAATGATTTAAGGTAGTTCTAGGTGGTCTATTACACCAGTTTTGATTGCCAAGATAGGTACGTCGTTAAAGAAAAATATTACGAATATAGAAATCCTATACATAACCAAGAAAATTGTACAATAAAAAGGAATAAAAAAAACTTCTAGAACTGCAATAATCAGGTCACAGCATAGTTTTTTCATAGCATCAATAATATAAAGTTCAATAGTTCTGGAAAATTATTTATCAATGAATTTTAATTACTGATTTGGTTTTCCTGTACCTTTTTTTCTCTGTAGTAACACTAATTCATAGATTCCCACAAAATATACAAAGTTGGCTTTCTATGTGTTCTGTCGAGCTCTCTGGTAGAATCCTCCCAAAAAATGCACAGATACAATTTCAGACACACACACGTTTGAAAATTCAAAACAATGTTCTTTATACCGAAAATGCAAATAAACAGAGCACTCTTTTTGTATAGCAAAGAGCACTTGTCTCCAAACAAATTGGTAATTTGTACAAGTCCCTTAGCAGTTCTATGATATTTAGCTTGCAGCTGTGAGGCAATTCACAGTCCTTTTTCTTTCACAAAGTGAAACACACTTTGCTCTGGGTTAGTTTCAAATCGGGGGGAAATCAGCACACAAAAGGTCAAAGTCAGCAGAGCAGTCATGAAACACAACAATCAGATAATCCTCCACAATGGCCAAACCCACAAGCTGCTATTTATAGCAGCCTCACTAATTACCACAGCCCCACCCAACCACAGGTGGCCTCATTTTCTTTGATAATAATCTCTCAGTTGTTGTTGCCTATGCATCGCTCTCCGCATGCGTGGCTGTATCATTAACCCTTGTTCTGAATCCAAGGAGGAGCTAGATAATTGATCTCCTTCTGAGCTTTCTGCCACACTCTCCTCCTCCCTGTCACTCATGTCTTCTTGGTCAGAGGAGCCTTCATCAGCAGATTCCACCAGGAGCAAAACAGGCCTGCAGCATGTGGATGTCTCCCCAACATCCACAGTCCTTGGGGCAGGAGCAGGGCCAGAGCTAACCACAATACTATGTAATAACAGCTAATAGAATACTTTATATTTCTTTCTAAAAATCAATTTCCCTTTGAGTTTATTTCATTTTTATTTATTGATTTTAATTATTATTTTTATGTTATTTTTTTTTCAGATAATGGGCATATTTATCCCAAGCATAAAGTTAAACTTAATCCTATTAACACTGAGTCTGTTTTATATTTTGACAGATTTTTTTTTCCTGATTGTACTTCTACTTTATTTTAAATGACATTGCAAACCAGTGAATACATTTCTTGGGTATGGCTACTGTATACAAATTTTATTGTATCAACTTCAGCTTCTAATTGGGAAAACTGAATTTAATTGTCTATGCTTTAAAATGTACAGCCAGACTGTGGTTAAAAGCTGGAACAGGATTCAGCCCCTCTTTTCATTGACTTAAGTTTGAAATCTTGACAATTCTAATATATGCACAATGCTACAAGATACACACTTGGAAAAAATAAGGCTGCAGATTCAATTTTATAAACAGTTTATTTTTACTTTTAATTGTTATTCCATCTTTATTACCTTAATAGAGAAGTCAAGACAGTGAAAATAACCAATAGCCTTCCTCGTCACATTTTATCCACAATAACCACTCTCTGAGATGGGTTAGATTGAGAGAGAGTAACTGGTGAAAAGTCACCGAGCTAGTTTTCATGCCTAACGTGGAGTAGAACTCAGAATCTCATGTTTTTTAACCTGCCACTTTAACCATAAGACCAAACTGGCTGGCAATATAATTGCTGTATCTATTCTACAATTTTCCAGGCCTGCTTTTTAGATTATAATTTTTACATTGTACTGTTTAACATTGTCTATATATTTTCTTTCTTGACCCAATTGACTTAAAAAATAAAATAACCTAGGATCCATATTCATGTGGGATATGATATTTGGAAAACATTTATGGGTAGATCATTTTAGGAGAGGGAGGGAGGGAGGGAGAGAGGGAGCAAGGGAGAGAGAAAGAGAGAGACAGAGAGAGAGAATCTAAACTCCCTTTGTCTGACACAATTTCCTCCCTCTCTCCCGGGAATTCCAGATTATATTCTAGCTCACTGTTCTATCACTTGTTTTCCTTTTGAAGATATGACAAATGAAAATTGAATAAATCACAAACAACAATGCAAATTTAAGTAAAGCCAAAACAGAACAAAGCAGTTTGCATTCAATTTAAATTTAAATTGAGCTATATTTAATTAGTCTAATTTAATGTGATTTACACTCCAAGTATTTAATAATATTTCCCTTGGGTTACATTACACTCAGTTCAGCAGAAATTTTGGAGCAGCTCTGTAAAAAGGCATCAAAGGCTTTGGAAGCATAGATTATTAACTCCTGGCCTAATTAATATTGGCTAGCCAACGTTATCTCTACTGACATCAAAAAACTGGACTCTCACATATACAGGCTAAGTTTCTCTGAAATGCTTAAAAAAGAATTGCTTATTTCTAAGCATTCCATTCCAACAACTCTTATTCAGGGCAAAATAGATGGTCACAGAAAAGAAACAAAGTCTGAAGGAATTCTGCAGTTTAACCTGAAAGCTTTGTAAATCTTCTTTTTATTTGTACAGAAGAAGAAATATTGTTCCAGGTGCTCTTTGGAGGGAAAGGTAATCATATTGTCCTTCCACTATAGTAACTGTCTACATTGGTTTTAATCTATAAAGTGTCCTCATGGCCTACCTTTAGGAAACATTAATCCTATGATATCAAATGGTTCTGTTATAAGGTTTTGTGTAGTATGGTGCATAGGGGCATCAGTGCAATGGCATCGTAGGGTTAGCAATGTAATGAAGACCAAGATGTGATTTACAACAATATAGTGATCCTTAGGTAGATACAACAAATGATTTGTCTGATTATTTCATTGCATATGTAACATATTAACATTATTATAAAACTGCACCGCTTCCATACTGGCTAGAAACTTTCTAGTGATGATGGATAGGTAGGAGGTAGGTAGGTGATAGATAGATAGATAGATAGATAGATAGATAGATAGATAGATAGATAGATAGATAGATAGATAGATAAAAAGAGAGACAGGCAGGCAGGTAGGCAGGCAGACTACATATATGCATAATGTAATCAATTTTCACCTCATCATGGCTTATAATGGACACAACGTCTGATATCTTTCACAGAATAGGAGCTTGCATTTCATGGGGGAAGAATCTGCCTTCTGTAGGACATTGCTCCTTCCTTCCTTCAACTTCCATTGACATAGCCAAGAATTTCCATAAGAAATAAACAGCAACTCAATGGAGAAGAGTATCAAGTACAGAGAGTTCCAAAGCTCAGTTCACTTAACAAAAGATAAAATCTACATTATAGTGAGCAGAGGGGGGAAAATTAACACATTGTTATACGCTGATAAATAGCTCTGAAAGAGAAGACATATCACAATTTCTCATGTAGTTTTATATAAAGGGAATATTTAAGCTGAAAAGCTTGTAATAAAATTCAGAATCTCTCTTGACAAGGTGAATGCAGAACTGATAAGCAGTAATGGAAATACCAACAAACTCTATTGTGAACATTCAGAGAAAAAAGATTCAAGATAGTTTTAGGTGGTCTATTGCAGAGGTCCCCAACCGCCGGTCCGCGGACCGGGACCGGGCCGTTGGGGCTTTTCAGCCGGTCCGCGGCGCCAGGGCCCCCTCGGCCTTTCCGCACCACCAGCGGCGCTCCCCCCGCCAGCCAGCCAAGCCCCGCGCCCGCCGGAACCGGCTCCTCGCTCTCCCCCCGCCGCCCGCCGCGTTTGCAGGAGGTGGGGAGGGTTGGGCGGCCCGCCAAGGCCAGGAGGGACGCCGCTGCCCCCCCTTCCCTCTCTCCGCCCGCCGCTGCGCCTCCTTGACGCCAAGAGGAAATGCCGGCAAAGGCTTTCCTCAGCGGAGGCCGGCGAAGGTGATATTGAATGTCGGGGGAGAACGGGCGGTTGCACGCGCTCCCTATCTCCCTGCTAGCCCACTCGGAATATTCAAAATAAGAAAAACCTTTGCCGGCGAAGGCTTTTCTTATTTTGAATATTCCGAGTGGGCTAGCAGGGGGATAGGGAGCGCGTGCAACTGCCCGTTCTCCCCCGACATTCAATATCACCTTCGCCGGCCCCGCCTCTCCTGCAAACCCCCTTGCTGAGAGCCCGGGGCGAAAGTGCTCTCGCAAAGGTGAGGCGGGCAGGGCGTGCGCGCGTCATCGCTGAGAAGAACGGAGAGAGAACGAGAGTGAGTGAGAGCAACAGACAGCAAGATAGAGAGAAAGTGAGAAAGAGAGACTGAGAAAGGGGGGAGAGAAAGAGATAGCAAGAGAGAGAACAAGAGAGAGAAAGAGCATGAGAAAGAAAACAAGAAAGAGTGAGAGAGAGAGAAAGCAAAAGAGACAGAAAGAAAACAAGAGAGAGAAAGTGAGAAGAAGAGAGAGAAAGAGGGGTAGAGAGAGAGAAAGAGAGAGGGGGGAGAGAGAGAAAGAGAGGGAGAGGGAGAAAGAGAGAGGGAGAGGGGGGAGAGATAGCAAGAGAGGGAGAGAGGGAAAGGGGGAGAGAGGGGGGAGAGAAAGAGAGAGGGAGAGAGAGAGGAGATAAAGGAAGAGGAGAGAGAGAAAGGAAGAGAAAGAAAGAAAGAGGGATAGAAAGAGAGAGAGAGTGAGAGATGCTCAGTGAGCCTTTCTTTGAAGTTGCCTTTCTTTCTTTCTCTTTCTTGCTTTCTTTCTTGCTCTTTTTCTTTCTCTCTTTTACCTTCCCTTCCTCTATTTCTTCTTTTCTTTCTCCTTCCTACCTTCTTCCCTTACTCTCCCCTTTCATAAGTTTCCTTGCTTCCTTTCTCTGTTCCTGTCCCTTCCCCCTTTCTTTCTTTCTTTCTTTCTTTCTTTCCTTCCTTTCCTCCCTCCATTTCTTGCTTTCCTTTTCCTTCCTCCCTTCTTTCCTCCCTCATTCCCTTCTTTCACTCCTTCCTCTCTTACTCTCCCCTTTCACACCTTTCCTTGCTTCCTTTGCACCCTTCTTTTGTTCCTGTCCCTTCCCTCTTTCCTTCCTTCCTTCCCACCCTCCGTCCATTCATTCACCCATCCCTCTCTTGATCGCCCCTTTTACGGCGCCGCTGACAGCTAGCTCCCCCCCCCCCACCGGGCCATGGAAAACTGGTCTAGCTTAAAGCCGGTCCCTGGTGCAAAAAAGGTTGGGGACCTCTGGTCTATTGCACCATTTTTGATTACCAAGATAGGTAATTCATTTACAAAATATCATAGAACTGCAGTAATCAGGTCACATCATTTTTTTTTTTCATATTTAGCGTCAATAGTATAAAGCTCAGTAGTTCTGAAAAATTATTTATCCATGAATTAATTTGTCTTTCTGGTACCTGTTTTTCTCTTAAGTATCACTAAATCATAGATTCCCACAAAATATACAAAATCTATATAATAACAGTTCATAGAATACTGTAATTAAATCCTAAAATCATATACAATTCATCATTTAGAAAGATGCCAGATTGCTTTGTGGAAATACACATCAATATGATTTTTTTTTGCATATTTTTCTTTAAAAAAGTTTGATAGTGAATTGAAATTAAATTGAAAACATGAACTATAACTTTGGCCAAGGATTTGTACCAGATCCAGAATTTATGTTTCTCTTACAATAAGCATTTAAGAATATAATATCTTGCATGATTAATGATAATAATGATAGATTTTTAAATTTAAATTAGGTTATTATTTTCATTGATGAATGTTATATTTAGCTGCCTTTCTTAATTACTGAGAATTAACAAATCTTCTAATGACTTTAAAATGAAAAAAATAAGTACAACACTTAATGATAGTCCGAGTACATATAATCAATCAAATCATACTAGGAATCCGTCAATATAAATTGTGAGATCATTTTATTTATTTATTTATTTATTTATTTATTTATTTATTTATTTATTTATCGATCGATCGATCTACCTACCTACATATCCATTTATTTATTTATTTATTTATTTATTTATTTATTTATTTATTTATTTATTTATTTATTTATTTATTTATTTATTTATTTATTTATTTATTTATTTATTTATTTATTTATTTATTTATTTATTTATTTATTTATTTATTTATTTATTTATTTATTTATTTATTTATTTATTTATTTATTTATTTATTTATTTATTTATTTATATGCCGCCCCTCTCCGTAGACTCGGGGCAGAGATTGTTCCTTCTTCCGAGTGGTGTGCTCATAATGTGTGCTCATAGTGTGCTCATAATACCCAATTATATCTTTTAACCAAATGATACTAGTTTCTATTCTAGCCCCTGGAGACTGTGTGTTTGGACTGGAAGGAACAATCTCCAATTCAATGGTACCAAGATCGAATGCTTGAAAATGTTTAACCACAAAAATCGAGGAATACATAATTTCTGACTTTGAATGGGACTGCACCTCTCCATTAAGATCGGTGTGTGATTTGAGGGCCTTCCTGGACTCAACAGCTCCTACTTGATGAGCAAATGAAAGCTTTGGCCAGGAACACATTTGTACAGCTTTATCTGGTATGCCCTTCATTTAAACAGATTACCATTCAAATAGTCCCTCTCATCTTGGAGAGCTTGATTACTGCAACATGATGTAGAGACCCTGTCCTTGAATACTAAGAAGCTTCAAATAATCCAGAATGCAGAATCATGGGCTGTGTTAAGTATGCCTTAGTATGCCCATATAACACCTCTGCTTCATAACCTGCAACGGTTGCCATTTTGTTTGCAGTTCATATTATACCTATTATAAACCCCTTTGTTCAGTGATTGGCTACCAAGATTTTTCCTACCACACTGTGGGCATGGCTTATGCAGAACGCCCTGCATTTTCTTTCAACATCTTTCAGTGCAAATTGGGTGCTCTGGGTTGGAACTCCACTTTTGCTACCCCACTGCTTCCCCCCCATCCGGGCAGTAGCCCACCCCTGCCTTTGTTACATACAGTTCCATTATTTCAGGGACCTCCTGTTTCCCAGAGTATCTTGAGAATACTGGCCAAACCAATAATGTAGTCAATTAACACTGCCATCCCTTATGATTCAATAAGTGTGCCATCATTGTTGCAGTGATTGTATTTTGGGATGAGATTCCAGATGGCCATCATTATGCTCAAGTTTGTAAGGAGCTTGAGTGACTCTTCTTTCATGCTTTTATGAAGGCAAATGAAGACTTCTGAGATTCTGTGGATACATTTCTTCCCCCCCCCTTCCTTTAGTTCCTGTCTTCTTTTCTATCTTTATATTTGCTTCTTTAAAAAAATGTTTTTATTTGTGAGTTGCCCAGAATCATTGGGAATCAGGCAGCATACAGGTTTCATAAATAAATACATATTATTTCAAAATGTCTTATTTGGTTTTATATAGCCTGTAAATCTCTTTTCTATTTCTCTGTTATGCTTTCATTTCTGTTTATTTATTTTTCATGGTTGGGCTTTAAAAATGCACTAATATAACATATATTTTTTTAAAAAATTAAAATGTCCATGATAGGATACTAATACCATTAAAAAAAAAACCTGAAAAATATACCTAGAACAAAACACATCAAAAATTACAAAAATAAAAACTGAACAATAAATACTGCAGCAGCCACAACTGAAGTACTCTTCTGAATAACACAGTTTTTAACTTAAATAGTTTTGCCTGCATTGTGTTTTTTGGTTCCAAGGATTGAGAGCTAGCAGGCCTCATCTTCCAAGTTGCTTACCTCAGAAGTCAGCAGACGATTAGCCAGAACAGTTCACAATGGATTCAGGTGAAAAGGACCAAACTGAGACAGGGTTTGCAATCCCAAGATATATTGGCAGTTTTTGAGATTTGAGCAAAGGTGAAAAGCTGAATTCCTCAAGAAACAAAGCCACCAATACCCTATTTAGTTACTTATTTCTCTTAGAAGAACAAGGATAAGGTGACCAGATGTCCCACTTTCTGTGGGACAGTCACGCTTTTGAATGATTTGCCCGTGTCCCACCTGCTTTCCAAAATGTCCCGATTTTTTAATGGAAAAGCGGGATGGCCAGTGGCGGAGGGAGAACAGGAGGAAACCATGTACCTGGAAGATAGGGTTTTAGGGGGGGGTGAGAGGCCTCTGCACCCCTTCTTGGATTGGCCTCATTCTTCCTCCCCTGCAGCCCTGTTATGAGGAGAAATCTCATCCACGTAGAGAAGCCAGAACCACCCGCCCACCTCCTCAAAGATTGGCGCAAAAAGCCTTGGTGGGCCTCGAGTTCTTTTACTCCTGCCAGCTCCCAGTCTGGGCTTCTGAGGGAAGAAGAAGGGAATGAAAAGCTAGAAGCCAGCGACCCAAAATTAAGTGGCCATCTTAGGCCCCTCCCATAGCCCGGCAGCCACATCAAGGCTCTTCCTCATTGCTCCCCAGCACCACCTCATTCATTTTCTTTGATATTGCCTTTTGTTCTCATCGCCTCTCAGTTCCCCCTGTCATTAAAGGCGCTAAGGCTTTTTACCTGGGAGGTCCCCGCTCAGACTGCAGCCTCCTGCCGGTTTGGATCCGGCTTCGGCTTGAGGAAATTGTTGGGTCCAACTTGATTTCTGCTCAGTTTATATTTATGTACTATGACAGAATGTCACCATGATACCCAATTCTGAGTAAATCCAAACAATTTTATGAGGAAAGGATATCTGAGTAATATCACAATGACCTGCAGTAGAAGTCATTCTATTTTATTATTATTTCAAATCTCTGATAAGCCCATTTTAGGATTAAGATGAGCTTTCATTATATTCCTGGTTCAAAGTAGTAGGAAATTATGCTACCAATTTTTGGTAATCGTATTGCTAAATTTTAGCTATGTGGAAAAAGAGATCTCTGAAAGGTGCTAAAAGGGGGAAAATATTGGGCCTTTATGCATCTTTAGACTACCTAACTCTAAATTAAAGTAATAATTCTATATTACAATGTACATAATTAAGCATTAAAAAGCATTCTATTTAACCTTCACTAGCAACAACATTTAGACTTATATATTGCTTCATAGTGCTTTACACCCTCTCTAAGCAGTTTACAGAGTCAGCATAGAAACATAGAAACATAGAAGACTGACGGCAGAAAAAGACCCCATGGTCCATCTAGTCTGCCCTTTTACTATTTCCTGTATTTTATCTTACAATGGATATATGTTTATCCCAGGCATGTTTAAATTCGGTTACTGTGGATTTACCAACCACGTCTGCTGGAAGTTTGTTCCAAGGATCTACTACTCTTTCAGTAAAATAATACTTTCTCATGTTGCCTTTGATCTTTCCCCCAACTAACTTCAGATTGTGTCCCCTTGTTCTTGTGTTCACTTTCCTGTTAAAAACACTTCCCTCCTGAACCCTATTTAACCCTTTAACATATTTAAATGTTTCGATCATGTCCCCCCTTTTCCTTCTGTCTTCCAGACTATACAGATTGAGTTCATTAAGTCTTTCCTGATACGTTTTATACTTCAGACCTTCCACCATTCTTGTAGCCCGTCTTTGGACCCGTTCAATTTTGTCAATATCTTTTTGTAGGTGAGGTCTCCAGAACTGAACACAGTACTCCAAATGTGGTCTCACCAGCGCTCTATATAAGGGGATCACAATCTCCCTCTTCCTGCTTGTTATACCTCTAGCTATGCAGCCAAGCATCCTACTTGCCTTTCCTACTGCCCGACCACACTGCTCACCCATTTTGAGACTGTCAGAAATCACTACCCCTAAATCCTTCTCTTCTGAAGTTTTTGCTAACACAGAACTGCCAATGCAATACTCAGATTTAGGATTCCTTTTCCCCAAGTGCATTATTTTACATTTGGAAACATTAAACTGCAGTTTCCATTGCTTTGACCATTTATCTAGTAACGCTAAATCATTTACCATATTACAGACCCCTCCAGGAATATCAACCCTATTGCACACTTTAGAGTCATCGGCAAATAGGCAAACCTTCCCTACCAAACCTTCCCCTATGTCACTCACAAACATATTAAAAAGAATAGGACCCAGAACAGACCCTTGTGGCACACCGCTTGTAACCTGTCTCTGCTCAGAATACTCGCCATTAACAATAACTCTCTGATGTCTATGCTTCAGCCAGCTTGAAATCCACTGAACTATCCAGGGATTAAGTCCAATCTTCACTAATTTATCTATCAGCTCTTTATGTGGAACCGTATCAAAGGCTTTGCTGAAGTCCAGATAGGCAATATCCACGGCACCACCTTGATCCAACACCTTTGTGACATAGTCAAAGAACTCAATGAGATTAGTCTGACACGATTTGCCTTCAGTAAAGCCATGCTGATTTGGGTCCAATAAGTTATTGTTTTTTAGATGCTGATTTATCCTCTTTTTGAGTAGAGTCTCCATCATTTTAACTACAACTGATGTCAAGCTAACTGGCCTGAAGTTTCCAGCTTCTTCTCTACTGCCCTTCTTGTGGATAGGCACAACACTGGCCATTCTCCAATCCTCAGGAACATCTCCTGTTAACAGGGATTGGTTAAACAAATCAGTCAGGGGGGTAGCAATGACAGATCTGAGTTCTTTAAGAACTCTGGGATGGATGCCATCTGGACCCATTGCCTTATTTATCTTTAATCGTTCAAGTTCTTCTAAGACATCGGCTTCTAAGATCACTGGAGCTGAATCCGTACAGCTGGAAGCAATGCTATATCCCTCTATAGTATTATTTTGTAAGGTGTCCTTTGAGAAAACTGAACAGAAGTAGCTATTGAAATGGTCAGCGATCTCCTTATTCCCATTAATGCATGTATTATTCCCGGTACTAAGCTTTGTGATGCTGCAGTTTTTCTTCTTCCTATCACTAATATATCTGAAGAAGGTTTTATCCCCCTTCTTTACAGATTTTGCTATTTCTTCCTCTTTTGAGGCTTTAGCAGCATATATTATCTGTTTCGCCTCCTTCTGTCTCATTTTATACACCTCTCTATCAGCTATACTTCCAGACTCTTTATACCTCCTATAGGCAGCCTTTTTTTCATTGACTATAGCCCTTACATCATTGCTAAACCATAGCGGTTTCTTCTTCCTTTTACCTTTAGTTACTTGCTTTACATAAAGTCTTGTGGCTTTTAAGATGGCCTTTTTTAATACAGTCCACTGGGTGCTCGCTCCTGCCATTTTATCCCTCCCCTTTAATTCATTATTTAAATATTCCCCCATTGCATTAAAATTTGTTTTTCTGAAATCCAATACTTTGGTTGCAGTATAGGATTGCTCACAATCAGTTTTTACATCAAACCACAAACATAGATGGTCGCTGCAACCTAAATTTTCTCCCACCTTGACCTCTGAAACCCGATTCCCATTTGTAAAAACTAAATCTAGAATATTCTCCCCTCTAGTTGGTGTCTTAACTAGCTGTGCCATAGCTGCTCCTGTAAAGGCCTCTACTATATTCTTACTTTTGCATGTAAGGGCACTGGGGATATTCCAGTCAACATCAGGCATGTTGAAATCACCCATAACCACAATATCTCCCTTTACTGCCATTAGGGTAATCTCATCCACCATCTTGTTGTCATGTTCCTCAGATTGCCCTGGAGGCCTATAGATCACCCCAATTCTAATGACAGAACCGTCTTTATTTTGCATGCAAATCCAGAGGGTCTCCAGATCTTTACATGTATTTTGAATTAGTATTGTTTTTAGACTTTCTTTAACATTCTTCATATTGCCTCTAACATTCTGGGGTCTCATTTTAAAAACCTTGGAAGGCTGGAAGGCTGTTTATTTATATATTTGTTTGTTTTGTCGAGTACATATTGGTGGTATACAAAGATATAACAATATTTATATACATGATACTAGTAAGAGAGAAACATTATGACAGGGGACAGTAGGCACGCTGGTGCACTTATGCATGTTTCTTACTAACCTCTTAAGTAGTGTTGGGTGAACCGAACCTGCAAAGTTCGGGTTCGTACTAAACTTTGCAGTGTTTGGCATGCTGAACCCAAACTTTTTAAAAAGTTAAATTTTGGGTTCAGGTTCGCCGTTCGCTCGAACACCGCAAAACTCCACTGCCTGGGAGGAAAGTGGGGAATCCCATCATGGGATTCTGAGGGTGGGGCTTTGATGTCACGGAAACTCCTTCCTCCCCATTTCAGCCAGCCAGGAAGTAGTCTCCGTGATGTCAAAGCCCCACCTCTGGAATCCCATCATGGGATTCCCCACCTACATTTGCTTGAAGTGCCACTGTGGCATCCTTTTCTGTAAAAATAAAAGGAATTCCCCACCTCCTTGTTTATTTTTACAGAAAAGGATGCCTTAGCAGCTTGCTGCTGTTTGGGTTCAGCGAACTCACCCGAACTTCACAGCAAAGTTCGGGTGAGTTCGCCGAACCCGAACTTTGTTGGGTTTGCCCAACACTACTCTTAGGGAATCGGGTGAGGTCAACAGTGGATAATCTATGGGTAAAGTTTTGGGGGTTAGGTGATGATACTACTGAGTCAGGTAGTGAATTCCATGCATTAATTACTTGGTTACTAAAATTGTATTTCCTGCAGTCGAGTTTGGAGCAGTTTACTTTAAGTTTGTATCTGTTGGTGCACATGTGTTGTTGTGGTTGAAGCTGAAGTTGTCCTTGACAGGAATGACGTTGTGGCAGATGATTTTATGGGCTATGCTTAGGTCCTGTTTAAGATGACGAAGTTCTAAGCTTTCTAAAGCTAGGATTTTAAGTCTAGTTGCATACGGTATTCTGTTGTGAGTGGAGGGCTCTTCTAGCATTGTATCTCTGGACATTTTCTAAAGTGTTTATGTCTGAAATGCGGTGTGGGTTCCAGAGAGATGAGCCGTATTCAAGGATTGGTCTGGCGAAAGTTTTGTATGCTCTGGTTAGTAGTATGAGATTACCGGAGCAGAAGCTATATAGGATTATGTTAACAACTCTTGAAGCTTTTTTGGCGATGTTGCTGCAGTGGACTTTAGCACTTAGGTCATTTGATATGAGTATTGCAAGGTCTTTTATGGAGTGAAGGTTGTCTGTAAGGTCTTGTTTATTCAGCTTGTTTTTGTTGTTCTGATTCTTTTTGCCAATGTGTAGGACAGAGCATTTTTTGATTGAGATTTGGAGTTGCCAAATATTTTACCATTCAGGCACAAAGTCAAGATCCTTTCAGAGAATAGCTCTGTTACTGGTGGTGTTGAAAAGTTTTACATCATCGGCAAAGAGAATGCAGTTGCTTGTAATGTGATTGTAAAGGTCATTTATTTAGAGTATGAGGAGTGCTGGTCCAAGTACACTGCCTTGGGGATGCTGCTCCTAACCAGAACAGGATTAGATATGGCATTCCCTATTTTGACAACTTCTTGTCTGTTTGATAGGAACACGCTTATCTAGCTATGGAGTGATCCTAAGATGCCATGGGATTTGAATTTTAGAAGTAGTTTGTCATGAACCACTGAGTCAAAGGCTTTACAAAAATCTATGTAAATTGCATCTATTGATTTGCCCTGATCGAGATGTGTAGTCCATATGTTTTTGCAGTGAAGGAGTTGCAGTTGCAAGGTAATTTTTTTCTGAAACCAAATTGTTTGTTAGAGAGTAGTTTGTTAGTTTCTAGGTGGAGGGTAATTGATTGGTTTATGATTGATTCCATGACTTTGCATGGAATAGCAACAGCATAGAGAGATTGGTCTGTAGTTTTCAACTAGACTGGGATCTCCTTTTTTGAAGATAGGGATAACTGTTGCTTGCGACCATACTTTTGGTTGTGAGCTGCTTCTGAATGATTTTTTAAAAATTATGCTTAGTGGTTCATCTATGGCTGGTGTTGAGACCTTTTATAGCAAGTATGCACATAGAGTATCAGGCCTAATTGATAGAGAAGGTTTAAAGTTGCGTAGTGCTTTTTCAACATTGTCTTCTGTGAAGTCTATTTAGGTTAAGTCGTTGTGAGTGTTTGAGGTACGATTAGGGAATTTTGGGGATGAGCCATTGCTGTTTAGCTATGTGGAAAAAGAGAATTTTTTGAGCTGGTGAGAATCAAACCTCTGGCAGTATTGCAGAAATAGCCTGCATTCTGCATTCTAACCACTGCACCACCATGGCTCCTTCAAAAGTCTAGTCCTTTTATACTTGAAAGCCCTGTTAGCCCCTGTTTTCTCACGTTTAGCGATTGAACTCTGTTTCCTAATTTAGCCTTAGTGTCAGAGGGCTTTAGTTCAAAACCCATATCACTTGACTAACCATTTCAGGATAATTGTGATTATTAGAACTGAGCTACAAGATCTAACTCTGCTAGCATTTAGTAATCATTTGGATTTATGAAGCTAGAACTTAGAAAGTTGGATTATCTTTGAGGTAGTGTGTGTGTGTGTGTGTGTGTGTGTGTGTGTGTGTATATATATATATATATATATATATATGACATTAATATATAAGGTAATATTAAGAAAATGCTTAGCTTTATCACAATAACATAACAGATGTTTCATCATGCTTAGACATAAATCGTGTGCATTTTTGTTGCACTATGCATGTTCTTACATATCTCATAATACCCACATACATACATACAAACACACACAGAGAGAGAGAGAGAGAGAGAGAGAGAGAGAGAGAGTAAAACTTCCCCCCTCACATATGTGCTAGTCGTCCCCAATCTAGAGAGTTGTGCTCATCTCCATTTGAAAGCCAAAGAGCCAGCACTATCCGAACACATCTCTGTGGTCATGTGGCCAGCATGACTAAATGCCAAAGGTGCACGGAATGCTGTTACCTTCCCATCAAAGGTTATCCCTATTTTTCTATTTGTATTTTTATGTGTTTTCAAACTAATAGGCTGGCAGAAGCTGTGACATGTAATGGGAGCTCACACTATTAAGTGGCACTTGGGATTTGAACCTCTGAACTGCTGACAATTGACAAGCTAAGGATCTTAGCCACTGAGCCACTGCATCTTGTGTGTGTGTGTGTGTGTGTGTGTGTGTGTGTATGTTTGTAGATTTTCATGGGTATAGGTTGTAGGTCTAGGCAAATTCAAGTCTTTTCCCATCTAAGGTTGATAGACTCCTGGCGACATTTTGGCAAGGTCCCATTTGACATTTTCAGGCTGTTGTCTTCGGCTTTGTGTTTGCCCCAGCACAAAGCCAAAGACAAAAGCCTGAAGATGACGAGTGGAACCCCATCGAAACGTCACCAGGAATTTATCAACATTACGCATATCGACAACTATAATTTTACATGATGGTCTCTGCCTGAGTAAGGTCGAAATAGGTCTATAATAGGTTCCCTTCCTTTTCACTTATCAGCAAAAATATGTAACCATGTAAAATTATAGTTATTGACAATTTTAAAAAATCTGCCTGGGAATAGCCCCTGTGGGGGCCGAGAGGCAATAGGAGAGCAAAGTTGCTTTCTTCCATATTTGGGAATATGTATATATACACACACATATATGTTTTTAAAAAAGAAATCACATTATTGCAAAACATATTGCAATGGAAAGAAGACATACAGAGGCAGCAGTTCAACAAATGAAAGCTAGGTTTTGTTTGTTGCCCCACTATTAACAAATACTTTGGCAAAACTCTAGTAAAAAATAACTATGGTTCAGAGACAGCCAGGGACGTTTACAAGATTATAATCAAATGCCCCTCCCCCTCCCACTATTTAGGATAGTCAAATTGTAAAGCCAAAGATGAGCAGATATTGCACATATCTATTTGTTAAGGAAAAGAGCTGCAGAGAATGGCAAGCTGTATTACATCCATCTATCATATCTTTAGGAATATACTTTAAGCCTCAATAATACCCATACAGAAAGTTTTAGATTCATCTTTCAGTTTTATGGATGTGTTTTTCACAGACAATCTTTTGCAAGCTTTGTATGCTTATCCATCTTGAAAGATTCTATGTTTTCATTCAGAATTGGAGTTGCCACTTTTTCTTCTCTACTCTAATGCCCAGATATATCTATTGCACATTTTCTATGAACTGTACTCAGAATTCAATTGCTAGAGGTAGTCCTTGCCTTACAACCGTTCATTTAGTGAGCATTCAAAGTTACAATGGCATGGAAAAAAATAACTTATGACAATTCTTCCCACTTATGACTGTTGTGGCATCCTCATGGACACATGATCAAAATTTAGATGCTTGGCAACTGATTTACATTTGTGATGGTTTTAGTGTTCCAGGATAATGTGATCATTTTTTGTGGATATCTGTCAAGCAATGTCAATGGCGAAAGCAGATTCATTTAAGAACTGTGTTATTAATTTAACAATTGTAGTGATTTACTTAACAAATGTGGCAAGAAAAGTTTTGAAATGGGGCAAAACTCACTTAATAAATTTCTCACTTAGCAACATACATTTTGGGTTCAATTATGGTTGTAAGTCAATGACTACCTGTATAATGAAATTTTGTCCTTGGTCTCTTATATATATGTTCTTAGAAAACTACCGTATTTTTCAGAATATAAGACACGCCTACCCCCCCCCCCCCAAAAAGAGGTTGAAATTTGGGTGCATCTTATACTACAAATGTAGGTTTTACTAATCTTTTTTCAGCCATTATAAGGTGCTAATGAGTGAAGCGATCCTCCATGCTTTGCTAGTTAAGCCATCTTCCCTTTGCCTGCTTTTTTCACTGCTGCTCCCTGTGACAATCAGTTGGATTTCTGTGCTTTAGAAGCCTTTTTCAGCCCTAATGAGGAGCTAACCAATAAAGTGATCTTCCATCCTTTGCTACCAAGTGATCTTCCACCTTTTTCAGCCCTAATGATATGCTAATGAGTGAGCATCTTCCCTTTGCCTGCTTTTTCATTATTTCTCTCTCTGAAGAGAGAGAGAGAGAGAAGTGAAGTGTTTTAGAAATTGTTTTTTATCCACAACCAGGAGATAAAAAGCAAATACACATGCTCAAAAACAGCAAACTAATGTGCTGAAGCTGACCAGACTAAGGACTAGCCAGGTGCATACCTAGTAGGCAGATTATTTTTTTTCCTATTTTCCTCCTCACAAAACCTTAGGTGTGTCTTATATTCCAGTGCATCTAATACTCCAAATATTGTAATTAACAGCAAAGACACACACTCCCAAATGGTCTTGTACAAATCTTCAAATCCAATAATACATAAAACAGAGAAGGAAGGGGAATTCACAGGAGCTGTTTGTCAGAATGTTTTCCAAGACAAAAAGGCCTTTAAAGTCTTATTCATAAGTCTATAGCTTTCAAAGCTAAATAATGTCACATTTTTCACAGATGGAAGATATTGCTAGTTTTTTGCTAAAAGATTTGAAGCCACCTAACCACAGGATGAGAAATATTTGGCAGTGAAAATGGAAATAATATAAAGCAATCAGCTGCCAGATGCCGTAGTCTCTCCTGCTGGGTTTTGCTTTGGGATGGTTTTTTTTGTATCAGTCACCAGCCAAATAGCAAGGAGGCTATTCTACTGTATGTACAGCAATTGGTTGATAGGGTTTTCGTTAGTTGCTAAACTAGCTATATTATCTTTTGCGTAGCAAACTGTTGAGACTGACTTAACAGAAGGTTAAGGATAGGAGAGGTGGAGGATGATGATGATAATTATTATTATTTTTGCAGTATTCATGGGCATCTGAGGTTTACTAGAATTAGTGTGGCAAAACATCAAGGTGAAGTGAGCTATTTCCCTAGAGTTGAGCAAAAAAAGCAGGACAAAGCTTAGATGTAATGGGGAATGGGACTCTTTGCATAGACTTGATTGCAGATACTATGAATGCAGTTTCTCCAATTAACTTGAAACAGTGAAAATCTGAGTGGGGGTAGAACAATTTCTCTCTCCCCATTCCCAAAGTATGATCTATGCAGAATGGTTCAAATGGAAACATTGTAAGATGGAATGTTCCTGAGATCATACATCTATTTTTATTTATATCATATCATATCACATCATACCAGCCATTCTACCAGGCTTTCACTAAATTTTGTCTTCACATCAATCCTATAAAGTTAATTTGGGAAGAATAAAAGTTTCATATTCATTCATAAAAGGTGATTTGAACTTTAATTTGCCCAGTCTCATGTGACCCATGCAATACATTGAAAAACATTCCTGTTTGTTTGATTAGAAGAGTTCCCATGTTTCATGGAAGTTGGGTATGAACACCAGCCCCTCAGTTTGAGAGCCAGCTTTCATTTAGAGGTAGATCCCAGTATGTTTTTGCCCCATTATTTCCTGTGGTCATGAGCAACAGTCGTCAGGAGCACATTTAGGTAATCTCTCAAACTCTCCTTCTACAGAGAGTTTTCAAGGTACTTACTCAGTCTACTCAGGGGTTCCTTGGTCTTTGCCATATACATAGACTGTGCTTTTGCACAACCATCTTCAGTTCATCTTATATTTGTCAGACGTCTATACTATACTTCTGCTAGTTTCCATATTGACTTTGCTTGAGGGAAACCAAGAAAGAACAACAAAAATGTTGATCATATGATTGAGGCCACAATCATTTGACCACAGGATGGTGCAATAGCCAGAACTACAAGAATCCATCATAAGTACAACTTGTTCAGTGCTTTTATCATTTTGAACAGTTACTGAATAAATAGTTCTACCTAAGGACTATCTGTGTTTGTATCTGTAAGGATTGATCTTTCTACAAAAGAATCTAGACAGCAACCCTGGGAAATATCAATTGCTTTGGTAGCATGCCAAAATCAATAGAGTTATTTCATTAAGTAATGTTTGGGGTTTATTGGAAATATTCTTTATTAATGAGAAAATATTGGGTGAGATCTTTCATCAATGCAAGTTATTACTGACGATACTGAGTTCTACATCATTGCCTTGAGCCTTCCAAGGAATGCTGTCTAGATAGTTTCTCAAGCATAAAGGCTGTGAGGTATGGATTAAGATTGACAGATGCCAATTTTATCAGGACCAAATGGCTATGAATGTTAAATTTTCCACCATTTGCCTCATGTACCACTCCTTCAGACTAAGTTGGTACACAATCAGGGGGTCAACCTGGATGTCCAGCTCTTGATAAAAGTACTAGCAGTTGGCAGTTATGGCCAGGAGAGTCTTGTAGAAATTGATCTTGTTCATCATTTTCATCCTTTCTTGCATTAAGAGTTCTGCTCAAAATTACATATTCTACAGTCAATTGGTTGAGTTCTTGCAATGTATTCTACATAAGGGTGCTCTTCAAATGTGTATGGAAAATACAGCTTTGGACATTTTGTTATATTTTGCTCCATCAGCTTTTTGGACATTTTCTACATGAGCTTCATTGGCTACCAGTAGGCTTCACTAAAGATGCTAGTTATTATTTTAAAACTGCACATGGTATGTGATGAGGATCTTGCTTCTGGTGTTACTGCCCATTCCACAAGGTAGGTAAGTATACTTTAAGCTATTACTTGTTAACTGTCTGACAAAAACAAGTAGACCAATAGTATTAATACATATTTTGTTTAACAATGTTCTGTGCAGTTTATTAAAGTTGCTGAAAGTTACTGAAACGTTTCACTTAGCGTTTATAACAACAAAAATATCTAGGTGTTGACTTAATACTTTTTATTTTTATAATATTCTCAGATAATTGACAAGAGGTGCCATTGTTTTGTTTTTGTTTCCTTTTTGATAAACTTTTTTTTTTGTTATCCAACAGGCATCTTTTTCATTTACCCAATTTATGTAATGCAACAGGTCAAACATTATTTTACGCTTATAATTTTGGTATTTTGAAGTTATAAGGGTTTGATTTTAATATCTTTGCAATTCATTTGCAAACAATTTTTACTTGCTCAAATAAATGTAATATTCACGTTGGCAATGTGCACCATTAAACATTCAAAAGCAAAATATCAGTTTTTAGAATTTGTCCTCTATCTGATGAAATTAAAATAAACAAACAGATGGTTGCTCAGTATGTGTCGTATGGAGAGTGTGCAATGTTATGTTTGTGGAAAGTAAAATAGTCACTTGTGGTTATTTGACAAGTATCACAAGGTATGCTACTTAAAATTCACAAGAAAGATATATGAAGGTGACTTTAGGACTTTAAGATATACCCTGAGCACTTGAAGATTTTTTCCCCCTAAATGTCCTTCCTGCAGGAAAGCAGGAAAAAGGGGGGGAAGGGGGGGGGAAGCAAGAGAGAAAGCAAAGGGGAAAAATATCCTGACTAAATCTAAATAATTCAAAATCCTAAAACCTTAAATCAAGAACCATTACACCTTCCATCCTAATTTAGGTTCCTTAATAACCACACTATTAAAGATAAAAATTTATTCCTAATACTTGGTGTTATTAGCCATTGGACTACTAGTTTCACATTAATTAAAAGGAGCTTTCATAGCTAATAAAATTTGGATGCCACTATTCTAATGCTCTAGCCTCACAAAGCAATCCTATATTTAAGGAGATCCATAAATCTTATGATTAGTATTACAGATTGAATCAACAAAATAACATCTTAAAATAACAATCTGGAAAATAGGGTGGATGGGTCATTGGCTATAAACATTAATAGTTTGTTATGAAATATTAAGGAAAGAAGCTTGAAACAATTGCTGAAATGTCAAGATCTGGCTGAGTGAAAAGCTGAACAAAAAGACCAGTTCAGCAACATAAACTGGGCAATGTGAATTAAACACAACAACTTTTCATTATGGCACCACATGATTTTTTTTAAAAAAATGTTCCAATTTAATCTTGGTTTAATCTCTTGTCCAGTTATAGAACTACTTCGATGTTCACCTTTTTTTAGCATACCCTAAACTGGTGGCTGAGATTTTGTGTGCACTATAGAAATTTGGTAAAAAGAAATACCAGCTGATTACTTTAAATGACTTTCTTTCTGCCCTTTATTTCTGGGGAATGAGAAATCCTAGGCTTAGTAGAAACCTGTGTAGATCTACCAAACTGAAGGAAGAGCACATGAGCTAATGGGAAGGATAAAAAGGAGAAAGTCATGGTTGGATGGAACTGATGAGGTATTCCAGAGAAGAAAATGAAGAAAGTAAAGAAGAAATGAATAAATCAGTATTATGAACATGGTGGAAATGAGAATGATGTGTGAGAACAAAAAGATACAGAGAGATATAGTGAATGGTATTGGTGTAAATTAAATTTCTTCCTTCTTATCTCATGTCTTTAACTTCTTTTACTTGCTGTTTCTTTACTCTTTTTCTGCATCTTGTATATTGTTACTTACTCTGAAAGGAGAATACCGTAGCATGATAGATAATGCAAATGTACTATAGTTTCAAAACATATAATACATTTATTTATTTATTTTATTGATTGATTTTGTCCAATACACAATGAGGGTTTTAGTGGGTATACACATAGTAAAATACATAATGAAAGTTATAGAGGATATACTCATAGTAAAATATATCTAAGAAAGAATAGAAGAGAAGATATAGGAATAAAACATATCAATGAAAGAATAGAAGAAGAGATATAGGAATAGAAAACAGGTATAGGAGATATAGGAGAGCAATAGGACAGGGGACAGAAGGCACTCTAGTGCACTTATGCACGCCCCTTACTGACCTCTTAGGAATCTGGATAGCTCAACTGTGGATAATCTAAGGGTAAAGTGTTGGGGGCTTGGGGATGACACAATGGAGTCCGGTAATGAGTTCCACGCTTCATCAACTCAGTTTTCTCTCTCCCCACCTTTCAGATAGGGGTTCTTGTAAGAATTTTTAAAAATCAAAATAGTGACTACAACTATCATATATATTGTACCACCCATAGTCACTTTGCACAAGATGGCTATCTATATCAAATCAAAAATGAAATAAAAATAATTAAGGCCCCAATACAAAAAGCGGATTTGGTTGCATATTCATGGTTGTCTTCTGTATATGACCTTGCTTTCGGAATGATTCTTATTTTCGTTAATGTTTTTTTTTAATTGCTGCATCAGAAAAGATAGCAGCTGAAATAATATTTGTTGAAGCTAAGATTTTTACATATCCAGCAATTGTGAAAATGTCAGATCATGTTACTAGCTGTTTTCCTCCACCCCACAATCTGAGGTTGATGTTTCAGCAGCAAACACAAAAGGACTTAGTTCAAACTAAACTTGAATATTAAATAATTAAAGCAAGACATATTCCTTTAAAAAAAGTGAAAGACCATACGATGCTGTTGTTTTATGCATGATTATAAAATGAACTAGTAATATTTACTTAAAGAAAGTTAAATTTAATATTACTTTTAGCATGCAATGTAACAGAAGACCACTCTATCTTTATGGGAAACAAGAGATCATTTTTTTTCTTTACTCATACCATTTGGTGATCCCAGGGGTGGGTTCCAACTTATCTCACTGCCAGTTCACTTTCTCCTGCACTGCGTGGCTATGCATAGCACAACCCCTTCCCCCCGCAAAAACCAAACCAAAACAACAACAATAGCATGTGCTGGAAACTCGGCTTCTGCGCATGCACAGAAGAAAAATATAAATAAACAAAAGATGGTGGTGCCCATGGACCAGTACCAACCGATTCAGTTTGGTGATGTCATTGTGACATCACCAGCGGGTTGCTAATGGTTCAGCCGAACTGGTCTGAACCAGGAGGAACCTACCTCTGGATGATCTATTTATCTCTGCATTGATCATGGTTACTTTCACATTTTTTTTAGTAAGTAATCACTCTGCTTCAATCATATTATCATCTTCTGTTTTTCCTCTTTTTTTAATTCCTTCTTTCCCCAGAAAAAAAAATCATAACTTTGCTGATATACCTGGGCCTTTACCTAAAAATATTCTTATGGCTTGTAGCTTTATGTACATTGCTTGAAAGAAGGTTACGTACTACATGCTTTCAAAACAAGTCCATAAATGAAAGATGGATATGAATCTACAGTGGAAAAATGGATTTTGAAATATAATGGAGCTAGCTGAGATTCTGAAATTGACTGCTTTGCTTAGAGTGTGTAACCTGAATAAATTTCTCGTGACCTTGAGACCAAGACCTTTTCTTTCAAGAAAAGGAGAAGAAAAACAGCAACAACTTTTGACTTAGGGATTTGAAGATAAAATTAGATCTGACTAGAGTAATATGTGGTTAGGACTAAAGTTAGACTTTTTAAAAAAATATATGGTGGTTCTTATTTGACAATTTACTACGTGAGATTAAAATTAGGAGAGGGGTATAATGTGAATATTGATTTTTTTTAGAGTGTTGACTATTGCTATTATAAGATAGCAAATATTAAATATTCATTTAAACTAAAGAGGTTGTTGCATTATTGCCTTTCTGATGAAAATAAAGTTGGAGTTCACTTTTGTTTTATACTTGTAAAACATATTTTTTGACACTCGCTATCATGTCATTCTCCTTCCCTCCCCTTTTTAATTTTTATTTTAATCTATATTATAATGCTTGTTTATAAAATAGAATACAGATTACAAATTAACAAATTCATTTATGGTCCTGGTGTGATAATATGAACAAGGAGGGGAAAAAAATTGTCCTTACACTAATCTCTTGTGGCCAGTGCTGAATCCTCATTCTCAATTACATTGGCAGACTATGATTTAAAAAATGGAATAAGAAAAGTTTGTGTATCTTGATAGGCTGGATAGAGAAAAATTAAAATTTGCATATGCTGGTAGAAAAATGGTGGACAGCATGTAATTGTCTGCAAGGAATAAATGTCTATTGAGGAAAAGTTTAAAGGTAGCAATGTGCAATGGTGTACCTTTGACAGTGTATTATATGAAAGTGTGATTTAGGACTGTCAGGAGAAACATAAAAGTCGAATACAGTGCAAATGGGATCTTAAGCAGTATGCGTGATAAAACAGGAAACAATGAGGTCAAGAATGAATGGCTACTAAATGAATGTGGATTGAATATGAACATGAGTGGCAAATATGAAAGAAGCACTTTGAAGTGGTGTGGAGAGAGTGAATAAGGATCAAATCACAAAATTAATATCTGAAAGACGAACGACTGGGCTAAGGGGAAGAATAAGATTGAGAAAGTCATGGTTGGATGGAGCTGATGAGGTATTCCAGAAAAGAAAGATGAGGAATGTAAAGAACAAAAGGCAATGAATAAATCAGTACATGAACATGGTGGAAATAAGAATGACTTGTAAGGACAAAAGATACAGAGAGATATATTAAATGGCATTGGTGTAAACTAAATTTCTTCTTATCTCATGTCTTTAATTTCTTTTACTTGCTGTTTCTTTACTCTTTTGCTATACTTTGTATATCATTGCTTACTCTGAAAGGAGAATAACATAATAGGATCTGCAGATGTGTACTATAGTTTCAAAACACATAACAATACAATTTGTTTTGGAAGAGAAAGTTAAAATAGCTCTTAGCACATCTTAGCACATCAACTGACAAACTATGTGCATACTTGATAAAAAAGCTTTCCTCTACCTTGGCTGAACATCTGAGCATAATTTTTAAATAAATTTTTCATTTTACTAGCTCCCTACTCACATTATGGTCACTTGCCACATTCATCCCTATATTCAAAAAATGATTGCAAGGGAGAGGCCTTATTTCTGATTTAAAACCCCCCCAAAAGCATCATTTTTTCAGTTCATGTATATTTTTCTTATAATCAGGAATGTTCAAACTAGTAACCCCACACGGAATTTAGTAAAATTGTATGCATTTTGCAGGCTAAACTATCTATAAATTGAAAAAAGAATTCACAAAGGGGGGGGGGGCTTTTATGAGCAAAATAAACTGATAAGCATTGTTTTTTATTTCAATTTTCATTTCATTGTGTGCAGAAATATTCAATCTAGTTTCCAATGGAAATAAGTTTTCAAATTGACCAAATATAAGCACTTAAAATAAAGAATTTTCTGTTCGAATCACACAGATTCGAAAATACTACAAGTGTGACTTTTTTGCCCAGCAAAAACTAAGACCCCCACCCCCCAAAAAAAATTTCTCATAGAGAGAATCCCTGATATGATGAAAAGTCATAAAATTTCAAGTTTCAGAAATGCAGGGAATTTTTTTTTACAGGGTCTCAAACTTCAATTTTGAGTCTCACAGACTCAAAACATGACAGCAGGATTAATACTAAATATAAACTTGGAAGGAATTGAACTTATTGATGACCCCCTCTCTGTCAAAGACCTTGGAGTACTCATATTCAATTACCTAAGTCTCAAAGCCCACTTCTAACCAGAGCATACAAAGCATTTGTCAGATCAATCCTAGAATACAGCTCACCTGTATGGAACCCACATTGCATATCTGACACCAACACAATTTAGAGAGTCCAGAAATTTTTCACAAGAAGAGTTCTTCACTCCTCTTCCTGAAACAAAATATCTTACTCCTCCAGACTTGAAATTCTTCGATTAGACAACTTACAACTCCGTCGTCTCCGTTCCAACTTAACAACAGTTCATGAAATCATATACCAAAATCTCCTTCCAGTTAGTGACTACTTCACCTTCAACCGCAACAACACCCAAGCATGTAATAGATTTAAACTAAATGTCAACTACTCTAAACTAGACTGCAAAAAATGCAACTTGAGCAATAGAGTAAACAGTGCCTGGAACGCTCTACCTGACTCTGTGGTTTCTACTCCTAACCCCAAAACCTTTAACCACAGATTATGTACAATTGACCTCTCCCCCTTTCTAAGAGGTCTGTAAGGGGCATACATAAGTGCACCATTGTGCCTACCATCCCTGTCCTACTGTTCTAATGTCTTCTATCATTACTTTTCATCATTACTTTTCTAATGTTTTATTTATACAAATTACCATACTATAATTGTTTGACAAATGTAAAAAAAATAAAAATAAAAATAAAATATCTTTTGTTTTATGTAAACTACTTGAATGGCTTGAATCTACTTGATTTTCTATGCTTGTTTTGAAAAAGATAGGAAAGTATATTTCCGTCAGCTAGGCGGAATTGCCTAATTCTTGGTTGTTTGATAAATGTTAATACTCATAAGATACATTTCAAAGAGGTAGGAAAATGAATATTTTCTAAGAAATAGATTACTTAATCATAATTGAATAAGCAACATTTGACAACTTCATTCAACACATTGACATAAAACTAAACCATATAGGAGAGACATGTAAAAACCTTATGTGGAAATTAAGATTATGTAAAACATATTGAGATTCACATCAAGCAATCTAAAATCTGCCATCAAGTTTTGGAAAATACTAAATGATTATTTTGTTCATCCAGCTGATGACTAAATATCTGGACCACCACTAGATAATTGTTTTCTGTCTATCTTCACTATCATCTAAATTATCTAGATCAGTGATGACAAACCTATGGCACATGGTCCACAGGTGGCACATAGAGCCATATCTGAGAGCATCTGAGGCTTTCCTGAAGCCCAAGAAGAGTGAAAAACAGCCCAATAGGCCTACCGTAAATCCGGAGGCATGTGCGAGGGATGAGCACAAGGGTTGTGCACATGCATGGGGGGGAGAGCATTTCATTATGGGTGTGGGCCTGCATATGCTATTGTACACATATGGCACCCTTTTGTCACCCAAGCTGAAAAAGATTTGCCATCACTGATCTAATTTAAACATGCTGAAGAAGTTCACTCTCACTTACTAACAAGAAACAGATGACAGTATCAGGTGTGAAGCAATTTCCTTCTTTGAATATTAAGAAGCAAGGAGAGACACTAGACAAGGTTTAGTAGAGGTAATGAGTGACCAAATTAAGTCTTATTACTAAGGGAAAATAATAGCAAAAGAAAATAATATTGTCCCAGTTATCATAGGATTTGTAATTCTCAAACTACAAATTTGTAATCCCTGTGCTTCCCAGATTTGTTTTCTCTAGTGAGCTCTGTCTATCTGCACAATTTTCTCAAAAGAAATATGAAGTTTGATACTTTGGAATGTTTTCATTATATATACCTGTAAGTCTGAAATAAGTTATAGAACCTGGGGCTGGCCATATAGAAATATAAATGAGGAAGCTCCATATTTATGGACTCTCAAGATATCTACCATGTCTGTGCATACATACTTCTTCATTGGATCTTGTTCAGCAAGAATGAAATTAGAAATAAATTAGCTTGTCTTAATTTCACTTCAGTATAGAAAGGAACAGATTCGTGGTTCATTTAATCATGCCTTTATACTATTTTACCTTTTTTTTGGAGCAAGCAGTAGATATGCTACAGAAGTTATACTTTCTGAATGTTGAACAGCAAAGAATCCTAGCAAAGTGTACTCTTCAGCATTTTTTATTTGGGATATATTTCTCTTATATAACCAGTACAGTATTTTTTTCCTGGCTAATCCTAACATTTCTTAACAGTTTCTTTAGCCCATAAGTCTGAAAAACAGGCTTTGTGCTCCTGGGTTTTCAGACATATTCAGGTTTTGTAAAAGGAGATTAAAATTGCACCAGAAAGTAATGGCAAAAGTTCAGTAGATGTGCCTCAGGTGAAATCTCCAGATAATAAGAAAACCAGTTCAAAGACATCAGTAAGTTAACAGCCAATCCCAAAAGATATTAAGCGATAACCCTTTTTTCCCCCAGAGAAGTTGACAACTTGCTTATTATTACAATTTTTTCTATAATGGTAACAGCTTGGAAAGGAAATACTATGTGTGTGTGTATGTGTGTGTGTGTTTCTGTCAAATCCCCTCGTGTACCCAAATATGGGAGAGAGCATACTGCTTCTCGGCCTCTCCAGGGGCATAATAATAATAATAATAATAATAATAATAATAATAATAATAATAATAATAATAATAATTATTATTATTATTATTATTATTATTATTATTATTATTTATTGGATTTGTATGCCAACAATAATACAACATGTACCCTATCCAAGGCAGCATGTACCCTATCCAAGGCAATTAATTTTTTATAGCCAAAAAACTATGTTCTATATGTGTAACATACTTTTGCTGATAATGAAAATGAAGGGAGACTAGTATAGATCTATTTCAAGCTATTTTGCACTCATCAGCTACTCATACTCTTACCAGGATTTGAGCCAGGGGAGTCTGCCTGTAAGGCAGTAGCTTTTCAACATCAGCAAAAATATGTTACACATAGAGAATATATTTTGTCAGCTATACAAATTTAACTGCCTTGGATATGGTCCCTGGACAGGCCGAGAGGCAAAAAAGGAAGCAGTATGCTCCATCTCATATTTGGGTATACCAGGGTGATTCGACAGAAAAATCCATATAACTCTTCCCTGGTACAAGCTGAGAGGAGGAGAACCGGTGGTCTAGAGGTTAAAGCTACTGCCTTACAGGCAAACTCCCCAGGTTCAAATCCTGGTAAGGGTATGGAGTATACATACATACATACATACATACATACATACATACATACATACATACATACATACATGTTCATATTCTGTTCAGCAAGGAAATCAGGAGTTTATATATACTTTACTTTCAAACACATATTGGGAATAACCTAGTATTAAACCAAAACAAATTAAACATATGTTGTACTTTATTAGCCATATTTGTTTTAGAGGTATGCAGAATATTGCATTAGAAAAATTGCATACTGAAATGAATGTATTCATGGTTGGATTCATGAGCCTTTGAACCTTGAAGGAAAATAATGGAATTGTGATTACTAAAAATGTAAAGTACAGACATATACAATTTGGAAACAATAACAGAGAATAGAGTTGCAATTTCCCCCCTTCACCTATACAGTTAATGGCTATTTTTGTAACTGATGATACAGTTTTATAGAGGAATTACTGAGTCTGTAATTTCTGCTTCTATAACTGACTTGGTACAGCAACCAAACAGGACAAAGACAGACTCCAACAGATAATTAAGACTGCAGAAAGAACAATTGCAACTAGCCTGCCTTTCATAGAAGGCCTTTCATAGAAGACCTGTGAGACTGGAAGGAGGGATGAGAAGGCATCTACAGAGACCTAATATCCTGGAAATGAACTTTCCCCTTGGGATGGCACTACAGGACACTGCGTGCCAAAACAACTAGACATGGGAACAGTTTTTGCCTCACACCATTAACCCACAGCATATCCAATTCTCACAGTGCTAAATATCTATGTATATTTGCCTATGTGGTATGGATAGAGTATCATCATTTATCCTTCTTGTTACCTTCTTTACTCTTCCTTCTTATTGGCTATTCTATTCTATTCCTATTTTAAATGAGGTAATTATTAAATAATTAAGAAAATTGCTTAAGATCAATTGAGGACAACAGATGAATGAAATTTCCTTATTCAGAACAATAGAAAATGTAGAATATGTTAGAGTTTATGAATGTGGAGGAAATTTCTTCTGACTGTGTTCTTGGGATTTTGACTATTAAAGAAATTCATGATGGAATGAATGCTTATCTGAATGAAAGTTTGGTAATGCCCTTCCTACGTCCCCTCAAAAAATCTGCAAAGATTTGGAAATTACATTTATGGGTGGTTTTTTAAAAAAGGTGTGCGTTAGTCAAGGGATCTCTTCATTTTGTTAACCTTTCAATATCCCAGCAGACATACAGCAGAGATATCTCTGCAGTGTTGTTGAGATTTTTGTGCTCAAATGGTTATTCTAGAAAGCACTAGAAAAGAAAAGAAACTTTTGACTAAAGAGCTTTCTAGCATGCTGGGCCTTTCAATGTTTAAAGGAAGTAGCAAGAGGTTTCTTAGCTATTTTATGAAATATCCAACTGTCTCATCCAATCTGAAAAATGTATTTTTAGGATGCCAGCATTACCACTGTTGAGAAGTCATTTCACCAATAAATAACAATTCTGAAACCTATATTCTTATATTTTCCTAGGATTTTTTTAAAAAAATCCAAGGAAAAGGGAAGTTGACCTCTAAAACTTCCTTGCAAGATAATCTTGTTTTGATTTTCTGTTACTTGGAATCCATAGAACTCTAATAGGGATATATGTTTTCCTGTAATTATCTATCACATTTGAAATGTATCCATGTGGTTTTTGAAAAATGTGTAAATGTTAAATAATTGTATATAAAAAATAAGAAATGAATCGGCCTCTGTGCCACTCAAAGCACTGAAAAGGCCTTGAGATCTTGAGAGAACAAAGGGGAAGCCTTAAGCACTGAAAAATTAATTGACTACACAGATATTTTTAAGCATTCTACTTGGATGGAGAAATCTACTGATATTGTTTCCAACCAAGAAGGATATAAATTCAGTCCTATGCACAAGTTGTTGTTTTTTTAGTAAACCACATTAAATACCATAGAATTTCTCATAAAATGTACTTCTATAAAAGGTGTGATATGAAAAGATACAAAACACAAGCTAAACAGCAGGAGTGAATTTTGCTTAGTTATTACAGAAAATAGTTTGTGTTCAGCTCTTGCACCTATTCACACATTTTTGGTCATATGTCATCCTTTCTCCTGTTCTCTTTTTTTCAACAATGTACAAAATGTATATACTGTACAGTATTTTATACTACTTTAATTTTCACGTTCTCTTATGCAAATTGACATGAAGAAATTCTTTTATTTATACCGTTGATACATGCCTCTAATTTAAGTATTTTAATGCACAAACAGACAGCCCATGTGAAAAAATAGGTTTTGAGAGGGTATGGCCATACACCATGGCAACATGGAGTTCCCTGACCTCTGCAGAGAATCCCAATATCCATGTCCAACAGACCCAAACTCAACCCTGATAAGACGGAGTGGCTGTGGGTTTTGCCTCCCAAGGACAATTCCATCTGTCCATCCATTACCCTGGGGGGGGGGGAGTTATTGACCCCCTCAGAGAGGGTCCGCAACTTGGGCGTCCTCCTCGATCCACAGCTCACATTAGAGAAACATCTTTCACCTGTGGTGAGGGGGGCGTTTGCCCAGGTTCGCCTGGTGCACCAGTTGCGGCCCTATTTGGACCAGGAGTCACTGCTCACAGTCACTCATGCCCTCATCACCTTGAGGCTCGACTACTGTAACGCTCTCTACATGGGGCTACCTTTGAAAAGTGTTCGGAAACTTCACATCGTGTAGAATGTAGCTGCGAGAGCAATCATGGGCTTCCCTAAATATGCCCATATCACACCAACACTCCGCAGTCTGCATTGGTTGCCAATCAGTTTCCGGTCACAATTCAAAGTGTTGATTATGACCTATAAAGCCCTTCATGGCACCGGGCCAGATTATCTCAGGGACCGCCTTCTGCTGCACGAATCCCAGCGACCAGTTAGGTCCCACAGGGTCCCGCCAACTAAACAATGTCGGTTGGTGGGGCCCAGGGGAAGAGCCTTCTCTGTGGCGGCCCCGACCCTCTGGAACCAACTCCTCCCAGAGATTAGAATAGTCCCCACCCTCCTTGCCTTTTGTAAGCTCCTCAAAACCCACCTCTGCCGTCAGGCATGGTGGAATTAAGATAATCTTTCCCCCTAGGCTTCTACAATTTATGCATGGTATGTTTGTATGTAAGATTGGTTTTATAACAAGGGTTTTTAGCTGTTGTAGTATTGGATTTTTACATTCTGTTTTTTGTCACTGTTGTTACCCACCCTGAGTCCATGGAGAGGGGCAGCATACAAATGCAATAAATAAATAAATAAATAAATGAATGAATGAATGAATGAATAAATAAATTTTTAAAAAATTAAAAAATAAAATAAATGTCACCTGGAGGGTCTGGTTCCATTGGAACCGAAGCAGAACCACAGTGGAGTGGTGGAGAGGAAGTGGGACATTGTCGGTGACCTGGGAGGGGTGACAACCCCTCAGGAAGCTGACCTAGAGCCCTCAACTGGCAGTGCTGGAAAATAATTTCAAAAAGCTGTCCAAGCTGTGACAGCCACAAACAGTCTGTTTGATTTGTTTGAAGATTGGAGGAGGTCACCCGGGAATGAAAATATAAGTGTGTGCTGAATAGTGGGAAGAAGGTAGTAAACAGAATCTGGTGAGTGTTTTTTCATCAATAGATGCTACATGGATTATTTAAAAATAAACTAAACAAAAGAATAGGAAATTTTTAAAAAGTGGCTATCTAACCTATAGAGAAGTCAGGGGGGAAATAGAGGTGAACTGATGCCTAAGCTCTGAGTATTTGGAATTTTGTTAAAATTGAAATTATTGTTTAATAGTTTGGCAAATAAGTATTTTTTTCTTTTCAATGAAAATATTTTTCTTGATAGAACTGAGTAAAAATACATATCAATATTACCATGAGGGTACCATCTAAAGATTGGAGGAATAATTGCAATGGTGGCAAACTTTCATGGATATTTTTACAGCTGTTGACCTTTAACAGGGAACATTTACTATGCAAGGAGCAATTTGTTATTCTACTGAAAGACAACTTTGATCTGTTTGAATTAGATTTTGGGGGGCTGAGAATTGGAAAGAAAAGAAATGAAAACTAAACGACAACAATGATTTTAAGGGGCTCAATATCATCTCCAATGATGAAAGCAAAGGACAAAAAAAATAAGGAAGAAATATAAACTCAGAAAAGAATGAATGCTTTAATGACAAAAAGAAAAAGGACATTGTAAATGAACGAATTGATTATATTGCAATTCATGATGATTTTGCTGGGCTTTACAGTAAACAAATGAAAATGAGGGGAAAATATTGGCATTGAATGAAACAATATTTATTTATTTATTTATTTATTATTTATTTATTTATTAGAATTGTATGCCGCCCCTCTCCGTAGAATTAATAAAAGAAGGGGGTAACATTGAGGAAAGAGGAAAATTGAAGCTAGAATTGGTCAAGTATTATTTTTTAAAATGAAGGAAAAAGCGTTGGGAAAAAGAAGCTGGAGTAATAAATGCAAAAAGAAGAAAAAGGGGGCAAAGAGTTAAAAGTGGGATAGAAACATGAAATGGATGATTTAATAAAGAAAGGAATGGGTTCTTTTTTCTTTTTTTTCTTTCTACTTTTTACTTGTTATAACATTATTATGGTTTATGAATAGTGATTAATGAGTTGAAAGATTGGCTGTTCTAAATAAAGTTTCAAATTCAATTGATGGAAGAAAGTATAATTTTTTAAAGCTATTATTGTATAAATTGGTCATAATGTTAAAGATTCATTAATTTGATTTAATTTACCCAAATTAGCAAACTACTACTAATATGATATATGTATTTTCTGTTTTCTTTTTCACTTTTTTTAGATTTTAGTGTTAGGCTATAAAACATTGTTCATCTTTTATTTTATAATAAATAGAGGTACCTCTACTAAGGAAATTTACAATACAATTGTTGGAAGTAAGCATAAATTGCACAGTCAGCGGGTTCACACATAAAGTTTTCCTGATAAAAGATTTGAATAATCTATAAATGTGAGCAAACGACAACGTAAGAATTATTATGATATTGATGTTACTGATGTAAATTAAGATACAAAAGAACAGTATTATTGTTAATATGAGACCACACGATAAAGTGAAAGTTACATTTTGATTTTTTTATTGGGTATACAGAAATGGTTGGGGAGGGATTAAAGATGAGTTAAGATATTAAAGAAGGAGATGAAGCTATGAGGCACAAAATTAAGAAGCATAAGAAATAACAATTAGCTCTGTAACCTAGCTATAGCAACAAATCTGAAACAAAATTTATTCGGTTGGTGGTAGTCCCAGGAGACAAAACTAGGATAAGGAGGTAGCATGAGTTAAAATGCATGTACTGAAAGTCAAGATTTAAATGCTGTATATTAGGTAGAAGATTTTGAAAAAAGAAGGATGATTCTGATGCGTAAGAACTAGAGAAACATTTTAATCTGTTATGTAATGGTTAATAGGACTATCCACTTAGGGAAGGATTTAGAGTGTGGATGGGAAGCAGGAAAGAAGGAGAGAAAGGGGAGAGAGTAGAGAAAGAGTAAGAGAAAGAATGAGGAAGGAGAATGGAATGGAAGTAGAAGGAGGGAGAAGGAGTTAGAAAGTAAGTAGCCACCTGAGATAGAAAGAGGGAAGTGGAGAGAAGAAAGATGGATACAGATGAAATAATATAAAGTAAATCTGGAATGTGATCTAATTTATTGCATTTGAAAAATGAGATATGTATCTTAAGATGTATTGAAGGTATATGAAGTTGTATGTTGAATGGGGAGAAAAAAACTTTGGCAAAAATAAAAGAAAAAATAGGTTTGTTCCATTCATGGAGCAAATACATTGTAACATCGGATTCGGGCTGAGTTGTTCTAGATCCAACTGAATTAAAACCCAAAACATATTGTTATATTGTTAGATTGTTTTTTGTTTCAGAGATCTTAAGTAAAAGTATTAATATATTTTAAGATGATGAAACTAGCCTTCAAGAAACTTATTTCTTTTAATTTTGTTATATAGAGCACTCTGGCTTGCTTTTGAAAAGATTGGTTTTCTTTTAGACAGTTTTCTTTTACACTTTTCAGACAGAAGAGAATGTTTCTTACCTTAAACAGCAGCTGCCACAATGGCTGCCCCCAATTGTATTGGAGACAGTTACTTCTGCCACTAATTTTAATTTTAGTGGTGATGGCTGTCTCTATTCACAGTGGATAAAAGACTTTGCTTTAAAGGAAAACCTAAATGAGCTTTCTGGTTTTGAACTTACTTCTTTGTCTACTCTTTGTATTGTGGTTTTCACTTTTATTTCCAATTTCTCATTCATGCGTCTGTCTCCCCCAAGTTCTTTTTTAAAAAAAAATAAGATAACTTCAATCATTTTGCCTACTGAGGGTTAATTATGGTCTGATTTATGTCTGCATGTATATCTCTTGATCGCTGCTTGATTGCTGAGTTTTGCAAGGTATCTCTACATGATGGTATAGCCAAGAATTTCTCTCCAAACCTCAATGGCTATTGTGGAGGTTTCTGCAATTAAACAAACATGTTTGGAGAGAGTTGGTTACTGTAACTATAAGAAAATGCTTATGGAGATAGAACTGTGCAAAAACATTGATAACATATTGTTCTGTCAGGCCATGGGCCACTCCGGAACAAAGTAATTAAATCAAACGCACACACGCAGACTTGTGAAAAGAAAGCAAGGGTTGTTCTTTATATTCAGAAAACTGCAAACCACGGCATTTCAGAGCAATGTTAGTTTAAGAGTTCAATAGGTCAGAGTTAATTACTCCTGTCAATGCAGAAGCCTTTCAGGCTTACATCAGCCAGAAAGAACTCACACTTAAATGTCAGAATATCCAGAAATCCACAGCAAACATGAAACCACAATTCAACGAACTTTCTTCAAAACTGAATGACAGACTCCCACAAGCCTCTCCAACCTTACCCATTTTCAAGGTTGCAGCAGCGTCATTAATTCTTATCTGTGACCTATAATCTATTTCTGCATTTACGCAGCTGCTCTTGTCTTCCCAGCATTCTCCTAACCCGAACATTCAGAATAGGATTGTTCATTAACTCTTCCCCTTCTGAGTCAGATGAAACTCTGGCTGGAGATCTGTCTGACTCCATTCCCCTCTCTGACTCTCCAGTCCCTTCCTGCTCCCTGTCTCTCTCTGCCTCTCCTTCTGGTTCACTCTCTGATTCTTCCTCCAGCCAAATGAGTCTTCTGTAATCAGATGGCTCCCACTCATCTATGTCAAAATCAGCAGCCAAAGGAGCTGGCCTGAAGCCAACCACAGCACATATGATAACCTATGTTTTGTCTCATTGCAGTTTGGCAAAAATTCCAAGACTGACTAAAATCTCTAGTTGTATTACAGTGATCCCCCGATTATTGCGAGGGTTCCGTTCCAGGACCCCTCGCAATGATCGGTTTTGCGCAAAGTAGCGCTGCGGAAGTAAAAACACCATCTGCGCATGCGCAGATGGTGTTTTTACTTCCGCAGCGCTAGCGAGGAGCCGAAGATTGGGGTTCCTTGGAAGGGGACTCAGCTGGGAAGCGGCGCTGGGGTTTCCCCACCGCCCACGCAAACTCCTTGCTGCCGCTCGCCCGCCCTTTGCCCGCCCACCCCGCTCGCTCGCGCCGCTTCCCAGCTGAGTCCTGAAGTGAATTCTCAGCTGGGAAGCGGCCCGAGCGAACGGCGTAGGCGGGCGAAGGGCGGGCGAGCCGCGGGCGCGCGGGCAGGCAGGCGGCGGACAAGCCGTTCGCTCGGGCCGCTTCCCAGCTGAGTACTCAGCTGGGAAGCGGCCCGAGCGAACGGCGTGGGCGGGCGAAGGGCGGGCGAGCCGCGGGCGCGCGTGCAGGCAGGCGGCGGACAAGCCGTTCGCTCGGGCCGCTTCCCAGCTGAGTACTCAGCTGGGAAGCGGCCCGAGCGAACGGTGTGGGCGGGCGAAGGGACCCAGGGAAGCCGCCCAGCAGCTGATCTGCCCGGCGCCATCTACGCATGCGTGGCCATTAAAAAAAGGGCACGCATGCGCAGATGGTGTTTTGACTTCCGGGTTGAAAAATCGCGATTTAGCCCGTTCGCAATGATCGGGAGCGCGATACCCGGGGGATCACTGTATATCGTTAATACCGAATAACAGGGGGAGAAATCTTGAATGTTTTTTTACTCCAAATCTGGAGATCTTCTTGCTCAGGCAGGAAACCCTATACCATTTCAGAAAAATATTTGTTCAATCTCTTCTTAAAAATTCCAGTGTTGGAATGTTCACAACTGTAAGTTTGATATATCTTCCGGGAAAAACACTGGAATTTATAATCACATACTTATGGTTGAGAAGTCCTTGGTTATTTTCTTGCAGGCGTTTCATTACCACTAATAATGTTACCTAGTTCGGATAATGAAATGTCTGCAAGAAACTAACTAAGGACTCCTTATTTCAACCTTGATCTACAAATATTCCCCTTTATTGGTAACATTTATAATTCACAGGTAATGATACTATAGGAATACACATGCACACTCATTTCATAGGCAATACATTAGGTCTGAGGATGTGGGCACCAGCAGACACAATCCGAGGTGTCACCTGGAGGATAGAAGGTGGTGGAGGGAAGTCACTAACCAAAGCAAGAATATACAGAGAAGCTTTCTGAGATAAAAGATTTGAAACCTCCAGTCTTTCATTTTATAATTTTCCCTAGGGTTTCTAGTATGTAAGATAAGGGGAAAATATTTTTAAAAAATGAGGAATGGGTGCTTATAAATAGGTTAATTTGTGTTAAGTTTGCTATGCATATTAGGAGTCTGTACAATATCCAGTTAGGTACAAAACAAGGAGACAAATCTTTAGGAGATCAATATGTGATCTCTTCAACAGCGAATAGTCATGGAAGTTTGTATCACACTAGGGGAAGGAAACATGCTCACAGTAACCTAAAATACCAAGTAACAGGTGATCCAAGGCATGAATCCATAAGTTACAACCAGCAGTGGGCTACAAGCCGGAACGCTAAATTGTGCTCATGCATGGAATCGCAGATGCGCCCATGTTTCGGCATGCGTGGAAGCAAAAAAACCTCGCCGAAACATGGCTGCACCTGCGGCTCTGTGTGTGATTTTGCTGCCTCCACAGATGCAGCAGCAAAATCATGCTAGCCGCACAAGAACTTACAAGCCGTGGTGGTGAGTACAATTTAGCGTTCCGGCTCATAGCCCACCACTGTTCATATGGGAAGAATTTCATAGGTAAAAGAAAAAGAAAATACTACTTTAAAATTGGAATGGCTAAATATATATGTAAAGCGCTTCCCATCATTAAGATAAAACCTTACTATTTTTGTATCATCTTTAGTAGATCAAGAGTCAATGTGATTGTACAATGTGCAACCCATTTACCTTTGAAGGAAACAAAAATATCCTGGTACAAGAATGCTGAAATGTCATGCTGTTTCTTTCTTACCCCTACCATATATATGTCCAAGAATATTATTGTTTTCAGAATACAAGATAACATATTGTAGCTGTAAGAAGCATATTTTACAAGTTCAAATTTTATTCAAAACAGCAGAATAGTAAAATGGAAGTTAATCTGTGTAGGATCTAATTCCTGTAAGCTATTCAAACTGAGGACAAATGAAAGTCAAGAAGAAAATAAGCAATGAAGCTGTGAATATCTTTGGTGAGTGTGAAGTTTATTTTCCCCCACCTAAAAACAACACTCTTAAGAAACGTTTTATACGTCAGTCATGGAGATCACGGTCAGAAATATCGAAAGAGGTTGCTGATCATTTCCCAGAAGTTTTCAAGCTTTTATTAGTTCTCCATGTTCCACAAATTATATGAGTTGGCACAATGAGTAAGGGATTTCACAATCAGAGAATTAACAGCAATGGCAGACCAGCATTCATAAAAATCTGCCTGCTCACAATATACTCTAATGATGAGCAGCACCATGAGATATGATCTAGGATGTATTTCGTTAAGGGGAGAAGAGATATACATATATGTCTGATACCTCTGGTAGAAGTGATTGTAGAAATAAGGATTTCAATACATTGTAGCCTCAGCTGAAATACAAAAGGCAGCCCAAAGACATATGTCTAGCACTACCAAATATTTATTTTACTCCACACCTGCTTTTCAATGGTACCACCCAAAACTGATTTTTCGTACATGTTTAGCACAGTGATTGTTCTATACTTATCAGATTTGCCAACTTGCAGAAAAGTATTGGGCCAGAATACATCCGGAACCGCCTTCTACCGCACGAATCCCAGCGGCCGATAAGGTCCCACAGAGTTGGCCTTCTCCGGGTCCCGTCGACCAAACTATGTCGTTTGGTGGGCCCCAGGGGAAGAGCCTTCTCTGTGGCGGCTCTGGCCCTCTGGAATCAACTCTCCCCAGAGATTAGAACAGCCCCCACCCTCCTTGTCTTTCGCAAATTACTCAAGACCCACCTTTGTTGCCAGGCATGGGGGAATTAGGATATTCCTTCCCCTAAGCCATTACAAGTTATGTATGGTATGTTTGTGTGTATGTTTGGTTTTTATAATAAGGGTTTTTAGTTGGATTGTTACATGTTATTTTTTATCATTGTTGTTAGCCGCCCCGAGTCTGCGGAGAGGGGCGGCATACAAATCTAATAAATAATAAAATAAAATAAAATAAAACAAAGGGTCATGCTACCTTCTATTTAAAAAATACTATAACAAGAATAAAGGGGTATTAGATGAGGCTGTATTTCCAGATTTAACAATGGAGGGAATATTTTACAAGTAATAATCTGCCCATTTTTCTGACGATAGTCAGATTCACACATCTAAAGCTATACATCCAAACAGTGTTATTTCAAAGTATGGTGGGTTTAGAGAAATTATCATAAGTGTTGTCAACAACTTTAAGAATAACCAAGAAAAAAAACCTCAACAACTTTTATCCTCAGACATTCTTTCTTCCCAGGGAGGGCAGGGAGCTTGAGTGAGAAAAAAAAAGAGGGAGGCATTCACTAGTTACAAGTGTAAGATATCCAAAGGGTAGAATAAAATAAATTGATCCTAGTGCTGGACAGGGAGAATGCTTGAGGATGCAAGTTGGTGTTGTCCAGTTCTTGGTTATTGTTACAGTTTTTGGCAGCACTTATAAAATCATAACCTATCATACTTTCAAATATATGCTGAAAATTTTGATAATACGATTGTGTGTGGACCTATTTCTTCATGGGCTTCTAGCTTAGACAGAACATATAATTGACTAAGTCAGCAAATGTTTATAATGCAACATGCTAATTTGTAACAGTTACATTTAAGTTTGTTGGAAAAAATTGAATTGATTGATTGATTGATTGATTGATTGATTGCCCAGTGCCATAAAATTCTGAGCGGCTCCCACTGTTAAATAACAATAGCATGTTAGCAGTAAATAAAGACTAGTAGTGGATAAATTTTTTAGATTCTTTAACCTGGAATTTCATCAGCCGAATCAAGTGTTTATGCACAGCAAACCACTCCATTCAGCCCTTTAAACATCATGAACAATGCACTTTTGCTTTCTTGTGCAGAAACTTCATGGGAACATGAATTCTGGGTTTTATCAACAGATTGTTGATCTCCTGCAGAAAATGGTGCATATATGAAAAGCAATGTGATTACAGACATTTCTGCTGAATCTTGTTTATAAGCTCTCAGATCCCTGAAAGTCAGTTCATCCCTGGCCCAAACCTCCTGAAATATGCTATTAAAATTTATACAGCTCAGTGCGATCGCATTAAAGTCCCTACACTATCATTAAAGTCATTGAAGTGATAGAAAACCCATTGTACTTATAGACTTCCAGGGAGATGCAAGAAATTTCTGATTCAAAACATGTAACTCAAATGTGAATTTCTGCATTTCCCTATTTTCAGTACCATCGTAAAATGTAGTGTATTAAGATCAAATGCCATTTCCATTCCAGCTGTAAGAGTCAGGCCTTCCAAGAACTGAGAATATTTCATTAATAATCAGAAATCAAAGAGATATTTGAATTAATTTTAGGGAACATATAATGAACATTTGTATAGAATTCAGAAAATGCTAATCTAGGCACATATGCACATTACAGAGAATGACTGATATACAGTGATATCTCGTCTTACGAACCCCTTGTCATATGAACTTTTTGAGATACAAACCCGGGGTTTAAGATTTTTTTGCCTCTTCTTCTGAACTATTTTCATCTTATGAACCCACTGCCGCCGCTGGGATGCCCCACCTCCAGACTTCTGTTGCCAGCCGAAGTGCCTGTTTTCATGCTGGTGGGATACCCCTGAGGCTCCCTTCCATGGGAAACCCCACCTCCGGATTTTGCGATGCTGCAGGGGAATCCCAGCAGCATGAAAACGGGCACTTCGGCTGACAAAAGGAGTGAATGTTGGGCTTGCACACATAAATCATTTTTCCATTGATTCCTATGGGAAACATTGTTTCATCTTACGAACTTTTCACCTTACGAACCTCGTCCTGGAACCAATTAAGTTCGTAAGACAAGGTATCACTGTATTTGTAATACAGTAATATACTTTAGAGATTTTTGATCTTAGAGATGTTTGTATGGGTTTGTGGTGGATGTGGAATAAGCACACGGACACAAGAAAAATGGGATATATGGGTCACATTTATTATTTTTTTTCTGGACCTGCAGAGGTAAACAAAAGAAGGGCGGAAATACCAATCTAACATTTCTTAGCAACTTTGGGCGAAAGCCTCCTGCTGAGCAAGGGAGGGTCACCTTGAACTTGAATGTGACCCTCCCTTGCTCCCTGCCACGCCTATGCTCACCCAGCCAGGTTGTCATCTCTGGGCAAGGGCATCTCTCTTCCATAATCTGGCTGGCCGAGCCTTGTAACCATGGCGAGGAGTGGCCTGTCAACTTCCAAAAGGTGCCCAAAGGAGATCACACAGTTGCTGAACTACCAATTTTTCACCCCTTACCACCTCCCTGTTACCAAAGTGATGAGTTAAGCAAATGCCAAATTGATAACCAAATTGACCTAAATAAACAAGACAAAGTGCAAGACACCCCCTAACCGATTCCCTCCCTGTACCAGTGTGGAGTAGGTGAAAAAACATCCAAAACTAAAATTGCTATGGCCGCCAAAAATTCCTACTTGGCCCCATAAAGGCAACCATCAGTCACACTACAAGAAAGGGAGGGTGGGCCGATGCCTACAAGACAGGCTGTTGGCTGCAAATGAAAGGAAGAGGCAAGCGGTGTACCACCCCCTTTATACAGGGGATGCCACTCGCTCGCCTCCTGGAAGCTGTCATGCCCCGCAACGGACGCGGGGCATGCTGGAGCCCCAAAGTGTGGGGGGACGCACATCACTAATGTGCGCCTGATCTCAACAACCCCCCCAAACAGCCAGAAGCCACCAGATTCCTTAGCACTTTCCAATGCCACCGCAAATGCCACTGGCCTTTGAGGCGGCCAATGGTCCCTTGTCTGAAGTTTGTGGCTTAATGTTTTAAATGTATTTTATTAACATTTATATTCAATAAAAATATTTTTTTAAATAAATATTTCTTTGCTGAGCAGGTCACTATAAGTATCTAAGGTGTATGTATCAAATATTTGTTATGCTATGACAAATGCAATATATCAGAAGGAGAAAGAAAGTAGAGTAAGTAGAGTCACTTCATTTCTTTTTCTTTTTTTTAACAGGATGGGATGGTGCATGACCTAGAGTGCTCCAGTAATAAACAAAACAATCATTTTTGTTCCAGTTTCCACAAGAGTTACTCGTTTAATTCTTCAAACACAGTAAAGGCAATTTGGAAAATCGCGCTATATCATTACCAGACAAAGTATGATTTGTTGGTTTCGAGTCACATTTATAGACATAAAAATGCTGATATGGAAAAACCAAAACTATATTATGAGTCAATCAATTTGATTTGAAAAGAAACAAAAATTCTAATGATAGGTAGCTATAGAAATTGAACAAATCAGCACATTAATATTTTCTTAGAAAAGGTATGTAGATATAGCTTTTCCTTCTGGCATATTTAGTGACATTTAAAGTTAGAAAACAAATTAAGAAAATCACATTTTGTTACTTAAGTTTAGAAGGTGGTGATGTTTTTGGCCGATAGTTACTGAATATGTTGGCATTTGTATGTGAATTTTGAGGTTTTTATAATGAGACAGAACTCTCTCTGTGGGGGGGGGAGGCATGTGTGTGTATTTGTGTGTGTGTGTATTTAAGCACAAATATTATTTGGCTATTCAAACATATACAATTGTCAGACTAGAAAACTAAAACAATGCAGGCCAATATTATTTGTATTGTAAAGACTGAGTAACAAAATCTTGCAAGTCTAAATGTCTTCCCCTCTTCTTCCCTTCATGAGAACTAGGGAGGATGAAATATGAGATGTTTTCTCAGGTTACAATTCTGCCCTGGATTCAGGTTTCTTTTATCTTACTGTTGTCTCCTTAGGATTTTTTCGTCATTTCCTTCAAGGCAAAACTTGCACATTCTCCTTCCCATACAAGCTAGAGGGTAACATTAAGTCAACAAAGAGTGACTGATCTAACTGTTGAACATAGATAACGGAAGTTGTGGATCTAAGATTCTCTATTCTATTACAGCATTTTGACAATTGCAACATATTGGTTGCATTTGTGACTAGGATCTAAAGGCAAAGCCAAAACAATATGTTTAATGTTCAAAATTCTGCTCTCTAATTCAGGAAAGAACATACAAATGTTTCAAGTGCAAATTAGAAGGAACACACTGGAATAGTTGGCTTGTCAGCATTCCACATTTTTCATCATGAAATTCATGTCTGATGAGAGGTAAAACAAATTATATATATACATTTTAAAGCAGAAACTGAAGATATTAAAATAGTGCTGAAGTATGTATATGCTTTGAGACATTGCAAATGCAAGTTCAAGATGTAAATGTGAATTTTGAAGGCTGGAGATGTTTCCAGTGATTCATATGCTCATTAAGTCGCACATTATTTCTTCTCTCTGAAGTCCTGGCTTATCATGACTCCAGAATGATTTGGTGATATTAGCTGTGCTCTATGTATTGCTCATATAACAGACTGTTCGTTATCATTTGTCATTCTCCTGCCTTATTTGAAGGTGATTTCTGAATAGCTCCCTTCAGATCTTATTCTGATGACTCTTGATCAGGGATATTACCTAGAATAGTTAATGGAACCTTGCATTTTCCCAGAGTCAGCAGATTATGAATATGCCTTTAAAAAAAAAAATTCAATCGAAGATTTATTTTTTCTGGGGAATTCACAAATTACATACTGTATGCATCAAGGACACTAATACAGATCTCATTTCAGAAAGAAAAGAGCCTTTCGTGGGAAGATTCAGAATCATGTAATGGAGAAGGAATATACTGCAAAGCATTTGCTATGTTGGTTTCTTAAACATCTGGATGTCTTTAAATACTCCAGAATTTGAATTTAATCTGATCTGCTCAAGGTAATTGCTTTAAAATCTGGCTCATAGGGATAATTTGTATATTATGTCCTCTGGGAAATAAGCAGAAGTCACTAAAAACAGCAGAGAATTTGGAGCTTAGCCAATCAGCTCAAGGTAACAGTTTGGGAACTGACTCATTAGCATAATCTCTGCATGTGTTATATTCTGGGAAATGAACATAATTCCCTGTGGGCAGTAAAAAACTTGAACACTGGGCAGATCTGCTCTTTCAATTTTGGATTACCCATATCTTCTATAAACTAAGACATTGGTTGTAATTATTTAGTCATTTCATTTAATTATTCACTTGTAAGTGACATTTGTTTATCCTTAGTCCATCAAAAATGCATCTGAAACTTCTATTCCATATACCAATGATTGCATCTCAAATAATCCATCTGTTGAACTACCAAAATTTGCAGGTGATACAACATTGATTGGTCTCAATTGAAACAACAATGAAACCACATATAGATGGGCTTTTGAACAATCTGGAACAGAAGACATTCAAAACAATCGAAATGGTGGTAGACTTTAGGAGAAACCCTCCCATTTTACCACCTTTTACAATACTAGACAACACAATATCAAGCTCCATATTAGCAAAATGCTGTTTTGTTCTTTTTCAGTGCTTCTATGGCTCTAATCCTTTTTTTTTTGTTTTTGGTTGTCATTTTTTGTTTGGCGGTATAATCTCCTATTAAATTATGTGGCCTCTTGTTCTCTGAGTTTTAGTTAGCCTATTTTATTGGTTTCTCTCAAGGTATTTTGATCTCAATTCAGCAATCTAAAAGTATTTCCTTCACTTTTGCCATTTTGTAGGACAAGCTTGCATTCAGAACACATCCGGATTGTATTTAGCATTGTACTTAAAATATTTAACATTCTTTCCAATATTTTCCAGTTTTTACCTTTCTGTCGAGCTTCAGCTTTTAGTTTTGATTTTAGCGTATGATAAGACACATTTTCCTCTATTAAATGTCTTTTCTTTTTTATTCATTTTATTCTTTATTCGGAATAAAAAGTATCCTTTCTAACCATTTGGACCTTGAGACTATATAAGATGCTGCTTATCTTAATTGTAAAGTGCTGTCAATGACCTAGATAGAAAAGTGGAATCTTCCTATATCCTTTTTTGGATAACAGGTTCTGTTCCTTGGGGGAAAGAAAAAAAAAAGAAAATAATTTTTCTTTTCTGTGCTAGGTACTAATAATATCTCTCATTATTTCTAAATTGATTGTAATCATTGCCACAGCATGAGCAGGTATGACTGAAACAGCTCTGATATGTCCTTATCAGACCACATTCTATGAGATTGCATTAGTGGAGGCCATTGCAGGTGAGTCTTGTATTCATTTATTTAAACATTAAAACCAGAAATAATTGTGTTAAAATACAAATTCCCCCTCCACGAACCTATTTGTAGCATTATTTAGTTGCAGTATTACTACTTTGGCAGCATTGCAACTAGCTGTGGAGCCCCAGTGGGAAAAACATCTGCAGAACAGATCAGTGGGGAGTAACTATAAAACAAGAGTTACATCATTACAATCACATCAGTAGAACGCATAGTGCTGGCATGGTGATGTTACTGCAAGAACCCTATGGTCCTATAGATTCATTTAGAACAAGGGTATCAAACTCCACAGTGTCATATTGTTATAGAAACATAGAAGTCTGATGACAGAAAAAGACCTCCTGGTCCATCTAGTCTGCCCTTATACTATTTTCTGTATTTTATCTTAGGATGGATATGTGTTTATCCCAGGCATGTTTAAATTCAGTTACTGTGGATTTATCTACCACGTCTGCTGGAAGTTTGTTCCAAGGATCTTCTAATCTTTCAGTAAAATAATATTTTCTCATGTTGCTTTTGATCTTTCCCCCAACTAACTTCAGATTGTGTCCCCTTGTTCTTGTGTTCACTTTCCTATTAAAAACACTTCCCTCCTGGACCTTATTTAACCCTTTAATATATTTAAATATTTTGATCATGTCCCCCCTTTTCCTTCTGTCCTCCAGACTATACAGATTGAGTTCATGAAGTCTTTCCTGATATGTTTTATGCTTAAGACCTTCCACCATTCTTGTAGCCCGTCTTTGGACCCGTTCAATTTTGTCAATATCTTTTTGTAGGTGAGGTCTCCAGAACTGAACACAGTATTCCAAGTGTGGTCTCACCAGCATTCTATATAGCGGGATCATAATCTCCCTCTTCCTGCTTGTTATACCTGATGTTATCACATGATGTATTGTGACTTTTTTCCTCTTTTGTTAAACCTATTGTGGGCATGATACATCCAGCCCATGGGTGCGAGTTTGACACTGCTGCCCACATTCCTTACATTTTTTCAGAACACGCACAAAATTAGAGCTGACATCACACCGAATTCATGGCACTTCTTGGAAACTCAGTAAGAAATCTACACCTAACTCATAGTACTCTCTTCAGAACTTCAAAATTGGATCCGTAAATTCATAGATTATGTAAAAATCTGGACAACATGTATGCCTTGCCATAGAATCAATATAAGAATTTATCATTTGTCAGCTTCTATATTTTGGGGCATTAAAATGCTCTTTCCATAATGACAAAAAGATTTTAGAGAGGCAATAGATTTAGAAAATAATCCTCTAGAAAAGCTATTCCCTAAAATTAATTACCTAATGCCAAGATGGTTCTCAAATACTTACCATTAGTTTTACTTTCATTTTTGTCAGTCATTTAGATAAACTAATTATGTGTCCTCAAAAGTCAATTCAGTTTCTAATTAACCTAATGACTAACGCTTACCAAGTGAACAATAAGTACATCAAGTGCATTAACTATTGCTTTTGAGCTTTTACAAACTAATGTAATTTAATCAATGAACAATTAGAATACTTCCATCTCAATTATACTTCTCTTGAAAATTCACAATAGGCATGTTCATATTACATTTTTTTTGCCCATCAACCATACCCCAATGAAACAAACTATCAATTCCTATCATTTGTGATAAAAGGTAAAAAAGCTGTTCTAATTAAAAGACAAAAGACAAAAATAATTAAAAGACACACAACTTAAAAAATATATTTTTGCTGAATAATGTTTTATATAGACGTCGTTTGGCTAGGCTGTGATTCTTAGAATTTACCAGGTGTCACAAGGATTACTGGTAGGAGCTGGGAATAACACCTTGTCAAGCTTCTTGATCAATAGACATCAATAGACATAAGGGTTAATTAGTACATTTGAGATACCATGGTGACCAAAGGCTAAACTGCAAAGAAACAGACAGACACAAAGAAACATGTATCCTGGAATGAATAATGGCCAACTTATGTTTTGTTGGAAATGTGTGTGTTTGTGTACTGTATGTGTGTGTGTATTATGTATGTATGTATACACACGTATACTCACATATATGTATAAGTGTGCCAATTTAAGCACTAAGTGTTAAGCAGAAAGACAACTTGCCAATTCCCTAGTCCTTTTTGCAAAGCATCAGAACTGTTTGAAATAGTATAGTGTCTATTCTACTTTCCGAAATTCTACTTTCAATCCATCCTGTGAAGGAACTATTCTAATTTTGTCACCAAGTTGCCCTTCAAGCTTGCTTTTAGTGAGAGCTCTATTTTAAATAACCAGCCATGATCTCCCCCCCCTTCTTTTTGGTATCCCATAGCTTTTACACTGAGTTTCATTGCAAATTCCTAGCTCACTTTTCACAGTTAACCACAATTCACTCCAAGAAGAAATACCAAGTCAAGAAAATAAAATTATACTCTGTGGATAATTTTTTGACATAATAGATTACCCATATTTTAGTTTTAGTTTTAATTATTAGATTTGTATCGTATATTGTTTTTCTATTACTGCTGTGAGCCGCCCCGAGTCTACGGAGAGGGGCAGCATACAAATTTAATAAATTAAAAAAATAAAATATTTAAGGGTTTTTTTTCTCCTCTACTATAGAATTTTTAAGGCCTTCAGACTTTAAAGGGTTTTTTTCTCTCAAATCTGTGGGACCATTATATATTCGTCTCCATAATTTAGATGATTTCGCAATAATAGCAGATTGTGAAGTATATGGAATCTATGATATTATTCTAGATAGCCCAAGGCATCAACTAATACAAGCTTAATTTTAATGGGAATTAGTAGGTGATCTTGACATCTTATTATAAATTTACCTTGGCCAAAAAATTTCAAAATTTTGTGCTGGGCCATATACTGTAAAAATAGAAAGAGGAGAAAGCATGTATAACCTTAGAGATTGCATGATTTTTCATATTTTCTGAAGAGATTATATCTCACCTAGCAAGAATGTTATGTGCGCCACACAATATTTTGTAGTGGTAATATAATTATTACATGTTGTTTTCTTTATTATTTTTAAAGTTTTTAAAGTTCTATCACTAGTTTCATTATTAATATTTTTAAAACAATGAGGTAAAACGAATAGAATGTCCTTTAACACTGGAGAACCATTTGTATGCTGTAAAATATTCTCTACTTTGGGCAAATTCTCAGGAGGACAAGAAAACTGAATATCTATTATGAAATCTGGCAGTGTCCATTCCCTGTTTTCTTGTTATTAATATAGTCTCCATGTTGTTTTAATAACTGTATAGTGATCCCCATAATACCCCAATGAGATGCCATACTTTTCTATAATGTCTCCATTAGAACTATCTGATGTCTAGTATAAGTCTAAGAAACATAGGAAGAAAAAAAAAGATGGCATGGAAAGCCAACTTTTTCAACAATATCTTAGTAGAACAACACAATATTATGACATTCAGTTTTGTTCTGATTAAAATACATCCATGTGCCAGCTTGATTATTACAGCCACATTATGCAACCTGGTACCATATTTGTGCTGTGAGCTAATTCCCTATGTAGAAAAATACTAGAAGGGTGATATTAAGGTTTAATGAGGGAGATGTTTCTCAAAATAAGAAATGGATGGTAGAGATACAGTATCTGCAGAATCCTCTGGTCTTGTTAAAATACCACTGCAAGTGTTGTTCATTTATCTATTTAAATGTATTGCCCACCCAACTCCATTGAATGACAGTAATCCTTAATTAGTAAACTAAGGTTTGTACAGACTTTGTGTGTGCTGCATTCTTTGTGGTCTATAGCTGGGGCAGAACAAATCCCTACATAAATAATTTCTATATACCCTCCCAGTTTGTAATTGAGTTAAGCAGAGGATTGGAGAAAGGATTGTTATCAATTTTCCTAATAAATGTCATATCTCCCATAGGTTTTCCATTTTAAAGAGCACACTGCAGGTCCATAGGTAATCTCAGTGCCTACAAATTTATTAGCCAAAATACGAAATCTGAATTAGATTTACTTGTCATTAACTGTCTTATTTCTCTGTAAATCAAGCAGCTTGTTCTCTCACTATCTTTTTGTCTATATGTAATATAAATATTAAAAATGCAGAAGCATCTTTTACATTGACTGTTCTTGCTTTTGGTCCTAGTCATCTTACCAAACAATTACCCATGTGTATGATGAAATATTTAGTTTACATAGCGTGCATAAATTCTCATTTATTTGTTGAAAGAGACAAAATATCAGGATCAAATACAGAAATATAAAGAAAAATGAATGAGAATCAGAATAGATCTGGAAGGGACCTTGAAGATCTTCTAGTCCAGTCTAGAAGGAGAAGGAGAAGACTTAATATCATGAGTGGAGTTTGAATCCTTTTGCTGCCGGTTTGCTCAGGGTTGCATCGGACGTGCGTGCGCACCCACAACAATCAAAAAATAATTTCTGCACATGCACAGGAACAAAAATCTAAGATGGTGGCGCTCACAGAACAGCACCAACAGAACCGGCTCCATAACATCATCATTGGTATATTTATTTTATTTTATTGTTTTATTAGAGTTAGAAGGGACCTTGTAGGCCATCTTGACCAATCCCCTACTCAAGCATGAGTCCCTATACCATTTCAAACAAATAGCAGTCCAATCTCCCCTTGAAAGTCTCAAGTGTTGGAGTTCTCACAACCTCTGCAGGCAAGGTTTTCCACTGGTTGATCACTCTCACTATCAGAAAGTTCCTCCTTATTTCCTGGTTGAATGTCTCTTTGGTCAGCTTCCATCCATTATTTCTTGTCTGGTCTTCTGGTGCTTAGGAAAACAGCCTGACCCCCTCCTCTCTGTGGTAGCCCCATAGGTATTGGAACACTGCTATAATGTCTCCCCTGGTCCTTCACCTTGCTAGATTAGCCATGCACAGTTCCTGCAACCTCTCTTTCTTATGTTTTAGTTTCCAGTCCCTTATCATCTTGGTTGCTCTCTTCTGTACTTTCTCTAGAGCTCCAATGTCTTTTTTGTAGTATGGTGACCAAAATTGGATGCAGTACTCTAGGTGTGGTCTAACTAAGGCTTTATAGAGTGGTATTAGTACCTCCCTAGTCCTAGATTGTATGCCTCTGTTAATGCAACTCAGGATCGTGTTGGTCTTTTTGGCTGCCCCTACACATTGCTGGCTCATATTTAGTTGGTTGCCCACCAAGACTCCAAGATCCCTCTCACAGTCGCTGCTATTGAGTGTGGTTTCACCCATTTTATATATATGACTTTGCTAGGTGTAGGATTTTATTTTTCGCTGCATTGAATTTCATTTTATTTGTTTGGACCCAGTGTACAAGTCTGTCAAGATCCATCAGGATCCTGAGCCTGTCCTCTGTGGTATTAGCTACTCCCAGCAGCTTGGTGTCACCTGCAAATTTGGTTAGTTATCCTTCTATTCCCTCATCTAGGTCATTAATGAAGATATTAAAGAGTACTGGGTCTAGGACAGAACCTTGTGGTACATTACTGCTTACTTCTCTCCATGTGGACTTGGACCCATGGAGGACTACTCGTTGGGTACGGTTGTTCAGCCGGGTGTTCATCCATCTGGTTATGTAGCTGTCTATCTCATTTTTTTTAGCTTGTGGAGAAATAGGTTGTGGTCCACTTTGTCAAATGCTTTGCTGAAGTCCAAGTATACTATGTCCACTGCATTTCTCTGGTCTATTAATTTGGTCACAGCATTGAAGAATGAAATGAGATTGGTTTGGCATGATTTGTTTTTAACAAACCCATGTTGGCTGTTGGTTAATACTTTGTTTCTAAGTGGTGGCAGATCTGTTTCTTGATTATTTTTCCAGTATTTTCCAAGGTATTGATGTTAAGCTGATTGGTCTGTAGTTACCTGGGTCTGTTTTTTTGCCTTTTTTTGTAGATGGGGACTATGTCATCTCGTTTCCAGTCTTAAGGTAGTTCTCCTGTATTCCAGGATTTTTAGAAAATGTGGTACAATGGTTCTGAAATGACATCTGCTAGTTCCCTTAGGACTCTGGGGTGTAGTTCATCTGGTCCTGGAGATTTGTATTCATTAAGCTCAGACACGTGGTCTTTTACTGTATTTCTGCTTATGCTAAATTTCATTTTGACTCTGTTTTTGTAGTTGTGTTAGACTGATGCAAGGAATGTGTTCAGTAGCTCTGCTTTGTCTCTGTTGCCTGCTACTTCTTTGCTACCTTCTCTTTTTAGTAGATTAACTATTTCCTTGATTTTTTTCTTGTTGTTTATGTGTTAGAAGAAACCTTTTTTTTGTCTTTGACTTTTGTTGCAAGTCTTTGTTCATTCTGAGCTTTTGCTGTCCTGGTTTTTTCTTTGCAGATTCTGGCTCTCTCTCGGTACTCTGCCTTAGTTATGTTCCTTAGTTATTAGTAACAGTTCTAAAGAATTGGTTAGAATCGGTAGGAACCCACCACTGCCCTATACCATTTCAGATAAGTAGCTGTCCAATCTTTTCTTATAAACCTCCAGTGATGAAGCACTCACAACTTACAAAGGCAAGTTGTTCCACTAGTTAATTATCCTCACTGTCAGGAAGTTTATCCTTAATTCCAGGTTGCTTCTCTCCTTGATTAGTCTCTATTCATTGTCTCTTGTTCTGCCCTCTGGTGCTTTGAAAAAATAAAATAAAAATAACCTGTGGAAAAAGGGACAAAAAGGAAATCTGAGAGTCTATGTCAGTGGTGGGTTGCTTCCAGTTTGGCCCAGTTTGGCGAACCAGTAGCAGCAGTGGGAGTCTCTGCCCACCTGTCAGGGACACTTCTGTGCAAGCAACCATACACGCAAACTAGTAGCAATGAGATTTAAAACCCACTATTGGTCTACGTATATGACTTTAGGAGAACACTTTAAGCATTCCATGTCAAGTGTGAGCCTTTTACAAATACTGATCCTCTGTTAGGCAGAAAACTGGCTAACATCACTCAAAACATTGTTACCGATTTATACTTGGTTGCAGGATTTTTCAAACATCTTTTCATTGCCATGTTAATTTTTTATAATCTTAATTTATGATTTTATTGCTACTTAAATACTACTTTAATCCTATTAGATTTAGAGTTAGGAACCTCGACAAAGGTCTAGTTTAAATTATTATTTTTTCTGTATGTCATTCGTGTATGACATATCCTTAGGACCTGGTAGTGAATGCAATGAAACTGTCCCCAATCTATGTGATGAATGATGCAAAACATTATAGGCATTTGCTGGAAAATTCATCCTGGAAAAGCCATTTCCCATGGCAACAGCAAATATGCAGTTCATTTGAAATAAAACCTCTTTTAACATGAAAGCTGTATTCTTCATCATCCAGTTAATGCTACTTCATTGTCACTATATTGGGAGTAAAATCCTTCAATATAGTTATTTGTAGAGATATAGAACACTAAATATTATAGACCTTGAGAACTAATTGCACCTGTTCTGATACATTTCTGATGAAGAGGAAATCTCACTCTCTGTACACTTTTGTTCACATTGTATGTCCTCATTGATCTTTCTCTTCCCTTAATTACACTTTATGTTTGCCACTAAAAAAACAGACTAGACATAGAAAAGTAACAATTGTTGAATGTCATAATTGTAAAATGATTACAGTTTCCCACAGTGTTTTGACATTTGAAATTATATTCTATTTTCCCCATCAGCTTTTGATAAGACTTTTTGATTCAACATAGCGATGAATAGAAAATATATTTACATGACTAAATCTGTAGAAATATATCTAACAGATGTTTCCTGCTTTTGTATCTAATTTACACAATAAATTTTGTCACAAGATCCCATATTCCTATTCCCAGGACAGGACTATTATTAGCCATGCTGTCTTTTAATGTATATCAACCTTTTCCAAAAGCTCTATAACATGGCCAGTCAGAGAATTCACCCATTGTGAACTGCCACTTCCATGAAGCTTGTTCAAACACTCATGCCAACCTAAAGAGCCAAACCATTTTTTTCTCTTTCCCTCTACTTCTTGGGCCAAGACAACAAGTACACTTTTAAGAGCTACAGTGGTTTATCTGTGTTTGGACATGCTGATCATGGTTAACTGGATTATGATATATTTAATTAATCATAGTGTTTGAGATTGTCTGAGCATTATATTGAGCCAAGTTAATACTTTTGAAGAACAACTACCTAAAAAGATGGGGAAGGAGGGAGTATTATGAGAAAAGGAGGTGTGGAATCTGTTGTTAATATATTAACTACTCCCAATGGGAAACCCCTCCCGGCAGAGCCAGGTCTTTAGGCTGTTATGGAAAGTAAAGGGGTTACAGCTGAATTCATCTTGAGGGTAAGATTTTCGAAGAGCAGGCACCATTAATTTGTTGTGTCATGAAACTGGGGAACTGGGATCAAAGAAGATGTTGGTTCAAAAGTATGCACTGGGAGCAAATGAAGTTTCAGTGGAGATCACTGGAAATGTTTTTAATAATATCTACAGAGTAGCTCTGAAAAAGTTTGGTCAGCTATTGGCACAGCTCTTTAAACAACATGCCTACCTTCTAACATAAATTTCTATGGAAGAAGCTGAGATACATTCTGCATTCTTCATGTGGTGGAACTTATGCAATAGTTTAGTGGTCCATTGAATGCTGCAAAGACAAAGATATTCTAACAATGTTGTAGTCCTGACATCCAGAGGGATCAAGGCAATGTTTTGGTTATTTTCTTTAGAACTATTAGTGGTCTTGATCTTAGCTTGGTTTTAATATCCTATCATGAGGAGCCCCCCCACCCTAGGCTATGACCAAGAGAAAACCCATATCCTAGTTATTCTCACTGCTCATACTGACTTTTTTAAGGAAAACTGAACATGAAAGCAGCTAGTCAGACCTTAGGCTATTCCAGTGTTTAAATATCCACTACTTTAAGACTTCAATCCCAGAATTTCCCACCCAAAATATGTAGACTTCAACTGTCTGGGAAATTTTGGGACCTGAAGTTTTTTCATGGATAATTGTCAAGCTGTGGTGATTGAGAAATACCACACGACTCTATTGACATTACTGGAGGTTTTCCCCCCTTCTTGCATTTGTGCAAGTGCTCCTGTTCCTTCCAGGTGATATCTGAGGAGGCTGATCCAAATGGGAAAGCTGAGAACCACCTGAAATTAAGAGGGCTTGTTGGGAAGAGCAGGACATCCACAGGCTGGGGGGAAGTTTTTGAAAGAGCCAATGTGAATATTTGGTGAAATGACTTGATGAACCATAGGTAGTTATACAAATTTTGGCAAAACTGTCATTTAGTTTTCTTTTTCTGTGCTTCTGAGGTTGTTAGTTGTAGCCTCACTACATAAACGCTGTCCATAAAAATCTCTGTCAAATATTTCACAGTCTAAAATTAAATGATAGGTTGAGGGCTGAATGTTAGAGGGAGAACAAAAGTAAGAATTTTGTAATAAAAAGTGTCCAGAGTGGAAGGAGAAAATGTACAATTTTAGTGTACATTCCCCTCCCCCCACGCACACATTTTGGACATAAATGCCAGAATTCAGACTGTAACTTTGGCCAGAAATAGCCTTGACAAATGGCTGCAGCAAGGCAGTCTTATTTCCATTTAAGATTCCTGTTATTGAAGAATGCTCAAAGCACTCAATGTTAAAAGCATGTGAAGAGAAGTATTAGTTCCAATGATATACCTACACCCACACAGATATATAAACTAAATTTACTTCTGCGTAGCTGTATGCTGGAGTGCATTTTAGACTTTCTGAAAGCCACCAATATTAGAGGCTTGCAAAAATGACTTTGCATGATGTCTATCCTTTGGAAGAAAAAAATACAAAAAGAACAACCCAACAAACCTCACTCTTTTTCCTCCTGTTATTCCACTAGAAGGAACTCTAAGTGCTTTCTTTGTTATTTTAAAATAATGGCAGAAGCTTTTTTTTTTTTTTGTAAACCATGACTTTAGTACAATTTCTTTATCAGGACTAGTTTTCCCAATTACTCCAAAAATTTAGTGCCTACAAAAAACATGACTTTAAATTGTTTCCTAAGATACTTTTAATCAAAATAAAGAAATGGGAACCTTGGTGGCGTTCCACTCCTATGTCAGGAAGTGGTGTCCAACTTTAGGTGGCAGTGCTCAGCTCCATTTTCTGATGAAGGGAGCCAGCATTGTATGCAGTCATTTATGTGGTCATGTGGCCAGCTTGACTATATACTAAAGTACATGGAACACTATTACCATCCCACTGAAGTGGTACCTATCTATCTATTCACATAATTTTGAACTGTTAGGTTGGCTGAGACAAGTAATAACAGCTCATCCCATTGTGTGGCAATCAAGTCTGGAAATCTGTTGATGTCTGTCTGTCTGTCCTGTCTCTGTCTCTCTGTCTCTCTGTCTCTCTGTCTCTCTCTGTCTCTCTGTCTCTCTCTGTCTCTGTCTCTCTCTCTCTCTCTCTCTCTCCATCCATCCATCCGTCCAATTTATCCATCTATTCTCACACACATGTGCACATGTATGTGTGTGTATTCATATATGTAGATGGCATAATTATTATTTTTTCTCTTCTTTTAAAATGTTTGAATTTGATGTATCCATCAAAATTAAATGCAGGGAATTCAAGTCCAACAGAAATAAAGGAATTTTCTTGGTTGAACCAGAGGGGGGCTGCTCCTGGAATGCCTAATTACGTGCAGTTCCACAGCTCTGGAACATGAGTGCAGTATTGAGCGCAATTATGGGTCCTGCCTCTGTGCAGGTAGCAACCTCTTGCACAGGGATGCCCGTGTAAGTGCATTTTGGTGAGTTTTTTTGCTTCCCACCATGCAGGAAAGCAAAAAACCTCACCAAAATGCATCCGCACGTGTGTCCCTGTGCAAGATTCAGCATCCTGCACAGGTGTAGGAAGCAAAATTGCACTATATCCTGCACTCGCATTCCAGAGCTGCGGAGCTGCGTGCAGTTAGGCGTTCCAGGAGCAGCCCACTTCTGGGTTGAACTATGGAACAATGTACTGAGTTTTAAAAGGGTTCTAACCAAATTTACAGATGATTAGGCTACTGATGCTTATTCACTCATGAATCAAAGGTAGTGTGCCTTCAACTCCAATTGATGAGAAGCAATTGTGATGAAAGATATCAGCTTTCAATCAGATTTATGAATTTCTAGAATGCATCCAATTGGCCACTGTGTGGCATCATGTTGGGCATATACATTGATTCCAGAGGAATCAAGTATCTGAAGCAGATCTCAAGGAAGAAATGAAGTGCCTGTCCAACTGCCCAAGTGGAAACCTATTTGTACTATATTTTCTTCCTTGTAGGATCAGTATTCCATAGTTTTTCATTTTATCTTCCGCAAATCTCCCATGTATTTCTTTCCTCCATGTACAATCACACAAGTGAATTTATTTTAAATCACTGAGATATCCAGATTAAAATAAATGTTTTGCCTGAATTATGAGTTTTTTTGCCAAATGGCCAGATATTTGTGAACAAAATCTTAAAAGTCCCATACCTGTCTTATTGTTGCTTGATTGCAACCAGCTACATGTCCACAGCATGGAGCCACCTTTATACTCATTTCAGAAATCTTGTTTGGTCTCAACTTCTGATGTTATCTAAGGTTTGTTCACAGGAAAGTCACCTCTAAAAAGAAATCAATAGAACCATTCATTCATACAACAAATGTGGCAAGTTTGAAGAGTTGTCTTTTTGTATGAACACTTCTCCATTACTAAAAGTTGGAACTCACAATTGGAAAAAAAAGAAATTGGACCTTGGAATGTTTGCTTTGCTTCAGTGGAGAAAATGTTAGCTTTCAAGACTTCTCACACCTACTTCCCTCTTTCACTTGCACTCATTTATGATGAGATTAAGCTAAATTCAGCTATTAGGTTAAGCCAGGGGTGTCAAACTCGCCTCATCACAATGCTATATCTGGACTTTCTCTCCCTTCATTAAACTGGATGGAGGCGGGGTCAGCACATTACGCAACCAGCCTGTGGGCCACGAGTTTGACACCCCTGAGTTAAGCCAACATTTCTTACCTTGAGTGTATTAGTTAAGCACCCAAACTATATCACAGTTTAGAGGACCATGAAATACAAGTATAACATTATTAATACAGATTTGCTAATGTTATTATCTTTTTTTGTCTTTTTAAAGCTATCTTCTGTATGCTTTTCTGTTTCTCAGCTTGTAAAACCTACCCTTTCACTAATGAATATGGCATTATTGACATTTACATTATACCATACAGTCATCCTCCTATTTTGTCATCTACTGTGAAGGTATAAAGATAAATGTAGCAAGATTGGCAAGACAAGGAATAAAAATTATTGTTGTTGTTGTTGTTGTTGTTGTTGTTTTTGTTGTTATTGTTATTATTGTTGTTGTTGTTATTATTATTATTATTATTATTATTATTATTATTATTATTAGTAGTAGTAGTAGTAGTATGCCACCCCGAGTCTGTGGAGGGGGTGGCATACAAATCCAATAAATAATAATAATAATAATAATAATAATAATAATAATAATAATAATAATAATAATAATAATGACTTGTATGGCGTCCTTCTCCGAAGACTTGGGGCGGCTCACAGAATACAATACAAAAGCAATATATGTACAAATCTAATAGTTAAAAACTATAAGCTAAAGTCCCATTACATTAAAAAGCACTCAATTAACTCAATCACATCCACATATAACATTTAATGGTCAGAGAGGGGGGGCATGATCTAACTGCCCGATGCCTGGCGACATAGATGGGTCTTAAGGCTCTTGCGAAAGGAAAGGAGGGTGGGGGCAGTGCAAATCTTTGGAGGGAGTTGATTCCAGAAGGCTGGGCCACCACAGAGAAGGCTCTTCCCCTAGGTCCTGCCAGACGACATTGTCTGGTCGATGGGACCTGGAGAAGGCCAACTCTGTGGGACCTAATCAGCCACTGGGATTTGTGTGGCAGAAGGCAGTCCCGTAAGTAATCTGGTCCGATGCCATGTATGGCTTTATAGGTCATCTCCAACACTTGGTGTCCAGAAACCAATCAGCAGCCAATGCAGTCTGTGGAGTGTTGGAGAAACATGGGTATATCTGGGGAGACCCATGACTGCTCCTGCGGCCACATTCTACATGATTTGAAGTTTCCAAACACTCTTCAGAGGTAGCCCCATGTACAGACTGTTGCAGTAGTCGAACCTCGAGATGATAAGGGTATGAGTGACTGTGAGCAGAGACTCCCTGTCCAGATAGAGCTGCAACTGGTGCACCAGGTGAACCTGGGCAAACGCATCCCTTGCCACAGCCGAAAGATGGTGTTCTAAAGTCAGCTATGGATCTAGGAGGATGCCCAAGTTATGGATCCTCTCTGAGGGGGTTAATGACCCAGAGTAATGGATGGACAGATGGGATTGTCCTTGGGAGGCAAAACCCACAGCCACTCCATCTTGTCAGGGTTGAGTTTGAGCCTGTCGGCACCCATCCAGACCCTAACAGCCTCCAGGCACTGGCACATCACTTCCACTGCTTCACCGAGTGGACAGCGTACTGATGACAACTCACCCCATGCCTTTGGATGATCTCACCCAACGGTTTCATGTAGATATTAAAGAGCAGGGGGGAGAGGACCGACCCATGAGGAACTCCACAAGAGAGAAACCTAGAGGTTGATCTCTGACCTCCCACTAACAACATCTGCAACCGACTGGAGAGGTAGGAGAAGAACCACCATAAAACTGTGCCTCCCACTCCCAACCCCTACAGCCAGCGCAGAAGATACCATGGTCGATGGTATCGAAAGCCGCTGAGAGGTCAAGGAGCACCAGGATAGAGGATAAACACTATCCCGGGCCCACCATAAATCACCCATCAGTGCAACCAAAGCAGTTTCTATGCTGTAGCCGGGCCTTAACTCTTGACTACTGAGGGCCTAGATAATCGGCTTCTTCCAAGGACCGCTGGAGTTGGAGCAACACCACCTTTTCAACAACCTTCCCCATAAAGGAAAGGTTGGAGCCTGGATGGTAGTTATTAAGTATGGCTGGGTCCAGGGAAGGCTTCTTGAGAAGGGGGTGCAGAAGTGCCTCCTTGTAGGGAGCCGGAAAGGACCCTCCCTCAGAGAAATGTTGACAATCTCCTGGACCCATCTCCGTGTCACCTCCCTGTTGGCTGAAACCAGCCAGGAGGGACATGGGCCCAGCAAACAGGTGGTGGAACTAGGAGCTCTAATGGCCTTGTCCACTTCATCAGGTGTCACCAGGTCAAACTCCTCCCAGACAGATGGACTAAGGTGGGCCCGTCACCTCCCCCATAAAGACTCTCTGGAGCAAAGGCCAATCTATGGTGACTACACAGATGTGCCCTCATAGTTTTCTTGGCAACAGTATGGGAGGTATTTGTCACTGCTTTGCTCAGGGATTTCCTGTGATTTACTAATAAAGTCTACTAATAAGGCCCAACTCTGTTTAACTGTTAAAGATTGGTTAGGCATGGTGCTTCCTAGGCTGAGCAAAGAACTTGTTCTGAGAACTAAAATTCCTGAAAGAATTCCAAATGCATATTTCTAGATCAACAACTCACATTCAATCTGTACAACTCAATCACATACATAGTGCTGCTACCTACTATTCCCACAACAACAACAACCCCGTCAGGTAAGTTAGGCGCAAAAAAATATGTGATTGACCCAGTTGACTTTCATGCCTCAAGGAGGACTAAAACTCAGTTTACTGATTTCTTGTTCAGGGCCAAAATTATTACAAATTAAGCATGTATTAATTTTATTTAACATGGGGGAGAATTGCCTTTCCTGGTATATTATTGGAGCTTTCCTTAATGTATTATGTGCTACAGTTGTCACTACATATACCAAAGTTAAACTTCTCTTGGAATGCACTTCCAGCTCATTCCAGTTCCAATCCCTTTCTCGAAGATTTATCTCTAAACTCCATTGCTATGTTTGAGGTAAAAGAAGCATCTCTTAATTACAGCAATTATTAAAGTCTATACTTTTTGTGACAACTCCTTTATAAAGTGGTCTTCATTGATTCTGTATATGTACATTGTATAATAGCCAAAAGTGAAAGGTTTGGGGTATTGTTTCAGGCAACACCATTCTATACTTGACAATAGTGATCAAGGATCCAAAAGCTATTTTTGTCCCACCAATTTATTTTTCTTAGAATTGAAAAATCTGGGATTTCTATTCCTACCCTAATTGGGCATGACACAGAGTCAATAGAAAGCCAAATAAAATGTTTTTGTCAGTAGCATTTGACTCAAGGCCAGCTGGCCAACACAGGAAAAGCTATATTACTCTTCAAGTATATCATTAAACCACTGGAAATTGCAGTAAGAGAGAAACTTAATACCTACCATCGCAATCACAATTCATTTTCCCTAAACAAATTAGAAATCATTACCGTATATTATCTCCTATTTATCAACCTGTGCTCCAGCTTTACTGTCAATTTCTACAGTATAATAATAGTTTCAGAATAACAACAACAAAAAGGAATAACAAACATGATTTTGTGTATCTAAGTATATTTTCAGAGCAATTATTAGCATTGCTGACTTACATTCTCCAGATTGATTCGAGCTTCAGTGTTTCAACATACTCAGTAAATCATTTCATCTCTCAGTTAGTCACATGCTGTATTCCAGTTATTGTTTCCCTTGTTCTGCACTTGCATTCTGTGCATTTCCATGGATAGTCACTTGCAACACCTTTGTGAGACATAACCCTGTGACAATTTGCTTGCCACAACAATTTGGGTAAATATTTATGCAGAACCCGTCTAATGTTTTAAATAATTCATTTAAGAATGTTGGATCGCTTTTATAGTCAGCCCCAGCATATTCACTAAACTAGCGAGGATGCAATATGATTTGCTTTCAGCCTGAACTTGTAAACATCCAGAAATAAGTAGCAATAAAAAAGAATGTCTCTAAAGTGGCATGAATGAGCAGTACGATTCCTTTGGATATAATTAGCTAGGATGGGAGAAATGAGAAAAATCATGGATAATGAAATGGAACCTTTCATATCTCAAATTTCATTTCACCACCTGCAGCTATTAAAGTATCCCACCTACCAGTATAATTCACACCTCCATACATTGTTAAAATAACCTAATGGATTCTATTCCTTCCTTTTGATTGGAAGCATATTTTTGAAGCATAATTATCATATTTTTCCCTTTTTACAGTTGAAGCAGGAAGCATGTAGGTAGCCACATATGGCGATAGAAACCCTTGAACAATAAAATAGACCTGATGGCAGTGATGGAAAACTCAAATGAGCAAGACAGTTATGTGATGTCAGTCCCAAGCTCAGAGATAAGACAATCCATCCCTTTATTTGGTTACACATAATAGACATAATCTTGCCAAGCTAAAGCTATAACTATCAACCCTAATGGATATATCATGAGAGGTTCTAGGATGTGGTTACCATGAATCTCTTCCTCACTTCTAAATGTAGTCTGGGACTACACAGTCTCTTAATCTGCGTCTCTTTGTGGGACAATCCTGAGCCAGTGTTCCCCGTAAGCTGCGCGCGTGAGCAAGCACGTGCCCCCAAATACCCCCCCACGCACCCTTTTTCACAGGTGCGCACTCCCCATCCCCCTGCCAGTCCGTGGGGGGGGGGCAGGGAGGCACCGGCAGTAGAAGGGAAGGGAGCCGCGGCTGCCCCTGCCTCCCCACAGTGCCTCCGGCCCCCTTGGCCTTTTGGTGCTGCCCCCTGCCCACCCGATCTGCCCTCTCTGCTCCTCTGCCGCTTCCTGCCTTTGGGCACAGCTCCTCCCGCACCAGGAACGCACGCCCTGACCATCTCACAGTCCCTTTGCCGAGAGCACTTTCGTCCTGGGCTCTCAGCAAGGGGGTTGCAGGAGAGGCGGGGCAGGTGTTCTCACAGCGGAAGCTGGCGAAGGTGATATTCAATGTCAGGGGTGTGTGGGCAGTTGCGCGTGCTCCCTATCCCCCTGCCAGCCCACTCGGAACATTCAAAATAAGAAAAACCTTTGCCAGTGAAGGCTTTTCTTATTTTGAATGTTCCGGGCGGGCTGGCAGGGCAATAAGGAGCGCACGCAACTGCCCGCATGCCCCCAACATTGAAAATCACCTTCGCCAGCCTCTGCTGTGAGAAGAACAGAGAGAGAATGAGAGAGAGTGAGAGCAACAGACAGCAAGATAGAGAGAAAGTGAGAAAGAGAGAGAGAGAGAAAGGGGGGAGAGAAAGAGATAGCAAGAGAGAGAGAACAAGAGAGAGAAAGAGTGTGAGAAAGAAAACAAGAGAGAAAGAGTGAGAGAGAGAGAAAGCAAGAGAGAGAGAAAGAAAACAAGAGAGAGAAAGTGAGAAAAAGAGAGAGAGAGCAAGAGGGGGAGAGAGAGAGAAAGAGAGAGAGAGAAAGAAAGAGAGAGATGAGAGAGGAAGAAAGAGAGTGAGAGAGAGGAAGAAAGCAAGAGAGAGACAGACAGAGAAAGCAAGAGAGAGAAGAGTGGAAGGAAGAGATAGAGAGAAATGATAGAAAAAAGGGGAGAAAAAAAGAGACATGAGAAAATGATTGAGGCAGAGAATGACAGGAAAGAGAGAGAAACAGAGAGAGAAGTGACTCTTGATATTAAAGCATATGGTAAAAGCACTTAAATAATAACAGAGAAAAAAAAACCCAGCCCTCGCCTGTTTTTATTAATAGTTATGTTTTTGATTTTGCTGGTTGATTTAGTTTTAATAGTAATGGATTTTGTTTTTTTTTTTTAAAACCAAAAGAAGGGATTTTTTCTTTCTTTCTTTCTTATTTATTTATTTATTTATTTTTATTTTTATTTTTTTATTTATTTATATTTATTTATTTTTATTTATTTATTTACTTATTTATTTGTTTGTTTATTTATTTATATGCCGCCCAGTCCCAAGGGGACTGCCGCTCAGACACTATACTTTTCCGCCCACACTGAAAAAAAAATAGAGGGAACATTGTCCTGAGCTAGCAAAATACTCCCCCTTGCACATTCCATCACTTGTCCTGCTAGTAAAAAGTAGTACTTTTTGCAAAGAAATTAAACAACCAACGTCTTAGGAGAAAGAAAGAAATAAGAAATTTATCTCACTTCAACATTCTGCACCTTAGAAAATCTCTTGAGAAATCTTCACACTATGATCTAAAGGAGAGTATTAAGCCAATCAATTGTTTTTCTAATCTTTGAACTGGAAATTCCAGGGATTAAAAATCTCTCATTGATGAAGCGTTCCACATCTGAGCTCTAATCTTTTAGCCCTGAACATGAAAGGTCCAGTTCTGACATTAATTCATGTCTGTATGAAAATGGACTATATGTAAATGTGAGGCAGCTTTAGGAGGTCATGGATATTGAAGTTGCTTAGACAGAGGCTGTTAAGGATGCTGTACTTGTGACTTTATGCAACGAGCAGGTGTTGGACTATATAATTTCCAAGGCCTTTTCCAATCCTTTCATCAGGGGTTAAATCCAGCAGGTTCTGGAGAACTGGTAATGGAAATTTTGAGTGGTTTGGAGAACTGGCAAATGCCACCTCTGGCTGGCCCCAGAGTGGGGTGGGAATGAAGATTTTGCAATATTCTTCCTGCAGGGGGGAATTAGGATTTTGCAGTTTCCTTCCCCTGGAATGGTATGGAAATGGAGATTTTGCAGTATCTTTCCCCTACCATGCTCACCAAGTCATGCCCACCATGCCATGCCCACAGAACTGTTAGTAAAAAAAAATGGATTTCACCACTGTCTTACATTCTATAATTCAGTGATTTTGTATCATTTTAGACTGCCTCCCCAGTGTCCACTGCTATCAGGCATAATGGTTGGCTTTGAGAAAGAGATTAAGTTGCTTCAGAGGACTGTTATGAATGTGGCTTGATTACAATGTACAGGAAAGTAAAAGCAGCAAAACAATATTCTTGAGTTGCTACTCCTGTGTCTTTTTTATTAAACCCAACCAGCTATTTAGGCAATACATTTCTTGTAACCCAGACATGTCTTTTTCAGCAACTGAGCAGCAATTGTAGGAGGTCAACCAGATGAAATATACAACTACTTTAAGAAATTGTAGACAGTACTATGCTTACACACTTGGGGGGTCTCTTAAAATAGCATTATTTCTCTCTTTCTTTGGCTTACGTGAAAACTTGAAAAAAAATCTAGCTGTTTTAATGAATAGGCAAGAAGTCCTAGGCTGGTGCATCTCAAACATTTTCAACTCATGACCAATTATTATCTTTTTTATACTGTCCAGATTTGGAAGAGATGTCTAAGATATTTTCAATCATAGGTATCAATACAGTTTGGCTGGAGTTAAATACTTTGCACCATCATTTGCACAGTATTGGGAAGAAAGCCCCTATAGAGCTACTGTATCTGGAAAATAAAGAGTAAAAAATTCAGATAATTACCAGTATATGGCAGCAAACAGACACAAAAAGCTCTTTAATTATTTATTGTCATCTAGTGGTATATCTATCAAACATATTTAGATTTTTGCAATATAGTAACTATAGACTCCTGAGCCACATTGAACATCAGCTCTTATCCAGGAAAGAAAATCTATTTCCAATGGGTCCCAGGTGTTACATTGAAGCACCTGTTTTTTCCTGGACTAGCTTACTTGTTGGTATTTTGTCTCAATGGAGTGTTATACAATAGAAAATGTCAGCACATGAAATGACATTTCGAATGAAAGCCTTAATGTGCCTTTTGTTATTTAAACAAAATTTAAGAGACATATGATGTATGCTTTTACTTTGGGCTAAGCACCTTTATAACAATTTTACAAGTAAATGTGAAGGGTTGGATTCTTCTATATAGACAATGACATTCTGAAAATATTTTACCTTGTTTCTGCTTCTCTGTTATAATTTGTAATTTCTAAATTTCATCTATCATTCCTGGTTGGTTCAAAGGAATCCCCTTGGCTTTCAGAAGAGGAAAGGAATAAAGGAATAGGCTAGTTTGGTTTGATAATACCAATAGTCAGTTACACATAGTCAGGTGTGTGTGAGAGAGTATGAGTATGTGTGTGTGTGTGTGTGTGTGTGTGTGTGTGTGTGTGTGTAACTCCAGATAAAATGTTTGAGATACAGATTTTGCCCATTCAGCCCACTGCTATTCCCATTACTTATATTGAGTAATACTTTCCATTTATTTTACTGGGCAATTATGTTAAAAGTATAAATCACAACTTAATAGTGTTCATTGTTCCTATGCAATAAAAATGCCTTAACTAGATTTCACAGTGTTTGAGAAAGAAATTTCTCTGTTGGCGTATTTCATTTCAAGCTAGTCTGACTCTTATAGTAACAAAGAATCTTTTCCTCACAATACAATACCCTATAAATCTTCAATGACAAACTAATTATATTAAATAAAACACTGTGCAGAGGTTATTCAATTGTTCATTTTTTTCCCAACTGCTTCAGAAATGCTAGGCTTCAAAACTGGGCCTAATAAAGAATACAGAAATCATGTACATACATACAAATTGTACAGCAATTATTAACTTTATCTAGGCCTCATCCCACCCAACAACTGAATTAAAAACAGTAAATGCTACCTGAAATTATTCATTTTATTGGTCTGTTGAGAGAAGTCTAAAGAAATGACTCAAAATGAATTTTAAAGTCTATTAAAAAAAACAAAACCTTCAGAATTTATTGCAATAATGACTACTACACATATATGTGGGATAATGCTAATTACAATTCTTTTAAATTATAATCACAGGAACTATTAAGTAGACTGATGAAACCATACAGCATATCTGCTATTGAAGACCAGATGCCTTTTTGCAGATTTCGACACCTCTACAGTTTTCATCTAGATGACTGACTGACTGATTCATTGATTCATTGACAGACATAGAATCTATCTGTTGTGCTAACAGCTGCTACTAGAACTGTATACAAACAATTATTTTGTGTTTTGAATATTGTTTATCATTTTTGGAGGGGCATCCAAAACAATTCTGACACCACCTTTCTGCCTCCCCCCCCCCAATTAACTGAGTAGTTTCAACAGTTGATTAAAAAAATGCAATGGCTCTTGTCAAGAGATAAGAGTGGATATAAAATCTATTAAAGATATTGTTAATTAGAACTGTGTGAAGCTTTGAATAGAAATCTGGTTCAACAAAGCTTCAACTGTATTATCCATTGAATAAATGTTATAGGTCAGGTTGGAGACCCACTTCAAAGGTAAAAAAAATGAACTGAGTGTCTGCAAAGTAGTTCAAAGGCGTTTGAAGCAGTACAGAGACTCAATGGCTTTTCAGCTACTCCTGTGAATTTTACAGAATATAACATTATACAACTTCACTCCCATAAATTGAGAATGCTAGGGCAGGAAGGGAATAAGTGGTGTGATGGGGTGTCTGCTACTGAGAACAGCTAGCCATTGAAACATTTTATCATCTCATTAAACTATTTGCCTACCAGATATCTTTTTAGAGGACAAGACTAACATTACTTTAAACTTCATTCAGTTCTCACCTTTTTAAAAAATATGACCATGTGCAAGTCTTTACTTTTCTCACTTTTGTGCTAATGGAATGTGCTATCAATACAATTGGAATCACAATATTAGTCTCACTAGTCTAAAAAAAGTATTTCAGGCTAAATATGCTTTTAAATATTGCATACATAGAAAAATATAAATCAGTAACATACCTAGTATATTTAATATCTGAAGCAGATATTATAAAGACAGTTTGTTATTATGGTTAAGGTAACACTCTAGATTAGAAACTGGGAATTCCAAACCATCCTTAGGTACAATCACTTATGAGACAGTCACCAAGAATCATTGACAAAGGCACATTTCACCCACAACTGTCTCAGGCTTTTTACTTTCTAAAAAGGGAAGTGTGTGGCCAACTACAAAATCTATGTCTCTATGGCATGTTTTTTCTCTATGGCTTGTTCATATATGTGGCTTAGATCTTATTTTGCTATTCTCCTTTAGTTTTCTTCTGCTTCTTGAACATTCCCTTTTATTATTCTCATAGAATAAGCTGCTTTAGATAAATATAGACAGGAACCTTGCTGAATGTATGCATATTTTTCAAGGAAAAGATAAGCAGCCTAAAAAACAGCCTGGAGACAAATACTGAGTGGGACCTGGGTTGAAGACTCTGCTATGACCTTTAGCTCAGTCCTTGGAACCCAAACTCTTATATCTTGAAAATTCTAATGAAAAAAATTATACCAGTTCCCTGTGAAGGAGATGGATGGCTATTTGATCCAGTTCTAAGTGAGGGAAAGTCAAATCAGGGGTGAGAATGACTGTATCAGCTTCAGCCTTGATTTGGAGGGATAAAAGATCTATTTTCTGGGCCTCAAGCTAGATAGGCTTCATTGAATTCCGTGCAATTTGGCCACATGTTCAGCTCACTTTAGTTGAACATCAGGGCTTAGCTGCTTCTTCCCTTCCAACCACATCAATCTTCCCTCCATAGGGGATTTTGAGCTAGCCACCTGGCTACCAAACCTGGAACTCAATACTATTCTTGGCATTTAAAGATTTGTGGGGGGGTTTTCCTAATTGACTTTTTCATATTTCAAAATGCAAAATGCTTGGAATGGTGCTGTTTATATAGAAATACTTGAATGATGCTAAAATTTCTGATTAATTTCTCCCTGACATATTTACTGCCTGAAGATTGCTACACCTCCATGATAGAAGGGATTTAAAAATCAGAAAGTAGCTCTGGTCTGAATGGTATCAGTAAAACATCCGTTCACTTCACAGAATTATTGTGGGAAAAATAGGAGGAGGAAGATATATTGATATGTTTGCTGTCTTGAATAGTTTGTAAAAATAATATAGGTGGGATACTAAGTAAATCAGTCAGTAGCCAAATAGCCTAAGCGAGCATGGTTGTCAAACTTCTGGCCCATGGGCTGAATGTGTCACGCACTGGCCATGGCCACCGATGGTTTAGCCAAGGAGAGAAAACATCTCAATACATCACGTGATGTTGCCATGATGCTGTACGTTTGACACCTCTGGCCTAGAAGATGCAGGAGCCTGGTTGAGCCTGTTTTATGCTTAGATGTCAGTGGGCATTTTGGCTCTGCAATGCTTCCACCTAAGGAAAGGAATTTGCTTTATTGATCTTTTGTGGTGAAAAATGATACACAATAAATATATGTTCCAGATATATTCATTTAAATCTGAGGATGATATGGATATTTGCCCCGGAAGCGGAGTAAAGATGCTGACATAGTGTATGGATTAAAAATAGGGTCACTTTATTAAATTAACATAAATTTAAATAACGTAAATTTAAATACGTAAAATTTAAATACATAAATTTAAATATTCAAATTGACATAAAAAAAGGACCTGCAGAGCCCAAAAACTAACGGGCCTCAGCCACGGGCGGGGCCATTCCTGGGACCATCCCTCAAACCTCCTTCTATGTAAGAGTCATGACAGTGTTGGTAGCTCAGCGAGCCTTGGAGATATACACCAGGCCCGCCAACCTACCCCTGAAGGCTGTAATGGATAACCTGTTGATGTAACCACACATGCGTAATTTGTCAACGGGTATGGCCATGAGAGCCCGTAAAACTCATTACAACCGGAAATAGGTGACTCATTACCCACTCGTTGGTAAGCAGCATGGGTAATTAGGGTGAAGGACAGCCCGAGTGGCACTGACCTACCTCCCGCCCCTGGGGGTCGGTATTCCAGCCAGGCTAAATGGCCAACCGGGCATGTCGACTGGGAGCCCCTTACCCTGGGGGACGCACCCGGAATCTGTTTGGTTGTCCACAGGATGCGTGTCAGCTGCGCCATTCTCCGCACCTGGAACATGGTGCTCTGAGAACAAGGCGTGGAGAGCCGGGGCTCAGCCCACGAAAAAATGAACCATTTACATTACACATTCATATCTGGTGCTAAGGAATTAATCACATGGCCAGCCAGATGTCGCGCCAAAGCGGACAGTCCGGGAAGTTAACTGGTCACCCAACAGTTCTATGGCTACGACTAAAGGGTAGAATGCCCAGAAAGTGAAATCCCTGCAAGTACCGGCCACTGCCCAATCAGCAGGCCATGGGCTGTAAACCCCAGAAGTTGCCTAAGGGCAACTCCATAAGGCAGGACCCCCATTCTAATTTAAGTCGTGTCTGTCCAATCTCAGCAGGCAGTCCATAAGATTGCATGGCAGTGTCTAACTCTATCCCCAGGAATGACCCTAAAGGATGGTCCCTACATCTGCACGGGAGCTAAGGGGAACCCCAAAAAGGGGGCATATGTGTGAATGCCATCACAACTCCTAGCACTGGGGCGTGCCGACCAATCCCACCCAGGAAGTCATCACGTAGTGAATAATTGCTTGGATCCCATTCGTCCCCTGAGCACTCCATCAAAGAAGTCCCTGAAGTTCTCAATAGAGCACACGAAATTGAACACATTCTTACTACAAGTTAAAAGACTTATCAGACTACATGTACCACTAACTTCAACCAGAAGAAAAACAAAAAAAAACTTACCTGTCTCAATAAGGAAACTACAAACCAAAAAAAGATCTCTCTGGCGTAAAAATAAAAAAGGCCAAGTAACCAACTTCAAAAAACGCTACAAAAGCATTTGCCAAGAAATAAAAGCAGAATGTCTCAACTACCACAGCAAACAAGAGGAAAATCTCCTTTGCACCAAATCTAACCGAGCCTTCTACAACTTTGTCAACAACAAACTCAAAGACTCTAGACCTATTCCACCTCTCGTTGGACTCAACAACAAAGAATACCATGAAGATCCATCCAAAGCTAACGTCTTCAACTCTTTCTTTGGCTCTGTCTAACCCCTCGTAACCCAGTGTAAGTGTGTTTGCAAAGACTCACCCCCACCATCCTGTCGGGCCCCGAGGCCAGAGCTGCCGGGTCATTCCCTCCATGACAGTTGCCGGCGCTCCGCGGACCTGGAGGGGCACCAAAGCCGCCGAATCCCTGGAAGTCCCTGGTCTGGGGCTTGTCCCGACTGCTGCCACCCCGCGGGTGTCCATCCAGTCCCGGCAATCTAAAAAAGGGGTGAAAAGGAACTAAGCCGAAAATCCTGGGCTCAGTGCGCCAAAATAGTAAAGGAGCCCCAGAGAAACCTCCCACATGGAGTGGATGCTGCCTCCCTCGCCCCCCTGGCGCACCTAGGGGAAGCCGGTGCGGGAGGTTACCTCTTGGGGGCCATATCTGACATCTTGCCCCCAACAATCTGGATCCTTATTTTACTGGCCTTGGAAGGCTGAGCCAACTGTGAGCCTCTAAGATTCAGCCTGCCAACTACATGGCAGCCAGTGATCCACAGAAATAACTTGTAATACTGCACCCTAACCACTGTACCCCGAGGCTCATCAAGGAAATGGGGGGCACTCAATATGGGGGGATAGGACCCCAAACTCCACAGCCTAGCCACCCAAGGTGAGAGCCCCTTCAATTGTCCCCACCTTTAAAAAAGCGTGGGGAGGGAGATCTAAAGGAATGGGGGGGAGGAGTGAGCCATATACCCCTAACCCCCCCTACTAGCCTCCCTTGCACTGCTAACCCCCCTCTACAGCAAAAAACCCTTGTGCCACCCCCAAACCCCTAACCAAGAGGGGGGAGCGGGGGAGCATGGGGGGGCAGGGGGCGTGGGGGTGTGGGGGGCATGTGGGGGTTCGCTCACCAACCCCCACCTAACACCCACCAAGAGGCAGTAGGCCTGTAAGGCCTACTACCCCAGAGCTAGGCCTCCCCCAAGTCAGAGGCCCAAGGCCTCTGACTTAGCCAAAAAACCTGTGTGAGTCCTCGATAGGCCTTGCCACGTGCTCCAGGTCTTCAGCAAACAGACCGACGTCTGTTCGCTTCGGGATCAATCAGAGGCAAGGAGGAGGTCCTGCTTGGACCACCCTTAAATAGGGCGATCCAGGACCTCCCCCCAAGCCCAGCATGCAGCGCACTCTGCTGGCGCGCTGCCAAAAGCCGAACTTCCGGTTTCGTTGGAAACCTGAAGTTCGGACCTCAGCAGAGCTCAGAGCAGCGTTGCCCTGCTCCGGGGCAATTTCAGCCAGCAGTTTGTGTTGGAGAATTCATTGAGATTATACACAAGTCTGTCCAGAAGATTGCCATGTGTCCTACCCAGTGAAGAGGATGCCATTTTCAACTTGCCAACCATCATTTCATCTCCTGCTCCTTCTGTATTGACAACAAAGAAGAAAACAAATGCAGCCTCCAAAATGAAACAGATTAGACTTACTTTGAAAATGCTTTTTAAAGTTTGTATTTTTGAATTGTTGTAGGATACTTCCTGCTAACTACTTCTGGCCTTTTACTAAACTATTTGGAGGTGTTTGCCCTGTCCTATCTCTTTTCCTTTTCTGTTTGCTGTCTCTGCCCCGAAAACGCTACACTGAAGATAGTTCAGAATTTAATTGTGGTAAAATCCTTACAGGTATCTGAGATATATTTGGCAGGGTGAAAGTTCCCTAAAACACCTACCATTTCAGCTATTTTCATCCTATTCATCCCAGAACTGAAGCAGCTGTGTTTTGAAGATTCTATTTAATAGCCTGGAGCAGATCCTCCTGCTAAAATGTCCTGAATCAAATCAAATTGCCATCAAAGCTCAAATACAAACTTAGATTTAATAAGCCTTCTTCAAGCCTTTAATTTCCTATTCAAATCAAATCAAATCAGACCTACTGTAAATACTTTTATGTTCGAAATTGAGTAAGGGAAAAAATAGAATATCTAAGTTGGAAGATCCTAAGTACAGTAATAAATTGTTGCATAGATAATTAAGTGACTAAAGCCTATTCAGACTCTCCAACATAAAATAATGATATATGAATCTCCAATTTCACAGGATAATGTACTTATCATTAGAAACTCGGAAGACCAGCTGGTTTACTTTATGGACGTGTTAGTTCAAAAAGTATTGGGGATGGCTAAAGGCTTTCAGCTAAATATTGAGAGGGTTTCCAAGATTCAAGCTGTTCTTTTTTCTTCCAAGTCCAGTTGTTCATTGTATGGTTCCTTAGGAATGAAATTAATCGAAAATCTGATAATGGAACTGAATGAGGTGACAAAAGGTATCATATTCAGCTTTTCTGTGATTTAAATGAAGAATGAACAATGAAACAATGTTTCATTACAACAATGACGAAACCCCACCACCACCACCACCATACATTTCTGCTTTGAAATTGTTGAGTTACATTCAGAAATTATTTCAGAATCTATGAAAACTAGGCTGCAAATGTTGAGGGAATTAGCAGCGATAGCTAATTAACAAGAAGAAAAAAAGTTTCTATTGGAAACTGCTTATGGAGATTGTGCTTGAATTGTGTGTGTGCATGAGAGAGAGATATATATTTTGATTTTGGGTTTTACCAATTATATAGGTTTGTTGTTATAGAAATGTGCACTGTAAAAATAAAGAGCTGAAGTGTGATACAATTATCTTATTCTACTGACCGGAAATCAATGCCTTTTCTTTCTTTTTTCCCTTTCCCCCCAACTTTTCCCTTCCCTTTTTACTCCCTTATTTTCCTGCTATTTTATTTTGTGTTTTGTATTTCACATGTTATATTTTTATTTAGATTTGATTTGATTTGATTTGGTGGAAGAAGGTAAGGTGAGCGGAATCAAAAAATGACAAAACTTTAAGGCTTTTAAAAAAAAGAGGGACTCTGAGTCGGCAAGGAGGAACATGCACCTCCCATACACCTGGCATGAGGCTGCCTCTCATACACTGCACCAAAGAGAGAAACCCAGGGGGAATGGCAGGAAACTGACCAGGCCTTCATGCCACTCTCAAATTTCCTGGGAAATTTTTCCGGGCTCAGGTTCTTAAGTTGACAATGGTTCTTAAGTAGAGGCAAAAAAATCTTGAACAACTGGTTCTTATATAGAAAAGTTCTTAAGTAGGGGCGTTCTTAAGTAGAGGTACCACTGTCACCATTCCCCGAAAGCTGCGTGCATGTGTGCGTGTGCGCGCACCCCAAAATACCCCCACGTGCACCCTTTTTCACGGCCGCACGCTCCTCATCCCCCTGCAACCCACGGGGGGCGGGGGCGGGGGCGGAGAGGCGCCGGCAGCAGAAGGGAAGGGAGCCGCAGCCGCCCCTGCCTCCCCACGGTGCCTCCGGCCCCCTCGGCCTTTCGGCGCTGCCGCCCGATCAGCCCCCTCTGCTCCTCTTCCGCCTCCTGCCTTTCGGCGCAGCTCCTCCCGCACCCGGAACGCATGCCCTGCCCGTCTCACCTTTGCCGAGAGCACTTTCGTCCTGGGCTGTCAGCAAGGGGGTTGCAGGAGAGGCTTTTCTTATTTTGAATATTCCGAGCGGGCTAGCAGGGGGATAGGGAGCGCGCGCAACCACCCGCGCACCCCCGACATTGAATATCACCTTCGCCAGCCTCCACTGAGAAGAACGGAGAGAGAACAAGAGAGAGAGCAACAGACAGAAAGATAGAGAGAAAGTCACTCCTCACATTGTCTAAGGAAAGGGCAGGTGATGGAGATTTCACTTCATATTCCAGAGCAGAAGCAAAGCTTCATCTCTTGCTGGATCTCACAGGCCTTTCTTCTGACCCTCGTTGGTGCTCCACATACCTCTGTCCCTTGGGATTTGAGCAAGGTCCTTATACATTTAAAACCCTGTAAATAAAATTGCTTTGGTTTGACACTATAGATATAATTCATTCTTTTTCCTGTCTAATACAAGATTGGTATAAAGAAATACCTGGGCAATGCTAGGTAATCAGCTGGTAGATATATAAAGAGGAAAAAAGAAGAGGGTCAGAAGTAGTGATTGCTCAACAACTGCTCAGTTTAGCCATCCTTCAAATAATTTTATGACTAGTCATCACACTTATGAGTGTTGCAGCATTCCTGCGCTCAGAAGATCAAGGTTCCTGCTCTTTGCAATAGTCATCACAGCATCCTATTGTCACATGCCTGTTCACAGCCAGATTCCAATAAGAAGTGTCAATAAAAAAAGCCAGCAGTAAAATCACACATTGTGGTCAATGTGATGTCTCCATTAATAGCTGTAGGAGATTTGCTTAATAACTGTAGTAGAGGTGAGGTTGTGATGCATCACCCTTATATAGTGCTCATTTATCAACTGCTTTACTTGTCAAATGAGTTATTTTTATTTATTTATTTTGTCAAGTACGTATTGGTAGTATACAAAGATATAACAATGGTTATATAAATGATACCAGTAAGAGAGAAGGCACGCTGGTGCACTTATGCACGCCCCTTACTGACCTCTTAGGAATCGGGTGAGGTCAACAGTGATAAAGTTTGGGGTGTTAGGTGATGATACTACATAGTCACACCGTGTTTAAATTGACGTAGTTCTAAGCTTTCTAAACTTAGGATTGTAAGTTTATGTGTGTAAAATGTAAAATATGTGTAAAATGTGGTTGTTAAGTGAGAACTACTTTTATCTACTTTTACACACATACACACATGCACACACACTTATATTATGATACTTATATTATTTTTAAAGTGATACTCTAAATATGTGTAGGTGTTTAATTACAAGATGTTCTAAACCATATGAATAAATATTATTTATTGGTTTTAAATAGTTTGTCAGAATGGGTGATCAATGTCAAGTTCTGCTGAGTTTTTAGAATGCAACCAGATTCTTCAGAACAATTACATGATAGTTTTCAATATCTATAAAAAAATCCACTGGAACATATTATAGTTGAAGGCTTTTTTAAAAAAAAATCAACACTTTACAGTCCAAATTGTAATATTTTGCAAGACTACAAGCCTGAATTTAATTTAGTGCATTTTTTTGTTCTATTAATCTTTCCCAACAGAAATCCATTTTCATCTGTTTCTACACATATAAATTGTTTTCTATTAAGTTACTTTCATCTTATTCTTTGATATTTAATGTTAAACTCATGTTGTAGACATTATTACACTTTCAGATTATCCTCCTGTGAAGCTTAATATTGTATTTGGTAAAAGATTAAATAAATTTTTAAATGATCCTTGCTCTTTGTTGAAAGATAAAGATTTTATTAAGCAGATAGAGCAGGAGATGGCAGAGATTGTTTTAAAAATATATTATTATTATTATTATTATTATTATTATTATTATTATTATTATTATTATTATTATTATTATTATTATTATTATTATTTCAATACAACAAACGAGATCACTATGCTGGATTTCGTATTTCATCACCAGAGCGCTTCTCAAGTACCTAGGACTGCATGATGTAGCGGCGAATTATGTGTGCCGATCCCAGTAAAGCGTTCTTTTGCAATTGACAGATGGAGATTTTGTCAATTCCAATGGTTTTCAAATGTCCACTGAGATCCCTTGGCACTGTGCCCAGTGTGCCAAGTACCACTGGGACCACTTTCACTAGCATATTCCAGAGTCATTGCAGCTCGATTTTTAGATCTTAGTGAAATTTCTCTAGCTGCTTCTCCTCAATTCTGCTGTCTCCTGGGATTGCGATGTCGATGATCCATACTTTCTTTTTCTCCACAATCAGGATGTCTGGTACGTTATGTTTCAAAATTCGGTCAGTCTGAAGTCAGAAGTTCCACAGTAGTTTTGCTTGTTCATTTTCAACCACTTTTTCGGGCTTATGATCCCACCAGTTCTTTGCCACTGGTAGGTGGTAGTTCTGGCACAAGTTCCAGTGGATCATTTGTGCCACAGCATCATGTCTATGCTTGTAGTCAGTCTGTGAGATCTTTTTGCATCAGCTGAGTATGTGATTGATTGTTTCATCTGTTTCTTTACAGAGTCTGCACTTTGGATCGTCTGTCGATTTTTCATCTTCATCATCATCATTGTTATTATTATCGACTCAGTTATACAGTATTACTCTTTGTAATATGGAACACTACTAAAGAATTATCCTGTACTCTTCATATCAAAAACAACAATTCTGTAAAGGGTTTTTTTTGTTGTTGATAAAAAAAGGAAAATGTGTAGCAACCATGTCTTTATACATCCCATCTGTTTCCTAATTCTGTTCAATATGGACTTGAACAAGAATTGTACTTCCAAAACATTTTTTCTTCTTCTTCATATGTTGCACAAGACAACAGCATAGGAAAAAAAATTGAGCAGTTTCATAAATTATTTTCTACAAATTTCTTCAAGCTAATATTTTAAAAACTCAATTTACGGTACAAATGAAATTGTATGTTTAGACTAATCAACATTTTTTACTTTTTTCAACCAATTTTATCTTTTGTTTTTTTAATAGAAAGTAAGATACATTCTTGGTTACTGAAAATGAGTATATTATGGTTATTATAAGTTTAGGTTACTCATTTTACTTTACCTCTTTGCTTTCAAGAAAATGTTGCTGCTTTTAGGACTTTGAAACTGGAAGATTCCCAATTTGGTAATTTTCTAGTTGTATCGTGTGAAAATACATTGAGATTTTTTCCTGCTATTTTAGAATAAATATATAGCAATTTTTAAACTCGATTTCTGTCTTATAGTTTTTATAAGATATAAATTAGCCTAGGTATTTGTATCCCACATAAGGTGAATGCTATCATGTTTTCTAATACTACAGTTAGTTGCAAGACAAATATAATTTTAACATCTACTTTGGCTTATAGATTACAGGGTGTTCTTCCAACTGTTCCGCATCCAACGGTTGGATTCATATAAGGCTGTCAAAGTTCCAATCATATCAGAGTTAATTAATGTTCTTGCTTTAATTTGAAATAAACATGTCCCAGCAGATGCTGAGAAAGACTTTGATACAGTTTCTTAGAAGTTTTTAAAGCTCTCCAAAGTTTTATATTTGGAATTAACATGAGTTATTAGCAGTATTAATGGTGTATCTTCTCCTTGGTTGCATTATTAATGGTGGTTTTTAATAGTGTGCTCTCAGCTTGATTAAATTTACTGCATTCCAAGGTACACAACAGGGATGTATCTGTTTCCCTGTCTTTTTAGTTAGCTTTAGAACCTTGTCTTTTTAATTAGAAATTTTAAAAACATTAATGCAATTAAAGTAGGGAAGTAAAGTGCAAAATCTTACTATTAACTGATGATATCTAATGTTTTATACTTAGAACAGTGATCTCTATTCTCTTCCATTAAAGCAGGATATGAGATCTTATTTTTGGTGCTCTATAGGTTCGTTGTTTATCTGGTTAAACTTCCTCTTAGTGGTAATCTATTAATTGGAATAATTCCAATTTTATACCACTGAGTCACAGTAATAGTTGGGGGTGGGGTAATAATGTATAGAGTTTTCTCAGGTGGTTGATATGTATTTATTTTGGCTATTTTGACAATCTATAGAAGATATAAAATATTAAATATTGTGGCTCTTTCAGGCATGAGTGCTGACTAAAAGAATTATCATGCAACACTGGAAGGAGAAATCTATGCATAAGTTGTTGATGCTGTTGTCAATATTTGAAATGCTTTTGTTTCAATAAAAGGACAGGGAAGATGATTTTCAAATAATATAGAATTGCTTTTAGTTTAGTTTAATATGTTTCAAATTTCTGTTTTATTACCTATGCATATTTATTATCCATACATATTTTAAGAACTAGATTCTGAATACTGTACTCTCAGTTTTAGCCTGAATTGGCTAAACAGCGAGACCTGAGCTGCCTTCCCTTTATAAGTACTGGTGGGTGGGTGTGGTGTGATGGCTCAGCAGCTGCAAGCTGTGTTGAAACTTCCTAGTGAGTCAGTGGGCTAACACCTGGGGTCGTTGATGTAATTGATGTATGCTGATTAGAGACATCCCCCAAGAACCAAGACACAGAACAGGACAACGTCATTGCCTTCCTCCCTTACATCAAAGGCATCACAGATTAAAATCAGCAAAATTCTCCACAAACACAACATCAAGACAGCCTTTGGCACAGATTAAAAAATAGCCAACATCCTAAGAAACCCCAAAGACAAGATCAGCTAGAAAACCAAGGAGTTTATCAAATACCATGTAAAATCTGCCCAGCCACACATATTGGACAAACTAATAGGAGAGTAAATGCACGTGTTGCAGAACATAAGAATGCATTAAGAAAAGAAGAAAAAACTTCCTCCTATTTCCAACAATTCAAAACTACAGGACATGAAATTGATTTTGACAGAACTAAATTAATTTCCAAAACAGAACACTATAACAAAAGAATAATCATAGAAGCCATTGAGATAGAAAAACATCTCCACAATATGAACAAGCGTGATGATACCTCCCGCCTACCAGACATCTGGAAACCAGCCCTCATTAACAAATGTATCCCAGCCATACAAAATGAAACCAGACTCATAACAACACAGGACACTACCACCAATCACCTCCACCAGGCCCAAACCCACATCCACACTACAGACCAAATATAACCACCACCCAGAAGCCAAACTACAGCAGTGCTCCCAACTGTTGCAGCTCCCTCCGACTTGCACACAAAGCAAACTGACAAACACATAAACACATGACCAGACCACAAACTCGCAGCCAAACAAAAATTGTTACACCCCAAACACACATTACAAAACAGCTAAGTAGCCTGCAAGCTCCAACTACTCAGGATATCACCCCCAATGCACAAACATCAACTAATCAGCATACATCAATTACATCAATGACCACAGGTGTTACCTCACTCACTCACCAGGAAATTTCAACACAGCTTGCAGCTGCTGAGCCATCATGCCACACTCACCCACCCACCAGTATTATAGAGGGAAGGCAGCTCAGGTCTCACTGTGTTCACCCCAGAACAGGGACAGAAGCACCAGCCTGAAGATGATGAGTGGGACCTCATCGAAATGTCGCCAGAAATCTCTGAATCCTACATGGGAAGAAACCTGAATATGCCAAGACCTTCATATATGTCACACGTTTTTGCTGAATTTGAAAATTAAGGGAGACTAGGTTAGATCTATTTCAGCCTTATTTTGGCCTCATCAGCTAGCCCTACCCCTCACTGGGACTTGAACTTGCAACCTTTGGCCTTGTAAGGCAGAGAATTAACCTCTAGGCTACAGTATACAATCCCTTCAGCTCTGTACCAGGGAAGGGTTACATGTTATTTGTGTCGAATTACCCTGGTATATTGAAGGAACATCACAGCTCCTTTTTTGCCTCTTGGCCCAACCCAGGGCCATTTCAATGCAGTTAATTTATTCATAGCCAACAAACTATGTTCTGTATGTATCACATATTTTTGCTGAATTTTTAAAATTAAGGGAGACTAGGCCTTGTTCTGGCCACATCAGCTAGCCATACCCTAGCTGATGGTAGGGTAAGGGTAAGGATCAAATCATAGTAAGGGTATGGCTAGCTGATGAGGCCAGAACATGGCGGAAATAGCGCTATCCTAGTCTCCCTTAATTTTAAAAATTCAGCAAAAACATTTCCTTCCTTCTTCATTCTTTTAACTTTGGATCAGGGGATTTGTGAGAATGGTAAAAGAAGTCAGTAAGATAGTTGTGAACATATGATCCATATCCCATAGAGTGGTAGATTTCAATTTTTTACTACCGGTTCTGTGAGCGTGGCTTTATTGGTGGTCATGGCTTGGTGGCCATGTGACAGTGGGCATGGTTTGGTGATCATATGACTGGGTGGACATGGCTTGGTGAGCGTGGCAGTGGAAGGATACTTTAAAATCTCAATTCCCACCCCACTCCAGGGGAAGGTTACTGCAAAATCTCTATTTCCTCCTGATCAGCTGGAACTCGAGGTAGAGAATAGATGGGGGTGGGACCAGTAAAAGGTAGCATTTACCAGTTCTCCAAACTACTCAAAATTTTCCCTGCTTTGAATCTCTTATTTAGAGAACTGAACTTTTCAGTTTTTCTTCAGAATTTCATTGAAAACAGTGATCAGATTTAGTTTCTTAATGACCACATCACAGTTTGGTTTCTTAATGGCTGCACTACAGCAATTTCAAGAGGTGCCAGAATAAAAGTTAATACCTTGTATTCTAAAAACATGAAATGCAGTTATCTAATTATGGAATATGTGAATGACATGCCATGGTAAAATATCCTTGATCTAGGTTTATATGAAATTAAGCTTAGAAATTTGACTGATTTTTATCACTTTTTAAAAACTAGGCTCAAAATTTATTAGCTATTTCTCCAAAGGAAAGATCACAAATTCACAAAACCATAGAAACATCTTATGACAAAGCTCTTGCTTCACTAACATTTAATTTATTTCATTGTTATTGTTGTTGAATACCTCAGGTGTTTTGATTGGGATGCTGCAAGCAATGCTTTAAATGAAACTTTTATTTTAACTTTAACTGATTTTTTTTAAAAAAAATAAACTTTTGATGTGAAAAGTGGATATGGATATATATTTAAAAGCCAGCTCTTTGCAGGACAGGTTAAAATAAAATCATAGACATGACTAAACTATGAATCATTGAGACATCTAATAAAACCCAGATATGAACAAAAAATAAAGAACTCTAAAAAAATGTACATTAGTCCTTCAGTGACTATTTGAAGTTTGCAATTACGGTCACAGTGTCCTAAGTCACTGCAACCATTAGTAATTGAGTTTTTTTATTTTGCTGCTGATTATCCTCTTCTTCTTTTTCTTTTCTTCCACCTTTTCCAACATTATGGACTTCTAAAAGGAGTTATATTGTCACACAATCTGTCCAAAATATTCATGTCTTGAGAATTAATATTTTTAATAGCTGTATATGCATGCATATGTCTACCACAATCATGCTATAATTTTAAATGTATCCCAAGTTAAGTCTCTACATCTTGAGAATTTTGCTTCCTTCACACCAATATTTCTCCTCTACCCCAATAAAACTAATGTTATACAAAATTAGTTCTATGTTCAATATTTTTTTCTTTAAAATCTTCTCTGTAAATGTTAATGGACTAAATGAACCAAAAAAAGGGAAGCAAATGTTTTCTAAAATTAAGAACCAAAAGGCTCAAATTGTGATATTACAAGAAGTACATATAAAAAAAAGTAATCGGAATTTATTATTAAATACTAAGTTATACTTCTATACTCCAAGATCACCAACTGATGTTGTAAATGACCTTTTCCAATATCTGGAGGTAGGAGATGGAGTGGCTGAAGAAGAACAGTCTTTGATGTAACCCAAGCAAGATTGAGCAGTTTTGGTTTTAAGGTCTCTCAGATTTTGGGACTTTTCTTTTCCAGCTCCTCAAGACAAAAGGAACATATAATTTGAGGCTGCTCTTGGTCTCTCAACTCTTATTTCAAAGGCAAACATGAGTCACGACTATCAGAACTTTTGCACAATCAATCATAAGGCCCATCTAACAATCACTCATACCTTGATCTCCTGTTGATTGGATTATACCAACACATTCTGCAAAGGGCTGCCTTTGAAGACTATCTGAAAGCTACGATTGTTCCAATGCAGCAATGTGAGCTGTTATGGACACATGATATGGCCATATAACATCACTATTTTGTAAGCTTCATTGTTCCCTTATAGGTTTCCAGATTCTGTTTAACACAAGAAGCCCTTCATGGAACATGGCTGGTTATTTCCAAAACTATCAGTCTCAAATTGTTTTTATTCTTTTTATGAGATTCAACAGAGTGGAAATGCTTTCATTCCCTTTTATGAAACTATGCTATCATATGGGGTGTAAGCACTGTCTTCTCTGCTGTAATACTTACCCTTTAGAATGAAATACACCCAAGATTCACATGTCCCTAATCTTACTGGCCTTCCACAAAGCCTGGGAAACCGATTTTCCCTGAGGCTTTGGATCAGAGTACTGGATAATCCCATATTGTAAAGATTTTGAAAAAAGATTGAACTAAGCTGCCTTACCGTCTGGTTTGCATTTTTATGTTTACTGGTTATTTTTCTGTTTTTTTAATTCTGTTAGTTGCTCAGAGTTACAATTTATGAGTTGATGATGGCCTTACAAAGCACATTCAGAAATACATAAATTTGCAAAGCAGTGTTTGTGCTTTTTCCAGGGAGCAATATATACAAGATAACAGTATCAAGAACCAGTTTAATTTAATTCCAATTTCTGTGTACTTAGAGCAAATTAGTTATTCTGCTTCTAACAAGATATGTACAAAGGGCTAGCAGAACATAAGGTGCATGTCAATTTTGAATTCTCCCAATTTGCATAGGGGAAATATGCTGTCATCCACCCAATGAGGTAAATGACCATCATATTAATTTGATCTCAAAATGCCTATTAACTTCTTGATTAAATTCTACCAATAATGGCTAAGCCTGATAATTAAAGCAAATTATACCTCTGACTTTTATTTCTGGAACATACGTTTTGCAGCTAACTATTTATAGGAAAATACACCAAAGACAATAGGTACTATAAAATTATTTTAAATTGTGATCAAGTAGCCACCAGCATTTTTATTTTAAACTGGATGACTCATTCAGTGATTTGAGATCTCATTTCAATGATGCCTACAAAAAATCAGCTTTTACTAAAACCTTGTCTCATGAAGAAAACATATATGCTTTGCCCAAATGGCTGGTACCTGTAGCTGTTGTTTTCAGTAGAAGTTATCCTGCATCCTCTTACCAATCAGTAAAGTTTAGAGGGTTATGTTTCAATCCAAACAATAACGTTACATAATTTCTAACAGTGAAATATTGTTAACCCTATTATTTCTTGATACATGTTATCATACATTATAATACACAGATGTTCTTTATTTACTCATAAAGGTAATCCTTGACATGACTATGATGGAGCCTATCCATTATAGTGGTAAATGGTGATAGTCATAAAATGGATCACCTATATACCCAACTTGATTTTATAATCTTTTTTTTTACCATGGTCATTAAATAAATGCTGCAATTGTAAAGTGATTGCCATGGTTCTTAAGCAAATACCATGATCATTAAATAAATCAATTGTTTGTAATGTGCCATTTTTGTCAAAAAGGGGAAGTAAATGTCAGTTTTGGCAAAAATGTCATAAAATGTAGTCATGTGACACAGGACACTACAAACAGCAATAAATGAAGACCAGTTGTTGAGTGACTATAATACAATCACATGGACATGTGTAGACTGGCTACCCAACCTCAGAACTGACTTGTATCCCCAGGGATCCATCATAACTTCTGTAAGAGGTCAGTTGAAAGTCGAAGACTATATACACAATATGGAGAATAAAAAGGGAAAGAGAGTGAAAAGGAGCTAATTTAGTATAGGTATAAATGTGGCATTGGAGGATGTCAGGTTCGAGTCTACTATCATTTATGAAAACTAACTGAATAACACTGAGTCAGTCACTTTCTCTCAGCATACTTCAGTGTCTTTATTGTAGTAAAAAGCTGAAGGAAGGTATTAACTATTTTGATGTCAATTTGGGGAGAGAGAGATAGAATAAAACCCTAACAAAATAAATGTTGCATCTGCTTCACCTCGTGGTTTAGGAGACATTTTAGAGTTATTTAATTAATGTTTCAGTTACAATTATCTATTTCAATCTAGACAAGCAGTCATACTGTATGTGTGCATACATGTATTAGAACTGTAATATTAATGAAACAAACGTATGATAGAGCAAAGACAGAATTCAAAGACAGATTAAAATAATGGCTATGACATCAATCTGCCTCTAGAAGACACTCTTCATGTGTTTCTATGGATTACCATTCTTGGAGTGTTGTCCCAACTAATTACTTATATTATTTTGCTTTATATTACTTATAGTCTAATTAAAATAAAAAAATAAAAAAAAATAAAGAAAATAAATAAAAATAAAAATAAAAATAAAAATAAATAAATAAAAATAAAAATAAAAATAAAAAAATAAAAATAAAAATAAAAATAAAAATAAAAATAAAATAAAATAATAAAAATGACAATGACAATAAAAATAACAATAACAACAACAACAATAATTATTATTACTATTATTATTCAATAATATTATTAAAAGTATTATTTATTTTTATAAAATAAAATAATAAAAAATAATAACAGTAAGAACAGGAAAACAAACCTATACATGACCTGGATTGACTACAAAAAAGACTTTGACTCACTGCCACACTGTTGGATCATAAAATGCCTGGAAGTCATTGGAGTTAATGAAAACATCAGGAAATTCATAGAAAAGGCGATGAAATATTGGAAGACTGAGCTTTTTGTTGGGAATGAAAACTATGGACTGATCAACATCAGAAGGGGCATCTTCCAGGGAGACTCTTTGTCCCCATTGCTATTCATCATCGCTATAATCCTGCTGTCACTCATCCTACAGAAAACAAATCTAGGCTCCCAAACTGCTAGGAATTCACCAAAAATTTCACACCTGCTGTATATGGATGAACTGAAGTTGTACAGAAAATCAGAAACTGAGATACAGTCACTAACCAACACTGTGAGAATCTTCAGCAATAACATCAGCATGGAGTATGGCCTAGATAAGTGTGCCACAGTGGCACTGAAAAAGGGGGAAATCACTGAAAGTGAGGGAATTGAAATGCCAAATGGTCAAACCATCAACTGCCACGAGCAAGAAGCCTACAGATACTTGGGCATTTTGCAATTGGATAATATCAAGTATGGACATGTGAAAACTGTGATCAGCAAAGAGTACATACAGAGGACCAGAAAAATTTGGAAGAGCAAACTGAATGGTGGCAACACTATCAAGGCTATAAACACTTGGGCCATACCTGTCATTAGGTACATAGCTGGCATAGTGAACTGGACTCAAGCAGAGCTGGGCAACTTGGACAGGAAAACCAGAAAATTAATGATGATCCATCATGCACTACACCCGTGGAGTGACATTGACAGGCTATATTTACCAAGGAAAATAGGCAGCATAGGGCTTTTACAAGTGAAGCAAACAGTGGAAGAAGAGAAGCATGCATTATGTGACTATGTGAAGGAGAGCAAAGAGCCAGCATTGATAGAGGTCAACAATAGGAAGCTTCTCAAGTTGAAGCAAACTAAGGACCAGTACAGAAAAACTGTAATTCAATGCCTTATGGACAGCTGGTAGAACAAAGCATTGCATGGCTAATTCTTGGAGAAGATTGAAGGCAAAGTGGAACACTCAAAATGGAGACAGAAGAACTAATACTGGTTGCACAAGAACAGGCCATTAGAACGAATGCTATCAAAGCCAGAATTGAAAAATCAACAGATGACCCAAAGTGCAGACTCAGCAAAGAAACAGATGAAACAATCGACAACATACTCACCTGATGCAAGAACATCACACAGACTGACTACAAACATAGACACAATGCTGTGGCACAGATGATCCACTGGAACTTGTGCCAGAACTACCATCTACCCGTGACAAAGAACTGGTGGGCTCATAAGCCTGAAAAAGTGGTCGAAAATGAGCAAGCAAAACTACTGTGGGACTTCTGACTTCAGACTGACTGAATTCTGAAGCGTAACATACCAGACATCCTGATTGTGGAGAAATTGCAATCCCAGGAGACAGCAGAATGGAGGATAAGCAGCCAGAGAAATGAGTGAAATACGAAGATCTAAAAATTGAGCTGCAACGACTCTGACATAAGCCAGTGAAAGTAGTCCCAGTGGTCCTTGGTATGCTGGGTGCAGTGCCAAAGGATCTCGGCAGACATTTGAAAACCATCGGACTTGAAAAAATCTCCATCTGTCAATTGCAAAAAGCTGCTTTATTGGGATCGGCATACATAATTCGCTGCTACATCACGCAGTCCTAGGTGCTTGGGAAGCGCCCGGCTAATGATGAAATACGAAATCCAGCATAGTGATCTTATTTGCTGTGTTGTACTGACAATAATAATAATAATTTTAATAATGAAAATAATGGATAGCTAATATGAAAAGAAAAGTTAAGCAGCAGCCTGTAGTATTTTTTTCAGTTGCTAAAATGCCTCTTATTTTCATACTATTGTAGATTTGTTTATTCATTTATTTCTTAAATTTGTATGCCGCCCCTCTCCGCAGACTCGGGGTGGCTCACAGCAATAGTAGAAAACAATGTAAAATACAAATCTAATATTTAAAAAAAGTAAAAACCCATAATTTAAAAACATACACACAAAATACTATACATAAACTATATAGGCCTGGAGAAGATGTCTCAGTTCCCCCATGCCTGACGGCAGAGGTGGGTCTTAAGGAGTTTATGAAAGGCAAGGAGGATGGGGGCAATCCTAATCTCCGGGGGGAGCTGGTTCCAGAGGGTCGGGGCCACCACAGAGAAGGCTCTTCCCCTGGGTGCTGCCAGATGACATTGTTTAGTCGACGGGACCTGGAGAAGGCCAACTCTGTGGGACCTAACTGGCCGCTGGGATTCGTGCGGCAGAAGGCGGTCCCGGAGATATTCTGGTCCGATGCCATGAAGGGCTTTATAGGTCATAACCAACACTTTGAATTGTGACAGGAAACTGATTGGCAAACAATGCAGACTGAGGAGTGTTGGTGAAACATGGGCATATCTAGGGAAGCCCATGATTGCTCTCGCAGCTGTATTCTGCACAATCTGAAGTTTCCGAACACCCTTCAAAGTAGCCCCATGTAGAGAGCATTACAGCAGTCGATCTTCGAGGTGATGAGGGCATGAGTGACTGTGAGCAGTGACACCAGGTCCAGATAGGGCCACAACTGGTGCACCAGGCAAACCTGGGCAAATGCCCCTCTTGCCACAGTTGAAAGATGGTTCTCTAATGTAAGCTGTGGATCGAGGAGGATGCCAAAGTTGACGACCCTTTCTGAGGGGGTCAGTAATTTCCCCCCCAGGGTAATGGACAGAGAGATGGAATTATCCTTGGGAGGCAAAACCCACATCCACTCTATCTTATCAGGATTGAGTTTGAGTCTGTTGACACACATCCAGACCCTAACAGCCTCCAGGCACTGGCACATCACTTCCACTGCTTTGTAGACTGGACATGGGGTGAAGATGTACAACTGGGTATCATCAACGTACTGATGATACCTCCCCCCATGCCCCTGGATGATCTCACCCAGCGGTTTCATGTAGATATTAAATAGCAGGGGGGAGAGGACCCACCCCTGAGGCACCCCACAAGGGAGACGTCTAGAGATTGACCTATGACCCCCCCACTAACACCAACTGTAACCCACCAGAGAGGTAGGAGGAGAACCACTGAAGGACAGTGCCTCCCACTCCCAACCCCTCCAGCCGGCGCAGAAGGATACCATGGTCGATGGTATCGAAAGCTGCTGAGAGGTCAAGAAGCACCAGGACAGAGGATAAACCCCTGTCCCGGGGCCCCCAGAGATCATCCATTAATGCGACCAAAGCAGTTTCCGTGCTGTAGCCAGGCCTGAAACCTGACTGCCGAGGGCCTAGATAATCGGCTTCTTCCAAGGACTGCTGGAGTGCCACCACCTTCTCAACAACCTTCCCCATAAAGGGAAGGTTGGAGACTGGATGATAGTTGTTGAGAATGTCTGCAGCCCAGTGAATTTGAAATAAAGAACAAAGGGGTGAGGGGAGAAGTGAAGAAATCACATCTAGTAGAGAGGTTCCTGATGTCTAGAGTGGGTGTCTTTTTATGAATTAGAAGTTTCTGATGGTCACACCTACATAATAATCTCTTTGGGAGAAATAAATCTCTCTCAACCTGATCATAACAATATGTCCACCAGCTTAAAAGGTTAACTGTAGCAGCTGCAGTCGTCACACTCAAACAAACAAGATATCTAGCAAGTTCACAGTGAATATTTCAATAATGATGATCTACAATTATTCATCCTATTTTTCAAGGCCTATAGCACAGAAAAGTTTTTCAAACAAGCTCTGGAGTAAACAATCTAGCATAGTAGCATTCTGACTATATAGAGATGTGCAGAAGCTTGTACATACCTTAAAGTCACTCAATGTAGTCATTTATTGTATTTTTTGGTTTCGCGCTGCGGTTGCTTTCTTCTCGCACCTTGGTCCTGTTCTTGCTCTTGTGGTAGAACCCCCATAGCTTCCGCCTGGAGTGCTGTCAGTTCTTTTGTTATTTGCTCCATTTGGCTTATTCCACTGTTTTCGTAAAAGTCTCTTGCTTCATCTAAATTTTCCAGTTTGTATCTTGTAGATTTCCATGTCAATGACAGTCCTTGTGGAATAAGCCAACGAAAAGTTATGTTCTCTTTAATCAAAATTTTGGTCAAGAAGTGGTAATCTCTTCTGTTCTCTTCTGTAGCCCAAATGAGACTGATTCATTTCTACAAGTCCAGATTGAACCATCTCTATAGAACCCCAATTAAAACCAGCACCTTGAATTGAACCTTCAAATATTTAACAACCCAAATCATTTAACACAAGCATGATTTTTGAACCAAAATTCATTTTACACCAAATAAATGGATTGATAAATAGATAGACGGTACAGCTTCTTATATGGGTTTCTTTATTATCTCTAGACTTATTTCATCTGCAAATTTTCTTGATTGTTTAGGACTTTTCACTGAGACATTAGAAGGCATAGAGGCACCCTGTCTTTTACATGTCTATGCTATCAAGAAAGAAAATACAAAAAGGCAATTTTTTTGATTAAATATAAGACTCCACAAAGCCAAAGCAGACTGTATTTTTACTAACTGCTCCCTTTTAGTATGTCACTTGCAACTCTAAGGAGGAATCTTAGTAACAGAAGGGCAGCTAAGGCAGGTTCTTGGAACAGTTGAAAATAAAATTCTGCAGCCCAGTGAATATTATATACAGTACAACCATGCATTTATCAACTGAAACTTTACTTCACAATACAAGCTTTCTCTCTATTCTTTTTCCAATTAATTTTAGGAACAGATAAGACTGATACCAATGAGCATTGGTGCTCCGTGATTATAAAATCATAAAAACAAATAGTGCCTGCTGAGCTGTAGCTTAACTTCCTTCCTTCCAATTCACATTTCCTCTTTTGACATATTTATATTTTATTTTACATGATAAAACAATTATTCATGAGTGCAAATGCTTGGAAAATTGAGCATAGTTGACTAAGCATCATTTCTCAATCTATTTTCTAACATAGCCACAAATTCAGAAATATGAACATTGCAATTTAGAAAAAAGCTTTCTTTTCCCCCTCTCCTTTTCAGGTTTTACTGATGAGTGCTTATCTATTTATTCTTACACGACTCTGTTCTTAAATATCTGATGGAAATTGACTTCTCATAGAAAATGTATACTATTCCTGCGCACTACCACAACAATAACAACAACAAAGTAGAGATGCACTCAATTTGAGATTATAAGGACATAATCAGTTTTCTTTAAACTGATCAAGAAAACGGTCTACTGGTACCTTCTACCAGGATTCTTTCAACTTCCCAATCTACTCTATAGTATTAGATGCCTATGGTATTTCATTTAATCACTAACTGAATCCAATCTTGCTTAGCTTCCAAGCTTGGACAAGGTTAGATAGGAGCTGCAGAAAAATGCTTCTGAAAATATGAATATTGTACAGCAATTCTTAAATATTTTTAGTATGTGAACTACAGCAACATCTATAAATCTTATTTTTCTGATATTTGGTTAATCTGATTTATAATCTAGGCCAGTGTTGGCGAAACGTTTTTGGTTCATGTGCTAAAAGGGTGTGTGTGAGTGTGCTAGCATGGGTGCATGTGCCAACACTCCTTCCCACCTTTCTGAAGCCAGGTAGGCTAAAAAAAGTGTCCAAATGGGCAAACTGGAAGTTCAGGAAAACTCATTACTAATTTGTTGTTTTGTTGTTTTTTTGTACTCCGAAGGGTTCAGGAAAGCTTCCTCAAGAAAAAACAGCACAATGAGCAAACCAGAAGTTCAGAAAATACACTTCTGGTTTGTCCGTTGTGCTGTTTTTTTGCACTCTGGGGCTTTAGGAAGCTTCCCTGAACCCTCTGGAGTGCAAAAAACAGCACAACAACAAACCGGAAGCTCAGAAAACGCACTTCTGGTTAGCCCATTGTGGCTAAATTTATCTCTTTTCCTAAATAAATCTTACCTCTCATAATAATTGTCATTTATTACAGCATTACATTTATTACTTGTAGTTCCTTAGGAGTATGATGTGTTCCAAACCCACCAGGAAGCATCCCTGAACCCTCCAGAGTATAAAAAATAGCACAACAGCAAACCGGAAGTGCATTTTTCCATTGGGTGAAACATTTTTTGCCTTCAGGAAAGCTTCCTGAAACCCCAGAGTGCAAAAAACAGTACAATGGTAAACCAGAAGTGCATTTTCCCGAACCTTCGGATGCTTCTCTGAAACTGCCCTTCCCAAGGCTGAAAATCAGCTTGCCAATGAACACATGTGTGTTGGAGCTGAAACATGGCAAAGTCTCACTATCCTCTGATATGGCTCCATGTGCCCCTGTGCCACTGGTTTATCATCATGGATCAGGCCAGGGGTCTCAAACTCAATTTACCTGGGGGCTGCTGGGGGTAGAGTCTGGGTGAGGCTGGGCCGCATCAGCTTTTCCACAAGAAAAACTCTTTAAAAAAACATTCCAATGTTATCAAATGTCTTTATTTTTTCATCGTATTTTGTGTTTAAAAATAAAAATAAATTAACAAATTCATAAGAAAAAAAATCAGTAATAAATAAGTATCTCTCTATTTTTCTCTATTTCTCTCTCTGTCCCTCCCTCTTTCTCTCTCTCTCATCCTTCCTTCCTCTCTTTCTCTCTCTCTCTGTCCCTCTTTCTTTCTCTCTTTTTCTTCCTCTCTCTTTTTTTCTATAAACCAGAGGTCTCCAATCTTGGCCACTTTAAGACTTGTGGACTTCAACTCCCAGAATTCCTCAGCCAGCATAACTGAGGAATAGCCATAGCATAGCTGACTGGAGAATTCTGGGAGTTGAAGTCCATAAGTCCTAAAGCAGCCAAGGTTGAGAGACACCCCACCCTCCCTGATCTAAACACCCCACCCCGCCTTTCCATTCACCGGTCGGACCTACCATCTTTGCCCGGAAAAGAAGAAGTGTGTGGGCAGGAGGGTGGGGAGGAGAGCCCGAGCCGCAGGCCTCACCTGCTGCAGCAACACTGGCCACAATGAGGCATGTCAGGGCATCGGCAGTGGCAGAAACCTGCAGGGGAAAAGAGAAGTGGGGTTTGCAACTGAGAAGGAGAAACCACAGCATGCTTTCTGCCCCAAAAGCCCACCTTGTGCAAGGGCCCTCAACTTGGCCACCCTCTAACGGGGAAGAGAGGAGCGGGGCCGGTGGCTTTCCCAAGGCTGCTTGCTTTGCCAATCTAGAATTGTCCCCATCTCCTGGTCACCTTACATTCGGGCCGCACTAACATTACACTTTGATGTTGAGCTGGAGGCTGCAAACTATTGTCCTATGGGCCGCAGTTGTCCCACAGCCACGAATTGTAGACCCCTGATCTAGGTGGTGACCTAAAGGAAAAGATGCTTGCCTCCCACTCAGAAGCTCAATCCTAGGCAGTGACCAATGTTTCTTTATCAGGGCACAAAGAGAAAATGTTTGCTGAGAACTCTGTATAGGCATCAGGAAGGGAATCCAACTAGTAAATATTGAGCTCCATTCAATCGCTTCAACTTCAAAGGGATTACAGGGTCATAAAAAGAAAATAATAATCTGATATTGAAATTGAAGTCAGAGAGGAAAATAAAGAGATCAGTATGGATGTGTTTTTTAAAAAAATGTATTTCAATATCATACACTTAAATACAGCATTGATCTGAAATTCATGCTGTTCAATTTTTATTTTAATGAACATGTTAAAAAATAATCACAAAGGGGTATGATAGAGAAAATTAATTGCAAATATTTTTTCTCTTAGAATAGGGACAAACTGAAAAGCATATGTTGGGAGAAATGCACAGAAAAGTGGGTTCAAATTTTCATGCAGATTTCTTTTAACAAAAATGCAGAGACAGAATGTGTGAGTTCAGAAAACTTCAAATTCTGGTCTCTTGACTTCCACTAACTTTATGGACACAACCATACGGTTTTAATTCTAACTGTTTAGAAAAACTGCCATTTCCTTATTCGAGGAGGTTTCTTGGTGCACAATATAGAAGAGATGTTTTTGTTATAAGCACTAAATAAAATAATAATAACATGATGTCAAAATGTATAGATTGTTGGGTTTCAATGGAACAAAGCCTGAACTACTTTAAGTGATATATGCTTCAATGGAACAAAACCCAAAATGTTGTAAGTGTTTAGATCAAAGGAAACAATGGGAGTACAGAAAAATCTTCTTGCTCCGTACTTTAGACATCAGGAATAGTGGTGGCAACATATAATAGTGTTTTTTATCACTATTTTAATAACCATTAAAATAATGATTTTTTAAAAAAATATGAACCATATTCCAGGTCACCTCCTGTCATGAAACTGAAATAAAAACCACATGTGGTGATGGAGGGCCTTTGGTACCTTTTGATTTTTAAACCATATGGTTGTCATTCATAATGCCTCAAAGAATTAAAGGAGAATGGTGATTTTGGAACTCATCATACTCCTAAGAAACTACAAGTTGCAAACATCGTGCTGTGATGAATGACAACTGTTATGACAGGAAAGGTTTATTTAAGAAGAGAGATAAATTTAGGCATTCCAAAATGGGAATACACATTCCATGACGTTTTATTTTCAAGGATATTGCCAGATCTTAGGCAACAGAATAATTCAGTTATTACAAAACAGAGTTTATGAACTAAGTTATGGCTTCTTGAATCTGGGATTGAAATGACTGATGTTTTCAACTATAAAATAAGAATGTCTTACAGGCTTTTGTATTAAATCCTGTAGTATATACTCTTGATTTCCCCTGGAAAATGTATATGATAAAATGGAAACAATTTGCATGCATTTTTATTATAAAGAGCCCAAGACTTTCAACATTACAATTTTGTATACTACGCTTTCTCAAAAAACACAGAAAAATTATCTAATAAGGTCATACCTTAAATTATGGTAGCTGTAAAGTCAGCTCAAACAATTAGAAATGGGTGGTCCTTAAAATATTTCCATCTATCAATTTCCACTGTCTTCATTCAGTAAATTTAGCATCCATATAACATTCACAAGTAATAATATTTGTAGTCTTTTTACAGTTACACCCTACTGGCTGAGAAAAAGAAAGTTCATCTAATTCAAGTAATAGTAAAAATGTCTTGCAAAGTATTTTGCTGTGACAGATCTTCTATGTAAATTTTACTTGCCAAAAATATTTTACATTTGCAAAACTTTTTAAAAGTCAAGCAGAGTAGTATGCCTGGTTGAAAACAGTTTACCTTTAAAACTTTTCTTCTGAGAGCTTCTGTGTACAGGTAGTCCTTAACGTACAACCACAATTGAGCCCAAAATTTATGTTGCTAAGTGAAACATTTGTTAAGCAAGTTCCATTCCATTTTATGACCTTTCTTGCTATAGTTGTTAATTGAATCATTGTAGTTGTTACCGTTAGCAATAAGATTGTCACATGAATGTGGCTTCCCCATTCACTTTGCTTGTCAGAAGATCACAAGGGTTGATCACATGACCCCAGGATACTGCAACCACATGAACCAATTACCAGATATCTGAATTTTGGTCATGTGACCTTGGGGATGCTGCAATGATCATTAGTGTGAAGAAATGCTTATAAGTCACTTTTTCAGTTGTAATTTTGAACGGTCACTAAATAAACTGTTGTAAATCAAGGACTACCTGTACTTTGTATTTTAAAGTCAATTTAGAATTTAAAGCTGTCTACAAAAATCAAACAAATGTATTGTCAAGTTTTAAAATGGATTTTCTGCCAGTTGATATTATTTATTTGTTTGTTTGTTTGTTGATTAAATGTATATGCCATCCATCTCATTATTGTGTGGAAGAAGATTTAATTATTTTAATTAAATTACATGTTTCTTCTTCTGAATTTAGCTATGCACAGCCACAGGCACCAAGATTGGCTTGGTTTTTTTTTAAAAAAGGGGTAGGGTTCTAAGCTCCATTTCATATTTTGTGCATCTGTGCCAAACTAATGACTTCCCAAAATTGTGAACATTGTATGCTTGTATTCAATAATAAGGAAAAATTCTTATTACTGGTTACAGAAGTGAATTAATTTATTTCTCTCCCCAAAGCAAAGCTAGAAAGGAATTTACCTACTGAAAGATCTTCCTCACTACGTAAAGACATAAAACAGATCTCACTCCTTCCTTACTGCTCTACTAAATTTCATATAAAAGCAATGAGAAAAGTAATATTGCTTTCCTGCCTTCATAAAGGCTTTTTCTTGCTAGCTCTTTTCATTATGTTTTCTCTGAGGAAAGAAATTGGAGCCACGTCCATAATGATGAGTTTCATTTCACTTCATAGAGTGCAGCTATTTGGAAATGAACAGAATTAATGGGAAGCCTTCTTGTGTAGGTGTCAGCATGGCCCAAGTTCATCATTGGTCTTATGTGCCACTAAAAATGCTGTTAGACCCCTGAATGGCCCAGAATCAGGCTATTTGTGTTTGGATGTAAAATATTTCTTCTGTTGTGAGCCACAAAGATGTTTTCAATAGCAATAGCTTTTAGATTTATATACCGTTTTACAGTGCTTTACAGCCCTCTCTAAGTGGTTTACATAAAGCATATTGCCCCCAACAATCTGGGTCCTCATTTTACCAACCTTGGAAGGATGGAAGGCTGAGTCAACTTTGAGCCTACTGAGATTTGATCTGCCAAACTGCTGGCAGCCGGTGATCAGCAGAAGTAGCTTGCAGTACTGCACTCTAACCACTGCACCACCGAAGCATATCAGTGTATTTATTTCATATTCTCAATAATAACCCATCTAAGATAATGATTTTGTAATCTACATTAACCTTGACAATATCATATCATAAATATCCATGCCACCTAAATCTCAGATCAACAAGTACATTTTTTATGGAGTGTTTAAATGAAAAAGTGAGTATTGAGGAAGAATAGAAGGCCCTTGGAGTTAGAAGGATATGGTTAGAGATTTGGACGGCATGGATTTTTGTGGTATGATAAAGTCAATGTTAACATAGATTTCAAAATTTGTTATGTTTAGATGTGCCATATTGGGAATATGGAATAGATACTAGCCTTCTATTTCCCAGCAACACTCATTCTATCATCCAAACCAAACAGCAAGCTGCAAAATACAATTTCAAATCAGGTAAATTGAGTTACTTTCTTTACTTGTAACATCTTATATTTTAGTCGAGACTGCATTGTCTCTACTTTTGAAAATGCCTGAAAACTTCACTGGATTGATTAGCATGGTTCAATCATAATACAGTGGTACATCCACTTAAGAACTTAATTTGTTCCATGACCAAGTAGAAACGTTCTTAAGTAGAAGCAATTTTTCCCATAGGAATCAATGTAAAAGCAAATAATGCATGCAAACCCATTAGGAAAGAAATAAAAGCTTTGAATTTGGATGGGAGGAGGAGGAGGAAGAAGAGGAGGAGGACAGTGGCTGCCGAAGGAAGAAGGTGAGGGGAGGAGAATAAAAAAAGCCAAAATTGTAAGGCTTAAAAAAAAAAAGAGGGACTGAGGCGGCGAGGAGGAGCACGCGCCTTCCATACACCTGACGCGAGGCTGCCTCCCATACACTGCCTCCCATACACTGGCTGCTGCTGCTGATACCTGCTGCCTCTTGCTTCCCATGCTGAAGGGCTCCCCTCTCCTCTCGCTTGCTCACTTTGTAGCCGGCGCCTTTCCTTCGCTGTGGTGACTCCTCAGCTGCACAGAGCGAAGGGAGTGTTTCTTTTCTCTGGGTGCTGGCAGACATTTATTCCCTGTCCAAGCACCCAGAGAAATCGCTCTGGACTGCCAAAGCCTCCTTTGTGCCACCAAAAGGCTCCCTTTACAGCCCAGATGGCCAAGATTAAAGGGGAAATGGCAGGAAACTGGCCTGGCCTTCGTGCCACTCTCAAATTTCCTAGGAAATTTTTCCGGGCTCGGATTCTTAAGTAGAAAATGGTTCTTAAGTAGAGGCAAAAAAAAAATCTTGAGCATCAAGTTCTTATCTAGAAAACTTCTTAAGTAGAGGTACCACTGTATTAATATTGTCATTTTGAGAGAGTGGCAACTGATGCCAATAGTTTTTTGGGTAGAGTATAACATATATTTTGATTTTCATGTTTTTATTAGTACTATTTTTATTATTATTGTTTTTATTATAACTATTTCCCCTAAGTGACCTCTGAATGAAAATGTTATTTATTATTATGGTTCATCCCACAATCAATCAATGTTAAAATGGATTTGGCATTCTTGTTGTTGTTTAAGATTTAGTCTTAAATTCAATTCACAGTTTGGGCTGAAAAAAATGTAACCATTCAATCTCTAACTAAAGACCTAAGAGCTGTTAAGTTAACGTCTGAGGATCTATGTGGCGGTATTATTCTTATTCATGCTACATTTTATTGCTGATATATTTGCATTGTTATCTATGCATTCTCTCAATTCTTGGAAGCCTTGATCCTGTCTTTCCTTTTTAACCCTTGAATTGGCTATGTACATATCTTAAATAAAATAAAGAGTTTGTACGCTTTATTGGTTTGGTAGATCACACTATACACTATTCTACACGGGCTTTACTGACTAAAATTTGCATTTTAATTACACACTTAGCTTTCAAAGGCAGGAACTGTGTATTACCTTTATATAACACAAGCTACTTAATGATAAGTGCTGAACAAACAAAGAGCAAGACATGTCCTTTTCTAAAGAGATTAGAACCTTTTATGGTGAAATGGAACATCCTTTTCATTTCAAAGTAAGCTCAATATTTAGAGGATGGATTGAATTTAGCCCCTTTCTGTTCTGAAAATAAGTACGCCTATTTTCTTAAATGTAAAAGAAAAGCTATGCCCATTGTTTAAAACATCCTCTCTAGTCATGTCTGTCTGTACTTTGGAAGATTGAGGAAAGCTAATCCAATACAAAGTAGTACAATTATAGGCCAAAAAATATCTTTTTTCAATTATAATATTGATCTTTTACGTATTGGCTTTGTTCATTTCATATAAGCCACTCCCCCAGCTAATTGCAAATACCCAATTAAACTTATCTAAAGTCCCCCCCTCTCTCTCTTCCTCCCTCTCTCCCTCTATTCCCTCTCCTCCTCTTTCTCTCTCTCTAATTAATGGATAGATTAGAATCTGATAGTAAGTCTCTTTGTGAATTGTTTTATAACAGCAAAGCAAAACTGTCTATATGTAGTAGTAGCTTACTTTAAATGTGTAGATGAAGAACACCAAAGCAAATATTTACTAAATACAAATATTTTCATCTGCACATCTATAACTGTCTGGTTTGGTTCCGCAAACCAACAAGACTGACACAGACTTCAGAGGATAATCAGAACTGCAGAAAAAACAATTGCTGCCAATCTGCCTTCCATTGAAGACTGCACAATTCAAAAAGAGGGCTATGAAAATATTTACTGACCCCTCACATCCTGGACATAAACTGTTTCAACTCCTACCCTCAAAACATCGCTATAGAGCACCACACCAAGACAGAAGAACATTTTCCCCCGAACGCCATCACTCTGCTAAACAAATAATTCCCTCAACACTGTCAAATTATTTACTAAGTCTGCACTACTATCACTATTAGTTTTTTCTCATCATTTCTATCACCCATCTCCTCCCACTTACGACTGTATGACTGTAACTTGTTGCTTGTATCCTTAAGATTTTTATTAATATTGATTTTTTTCCTGATCGTTTCCGGATCACAGATTTCTTGTGTGTCCAGTCACACTTAGTCAATAAAGAATTCTATCCTATTCTATTATAGATTTCACATTTTTGGAAATTGTTATTAATATGAAAGAGTGTCCCCTAGGGGATATTTGCATGGGTCTGCTTGCCATTCATGTTTTTTTTAAATCCCTGAAATGCAATCATGCAGATATAGGTTTATTCTTAAGTTATTATTTAGTATTTGTTATTATTCCATAATTTTGCATCTGGCTTCATTTTCCTAAAATAATTTCCTGAGCCATAGCCTATATCTCTCTCCAAGGTATAAGCTTTGGCTATGAGTTCTCCCTTAAGAGTTGACCCAGTGTAAGATCTTTTCTGAATTAATATAGAAAAAAAACTCTATTTAATGAAATCTAAAACATACTCTTAAAAAAAAATTGTAAGGACTAGTTATGTAAATTAGTCTTTAACTAGATGACTTTTTTCCCTCATACTTTTTTTATCCATTGATCTTCAGCTTCTTTGAAGATTACTTTTCTAAGAAACACAAATTATAAATATTAAATATAAATACAAACATAAATGTGCAATTGCACTGGGGCATTTTAAAAGTTTTATTTAATTCATTTATTTTTATCTTCCAAATATAAAAAATAACATTATGCATGTCATTGACCAAGTGTGTAAAAATGCTATTACTATTTGTTTCTAAATATATTTTTATTGCCTGAGCGCACAAAGAAAAAAACCCTTCATTCTTGCTCAATTTTATAATATAACTTCTAACAGTGACATTTTCTTTCTGCTGAAAATCATATGCCTCCAACTAAATTATTTTTTGTTTTATATACAGTGCTATGGACTTTAGACCTTTCTTTCACCTTTATTACTTAATACACTATTTCGGTTAACAAATAAAAAGAGAAACAGAGCACCAGTCATCAGATACATGTGATCCAGCTTTAACTATGATGCTTGCCTGCTATTTTGATGATTTCTATTTTGAAGAAAAGTAGAAATATAGCTTTTTTAATGTGCTATGCAATATCTAATTTCACTTCTGTATTCAAACTGGCATAGAGACGTATAGAGTCACTTCTAATTGAATGTTATATAAGTTTTAAAAATATAGAAAGTGAAATAATATTAAATATTTAAAAGCTATAGAAGTTACGGAAAGAAAATATGACAAAATATATTTTTTCTGTCTTTCCTCCAGTCTTAGTGGCTATTTGGGTTGGAACACAATCACATGAATATTCAAGAGTTCAGAGAAATGCCATAGAAGCTAACAAAGCCACTAGATGATGCTATTCTTCTATGAATGGTGAGGAGAGAGGTCAGCTATGGAAGAACCTTGGTTTATTTTTCAGGTTCCTGTGCTCACAGTGTTGGAATAAAAATCTGGTCAGGTTCCAAGCTGGAAGAAAGACATTGAAAACAAAATGGAGATAGGCTGCGTGCAAAGAAGGTCTCTGTTTATTTGGATGCCAGAAACTTTAATGACAGCAGCAAGTTTCTGGGGTGGCTGACCAATTAGTTGAGTAAGCAGCTGGATTTTTATAGGGTTCTGCGGTTTGGTGATTGAGATGTTCCAGGGGGTTGTACAATGTAGTGAGCCTTGTGTCTTTTGCTATTCTAATAGTGGTGGGTAAATCCTTTTATGTCCTAAAAGTCATGTCCTTTCCTGAAGGTGTTTTGTTTATCAATAGATTGCCCTAGTCCAGTGATGGGCAACCTTTTGAGCTTGGTGTGTCAAAATTCACCAAAAAACCGAGCATAACTCGGGTGGTGTGTCACCTTGAGAAAAAAACACTCTCACTCTCTCTCACTCTCTTCCTTCCTCTCTCATCTCTCACTCTTTCTTTCTTGCTCTCTCTCACTCTCTCTCTCTTCCTTCCTATCTTCTCTCTCTCTCTCTCCCCCTTCCTTTCCTTCTCTCTTCCTTCCACTTTTTTCTCTTTCTCTCTCTCTTTTCCTTCCTTCCCCTCTTTCTCTCCCTCTCCCTCTCTTTCTCCCTCTCTCCCTTTATATTTATCTCTTCCTTCCTTCCTCTCTTCCTCCCTTCCTCTCTCCCTCTCGTTCACTTTTCTCTCCCTTCCCTCCCTCCTTCTTTCCTCTCCTCTTTCCCTCCCTCTCTTTCCCTTCTTTCTCTCCACGTCAGCTGCCCGGGAAAGCCCTGTGCCAGCCAGGAAAGCCGGCTTTACGGGAAAGCAGCACGCTTTTCAAATGCGCTGCTTTCCTGCTGCAACTCTTTCCTGGGCGGGGGGGCGACCCCCCAAACTGGTCAGATTCAAGAAAAAGCTTATCAAGGGGGGCGGGGGTTGTAAAAATCTAGTTATGAGCCGCCAAAGGAGGAAGCAAACGGTGCGACGTCCACGCAGTTCTTTTTTCGGACTCTCTTTTTTGCGAGCCCGGCATGATTTTTTTTTTTTACAAATTAATAACCCCTCATCCTTTACATTTAAACCGGTAAGGGTTTACCTTAGCACCGTCTCCTGTAACAGCTATAAGAGGAAATGGCAATTAAGTTATTCCGCCCTCCCAGATGCGATCGACCCAAGGGGAGGGGACACCGCACGCTGCTCGTGGAGGGAAAGAAGCGAAGGAGGGGAGGGGAGGTTGGAGTAGATTTCCTGGCGGAGCGATATTTGTTTACGGGATGAGCAGTTTAATGTAAGCAAAGTAGGACCCCCGGGTAAATAGCCCTGGGAGTGAAATTAAAATTGCAACCGAGGCAATTTTTTTTAAATTAGTGTAAAACAAAATTAAGGGGAGAGAAAAAATAATAATAATAATTGCGTTTGCTGTACCTGCTTGCAGTTGGTGGGAAATTGGAAAGCGGGGAGATTTGCATCTTGGCCACTCCCTAAAGCTCCCCGTTTCTCCGGCCGCGTGTCACCAAAAATGGCTACGCGTGTCAGTGCTGACACGCATGTCATAGGTTCGCCATCACTGCCCTAGTCTTTCAGAATGGATACAAATTTTGGATTTCAATTCCATAATACCAGTTTCTTCTGCTTGAGGCTGTTTTCCTATGGAAAAAGGGGGCTGCTTTCTGCCTTTAAGAACACATTTCTCCATTTCCGCTTTTGGGAAATATAATATTCTACCTCTTTTAATATGCCCCAAAATATTTCATTCTCATGCGGAAGGGGACTAGCTTCCCACAATTGACTGCTTGGTAAGCAAGTGTGTTTTGAGCCTGGCTTTTAACAGTTATAAAGTGGAACAGTGGAACACTGCAACTGGTTATAGGTTCCAGTTGCCCAGCTACACATAGCTAGTTAGAAGCTTAAGAGTCTCCTAGAAGAAAACAATTGATTTTTAAAAAATGCTTGTTCCAGAGACAGCTTGCAATAAGAGTGGGGGAATTAAACATGGCCAGCAACTGAATTTAGGCTTCTGGCTAGCCCTCAAAATTCCAAGTGGAAATATTCATTTCCAAAGATGAACCATGGGATATTACAGCTATTGCCAAGCCAGCAGACAACCAGGGTCTTGGAAGAAGAAGAAGGTTAGACAAGCAAAGCCATAATAAGCATTTAGTGGAAGATCACCAGTTAACCCATAAAGGTTTTTGAGCCAGAAGCATGTGGTGTGCAGTTCAAAGACTGCAGGAAATAACTAATGTAAATGCCAAATTCTTTCTTTTAAGGAAATTATGTCAAAAGTAATCTGGCAAAGCAAAACAAATGCATGACAATGTAAATGCCATACTAAAATAAGCGACAAAGGCATGTGACACTGAGGAAGATGTAATAACTATGCAATAGCACCAATCCACGTAACCTCCCAGAATCATACTGCTTCCTCATAAATGCCATGGAAACCAAGCCAGCAACTGAGCTACATCTGGAGAGACTTCTGAATGAGAGATTTCTGGATGAATTTCACTACAAATATGAAATAATGCAGAGTAATTCAGATAAATATCTCATCCATGCAGCCTTACCATCCTTGCTGCAGGTCACCCTACTTAACTTTCATAGATCCAGTGAAGAATCCATCTCAGCACCAGCTTGGTGCTGAGGCAGACTAAATATGGTTGGAGATGATCCAATAGGAAAGTGATACCTTCTTGTGGAAAATACAGCAAAACCTCCTATGCAACATTCTATGTAAATTGGAGAAGGCGCCCGAGAGAAGCCATTGACCTGCAGGACTCCAGTTGGCCCTACACTATCATTTCCTACTCAGCTCTGTTTCTCCATGGTTATTCTGTTCTCATTGAAGAGGACAACAGAATTCTCCCGTGGAGCTTGTTGCTTTTCTCTTCTTCTTTTGTGTTTTGGTAATTGGGATATTGATTATATAGAAACAGCTCAATATTCTTGTAGGTGTGTAAATAGGTTTCCAGTGAAAGATTATTATTTTTTTAAAAAAAACTTGAGTTGTTTGTAATGGAAATCCCTTCAGGTTATTAAGCAACAGGACATTCCCAATGTATTTGCTGGTATTTTGTAGCATTTTCATCTGTTGATCCCTGGGCATTCTTTTTCTTTCTTCAATTTGCTTTTTTTCTAACAATTAGATTTCTTGCCTACATAGAAATTTCAGAAATTGCAGTAATTGTAGTTTCTTAATTGTTAGATCTCCTTACTATCTCTGTCCTACATTTTTCCATTTTCATATGATAAAATGATTGGTTGCATGGACAAAGAACAAACATGACTAAACTGTCAATGGATATGAGTTGTTTTATTCAATTTCAGCTCAAGGAGCCTATTCCTCCATCCAGAACTTGCAAGAGGAGCAGAATCCAGGTGTGCTTTTTCCTACCCCAAGAGTTTTTTCTTGATTTGTTTCTTAAGCACAGACTATTTAACAATAAAACAGTGTTAAAAATATGTGAAAGCATGTGAGAAAAAATGGAGAAGACCAAATCATTGCATAGAAAAGAGCAAATCATTGCACAGAAAAGAATATTTGTTATATTTAATGGAAGTAGCAATGCTATTGACTACAGTGTAGAGCTTTATGAGCTGTGGACTTTGATTCCCTGAATTCCTGAACCAGCCAACTCTCAATTCTGGAAGTTGAGGTTCACAGGTCATACAAGGGCTACATTTCCTGACTCCTGGTAGAGAAATACAATAGAAGAACTTCTATAGTGTGAAAGCATCAGTTTTGAGAGTAATATCTCAGGAATAGGAAGAAAGCATAAGAGAGTATGGATGAGTCCCAAGCAACAAAACAGTGTTAAAAACATGTGAGAAATAATGGAGACATATGAAAAGGGACATCTGAAGAGATACTGTTACATGGAGAAAGCACTTTCCTTAGATTGAAGTACCATCCATTTTCTTGATAGGTAGCTACTAGCAAAGTAAGGCAAAAAAAAGGGCAACCCTCTTACTTTGATGAATTTGACCATTCATTTTAGGAGAAACTGAAGTCATCACTCATGCACTATTGTATGATAATATTATAGAGCTCTAAGGGATTCCTTTATTCTACTTATCTTGCAACCACATCACAGAGTTTATATGTTTCCATTCTAATGACAGTATATGTAATATTGTGGCCCTGTGGCAATCAAGACACAATATCCGATAAAATGTTCCTGATTATAATATATTGTTTTGTGTGCTTTTATATACTGCTCAAAAAAATAAAGGGAACACTCAAGTAACACATCCTGGATCTGAATGAATGAAATATTCTCATTGAATACTTTGTTCTATACAAAGTTGAATGTGCACAACAGCATGTGAAATTGATTGTCAATCAGTATTGCTTCCTAAGTGGAGTTTGATTTCACAAATGTTTGATTTACTTGGAGTTATATTCTGTTGTTTAAGTGTTCCCTTTATTTTTTTTGAGCAGTGGATATTATGCTAATCACAATGAGGAATTTACATATTCATTGAGTAAGCAGAGCAGTAAAAAAAGCCTCCACAATCACCTAAGAAAGACACTAAAGTCTAACCATCAACAATTACACAGTGGATAGTCCAGTGAAATTCTAGCCTATTCCAGTGATGGCGAACCTTTTTTACACCGAGTGCCCAAACTGCAACCCAACACCCACACATTTATTTCCGAGTGCCAATAGGGCAATTTACCATATTTTAAGACTATAAGACGCACCAAGATTGTAAAGAGATAAGTTAGGAAAAAAAGTTTTTGTCCTCTTTGATCCCTCCAGGAGCACTTTGCAGGCCTCTCAAATGCTCTGTATAACCTGCTTTTTGCAAAAAACAGGTGAAAACCAGGCCCATGTTTGCAAAAAATGGGCACAGAGAGGGTTTGCGAGCTGTCCTCTTCCTAGCTGTCCCTTACTGGTCTCCCTCCCCTCTGCCTTGTTTAAGTACCTTAAAGAGTCAGACTGCAACTTGCTCTCTGTGTGTATATGAGACAGAGAAGGAGAAGCAGCAACCACTTTGAAAGCTGCAGTAGAAAAGGCGATTCCTCCCCCCTCCCTTCACAATGGAGCTGCTCAGAAGGCCCTCCACCCCTCCCTCAGTCCAGCCACTGCTATTACCCCTCCACCAACTCCCCCTCCCTCCCCTGCCCACCTGCCCTTCTGCCTTCTTCTCCCGTGATTGTGGCAGCAGCTGGGCGAGCTGCTCCCAAAGAAGCCTTGCTTTCCTGGGATTCCACCTCATCTCACGTTTGGGAAAATGCACTTCTGTTTGCCGTTGTGATGGTTTTATGTACTTATGGCTTCAGAGAAGCTTCCCTCAACACTCCAGACTGAAAAAAAACCCCAGTACAGCTGCAAACAGGAAGTGCGTTTTCCCAAACTCCCAGTTTGTCCGGCAAACAGGAAGTGTGGTTTCCCAAATTTCTGGTTTGTCCGTTGGGTGATTTCTTTGTCTCCGGGGCTTCAGGGAAGCTTTTCTGAAGGGTTCAGAGGGTGAAAGGGCTTTTTCCAAGGCCAAAAATCAGCTGGCAGCATGAGCACCCCTGCTGCATCTCTCAAAGTCTCGTGTGCCCTCCGATATGGCTCCGCATGCCACCTGTGGCACACGTGCTATAGGTTCACCATCACAGGCCTATTCCAACATTGGACTCTAGCTATATGTCATGTGATCAGTAAAAAAAAGTCTCCACCCGCCCCCTAAAAGAGCTGGATCTAACAAAAATTAAGACCTGTTTGACAGATTGGAGAAATATCACCTTAGAAAAATTAGGTGAAAAATTCTCAATTTTATCAAATCATAACAAAGTTTGTTGTTCATACCAAAGTAATATTTGATAGAGTCCTTGGTGCAAGTTTGTCTTTTACTGAAGGCATTTCATTTATCAACTAGGTAATTTCATCAGTGCTAGTGAGTGTGCATTTCCCCCATTTCAATACAGTAGATCCAGGATGGTAAACCTATGGCACACGTGCTAGAGGTGGCACACAGAGCCCTCTCTGTGGGCATGCATACCACTGCCACCTGCTCTTCTGGTTTCTGGCTACTTAATCTTTGCAGATGGAGGGTCAGAAAACAGCCCCCCCCCCAAAGCCCAAAATCGGGCTGTTTTTTTAACTATTTGGAGGGCTTTTTCCAGTTCATTTTCAAGCCATTTTTGGGGCATTTTGACACTGGGATCTTTTTTTGGTGGGGGACCATTTTTAGGGGATTTTTCAGGGGATTTTAAGGTGGGATTTTTGGGGGGCCATTTTCAGAGCCATTTTCAAGGATGTTTTCGGGCCATTTTTTGGGCCATTTTCAGGCATGCATAACAGACAGCTGATCTTCAGGTTTCCGGTGCTCCAGCATGCACACATGCACATACACACACATGTATTCTGGTTTGGGCACTCAACTCGGTGCTGAAAATGTTCGTCATCATTCCAGTAGATTGTCCTGCCTGTGTTGATGGAGTGTGGTTACCAACTTGGTAATTCCTTGATTAGGGTATTGTTTTTTGTTGTTATTGTTTGACTCTGGTGTAAACATTTACTTCCCTAGGTGTAGGCTACTGGAGTTAACGTGATTTCTTTCTTTTGTTTCCTTTTTTGTTTTTTATTATTTTCTTTTTTGAATGGCATGTAAATGTGGTTTATTTCCATGTCTCTGTTGATGGCTGATTTGTCTGAATGCCAAGCTTCCAGGAATTCCATTAAGTTTTTGAATTTAACTTTGTCAGTTGAAACTATGGTTGTGTTTATCCATGTGTTGTGAAATTAAGCTATTTTTAGTATTTTCTAGCAGCTGTTTTTTATTCAGGAGTTTTGCTTAGTCTTCTGCATGTCTCTCCAACATAGTAGATGTTACAGTCCATTCACTAGATGATACCTGATGATACCTATTTCCCCCTTTGGGCTACTAGATTATCATATTTACTTAAGATATTTTGAAAGAGTTTTGTTGGTTTATGTGCTATGCTAATATCATGTAGTTGTAATAGTGTTTCTTGTTTCTGAGATACAAGATGGTGAATGTGAAATCAAGAAAGGATATAAATCATGTGCAGGTCAATCATAGATAATAACTTGTACCATTTATGTACAGAAAGGCAAAAAGGAAACAGTACAGATAAAGAATGCACTAATTTAATTTACTGGTAGCAGAGTTACCCCAAAGGCATAAAACAACTCTAAGTCCCTCTGACAAAGGAGACTAGAACAGTAAAGTCTCTGGACCTTAAATAGCAGTGCTTATGATCCTATGAAAATCACAACATCTGGGGACAACAGTTACAACCTGACTTTCATAGATGGTTTTTTTGAGATTTGTTATCACCTTTTTCATGTAAAATAGACAGGTTTTAGAACTACATGGTAATGGCAAGCAACCAGTTAGAAAACATGCCATTCATTGTTAGAATTGATAGAGAAGGTAATTTTAAAGATATCAATCTTTATTGATGACCTAGTGATATGCTTCAAGCAAAAAGGGGATAGCAATAGCATAAGAAAAGAAAAAGACTAAGCCATGACTTTCAGAAAAAGTAGCTAAGCAGCATAACATGAACATGTGACATACAGATACAAATTGAGACAGAAGCTTATAGAAATTATCTCCTAAATCCAAAGCACAAAATAATAGAGGTTATACTAAAGCAGTGAACACCCCCATAAAGCTTGATAGCCTGAACAGGATATATAAAAAAGAAATAGAATAAAAATTAAGGTGAGTAATTGGAAAACCATAATAAAGTGCTACAATTACTAACTATTGGAGTTTCTACCATTGTAGCAGCAATATGTATGTACAATAATGGGCAGCCAAAAATTTTACTGCCACACTGTGGGTGTGGCTTATTTTGTTGGTGTGGCTTAATGGTCATGTTACTGGGTAGGAGTGGCTTGCTCGCCATGTGACCAGGTGCGAGTGGCTTGAACGATCATCATTGTTCAAGTGAACTGTTAAGTCCTTGATTTACAATCTTACCAGTGTTGCTCGCTAGGGTGACAATTTGTTTCATGTTTCCTGTGCTCTCCTTCCTGGGTCACCTCCCCACCTCAGGCTGGGTAGCTAAGCAAATGGGTGCTGCCAGAAGCATAAATGCTGCCAGCGCCACTTCCACCCACACCTTCTGCTTGCACCTCAGCCAGGAGGGGGCCATGTGATGCTGGAGGGGAGCCAGGCAGGTGAGCGGGAAGCTCGTCTGAGGCCAGGAAGGAGGAAAGAGGAAAAAAGCTAGGAGCGCAGACACAGCAGCAGCAGCAAGGAAAAAAAGGAGAGCCGAACCGAGACCAGTTATCCAGGAAGTGATAGCCGCCGATCAGCTGGAGCTGCGCACGCATCTTCATTTTCGCTGCTGAAACTGTGTTCCATCCCATCCTGCCTGCTGCCCACCCCTGTGTATGTATATATGGTGGGATAATCTCAGTGCCACCTCTGAATGGGATGCATTATTTAAAGGCAAATTACACACCGAAGAATTGAGCTTCCAGCATCTAGGATACAATCCAATTGAATAACTTTCAATAGAAGATAATATATGTAGCTCGGTGTTGAACTGGGATTAGTTGTTTGCTGTCAGGCATTTCATTACATAACCAGGGACAATCATCAATATGAGTCAATGTGGAATGTGGGACTTGTTCCCTTTTTGTATTGGATATCTGGATACAAACTGAACTAGAGACAATTCTGCAAGGACAATTTCCATCTATTAGGAATTAATTCTGGCAGTTCAGCAACATTGTGTACTTTAGGAATGAAGGCCAATCTACCCTATTGGAACTAACCTGAATGTATAATAAATTATTTCACAAGTGAACTCTCAAAAATGAAAAGGATTTTGAGTTCTCCAAATTCCAACCAGTAGTGCAAGATTTTCTGCTGAGTGCATTTGCATTTGATGCCTTGGGAAAAAATTTAAAACGAAAGGCAGAGGATGATTTCAAAAGAAGGATATGGATAATTTTTGTTCCTATCTGCATTCAAGTAAATGGCAATGCATCTTCAGTTTATTCTTTCTAATTGTGGTAGACATTCCTTCTTGTATTGGGCTTTATTTTTTCATTTGAAAAACAGATAGTATAGTGAAACAATGACTGGAAGGATCAGGGAAAATTTAATTTTAAAGAGCTTCATAATGAACACAGTGCTTAGGAATTCAACCCTTCTATCCTGATTTATCAGTGAGCCATTATGTAGGTATCAGTGGATACAGATACAGGTCAGAGGTGGGTTTCAGCAGGTTCTGACCAGTTCTAGAAAACCAGTAGTAGATATTTTGAGTAATTTGGGGAACTGGTATGCACTACCTCTGACTGATCCCATCCTATCTATTCTCTGCCTCCCAAGGGAGAAAAAGGGGATTCCCCCGGAGTGGGGTGGGAATGGAGATTTTTTAGTATCCTTTCCCTCCTATGCTCACCAAGCCATGCCTTGCCCACCAAGCTATGCCCGCAGAACTGGTAGTAAAAAATATTGAATCCCACTACTGATACAGGGGTATAGAGAGATAGAGAGACAGAGCCATGGCTTAGAGAAGACACACAGGTAAAGAATAAAGAAAAAAAAAGATTACCTGAGTGCTGGGTATTTCTGTCTTTTAAAATGGAACACTTTGATACTTACAACTTTTTGGATTCAACTTTCTTCATATGGTTTTTGAATAGCTATAAAATGACATTTGTTCTTGTCACCCAAGAGATTTAGAAGGCAGAACAGAGGAAACAGTGAAGATAAATGCACAATCACGAACCTATTTACAGGAAAATCAATAGAACAAAATCATTACAACATAACATTGTTTATTACTTGCCATCCTGTAATTGAAAGTAATCATAATGGAAATATGACAAAGGTTCATGGCTATTAAAAATGCCAAGGCAGAAAATGCAGATAATACAATAATGAGGTTGTGCACTTATAATGTTTACAGGAAGATGAAAGGACTGAACTTTAGATCCAACCAGAACTTGTTTCAAATATCTCTGTCGACTATTAGCTAACACTTGCTAATAACTTTATTTTATCCTTTATTTCTTGTTTTATTAGTTGTACTACTAAGTTATATTTTCACAGCTCTCTAATGGCCACAAAGGATTCTAAAGGATTTTGTGCCATCACTCTGCTCAACACTTAATTCCCACAGTACCGTCCCTATGTCTAAGTATATTTACCCATGTAGTAGAGCTGTATCAGTTTTATCCCTCTCAACTGTTCCATTACCTTCTCTTATTGATATCATTATTATGATTATTATTACTTTGATATTATGATTATTATTACTTTGTTGTTTTCGATGTACACTGAGAGTGTATGCACAAGAGACAAATTTCTTGTGTGTATAATCATATTTGGCCAATAAGTTCTGTTCTGTTCTTCTAGTCTAGTCTAGTCTGACTCCCTTTTCTTTTCTCCCCCATCCAGATCTATTAATATTCCATTCCATTTGGTTTATTTAAGAACTGATAATATTCAATTACAATTATAGTTCAATTAATGTAAATGGCATTTTACTGAGGTTCACAAACAGAAAAGCAAAAGTAAACAATCTATATGTCAAGAATGGAAAATGAGACAGTGAAGACAAAAGAAAAGAGGGATAAATTAAGGGAAGGAAGGAAAGAAAGAAAAAAGAAAGAGAAGAAATGAGAAAGGCATAGGAAATTAACATAAGTAAATATACATCTATAATACTCCCATCACTATCAACTCAAATGCAAAAAACAGTCACTGAAAAAAGATATTGTATCAGACTCATGTACTTCTGGTCCCTGATATATTATTGCCTATGACAGAATTTCCATATTTTGTCATTTGAAATGTTAGAAATTGTAGATGCCATTTAATAATTATCTACAAGTATTCCATAAGTTATTAAAATCAGATTCTGTGATACTGCTGCTGGCTACCACTTTTAGAAATATTTCACATATTTCTTCGGAGAAAAAAAGTGGGTAAATATATTTTTCAACAACCTTCTTTATGATGATGAATGCAAATAATTCATTTATCTTCCCTACAGTATCTCATCACTGAATCATTCCATTTCACCTTGAAGGTGCAATAGCTTTACTGCTGATCTGGTGAGCTTTGTGTTTCTGAGATACTTAACAATTTCTTTCTTTCTTCTATCTGTTCATCTCTTACATAATATTCTTATCCTATTTTAATATATGTATATATTAACTTCATATATCATCTGTTAGCTTTTCATACAATTTGATTTCTTTTCCCAACTAAATTCTACTCTTCAAAATTGGAAAACACAGAAATGGAAAAAAACATTTCAATAGGAGCAGACTTTGGAATCATATCTGTGTGAGGGAAAGGAACAGTAGTATCTACAAAACTTTGTTCAGATTTCATTAGCAAAGATGAAAAGAAGAATATAAGCAATAGTCAACTCTTTTTAATTATATTATTCAAGTAAATCTTTCCAGTTATGAACTGGTTAATTACAACACTTGAAGGTTCATTTTGTAACTATTGTGTATTTCAAATCCACCATGTGTATCTCTATATCCATCAAGCATAGACCAAGACACATTTGCTCTCATACCAGAATGTTTTTTGCAAAATGGTCAGTTATTCATTACTGTTGCTTTTGTTATGCACATTAATCTCCCATTAATTTACTGGGTATTTTAAAACTTTCTAACCCTATAAATCCTCTTGAGATTTAATCAGGTTAGCAACCTAAGGCAATTCAAGAAACCTGCTACAAAAGCAGTATGTTTTTTCAACAATACTGCTCAGGTTTACATAAAAGTTGCTATACCATTCTGATTACAAGCAACAAAATAAAAATTCATTGTGTATGGGGGGGACACATATACACATTTCAGGAATCAAGGTTTATAGATAGTTTCAAGGGACTCTTTACAGTAAAACCATAGCTAGTAAATCATTTTCATTTCTAACGGCCACTCCACTCCATCTCAATAATAGTCAACCAGTGTGAATATTAATTTATTCCAATATTGAAATTGAATCCTAAATTTTAATTAGGTCTATCTATTTAGAATTGAACAGATAGAGCTGAATTTTATGTAATTGCTTACCTAGGGTCCAGATTGGATTCTAAAATATCAGATTTCAATCTGAAACAGCCTACCACCAGTGAACAAAATCAAGCTCAAGAAAGGGACAAAAAGTTCTAGAAGAAAGCCAAATGCAGTGTAAAATGTGGATTGGAGAGGAAGTTCTTCCTATTTTAATTAATGGGATCCATTCACTTGTTAAAATTAGACATTGTTTTGGCCAGCAAAAGCCACAACTTAGTCTCTCTCAATTTCTTGCTCTAGGCAGTGATGGTGAACCTTTTTTTCCTTGGGTGCCGAAAGAGCTTGCCTGCACGCTATCGCACATGCATGCATTTGCCCACACCCATAATTCAGTGCTTGGGAAGAGCGAAAACATCTTCCCCACCCCCCGGAGGCCCTCTGGAGGCCGGAAATGGACTGTTTCCTAACTTCTGATGGGCCCAGTAGGCTTGTGTTTCATCCTCCCCAGGCTTCAAAAGCTTCCCTGGAGCTGGGTGAGGGTATAAATGCCCTTCCCCATCCCTCAGAGGCTCTCTGGAAGCCAAAAATGGCCTCCCAGAGCCTTTGTGTGAGCCAAAAATCAGCTGGCACACATATGCATGTTGGAGCTGAGCTAGGGCAATGGCTCATGTACCAGCAGCTATGGCTCCACGTGCCACCTGTGGCACCCATGCCATCGGTTAGCCATCACTGGTCTAGGCCTAGGGAAAACAATGCAAAGGCACATTTTGTCATAAAGGTGAACCACTTTAAAAAGCCACAAAGATGTGACAATTTCATTATTCTAAATATATTTCAACTCTGACCCTCTGAGTCACACAAATTTACTATACAAAATTTTCCTGTGATCTAAAGCTGATCCTGAGAACTATCTGAAATAGATGTTCATGAAATATCTTAGGGTCAGTTAGTAAGCTAGAAAAAGCAATGTGTTTCTCGTCAACAAGAAGAGAAACGTTAGTAGAAAATCTTGATTTTATCCAAATGTCATCTCAGACAAAATCAAATGAGGAAAGGTCTATGCAAAATTTATTAATATGAAGTGTTTTTGATTAAAAGGTATATTTAGTGCTATGGACAGGTGCCAAAAAAAGGGTCTGCAATACATAGATTCCCTTTGATCTCAATTGAAATAAGAAAGGTTCCTAAGTTGTTTCCCTTTGCGTTAAAATGTACCTCTTTTTAGTCATCATTTGTCTTCAAGCAAAATTGTTACAGAGGTTTCTCTTCAGAGGAGATATCTAAGAGATTTGATAAAAAATATTTAAATATTTTTTTTAATCAGATAATTTTTCAGGAAGCAAGTGTGTTTAGAGTTTATAGATGAAAGTGTAAGAGGGCCACATAAATGTAAATTACTGTTAATCTTGATGACATACAACATTCCTTGGATAAGACTCCAACAATATTTCAGATTTTTATAGAATTTTTTTAACTTTCTGCCAAAACATTGTTATAGTTTTCTGTTTTATCAGTTAATTTAAGATTTAAGAGAAAAGAACATTGGTATGCTGTTTGCAGTAGGGGGGGGGGAAACCTCCTGGTAGGAGATTTTTCATGAACAGAATTGTTGGTTTCATCTCTTGATCACCATTGCTGCAATAGCTTTTTTTTTTAATGATGACTCAATAATCCCTAGGAAGCACTAGGGTAATGCAATGGATATTCACAATGACACTCAGCATGGGATAGAAACTCAGCAGCACAAGAAGAAAATTAACTGAGATAAAAAAGGAAGTTCAGCTGGAAACTTATTATAATAAAATACTATTACTATGAGAGGGGATAATTTCTGAAAATATAATTCAGACTCATTTTGTTAGTTTTGTAACTCATCTATTAACCAGCTTTCAGCTGTATATCAGAACAGAACACTCACAATAACAGGAAGGGAGTTTGGAGGTCTTCTAGGCTTAGGCAGGAAACCCTATACCCAATGAAGGTCTGCAAAAGATTTTACTGCCACATTTTGGACGTGGCTTTTGTGAGCATGGCTTGATGGCCATGTGAGTGCGTGGGAGTGGCTTAATCATGAGACTGGGTAGAAGTGGCTTGCCGGCCTTGTGACCAGGTGGGAGGGGCTTGATGATCATGTGATGGGGTCACATTCAAGATCTGACACAGGATGAAAGTAATTTAGCCACAATGGGAATCACCCAAACACTTTTAGAAACACAAAGCCCATATTGCACAAAACTCAAATCTTCAAAAACATAGAACCATATAAGAATATTTCCTTTTATCCACTGCTGAATGTCACTTCGCTTCTGCAGTTAAAAACCTCTTTCCGGGCAGCTTCCAAAGGCTTTTCAATTAAAGTAGTAGTCTCCAAGGTTTGCAACTTTAAGACTTGTGGACTTCAACTCCCAGAATTCCTCAGCCAGCCATGTGGCTAAGTTTGAAGACTGCTGATTTAAAGCAATAGCATTTGTTTTTCTTTTTTCCAGCCATCTCCCTGCTGGAAAGTGAGTCCTGATTTTTTTTCTTTCTAATATCTATCTCTTTCTTTCTTTCTTTCTTTCTTTCTTTCTTTCTCCCTTCCCTTTCCTTCCCTTCCCCCTTCCCTCCCTCCCTTCTCTCTTTTTTTCAGGGAACTGACAGAGGAAAAAGGCTTTAAACCTTTAAAAAAAAACCCGGAAATGATGCTGCTGGGGCGGGTGAACAGAGCCTCACAATGTCATCCTGGTTCTCCGAAACAGTCACCACAACTGCTACCTACTCACGAACTGGGCCAAACCAGGAGGATTTCACCACTGCCCGAGGGAAAAAAAGGTTCACCATCACTGCTACAGAGGAACCAGTAAGGAACCTCAGTTTAGCCTTCCTTGAGAATGTCCTGGTATTACCTGAAAACTACAGAAATTTCTTTCATTCTGGTTTAATGATTTCCACCCCACACGCACCCCTTTCCACCAGGTGGTGTGTTTTTATTTTGTTGTTTGCTACTAATTAGGGCAAAATGTTCCTTTCTATATTTCCCTTGGAAGCTTACATGCAAATGAGTTTCTTTGGTTCTGAGTGTATTATTACACTCATCATATATTGCATTCATATCAAACAACATTGATTAGAAAGAGTTTTTTTTAAATTCTCATTTGGACTTGTGTAGAGCATAAATTACCAGTTTGAGAACCAAAGCTTTTAAGTGCCTAATCAGGAACTGTTTATCTCAGCACATCTCACCTTTTCTCAAATGCTAAAAGCAGAAGAAGGAATATGAGGACAAGATGGCTGACAATAAACTAGATCTATAACTGGACTTACATTATTAGAGGAGGGGGGAAGGGAGGAAGAGATGAAACATAATTGTATGATTTAGCCTCCAGACCCATTATCATGTTTTGTTGTTTTTCTCTACCCTCTTCAGCATCTTTTTTGAATCATGGTGACCAGGACTGGATATAGTATTTTGAGTGTGATTTCACCAATGCAACATAAAGTAATACTATTATTTTCTATTATCTTGATGCTATCCTAGAACTGTGTTGGCATTTTTGATAGCTGTAGCATGCTGCTCACTCATACGTAAGTGGTGATCTACCAGGACAATTACATTCCTCTCACAGTTACCTGTGAGGTCAGGTAACTTCTATTCTAAACCTATGCACTTGTTTTTTCCTACCTAAGTGCAGGAAAATTGTACTTTTTTCACCACTTAGTAAGAGGCAACTCAGCCCAGATGTTATGTGTGAGAGAAAGAGAGTGAAGACAGTCCCTCCCTAATAGTTCATAGCCTTACGCTATAAATGCAAATAGAAGAGTACTCAGTCTGGTAATATTAGTAGCCCTCAACTTACGACCACAATTGAGCCCAACATTTATGTTGTTAAGTAAGAAATTTGTAAAATTACTTCTGTCACATGTTATGGCTTTTCTTGCTAGTGTTGTTAAGTGAACCACTTCAGTTGTTAAATTAGTACAGATGTTAAGGGAATCGGGCTTCCCCATTGACTTTGCTTGTCAGAAAGTTGCAAAGGGGATCACATGATTCTGAGACACTGCAATTTTCATAAATGCGACTCATTTGTCAAGCATCTGGATGTACAGTGATCCCCCGCTCGTTGCGAGGGTTCCGTTCCAGGACCCCCCGCAACGAGCGGGTTTTCGCGAAGTAGCGCTGCGGAAGTAAAAACACCATCTGCGCATGTGCAGATGGTGTTTTTACTCCCACAGCGCTAGCGAGGAGCCGAAGATTGGGGGCGGCGCGGCTGTTTGCCGCCGGCATGGAGGGCTTCCTAGCAGCCCCCCAAACCCGGGTTGGGGGTCCGGGGGGCGCTGGCTCTCGGCGCTTTCGAGCTGAGTCCGGGAGCGAATTCGCTCCCGGACTCAGCTCAAAAGCGCCGATAGCAAGCGGCAAGGAACGGCTTGTCCACGCCGTTCATTCTCGCCGCTTTCGAGCTGAGTCCGGGAGCGAATTCGCTCCCGGACTCAGCTCGAAAGCGCCGAGAACCAGCGTGGACAAGCCGTTCCTTGCCGCTTGCTATCGGCGCTTTTGAGCTGAGTCCGGGAGCGAATTCGCTCCCGGACTCAGCTCGAAAGCGCCGATAGCAAGCGGCAAGGAACGGCTTGTCCACGCCGTTCATTCTCGCCGCTTTCGAGCTGAGTCCGGGAGCGAATTCGCTCCCGGACTCAGCTCGAAAGCGCCGAGAACCAGCGTGGACAAGCCGTTCCTTGCCGCTTGCTATCGGCGCTTTCGAGCTGAGTCCGGGAGTGAATTCGCTCCCGGACTCAGCTCGAAAGCGCCGATAGCAAGCGGCAAGGAACGGCTTGTCCACGCTGGTTCTCGGCGCTTTCGAGCTGAGTCCGGGAGCGAATTCGCTCCCGGACTCAGCTCGAAAGCGCCGAGAATGAACGGCGTGGGCGGGCGAAGGGCGGGCGGCAGCGAGGAGTTTGCGTGGGCGGTGGGGAAACTCCTCGCTGACGCCAGCAAGAGGGGGAAGACTCAGGGAAGCCGCCCAGCAGCTGATCTCCCGGTTGCCATCTACGCATGCGTGCCCATAGAAAAAACGGGCACGCATGCGTAGATGGTATTTTGACTTCCGGGTTGAAAAATAGCGAAGTACCCTGTTCGCAATGGTTGGGGACGCAATAAACGGGGGATCACTGTACTGGTTTTTTTGGAGTATAAGATACACCTTTTTATCCCCCAAAAGAAGGTGAAAACTTGGGTGAAGCTCCCCCCTGCCCCACCACCTCTGCCTCCCATCAATTTACCTCCTTGCAGCAAACAGAACACAGCCTGTTAAGCCATGCAACTGATTATCAGCTTCCTGACACTCAGCTGATTGAAGCTGCAGGCAAGCCACATGGTGAAACTGAAAGTGAAACTAAAGCTGTAAGGAGGCAAATTGCTGGGAGGTAGAGGCAGGGGCAGAATTTTATTTTCTTGTGCTAATCAGACTGCTGAAACTGGATGCAAGGAGGTGAGTCTATAACTATAGATGTCTGTAGAATGTTCAAATTATTAGACTTATTTTTTAAAGACTGCTTTATTATTGTTCTAGACAATTGAAATGAAGAAGCTTTTTAAAATAAATGCTTGATCTCAAGAAGCCCAGTGCTGTTGAATCTTCTTTTAAATAGCACAGAATAGTGTATACTTCCAGAAAGCCACATCAATTTTAACAGCATCTGTACAAGTATAGTCTAAAATGTAACAGTGTTCTGTTTTAGTATTAAGAAAAGGTAGCTGAGTCAAACCCTGACTTAATCATGTTTGGAGTACATCTATTGAAATAATTGGGAGGAGTTAGTATGACTACATTTCAGAAAACTTTCTGGTGTTAATATACTGCCATGTTGTACATTTCTCCAATTCTTTGGTAAGGCACACATGCAGAAAGATACACAGCAAACAGTGTATATCATCTATGCTGTTTGCTGTTTTCTGCAAGGAGGCAAATTGCTGGGAGGTAGGCAGATTTCTCCCCCCTTGTTTTCCTCCCAAAAACTAAGGTGTGACTTATACTCTGGTGTGTGTTACATGCCAAAAATATAGTAAATCACATGAGCATGCAGATGTTGCAATGGTCATAAGTGTGAAAAGTGATCATGAGTCATTTTTTCAGTGGTGTTGTAACTATGAACAGTCACTAAGCAAACTAATATACCGTATGTCAAAGGAAACCTGGGCTTGTACTATGAAAGCTTGGATTTGGGGGAAAATAAATCTTTATTGCCCCTTTTAAAATTGGTCTTAGATTTCAATTTTGAATAAGGCAAAAAGGAAATACAGTGGCACCTCATCTTACGAACGCCTCTTCTAACAAACTTTTCAAGATACGAACCTGGTGTTTAAGATTTTTTTGCCTCTTCTTCCGAACTATTTTCACCTTACGAACCCAAGCCGCTGCTGCTGGGATGAATGGGTTTCTTTTTTCCCCTTTTTTGAAGAAAGAAAAGGGAGGGGCCGCTTGGAGGGGGAAATGACTGCATTTAAATAACTAGGAGAACAGCGTGTTTGCAGAGGCACTGAAAGGGTGTCTTTTGAAGAAAGAAAAGGGAGGGGCGCCCCCCTTGCCTTTCTTCCTTCCCACTCACCCTTTAGCCTAGCCTTGCTTCTTCCGCCCACCCCCTTTAGCTGCTCCTCCCTGCCCTCTGTTCGCCTCCCTTCTAAAGTTTGGGATTTTCCTGAAGGATTTGCACGCATTATTTGCTTTTACATTGATTCCTATGGGAAACATTGTTTCATCTTATGAACTTTTCACCTTATGAACCTCCTCCTGGAACCAATTAAGTTCGTATCATGAGGTACCACTGTATTATTAATAATATTGGCAGTAATTGCATAGAATATATTTATATGAATATAATAATAATTGCATGTGAATTTAACATAAAAATACTGTTAGTTTTTGCCATAGTCCAATCCTCTTTCTGGAACTTGGTGTCTAATATGCTATCAAAAGCCGAAATAAGTTACTTTTAGCCAAAACAAAGTCATACACCTATTTGCTTTAGCTGGAAGTTAACAATAAAACAATTGAAACCTTAAAATAAAGAAAATCACAAAACAGTATGATATGCTTTTGTCTCCCTGTCTTGAACTTTGGAGTTCTCAGGAAATGATCAGACAGTCAGCACATAAAAGGTCTCTTTCTTTTATTTGTAACAGAGATAGTTGCAAGTTTCTTAATTTAGTTTTCAAGTGAAGTATTCAATTAAAGCAGTTAAACAAGGATTTTTCCTTTCTTCATTATCTTCCTTCTTTGGCTCTAACAGAATAGAAATGTAGCAGTGATTTATTGTTACTTGCCGCCAGTATTTCTCAGTTAACCCTTCTGTGCTTGACATGAGGTTATTTTAAACTTGGGGCTATCTGTGTGCATAGCTTTGTTTACAACTTCCCTTTCATTTAGCCTTAAGCAAAGTTGTTAATTTAACATGGCTGGCCACTTTTCCACCTGCCAGGATGTTGTAGTCTCTAGTCTAAATCTTTCTTGAAACATGATACCATGAAATATGTTATTTGGTTATTCTGCATAGAATTCTACAATATCACAATCAGTAATGTTCTAAAACAGTTTGCACACTCGCTCGCACATGCAATGCTTTTGTGCATGTGCAGAAGTGTCCTGGGCAGGTGGGCGGAGCCTCCCACTGCCAACACTACAGGTTCTTAGAATTGGGTCGAACTGGGAGCAACCCACTGCTGGTCCTGCTCTATCAATCTCTTGGTGAATCATGGAGAACTCCAAAATGCTTCAGTTCTGGGTCAGTCTGGAACATATCAGAAGTTTTGGGTCTGATTTAGAACATTCTCAGCAAGTCCAAGCTTGCTTAGTTCAGCATAGCTGTTGTGGTTAGCTCTGGCCCAGCTCCTGCCCCAAGGACTGTGGATGTGGGGGAGACATCCACATGCTGCAGGCCTGTTTTGCCCCAGGTGGAATCTCTGACCAAGAAGACATGAGTGACAGGGAAGAGGAGAGTGTGGCAGACAGCTCAGAAGGAGATCAATTATCTAGCTCCTCCTTGGATTCAGAACAAGAGTTAATGATACAGCCACGCATGCGGAGAGCGATGCATAGGCAACAACAACTGAGAGATTATTATCAAAGAAAATGAGGCCACCTGTGGTTGGGTGGGACTGTGGTAATTAGTGATGTTGCTATAAATAGCAGCCTGTGGGTTTGGCCATTGTGGAGGATTATCTGACCATTGTGTTTTGTGACTGCTTTACTGACTTTGACCTTTTGTGTGCTGATTTTCCCCCGCTTTGAAACTAAACCAGAGCAAAGTGTGTTTCACTTTGTGAAAGAAGAAGGACTGTGAATTGCCTCACAGCTGCAAGATAAGTATCACAGAACTGATAAGGGACTTGTACAAATTACCAGTTTGTTTGGAGACAAGTGCTCTTTGCTATACCAAAAGAGGGCTTAGTTTAAGTGAATTTTCATTATAAAGAACATTGTTTTGAATTTTCAGATGTTTGTGTGTCTGAAATTTGTACCTGTGAATTTTTGGGAGGAGTCGACCAGAGAGCCCGACAGAACAATAGCTCAAGAAGCCATTTTTCTCTTTGCTTTTCAGTCAGATTAGTTTATACAGTACTAAATTCTGTCCCTCTCTTCATGAGATATGCTATATAAAAGTATAAAACCTTTCATTCTTTCTCAGATAGCTAATCAGAATGAAAATGGAGTGTTTGCTCAGGTGGTCAGTTTTTCCAATTTCCTCCTATTTGAGCTAGCAGACTGGACATACTGTAAATAATGCAGTGTTGATTGATGGAGACTAGAAGGCAGGTCTTTTGTGAAGCTTTTTCAAGTCCCTGCTTTGTAGAATATTCTCTCCTCAGACAGTAGATTGGCCCTCCTGGCTTTTCCCAAGGATAGAACCTTGGTGGTGCAGTGGTTTAGAATGCAGTACTGCAGGCTACTTCTATTGACTGCCAGCTGCCTGCAATTTGATAGTTTGAATCTCACCAGGTTCAAGGTTGACTCTATATTCTATCCTCCCAAGGTCTGTAAAATGAGGACCCAAATGTTTGGGGGCAATATGCTGATTCTGTAAACCACTTAGAGAGGGCTGTAAAGCAGTGATGGGTTGCTCCCGGTTCAGACCGGTTCTTAGAACTGGTAGTTCCAAGGGTGGCAGACTCCGGCCATCCTCCTGGGATGCTTCTGTGCATGTGCAGAAGTGTTGTGCGTGTGCAGAAGCATTGCATTTGTTTGTAAGCATGTACATGGTTGAACCGATAATAAAGGGTTTTAGAATCCACCACTGCTATAAAGCACTTTTAAATAGCTATTGCTATTTAAAAACTAAACTGGGATTATACAGTAAATATGCTAAAGATCCAGACTCATAGCTTTTTTGTTAGCTGATTAAAAATCTTGGTTGCTGAATATACTGTATTTATACATTAATTGTCTCCTTGACAAATGAAATAGCCCATCTTTTCACCCATCAAAATTATGAAATAGGCATATCACTGCTCTTGTTCAGATGATGCTGTGCTATATTCTCAAATACAGAGCAACCTGAAATGGGTTTCCATATACTAGTTGAGCACTGCCAAAAGAATGTTCAGAAATTAATTTCAGTAAAGCCATTGTAATGTTTTTGCACAATGTCTTAAAATGCATGTCTGATGAATAAATAACCATCTAATAAAGTAATTCAAGGCCTTTACATATCTGATTATTGTCTTTCAAGCTATGGATAATCATAAATCTCATGCCAACTATATTAATTTAAATGCACAAAAAACAGTGTTGGCTTTACAAACCTTTTATTTACCAATACTATATTCTTCTCAGCATACAGCCACAATAATTAAAGTCTTCTCATCTAAGATTGAAACACAGTTCCTTTTTTGAGCTCAGATGTGCTCAGGTGTGCTTGATCTCAAATTTTTAAGAACCATCTTTCAAGCACCTAACTGTGTTTCAAACATTGTCCTTCACCATGAAGCTGCCCTGTTTAAAACTGAAATGTCTGCTTGAATTTTCACCTTCTCCTACTGGCTTCAGTTCTCATTTTTTCTAGTCAGTGTGGCCCCTATAACTCTGACTGTTAGCTTCCAGTGTTCCCAAAGCCAGCCAATATATGCCAAATTGCAACTTTATGGTTTTTCATGGCCAGCTGTCACTTTGAAAGGCTATGAATGAGTACTAGCTGTTCTGAAACAGTGGGCCATTGATTTAGAATGACAAACAGACTTTCCAGCTTGGTCCAGAAACACCTCTTGAGCCACTTTGCACATCTTCTCTAACAAGCGACATATCTTATGATCCCAACATTCAGAAGGGTTTTTATCATTAGTCAGATTTTATGCCCTCTCAACAACTGTTACTGAAGGAATATATCAAAAAATCCGCTTTGAACAGAGACTGTGTCCATGTAGTAGAGGAATAATTGAATCAATGGAATATGTTATTCTGTATTGTCCTCTCGATTCAGGTGTTCACCAGAAATTTTTATGTCAACTATTTAATACATATCCTTGCCATCACTGTTCCCCGTAAGCTGCGTGCGTGCGGGTCACGTGTGCCCCCAAATACCCCCCGTGCACCCTTTTCCATGGGTGCCCACTCCCCATCCCCCTGCCAGCCCGCGGGGGGGGGGGGCGGGGAGGTGCGGCAGTAGGAGGAAAGGGAGCCACGGCCTCCCCTGCCTCCCCACGGTGCCTTCGGCCAAACGCGCCCCTGGCTTCTCGGCCCTGCCTCCCGCCCACCCAATCAGCCCCCTCTCCTCCTCCGCCACCTCCTGCCTTGGCGCGTGACTTCTCCTGCGGCAGTGGTGGCTGCGAGACAAAAGCGCTGCCAGCCAGGGGGCTGTGAGAGAGGGCTTTCTCCGTGGGTTTTGGGAATGCCCACCCCGCCCCACTTGCAGCCCCTTCGCTGGGAGCGCTTTCATCCCATACTTCCAGCAAGAGAGAGAGAGATGAAAGGGGGGAGAGAGAGATAGCAAGAGAGAGAAGAGAAAGAAAGCAAGAGAAATAGAAAGAAAGAGTGAGAGAAAAAGAAAGCAATAGAGAGAGAGAAAGAGAGAAAGAGAGAGAGAGAGCAAGAGGGGGAGAGAGAAAGAGAGAGAAATGACTCTTGATTTAAAGCATATGGTAAAAAGCACCCAAATAATAACAGAGAAAAAAAACCCCAGCCGTTTGTGTGTGTGTGTGTGTGTGTGAACTCTTGAACCATTTCCAATAGCTCACCTCTAATTGGAAATGGTTCAAGAGTGTTCACACACACACACACACACACACACACACAAGGGGGGAGGAGACAGGGATGGAAAAAGAGAAGATAATAATAGTAATAGATTTTGGTTTTGTTTTATTATTAATTTCTTTTAATAAAAAAAGAAGGGAATTTTTTTCTTATTTATTTATTTATTTATTTAATTTAATTTAATTTAATTTAATTTAATTTAATTTAATTTAATTTAATTTAATTTAATTTAATTTAATTTAATTTAATTTAATTTATTTATTTATTTATTTATTTATTTTTCTATGCTGCCCAGTTCCAAAGGGACTGTCGCTCAGACACTATACTTTTCCGCCCACACTGGAAAAAAAATTAGAGGGAACATTGCTTGCCATTCCAATTGATTTTATCTTAAGATGTTATTATTGGTTCAATCTGATTTATTTTTTTGACCACAGCCAAGTGTTATTCTATAGCCTGAACAGCAGACAGTAGTATTAACTCTAATCATATTTAGATATTTTAGAATAACTATATTTTTTAAATCTTACTTAATTGTGACTATTGTGTATTATTTGCTGGTCTGTGACTGAATAATGATTGGTTTGATTTCATTTATTTGGATGTATTTATTATTTAAATTGTTATTGGTTTTTAAGAATTGCAAACGGTTCACATTCACTGGTTGAGATGGGCATCTATATTGATTTGATCAATTTAATTTATCAAATAAATAACAAATAAAATGGCATACAATGAGAGTGATTAACACCCGATCTGTCTTGGAAAAAAATGTAGAAAATATCAAAGAGAACTGAAGGATATCTCAAACAATTGCAAACAAGTTTTTCATATTTAAAAGATTCAGTGTTTCACACACAATTGCCTCATTACTGAGGAAACCTAGCTACTTAAAGATGTCCACTTGACATCCTTATCACGTACCTAGGGCTGCTAGGATGGAAGTTTGTATGTGTGGCTTCAGTGGCATATATGACACACTGCAATGATGTCAAAATAGCAACATGTGTGCAATGTTGTACTTGCTTTATAACCTTTAAACAAGTAAGTTGTATCACTTGCATGAAAAATCACACAATGTCAACATCATTTTCATCCCTGGAACTGAATTTTTCACCTCTTGAAAGAAGTGACCCAAGTGCTGCTGTATGAAAGGGCAGGCTTCTGTCATTTGCTCTAGCTCTTGATGACTAAGCAATTCGAAAGTAGACAGCTAGGCATCATTTCAATAAGTACATTAATGGGGACATAAAGGGAACTCCCAACTGAAAGTCCCCTGGCCATGGTGATGTCACTGGCTAATCCTTTCAACAGGAAGCACCTGGTTTTTGCCAACATAAATGCAACCCATTCCAGTCTGCCTATGAGTATTTCTCATTCTCCACAGAGAGAAAAGCTATTACTGATGCTTTTGTAAAATTACATTTAAGCTTTTCAATGTGCATTTTTATTTGTGAGGTAATTCAGCTGACTTATCTAAAGGAATTGCAATCAATAAGTAGGATTAAAAGCTACTTAGTGATTGTGTCCTCTTTATTTTACAGATATTCGGCTTTACTTTTTCATGTGAATATTGTAAATATTTTGTTCAAAATCTTCATTTTGAACCAAGACTTGGACCTAGTCCCTTTCCTTTTCATATGGTGCAAAACAGAATCCACCTCTATAATCTTGAAAACTGACTGAGTAGGCTATAGTCAATGTAACATGGCTATATGAAACGTGAATACCAACCCAAACAAAATGTATGTCAATGGTTTTTCCCCCAGACATTTAGCTTCTGTTAATGAAGTATACTTAAGTCAAATTGGCAGAAATAAAGTGGATGGCAAGTTTCTGTCAACCAGCCCTTACAATCTTTCAATGTCATAGAATCTTATTGTTTTCTGTTTGGAGTCTCCTTTGACATGAAAGACAACAGCCTAGTCACATATTGCATGCTAATTTTAGGAGACATTGGCTAAAGCATAAGATTCTTCTCCACCCCAGAACAATGAGGCGCAATCCATGAAGATCCATAATTGAATCTGTCAACAAATGTTGGCATTCCTTTCTGGCTGTGATTCATTGCTTATCAAATAATCACTTCTTGTAATGGGGGCCAGAGTGTAAACATGCTCTTTGCTAATTTTCCAATCCATGAACTTCTGATTCTTAAGCAGAAAGAACAGGAAATACTTATGTGCACTGTGATGGCATACTTTGATTCCAATTAAATTTTTAATGAAACTAAAGCCAAACCCAACTGTGACTAGTGGCACAGTTTTTGATTCAGCTGTGCCCTTTATATAGCACCTCATTTGGTTTAATTTCTGTGACCAGGCTGGGAGCTGACAGGCTACTGCCACATTTAAGAGGATGAGACTTTGGAACAGATTGACTTTTCAGGGTTCTTCCTACAGTTTTCAGGAGTAGTTGTCAGAGTGACAATTTAAATCAACTCAGATTTTCAGAATTCTTTTCTCCTTGCCTCTTGTGTGCCCTCTCCTTCTCTCTCGTGTCTAAGTGTCCCAGGAGAACAAAGAAAACAAAATGAGCACATACCATACTCGCTGAGGATGCTTGCAGCTGAGAGAAATTGGCTAAAACTAGATTTTGAGCAACTGCCAACTCCAGAAAATTAAAAATAGTGTTGGAGTCAGTTGCACCAAAGCTGTCAATGAGAAACTGGTGGTTTCTTTTTTTAAAAAAATGTAGTATCTGAGATTTGCTAAACGTGTGAATAGGGTTTAATGCCTTAAAGATGACATTGTAAATCTGGAAACTATTTCCAGTTGCATTTCTGCTGACAATTTAATGCAAACTTTAATGTTACAGAATCTTCGGTAATGTATGGATTGCATAAAAGGATTCTTTTATGGTAAGTTTTAAAAGGTTTTCTTAGTAGAAGAAAGGTTGAAGGCCTCAATTCTGAGTTTCTTGCTAATTTATTTCATTGACACCATTTCACCCTGATCTTTAGCCAGAATGACTCCTCTTGAATTTATATACATATTAAAGATGTGAGTTCCTGCTCCGAGTGTCATACCCAAATAACGGGGTGCAGAAAAAAATATGAAGGAAACAAATGGGAAACTGCCATTTCACTGTAGTTTATCAAACTAGATAATCACATTTTAGGGCAGTTTTTTTTTTAAAGGTATATTCACACATTTACATATATTTCTAAGATACTGACGGTGAAAATGATACAACTGAATTGAAACAAATCTTCTCTATTCCCTGACATCAAGTTACACGTACAATTTTATCAATAGGACTCAAAATTAAACCGAGTTCAGATTTCTCTATTTACTCTGGAGAGATGCAAAAATAAGGAGGCATATCAGAAGATTGAAGACAGGACAATGCTGTGTCCCTATTACTAAACTCGAGTATTTTGATGGGATATCACTGGAAGATGACATACTTTTTTATTAAAAAAGAATAGTGACCCATGATGCATCTCAAAAGATATTTCCTTAAGGCAGGGGTGTCAAACTCACGCCACAGTGTTGACATATCGGGACTATCCCCCCCTTTGCTAAACCAGGCATGAGTGTGACCAGCATGTGATGCATCCGGATCATGGGACACGAGTTTGAAAGCCCTGCTTTAAGGGAACATTTCATTCTTGCATTCTGAAAGTAATTGCTGGATAGGCAAGGAGGAAAATAATATTAAAAACTGCAAGACTAATCCCAGATTTAAACTCATCTCTGTCTCCTTCTTTTGTCAATATTAAGTTTCTTTTAATGCAGGCATCACTGAATTACTTTTCCTTTTCCTTTGCTTTTCCTTTTCCTCCTAAAGTTATTTTAAGTCTTGCTAAGAATTGAAGACAGTCTTGAGCGTGAGATGTTTCAGGTGTCTTTGTGATATAAAATGTTGAATGAGCGATAAACACCAGCAGAGAATGACTACTGTCTATAGCAGGTGAGGCAGAGGGGATGTGACCCATTGCTCAGAGTGAATCAGTGGGAAGTATCAGCCAAGGCAAAGAGTCAGCAGAGAATCACCCAAGGGAGGAATGCCCATGGAGAAGAAGGGGCAGCCAAGGGTATAGGAAGAACTGTCCCATTCAACTTGATTTATACCCCATTGTTTAGTTTAGGGAGTCAGTTGTTATCAAGAATGTCTTTGCTTTAGCATAAAACTTGATTTCCCTGAACCTTTTGAAAGAGGATGATAGATGGAAATGTATTTTTCTGTAAGCTCCTGGAGTACAGCAATAATAAATCAACTGAACATGCATTAAGAGGAGCTTCCTCCTGATTCTGAATCAATTTCTTGCTTCAAAACCTCTACAATATGCCCTTATTTATTTTTGTTTCTTCATTAATGCTCTGTGAATCCTTTGGATATAGAAATAGATACAGGAACTTTTTTGAAATATAGGGAATGCCAAATATGTTATAAGTGGGTTTAGAAATGTTTTGAATATCTATTACTCTTTCAACACATAAGAGATTATTGATAACAATTATTTGCTTGTTGTTTGCTGGAAAAATCAGTGGAAGTAAATATGAGGATTTCTGCTAAAGGAATTTATAAGGAACTAAAAAAAATAGTCTTGATATGACTCGTAAACTTTCTTAATTGAACCCATACAGCTCTAAATTGCTCCCATGGGTCCTAGAAGTATTTGGAAGAATTTTGTTAAAGAAAGAAAGAAAAAAGAAAGAAAGAAAGAAAGAAAGGATGGAGGGAGGGAGAGCACAGCTAATTATACTCATTCAAATTTTCAGGTGTAAGGAACTGCATCTCTAGAAATATATGCTCTGGAAAAAAGGTATGATTTGTACCAAAATCAAACTATTTCCCATTAAATTGCATATTTAAACTGGCAACAGGTTTCTAATATGGTATCTTTAAAAAAAAAAGATGTATGGTTTTCAGACTGGACATTCTTCCATGGCCTTTCCATATATTACGAGGGTTCTTGCATGCAATCAGTCAAGCGATCCATCTTGGTGCCATTTTCTGCTCTTAATGTACCCTTGAAGTTTTTCATTTAACATATTTGATAATAAACGTGGAGATCTTTTGCCTATAAAACATATTCAGAATCATTATGGTTGATGATGAGGGTCTTTTTTTTACCTGCATATATTTAATAAAGAAACAAAAAATGTTCTCCACTCAGGTTTTAACTTGGCTGACTTTCTGACCTAAGGTTCATTTCTTGAAGACATCAAGAAAAAATGAAGACATCCTGAAGGACCTTGGAGGTCTTCTAGTCCAACCCCCTGTTTAGGCAGGAAACCCTACACCACTTCAATGACAAACAATTATCCAATCTCTTCTTAAAAACTTCCAATGTTGGAGCATTTTCTAATGGAGATGGAGATCTTTTAATGCACTTTTATAATTTTTCTATAATTGTAAAATATACTTGGACAAAACAGTGTATCCACTGTTCTTCTTGTCTGCATCTAATGGAAATGTTTAAAAAACAGTAAGAGTTACAAAGGTTTTAATCAAATGACCACTTTATTAGACAACTCCCCACTTTTTTGGTTTCACAAGGCCCTTTAGAAGAATTGAATTTAGTGGATTATATTTCAAATTAATCTGGCATTATTTTGGCATTGGTTCTATTCCTGCTCCTATACTTAACTGAGTTTCCAATAAGAGGAGAAATACTTCATCATATCTCTCCCCCCCCCTGGCAACTTTGGGAAGACATCCTAATTGTATAAGAATTCTTCTATTATCAGTCACAGCTTTATAGAGTAATGTTTAGTTCAGTGGAGGTTTTTTTAATCAATTCTTTTTACACATTAAGATTTTGAATAACCAGGGTTTTTTGTTTTTTTGTTTTTTTTTGCTATTAAAACTCTACATGAACTACCAGCCCTTTCACAAGCAGATCCCCAGCCCAAATAAGTTCTAAAGTCTTGAGAAACATATGGGAACCCCTGCGTTCTTCTCATCCATTAATTATTATGTAAAAAAATACAAATGCAAATCCTTTCTGCTCAGAATTGGACGAAATAGGGAGGATAACTGGAATAATATATGCTGAGGAAGCATTCCCTAGGTAGGTATTAGAGCAACACACATTTAAAATCAGTTTTTTAAATTCTACCTTTTTTTCTTTTCATCAGCACAAGATGACATTTATAGGGAATCAAGGTCACTCTTAAAGTGTGAAATATGATAAATTCGAGAGAATTAGATGGCAACGTCTCTTAACTATCTATCTTTCAGTTGTGGTTGCATTAAAAATTCAAAACCTTTTTATTTTCAGTCAGAATAAGATGGTATTTCATCAAAGATGCAACCATGAGCAGGATTTATGGAATGAGTTATATTTGTGGGAAAGTTGTACCCAAATAAGTTAAAGATTTTTGTACACAAGAAAGACAATGAACCTAAAATAATCATGCTGCTGGTTTTACTTTATTCCTTAGCAAAAGTCACTGTCAGGGTTTCAAATAACACCCCCAACACAATAAGACTTCAAAGCTTAAGTTTCCTCAAAGTTCCATTTTATTAGAGATGCCATATTGGCACATTTGGGAAAACCCCAATCTGACCAGGTTTCCACACTGAAAAGAAAGTTCAAGTCCCTGCCCAGCACCTACATGTCCATCACATGACCCAATCAGGCACCATCCAAAACTGGAGATGCCTCCCAGTCTCCTCATGGCAGCTTCAGGGCAGATCGGCCTTGTCTTTTCTGAAAAGAATGTTATTTTGACTGTATATCACCCACACTCCATACAATTCCTACTCCCATTTTCCTACAGTAGAAAATGTGGCAGTCCCAGGGGTGGGCTGCTGCCTGGATGGTGGGGTAGCAAAAATGGAGCTACACCCCAGAACACCTGATTTGCATTGAAAGATGTTGAAAGAAAATGCAGGGTGTCCTGCATAAGCCACGCCCACAGTGTGGTAATAAAAAAATTGGTAGCCCTTCACTGGGCAGGCCTGAAGGCTCAAAAGTAAAAGATGGCTTCCAGATCTGACAGTCACTCTGAGAAAGGCAAGAAGTAACCTTCTGGGACTTCTTAATGTGAAATACCAGTGAAGTACTAGAAATCCTGGGTCTGGACTCTCATCTCTAACCTTCACCATGGTGCCAGTCGATGATGTATAGACCACTGGCACTTCTTGTTATCTTCCACTGGCTTCCTGCCACACGATAGTAACACCAACTTCCCCCACAAACATTCCCCATGAGAGCTATATGCCTTGTAACCTTTCTTTCCAGATATCCCTTATACTTCCTTCAATAATGTACATTATTTTTTCCTACTGTTACATTATTACCAATCTGGCCAAGTCATTATTAGATACAGTATCTGGGATATTTTTCAAGTGTTATTATTATATAGACACAAGAACAGTTTTTCCCGAATGCCATTACTCTGCTAAACAAATACCTCCTGCATCACTGTTACACTATTTACTAAAGCTGGATTAGTCTTCTTATTGTTCCTATCACCCATCTTCTCCCACTTATAACTGTATGACTGTAACTTGTTGCTTGTATCCTTACATTTTATATCAATATTGTTTCCTAATAGCTTATTTGTACCCTATGATCATCATTAAGTGTTGTACCTTATGATTCTTGATGAATGTATCTTGTCTTTTTATATACATTGAAAGCATATGCACCAAAGACAAATTCCTTGTGTCCAATCATGCTTGGCCAATAAAGAATTCTATTCTATTCTATTCTAATTCTATTTTCTTTGCTATGATAAGTGTCATATGCAATGCCAAACACTCTTTTTTTTACATGCTCAATTTATTTAACATAATCCTTTTAGGAGGAGGGACCAAGCTAGATGTGAGAACTCTCATGATACTAACTATAAGGTATTTTTTTTCAAAAAAACAGTCAGCTTGGAGAAGGCAATTGGGAGTGATATAAGCTGATCAAAGGATAACAGTTTCTTTGTGACTAAATGGTGGAGAAGATTTTGTTTATTTAAATTTGTAGTTGCTGCAAATATTGATACTTTGGAGAAATCCATGACTTGTAGGCAGATTGTGACAGCATAGTCATACCTTTAGTCTACATCTATATTACCTGTCAGTATGAATTGGTTAAAATATTAAGCATTATTACTGATCATTTTAGTACTTAAGTGTGGTTCAGTAAACTAAATATTTAAGGGAACAAATGAACTTGAATATGCAATAGAGAAGGGACCACTTAATTTTATTGATTGCATGGTTAATGTACTGCTCCAAATGCTATGCTTCAATTCATTACCCATAAATCTACAATGTAACTTGTCCACAATAAAATATATAATTACCAAACAATGAGTGGCTTGAATCAAGGGTACACTAACAGTATGAGACATGGTCAATTCATCATTCTTAGAGGTGCGTAGCTGGAAACCTTTGCAGGTCAACTTAAAGCAAAACTTTAAAACTAGGATATGCAAAATACTTGGACAACTATATAAGCCATTGGATTTGCATCACACATGTTTTCTCATTTGTTCTCTTGCTGCTAGCTCCAGATGCCTCCCCCCACATTTTTTCTCTAGATTGCATCAGTATGAACTCATGCTCACCTCTTAGAATTATTGTATCACTTAATTTAAAAATCGTTTAATGGGGAAACAGCTGACCCATACAAGCTACAACTGAACATACCTTGATGAATGAATAAATCAATGAGCATGGAAAATTGAATCAATTCTAATATGGCAAGGGAATCAATTGCTATTTTATTAAGAGAAATTAAAATGATGCTTAATTACTTGAAAGATTAGATGGCATTGTAAGCAGATCAATTAATTAAGCATGTGTTCAAAATCTGATACTATCAGAATTTGCTGAGTCCCTAAATATTACCCTAGGGTTTATTTATCAAATAGTTATAAGCACAAGACAAAACAACATAGTTTCAAAACTAGAACATGTTATCTCAAAGGTACTTTTGGAAGGAATTTGGCTGACTGCAGATTAAATACAGAAAGCCAGAGTTATATAAAGAATCAGTACAGAATTGGAATAGAATATAACAGATCAAATGCCTGAAAGAATTTGTATGTCACTATTGTGCCTCTAAATGAAGTGTTTTACCAATCAATATACAGTAATCCTAAATTTGATCCTAGTCCAAACACTTGCAGTTTATGGTCAGCTCTATTTTTCAAGTAACTGGAAATCCACCCTTCCGATTTATAAAGTTCCCCTACCCCCTTGTGCTTTACACTATAAGGGAAGCATTTGGTCATAATGTCATGGCCTTTATGAATATCCAATATCTGCCATAAAAACATGTTGATACAAAAAGCCTTTTTGGAAACCCAAAGCAGTTTGCATTATACTGTATTTGCATCTCACTATGCTATATTCAGTTGTTACATTTATATTGTAACTGTACTATGTTGGGCTGTTACATTTAAGAAGAATATGGGTTATTTAATAGGCCAATGTTTCCTACCTTAGGTTTTTTTTCCCCTACACAGAACACTGCCTGCCAATCACAAACAGTTAATATTGGATCCAATAGAACTATAAAATTCAGTTGAAATGTCAAACAATATAAATGTAGTACAGTACTCCTCATAGATACACTAGCAAGCAGCTAAATGTTTGTTTGTTTTTAAGAAGTTCCTTTGAGCAGATTAAGTTTCAATAAGTCTCCTGGAAAAACTCTTGCTTGAAATTTTCACTTCAATGAAATAAAACAATTTGGACGTTTAGAAAAGTTAACTTCAGTAATAATGTGAGCTAAGCATGTTCATTGCTCATTCAATACTAGTAATCTGTTATGCCTAAGGATTGCACTTTTTCTCCTTTATACAATGAATGGTGGACAAAATTTAGGGTTGCTCAGTATGGTATTTGAGAGTGAAGTGGATGTGTTACTGAACATATAAGGTTCAAGGTCACTTGGGTTCAATGTAGAAGTTATTTCTGGCTGAATAAGGCAGAAAAATCCAACCACAATAATCAATTATTTCAATAAAGGTAATGAGTTCACAATTTACTTTCTCAATGAAATTAATTGAATGTTCAAAATTCCAACAAAAATAATAAATGAGATATTAACAACAGGGCTGCCATAGAAGGAGTATTGTTTCAGGCTGTTTTCAGATGGTTTGCTGTCAGTTTATTTTTATCTGGTCTTTTCAGCTTCAAGACACCACACATTCTCCATTTCTATCTTCTCTTTCCCATCTTCCAAGAAACATACAATTGCAGGAGTCGAGTCTCCTCTTTAAAAATGGAAATTCATACATTCTCCCTCAGTTTCTATTCATGGGCAATATGGAGGGGAAAATTTTCTATTTTTATTTCTAATTTCTTCCTGCTGGGGGATATCAGGAAGAGGAATTCTTATTTCCCTTTTGGCAGAATCCAGAGCGTTTCATACTAACCATAAACCATGACAATGGGAAGAATTTCCAACCCTCAGTCATTTTGATTGATGTTATTTTGATACAAATTTTTCTGCAGAATAGCTTTCCTTGATTGTTTACTGTTTGTTTTAAAAGAAATAATGGCAGAAGATTCTAGCAATTACATGCTGTTAGTTTCTGGAAAATATTAGCTATCCTACCTCCTGAGTAGAAAATAGCTTTTTCTATTCCGTCTGCTTCAGATTCACACAAAGCAAATAAGCTCCACTGCATATCATTTTTGTTTTTGTTGATTTCTTTTGCTTGCTTCAGCTAAAGAGGCATGCCTGGACCTCATCTGTAAAAAAATTTCAGCTGGCAGGAGCTAGGGAAAGCTTTTTCTGTCTCCTTTGTTTTGGAACTTATTGATGCTGGAAGTGAGATCCATCCTCACCCTTATGGCCTTCCAGTGGGGCCCTAAAATTTGGCTCTGCTGGTTGGATTGGGGCCCAAAGACAGCACACTATGGTGGAGGTGGTTGGTAGAATGATAGAGAAGATTTCACCTCTGTACCACTTTAATTTTTAAAAAAATTAAATTTTATTTTATTGTAAGCCATCCATAGTTGCTTTGGATAATGAAAAGGCATATAATAAAATAAATAATTGAAATCTTAGATAATCTATCTGTAAAAGCTGGATACAGATCATTATCAGTATTGCAGATAAACTTACAAACCTACTAAGAAACAAGTGCCAGCATTTTTGTTGCATAGGGATAAGCAGTCAGGGTTTACAATGGTAAAGAACAATGACATTTTATTAGTAAAGTGAAATTGCAAAACCAAACAGCAGTAGAATAAGGCCTCTAAGAAATTTGACAATTTGATTTCAGTTTGGACTATTTCACTCATGCCTTGGCAGAGATTAATTGTGTGTCCTCAAATCAGTGTCTGCTTTTAGCAACCATATATCTGTCTTTGTTTTTTACACTGAAATTGTAGTCAAATCCATCTATCATCTTCCTCGTCTTCTCTTTTCTTCCACCTTTCCCAAGCATTATACATTTCTTGGGATCTTCACATAAGGTGTTCCCCAAGTTGAAGCTTAGACATTCCTTCCTTGAGTGAGAATTGATTGCTTTGTTTGGCATTTCAAGAAGCCAAATATTCATTTTAAATTGTTTCTTAGAAGTATCATATGAAAGGCAATGCCCTATCTAAAAGCAACATTGTTATCATACTTTGTACAAATATACTACACAGTGTCACTGGAGAATAGGACATGATTTCTTAGCAAAAATCCAACTTCTCGTAGTGTCTTCTGCATGTTTACTCCAAAGCTCATTCCACTGAGTTGAGTGACATGTACTCTCAAGTAAATGTGCACAGCCTTCATATGGCTGATCTTAAACAAGCATTTGAAATGACAGAAGGAACCATAGAGTTAGAAAGGGCCATTTAGATCTCTTCAGTCTACCCGCTGTTCAATGCAGTCTTCAAACATGGTCTCCAGCTGTTTAGATGCATGTTCAAATACAAACATGAAATCCTGAATGACTTTCACTGGATTTTTGTTTTGTTTTGCTTTTTTTTGGTCACAGAGATAAATACACAACAAATATTAAATAGCATCCTACAGTCACTCAAACCTGGAACTTATTTTAACCAAGTATTTATAAGGCCTGCTTCTCTAGATACTTTTTATTGAATACTGTCGATTTCAGGATTTACACATATTAAGTTTTTCATCTTGTGTATAATATAGCAAGCAAGTCTCATCCATTTCACCAAAACACTTCTAAGGGCAGTCTTTTTTGCATGCTGGTATATTTGACAGAATGAAAAACTTGTTTCAAAGAATGGAGGAGCTCCATAATTGTAGCTGCCGTTAGGTGTTTATATTACCTATCCACCAAGAGCTAAGATAGTCTAAGTACTTTGCTTACCTCCAGTGTTATTCCTACAGCAACCATTCTCTGAACAAGGTTGAAAATGGATCAAAGAGAGGGTCTAGTTCTGAGCCATGTATTGAGCTTCTAATTGCCATCAAGAGATGAAATAAATTTGTTATTGTTTATTGTCTCCTTCAAAAGAATAACACCACATTTTTTAAAAAAATTATCATACTTTAACTTATCTTACTAGTTTCACTTGGGTGCTGAAAATATAGTATAAGGAATGGCAAGGAAATAAATTAAAATGATCTTTTTTCAAGCTGTATCTAATTTTAATGACAGAAAAGTTAAAACTTGGGAAAAGTTAGATGAACAATAAGTGTAGCTGGAAGGGGTGCAGTAATATTTAAAATGGGAATAATTTAATATGATTGATGGTAACAGTGTATATGCTGTAGGGAAGGCTGAGAACTGAGAGAACCCAAAAGTGACTGATATGGACTCTAAAATGCCTTCAAAAATATGGCAGATTGCTCAAAGAGTAGTTCAATTTGCTTAGGGAATAGTTCCAGCATATAAGGTGGAAAGAGGGAGGGAGAGAGAGGAGAGGAGAGCTTGTCCATTTTTTCACTAAATGTATCAGTGCTATCAATTTCTCATTAAGACAGGAACAGCAATATTTCAATGATAATTCATGTGCAAATCCAAGATGAGCAAAACCCCTGTTCACTTGTGAATTCCAGCTGATTGAAATTAGAGGTGTCTCTAAATTCATTTGGGCTTTGGGTTAAACAATTGTTCTTAGAACTCATATCAAAGCACCTTGCGGTCTGGTTTTATATTTAGTTTTAGAAAGAATGAAACCTTAGCAATTGCACAAGTTTTCTTTTAATCATTTCTTCAGGGTCAGCAGAAAAGGGAGTTTCGAACAATTGACTTTGCTCACTCGATATTGTTTCTTACAAAGCAATCTCAACTAAGATTTATAAATGGACCAACTTTTTCACTGGTTCAGAGTAATTACTGTTACAATTCACAAAATTGAAGACAGCCAATTTCATATTATAAGGAGCATTCTGTTAATCAGTTTGTAGCTTGCTAGATTAATATGACTGTTTTTTTCTTGAAGGCCCCTAGAGAGTTTCTAAAAGAATGTAATTACATACTTTCATTTGTAGGATTTATTTGCTAAAAATGTACAGTGGTCAATTCTGTTCTTAGTATGATCTAGTGAATATATCCATGTTTATAAAAAGAATTTCACAAATCTAGCTTTGTTAGCTTCTTTAAAGCCCCATTAAAATATTTACAACTATTCATCCAAAACAATCAGACCATTGTGGGTTTTTCTGGCAATTTTATTTTCATTCCCGATCTATTCTTGAAGAAAATAACTATGTAAGTTCATAAGGATTTTTTCCCAACCCTGTAAGATATGAATTTGTGAATTTATGAATTTGTGAATTCCAGCTGATTGAAATTAGAGGTGTCTCTAATTGGAGGTTTCTCTAGATGTTGCCCACTGCAACAACATCGCCAAGACACCTGATGGAGTGGACAAGGCCATTGGAGCTGTGAGTTCCACCACCTGCTTACTGGATCCGTGTCCCTCTTGGTTGGTTTCGGTCAGCCAAGAGGTGACATGGAGCTGGGCCCAGGAGATTGTCAATGCCTCCTTGGGGAGGGGGTCCTTTCCAGCCCTTTATAAGGAGGCACTTGTGCGCTCCCTCCTCAAGAAGCCTTCCCTGGACCTAACCGTACTTAATAACTACCATCCAGTCTCCAACCTCCTCTTTATGGGAAAGGTTGTTGAGAAGGTAGTGGCACTCCAACTCCAGCGGTCCTTGGAGGAAGCTGATTATCTAGACCCTCAACAGTCAGGATTCAGGCCCGGCTACAGCATGGAAACTGCTTTGGTCGCGCTGATTGATGATCTCTGACGGGCCCGGGACAGGGGCTTGTCCTCTGTCCTAGTGCTTCTTGACCTCTCAGCAGCTTTTGATACCATCGGCCATGGTATCCTTCTGCACCAGCTGGAGGGGTTGTGGGAGGGAGGCATTTTTCTTCAGTGATTCTCCTCCTACTTCTCCCGTCGGCCGCAGTTGGTGTTAGTGGGGGGTCAGAGGTCAACCCCTAGGTCTCTCCCTTGTGGGGTGCCTCAGGGGTCAGTCCTCTCCCCCCTGCTATTTAATATCTACATGAAACCATTGGGTGAGATCATCCAAGGGCATGGGGTGAGGTATCATCAGTATGCTGATTATATCCAGTTATACATCTCCACCCCATGTCCAGTCAGTGAAGCAGTGGAAGTGATGTGCCGGTGCCTGGAGGACACTGGGGTCTGGATGGGTGTCAACAAGCTCAAACTCAACCCAGACAAGACAGAGTGGCTGTGGGTTTTGCCTCCCAAGGACAATTCCATCTGTCTGTCCATTACCCTTGGGGGGGAATTACTGCCCCCCTCAAAGAGGGTCCACAACTTGGGCATCCTCCTCGATCCACAGTTGACATTAGAACATCATCTTTCAGCTGTGGCAAGGTTGGTGTTTGCACAGGTTCACCTGGTGCACCAGTTACAGCCCTATTTGGACAGGGAGTCATTGCTCACAGTCGCTCAGGCCCTCATCACCTCGAGGTTCAATTACTGCAATGCTCTCTACATGGGGCTACCTTTTAAAAGTGTTTGGAAACTTCGGACCAGAATACCTCCAGGATCGTCTTATGCCAGACGAGTCCCAGCGCCCAATAAGGTTCCACAGAGTTGGCCTTTTCCTGGTCCCATCGACTAAACAATGTCATCTGGCGGGCCCCAGGGGAAGAGCCTTCTCTGCGGTGGCCCCGGCCCTCTGGAACCAACTCCCCCCAGAGATCAGAACTGCTCCCACCCTCCTTGCTTTTCGTAAATTGGTCAAGACCTACCTATATCGCCAGGCATGGCGGGATTGAGACATCTCCCCTGGGCTTATATGGTTTATGTATGGTATGTTTGTTTTGTATGATTTTTAAATGATGGGTTTTTAGATAATTTTAATATTAGATTTGTTACATTGTATACTGTTATTATTGTTGTGAGCCGCCCTGAGTCTTCAGAGAGGGGTGGCATACAAATCTAATAAATTATTATTATTATTATTATTATTATTATTATTATTATTATTATTATTATTATGAAGGCTTCAAGAGTTGTTAATCTAATCCTACGTAGCTTCTGCTCTGGAAATCTCACATTACTTACCAGAGCTTCCAAAACTTTCTCAGACCCATCCTAGAATACGGTTCATCTGTTTGGAACTCATACCACACCTTGGACATTAACACCTGTGAAAATGTCCAAAGATACTTCACCAGAAGAGCCCCATAACAGAATACCCTACGAAATTAGACTTACAATCCTGGGCCTAGAAAGCTTAGAACTAAGATGCCTTAAACATGGTCTAAGTATTGCCCACAAGATTATATGCTGCAACGTCTGCCTGTCAACAACTACTTCAGCTTCCACCACACCAACACAAGCACGCATAACAGATTCAAGCTCAATATTAACCGCTCCAAACTTGACTGTAAAAAATACGACTTTAGTAATAGAGTTGTTGAAGCATGGAACTCTGTAGTATCATCCCCTAACCCCCAACATTTTACCCTTAGAGGTCAGCAAGGGGCATGCATAAGTGCACTAGAGTGCCTTCCGACCCTTGTCCTAATGTCTCTCCTATATCCCATACAGCTTCTCTTCGATCTCTATATCTTTTCTTCTATTTTCTCATTGATTTATTTTATCCTATATTCTCTCTTCTATTCTTTCTCTAATTCTATTTCCTCTAAGGTGTCCTCTATTACCTTCATTGTGTATTATAAATAAATAAAAAATAAATGTGTTACTGTATAATCTCATAGCATTCTTACTAAACCTGAGTCCTCTGAAATATCACAGATCTCCGTTATAGTGTCCTGTGTATTATCTAAATTCTTTCTTTCAGATCGTGTTTACCTTTTTCTGATAAGGGGCAAGGATTTCAACATTCTAGAACCTTCCCTTTTAGGATACCAATACTTGTCTTGGATAAAGAAAAAAATGATTAATCTTCTGAACTCTCTTAAGACCACTGTCCCAAGTAGCTTCTCATTGTGTCGTCATTTGTCCTTTGAGGGACAGATGGGAAAACACTTGACAGTATAGTCTTTCTAAATTAAGTCATATTTCCTCATAAAGGATCTCTTTGGATCTCAAGAGCTTGAGAAAAGGTTAACAAGGAATTTTCCCCATAAATTCTACAGAATTCACTGTTGTGAAAAAATAAAAACTCCCTCCTCCTTTTCCTGCCATTTGGATTATACCAGCATGCTAGAAATAAATCAGCTCGGTTAGCCACCACTAGGGAATAGCCTAATATTGATCTGAGAAAGTTTCCTGGGCCCAACTATGGTATCTTCTATCTATATACTATGAAAACTTTTGCATTTATCTGTTTATACCCTTAGCATAATACCCTTACAATTTTTGAATCAAGATATCTAAAATTTGCTAATTTAAAGAATGCATTAAAAACCCATAACCATTATTCATGTAGAATAGACATTTCCATAGTGTTCAGTTTTATTTGCAAGGTTTTGGTTGCAAGATCAATGGGGAAGCCAGCTGGAAACTGGAAGTCAGTCTTCTTCCCACTGCTTTTTTTTCAGTCTGTGATCATAGATACATATTGATTTACTATTGAAGTTCATTTGCCACTGCAATTGCTTTTCTACTTTTAATATAGAATCTTCTTGGATGATTTTGGAACCACTTGAAATTTTGTTAAGAAAAGTTTACATTATTACATTATTATTCTGGTTACACTATACTATACTCAGGGATGGGCTACTGCCCGGACAGGGGAGAACGCAGTGGGGTAGCAAAAATGAAGCTCCACCCCAGAACACCCAATTTGCACTGAAAGATGTTGAAAGAAAATGCATAAGCCACGCCCACAGCGTGGTAGTAAAAATTTTGGTAGCCCTTCACTGACTGTACTGTCTTTGTCTCAGCAGATGATCCAATCAATCACAGGGTTGTCTAGGAGTTTGTTTGCTTTTACCAGTGATTTTTGGTTTTGTACCTTTTGGGGGAAAGGGTGTGCAATACAGTATTTGCAAGCTTTAGGCTGCTACTCACCTGCTATAGACAAGCAGCAAACTTTGTAAGTGCACAAACTATATAAATGAAATGGTTCTGTGACATAAATTGTTTCTGAGTTTTTCTGCCTTGCATTGGTTATAGAATATTTGCTCCTTCTCTTTCAATCAATAGTATCTGTTCTGTTATTACAGTGAACCCTCGAGTTTCGCGTGTTCAAGTATCGCGAAAGGGCTATTTCGCGAGTTTTCAACCAGGAAGTAAACTCCACCATCTGCGCATGCGTGCCCTTCCACGCATGCATAGATGGTGGAGTTTCCCCGCCGGGCAGAGGCTTCCCTGGGTCTTCCCCCTCTTGCCCCGTAAGACCCCAGCGGCGGCGCGAGCAACGGCGTGGGCGGGCGGGCGGCACGCGCTTGGGGACATCCCAGCTCCGCTCCCCAGCTGGGGAAAGCGCGCACGTTTGGGGACTCCCTAGATCCGCTCCCCAGCTGGGGAGCGGATCTAGGGAGTCCCCAAACGCGCGCGCTTTCCCCAGCAACGCGCGCGCTTTCCCCAGCAACGCGCGCGCGGTGGGGACTCCCTAGATCCGCTCCCCAGCTGGGGAGCGGATCTAGGGAGTCCCCAAACGCGCGCGCTTTCCCCAGCAACGTGCGCGCTTTCCCCAGCAACGCGCGCGCGGTGGGGACTCCCTAGATCCGCTCCCCAGCTGGGGAGCGGATCTAGGGAGTCCCCAAACGCGCGCGCTTTCCCCAGCAACGCGCGCGCTTTCCCCAGCAACGCGCGCGCGGTGGGGACTCCCTAGATCCGCTCCCCAGCTGGGGAGCGGATCTAGGGAGTCCCCAAACGCGCGCGCTTTCCCCAGCAACGCGCGCGCGGTGGGGACTCCCTAGATCCGCTCCCCAGCTGGGGAGCGGATCTAGGGAGTCCCCAAACGCGCGCGCTTTCCCCAGCAACGCGCGCGCTTTCCCCAGCAACGCGCGCGCGGTGGGGACTCCCTAGATCCGCTCCCCAGCTGGGGAGCGGATCTAGGGAGTCCCCACCGCGCGCGCGTTGCTGGGGAAAGCGCGCGCGTTGCTGGGGAAAGCGCACGCGTTGCTGGGGAAAGCGCGCGCGTTTGGGGACTCCCTAGATCCGCTCCCCAGCTGGGGAGCGGATCTAGGGAGTCCCCAAACGCGCGCGCACCCCAGGCGCGAGCAACGGGGTGGGCGGGCGAAGGGCGGGCGGCAGTGGAAGCAAAAACACCATCTGCGCACGCGCAGATGGTGTTTTTACTTCCGCACCGCTACTTCGCTAAAAATCGATCATCGCGTGGGGTCCTGGAACGGAACCCTCGCGATGATCGAGGGTTCACTGTACCTTTCTTTTGACCCACATAAACTGTCTGTTTGTTCCTGTAAGTTCAGGATCTCATCCTCTCTATAGTCACCATGAGACATTCCACTTACAGCTATATGAAAGTACAGTATCACTTACGCTTGGTAAACATATACTGTAAATGATTACGGTCTGATACAATGCCCATATTGTTTTATATTACTGAGCAGCAAACTTTTAAAGGTAGATGTCTTTGAAATTTTAGGTGAATCACAGGGGTCCATGGTAACCTTATAGATGTAACAGTTATTGCTCAATTAAAATATTTTTGGAGTATAAGATGTACCAGACTATAAGATGCACCGGAGTATAAGATGCACCAGAGTATAAGATGCACCTTAGTTTTTGGGGAGGAAAATAGGGGGCAAATTTTGCTTACCAGATATTCATCTGGCTAGCATCCTCAGTCTGGTCAGCTTCAGCACATTATTTTAT